>NC_136069.1:67914402-69114402 GCF_964261635.1 Lissotriton helveticus
CGGTGCTGTGGTTGGCTCTGAAGCCGGACTGCGAGGGGTCGAGGGATCCGTTCGTCTCGAGGAAGGCGGTCAGCTGTCTGTTGACGATCTTCTCGATGACTTTAGCAGGAAAAGGGAGGAGCGAGATGGGGCGGAAGTTTTTGAGATCGGTGGGGTCCACTGTAGGTTTCTTCAGGAGGGCGCCGATCTCGGCGTGCTTCCAGCTCTCCGGGAAGGTGGCGGTGTTGAAGGAGGCGTTGATGATGTTCCGGAGTTGGGGTGCGACAGCTTTCTCCCTGTATATAATAGATAGGGGTGGGCAGAATTTGCGTAGTTGCGCTACGCAAAGCTCTGCGAAATGTTAAAAAATCTCCGCAAGCATGCAAAAGTAATATCTTGCGAACACGCATTTTGAAAGCACGAACAAGCATAAAATTCCACGAAGCTGCGGATCGCTGAATTTTCAGCAATTCTGCGTTCTCCGCGGAACGCAAAATTACCCAAATTCCGCGAGCGGAACGGAATTTACCACCCAGGCCTAATAATAGATGCATACACTGTAAGAATGTCAGGTGTGTTGGTCTGTCCCAGTATTTACACAAATAACAATTTCAATAGCACTATTTTATTTATTTTATAGTGCTATGCAGCCCAATGCAGGGTGTCAGAGCCCTTTACTTAACATACACATTATACATTGGTAATACATTATGTGCAGGTGTAAATAATAATCCACATTTGTATAGCGCACAATCACCCGTTAGGGTCTCTAGGCGCTGGGGGCTGTCGGGAAGATTAAGCAAGCTATTGCTCAGAGTCGCATGGTGCTGGGCTAACCTGCCGCCGGAGATTGGGATCGAACCCTGATCCTGTGGAAAAGTAAATTTTGCCATGTTCTGTGTCCCTACGCGTCCTCCATCATATGTTATGTGTGCATGATTAATATGCATATGTATTCCCCATGTTCGATTAAAGACGCAATTATATTTGTGCCCACCTCTAGTATGCCAGTTTCCAGTTCTCGTGAATACTACGAATATCAGGCCTATGTAAAGCTACGTTGCCACGTTTCTTAGTGTGCACGTTATTTCATTGTAAAGTTCCCGTTTCTAGGCCTCAAAAGGGCCTGGACACCAGATTCAGCTTCTGTCTCCTGAGCCTCGCTGAGGAGCGATACAGCCCCCACCTGTGTTCCTGACCCTTCACTTACTTCCTGCCTTGCAGTGCCCGGTTCAGCCTGGCTCTGCCTCTGAGTCTGCCAAGAGTATGTTATGATTCCAGTTATCAGTTAGTCCTCCTTCTCTGCATTCCTAAGCTACTGAACTGCATCAATAGTTTCCGTCATTGTCTAGCCTTTACGTCTCCATGTAAGAGAAATACTGCATTTAATGGTCATTTAATATTCTTCATCACGCACTACATGTAGAATAATGCATGCTCCAGTCTTAGAGTCTGTTCGCCTTTACCCCAATAACTTTTGGATTCTATCAACATGTTCTCTAAACATCAGATACTAGATACTGCTTAGGTACATGTCGCCCTGACTCTCCAGACTTCAGTCTCTGCTCCTAGCACAGAGTTCGTAGCCCCCAGCTTCTCCTAGTAACACGTCATTGCCAGTTTGCGCGCACCATTAGGTCAGAGGTCCCGGCTCCTTAGGTAGCCCCCTCCATGTTTCCGCCCCATTCATGACATATTCTGTTACGTTTGCATCACATGTCTATGTATACGCCTCTGTTACACCTACTTTCACCCTTATCTTTCGCGACTGCTATTGACCACACCCACTGCTCCGCCTATCGTATGTATTGTAATGCAACTGTTTTAGTATATATGATCGTGTATTGTTATTAAATGTTAGCGCGCTCATCCCAGATCCAGCCCCGGCAGCTGCCGGGCTCTGCCATCCTATTCCTATGCAGGTTGTCCTGTTCCTGTCCTTTATGCTGTAATAAACCTGCAAACTCCTACTACCTCGAATCTTGACTCTTATTTATTGAGCTATCTGTTATTGCTATGCCTAGACAAAAATAGATCCGGTATTATTTATTTATATACCACATAATGGCGCCCGAATAGGGACTTGCCCTTTCCCCACGCGTCGGTGAAGCCACGCCGACCCCCTGACCCTCTGCAGTCGTGACGGAACTCTTCTGCGCACCGGCAGATATTTCTGCTTCAAGTATCCCTCAGGCCCACGGAGGAGACGGAGGAGGCGGTCCAGCATCCAGACGAGACGGTGGAGGAACGCGGCGAGTCCCGACCAGAGCCCAAGCCGAGAGTCCAAGGTCCGAGGTATCCGGAGGCCCACCCGTAACTGGAGTCCGAAGTTCGTCCGTCCGGCGTCGAAGCAGTCCAGTCCAGTCCGAGGCCTTCCGTTCTTGCTGCCCGGTGAGTACCATTGCTGGGGTAGTATCTAGACAGGGTCAATCTAATTGACTCTGGTCCGTGGGTTGGTGGTACACAGACCCCCAAACGAAGTGTCCACTTCGGTGGATGCGGGTCCTGACGTGTCTCTTTATGAGACCGGTAAGTTTCGTACTGTTTCAGCAGTGCATCTAGTTTCTGTTCTAGTCAGTTCTGTTCTCGAGAAAATTCATGTATTATTCCAGGTAGTATTCTGTTCGAACTGTTATTTTAAATATTCTTCATGTATTTTAATGTCGTGGTATGAGTGTGAAGTATTTATCGTGTTCATTGTGTATTGTATTGTGTCTAGACTACAGTCCAGTCATGCCGTTATTTTCCAGACTACGCCAGTTAAAAACTAGAAAAGGTCTGCTAGAAGCAGCAGTTCCTGTCCCGCCTAGGGACAGTCCAGGTCATTTTATGTATCAGAAGCATGGCATAAGTGCCATATTATATCTAGATTTATGGGTAGAGTATACCAAAGAGTTAGAAGAAAAGTATAGATGGCCTGTATCAGGCACATGGGATGCCGAGTGCATCATGCGAGTAGAAGAAGCATTATGGAAAAAGAAAGCCAGACAGTCACAGAAAGATGCCATCGAGCTATGGCGCAAAGAATCTCATAAAAGAACCGAAAAAGAAATCAGAAAGTCAGAACTAAGTAGAGAATCCTTAGAACGGGCCCAAGAAAGGGAATTAATCGAGATTGGTGAACGAGTTAAAACCGAACAGTCAGACAGACAGAGGCATGCTCTTATTAAGGGTATGTATCCTCTTCTTGCCGAGGGCTTGCCAAAAGCGACCCCAGAGGCATCCAGTAATTTCCCGCCACCACTAGTTCCGACCAAGCTACGTCACAAACCGACCGCAGCTGATATTTTCATTTCGTCCTATTTGGACGACACAGTCCCGGAATATGCAAATCCCGCTCCGCCAGTCCCTGTAAATCAGGCACTTCCCGCTCCTCCAGACACCGGAGTACCTGTTACGGTACCCCCGGTCCAGCCCGCCATACAAGTCCAGCCTGCATTTCCATTTCCCACTCTGCCAGGACGAAGAGCATCAGTAGACGACTCTAGTTTAGGGGCCGCAGGGGGAGGTCCTCCAGGAACCCCGCCGCCACACAAGCGTTTAACGTTAGCCGAATTACATGCACAAGCGTCACAGCGTACGCCCAGATATCAGTCTGTTGCAGAAATAAGAAAAGCCCTTACCGAATGTGGCTATGATCCAGTCCCAGGCGAGGATAATATGGTTTTATATTCATTACGCGTGAGAAAGGTGACCGAGTATCTAGTCACCCTACCAGATATGAAAGAAGATCTAGACAGAATATATCGTTTCATCCGTACAGGGAATGATCCAGAAAGTATTAGTGACGTCATGTGCCAAAGGAAAGTTGAAGTCCAGCTCATGCTATTAAAGTTTCTGATTAATTGTTTAATACGAGAACAAGATTATCCGACCAAAGATCGAGCCGAAATGAAAGTCCTGACAAGGTGGAGTGATAATATAGCCGAGGGTAAGCATAAGACCATCAGTAGTATAGAGAGTATGTACAAGAAGATTCGTAAAGAAATAATAAGGATACACGAACAACGCAAAGAAGCACAAGTAAGCGAGAAAGAAAGTAACTCTGATACTGAAGAGGTAGAGGACGAGAATCCCGACAGAATAGCGTATGTAGGAAAATCTAGATTTCCAGATCGCCATTTACGTCTAGAATACAAGCCAGTTTTTCACCATCCAGCACTAGAACAAGGTTCTCTAGAACAAGTATTTCAAGCTACCGATCACATTCTGAAATCACGAATCGGTTATAGCGAGTTGAGTACCATGCATGAACAAGAACTAGTCCGATCAGCAGTCCGATGGATTACTGATTCTACCACTTTTCCAGACGAAATAGTGGCACAAATGTTTCTGAAAATGCCCCCAGCCGAGCAACGACTGGTGGGTATGTATATGATCCAGCACCTCATTACATTGTATGAGGGTCAACATTCTGATCCAGGTCCGTTACACGATGTCCTGAACGAGTTACTCCAGTACAAATGGAAAGGTTTAGGTACCGATTTGATTAGTGTCATTCTAGAACAGCGCCACAAATACAGAACGTTTCTGAACCCACATTTTGTTCATGTCTCACCCCCAGAAAGTAAACCCTTTTACATAGACAGACAGAATCCGTTACGAGAAGTGCATCCAGTTAAGACAGAGGGTGGTGAAATGCAACGAGTGTTTGTTTACACCCCTATCACAAAGATGGAACTCTTAGAGATGAAAAAGTTAATTCCCTGTCATGATAAAGATCCAGCAGGGTTCCACCGAGAATTAAAGGACATGCTCCGTATGGGAGAATACACGTATCCAGATATCATTAAAATGTTAAAGGTCTTGTTGCCCGCAGGGGTATATGAGAAACTCAAGGAAAAAGAATGGGAGGTGGGAGAGAAAAAGATCGATTGGGCAGTTCTAGAAGCCGAAGATAAGGCACGAGTACCAGGTACCGGTCTTGGAGATAAATGTAAAGAATTACCAGAATTATTAATACAAGTTTTGCCTAGGTTATTGACAACTAGAAAAGAAGACTGGGATGCAATCTCAGCCTGTAAACAGAAACAAGATGAAGATATTAGTGATTATTATTCTAGATTTGAAAAATGTTTTACCATAAACAGTGGCCTCAAGACGAGTAGCGAGTCATACCCTCATCTTTTTGTTACTAAATTAGTCGAGAATTCAAGTCCACAAATTAAAAACCGAGTTTTGAAAGTCGAAAGTACCTGGCAAGCTAATACCCCATCCCAGATGTTACAGATGCTTCAATACCACCAGAATAGAATCAGAGAAGAGCAAGATCATGAAAGGAAACGTATGAAAGACACGAAAATGAAAGTACTAGTTGCACAATCCGTTCCTCAAGACAGTCAGAAAAGGGGTCCGAATCAAGCCAGTCATCCTGCAGCTCCCGTTAAAGGAAACTGCAATTATTGCAAACAGCCAGGTCATTTTATAAACGAGTGTGCAGTTCTGAAACACAACATAGCTACCGGTAAGACTAAAGAAAGATCACGTCCGCCTAGACAAGAACAAGTTACACAGACTCCTCAGTCACAGAATGCACCACAGACAGTTACAGCACCGCAGCCTATCGCTGCAACACAGCATGTTACACAGCAGATGTACCAGTATGCACAGTCTGAGTATCCAGAGTATCAACCGTATTCATGAAACAGCCTAGAGAGGGAGGTAGGCTTGCCTCTCATCGAGATACCTGTAGATCAAGAAGGTCCCTATGTTCATAGTCAAGTATTAGGGAAAGATAGAAAGTTTCTGATTGATACAGGGGCAAGTAGGACCACTATAAGTCACGCCGAAGTTCCAGGGGCTCCGCTCTCAGGCTCTAGAAATGTTTCCCTTGGATTTTCAGGAAAACCTATTGTAAATGAAATATCAAAGCCAGTTACTCTAGAAGTAGGTCCATTGTCCCGCACTACTGATCTGTTACTTACTAAGTCATGTCCAGAAAATCTATTAGGCATTAAGACACTGAAAGAGTTAGGTGCAGTTATATGCTGTTCCCCAGAGGGAATACGATTGTTCCTACGTGACTTCAAGGGTCACTATGTATTACGAGATTTTGATCCCAGATTGTCCAATGTTCCGCAGCATCTATGGGCGCAAGGTCCAACTGATGTTGGCTTTATGCAAATCACACCCCATCGTGTGACTCTCAAGCCAGGTGTAGTCCTGCCACGAATCAGACAGTACAGATTGCCACCTGAGGCCGTAGCAGCCTTATCCAAAATTATTGACGAGCTCATGGCTCAAGGAGTAGTTGTAGAAACTGACTCCAATGTATGCAATTCTCCGATCATTCCTGTTATGAAACGTACTGATCCAAATGCACCTCCAGTATATCGTTTAGTGATTGACCTTCGAGAACTTAATAAATGTATTATTCCCCAGTACCCAGTTGTCCCAGATATCTCTTCCCTATTGACAGTCATTGATTCCGAAGCTTCATTTTTCACTGTCATAGACCTCAAGAATGCGTTTTTCAGTGTCCCCATTCATCCAGACAGCCAGTTTCTTTTTGGATTTTGTTTAAATGGAAGGAGCTATATGTTCACACGCGCTCCTCAAGGTTTCACAGAAAGTCCTAGTATTTACAGTCAAGCACTTAAGAGACAACTAGACAACATTCACATGCCAACTGACACTGCCCTGCTCCAGTATGTCGATGATCTACTGATCACAGCCCGTTCTGAACGTGCTTGCGAGCGAGCATCCCTTACAGTCTTGTATTTCCTTGCCGAGATGGGGCACAAGGTGTCCCCTTCTAAGCTTCAATTCTGTGTCCAGCAAGTGGTCTACTTAGGACACTTACTGTCCAAGAGGGGTAGGCAGTTGACACCAGACCGTATCCAGTTAATAGCGAGTCTTCCTCAGCCAAGGACCCAGAAGGAGGTACGTGCTTTTATTGGCCTTACTTCTTATTGCAGACAATGGATTCCTCAGTATGCATTTCTAGCCAAACCACTGATACAGTTAACGACACAGGAGGCAGCCGTATCGACTGTCCTCCCTTGGACATCTGAACATACACTTAGTTTCAATGAGTTAAAGAAAGCCCTATGCCAAGCTCCAGTTCTAGCAACACCGAACTACAGTAAGTCTTTTACACTTTTTGTCACTGAACGCGAAGGTACAGCATTATCTGTTCTCACACAAGATCAAGCAGGACAATACAAGCCCTGTGCTTATTTTTCGAGCACATTAGATCCTGTAGCCCAGGCTCTGCCTGTGTGCCTTAAGTCAGTTGCAGCCACAGCACTTGCTATCAGACAAAGTGATTCCATAGTATTAGGACACTCCCTGACAGTACAAGTTCCACACTCCGTGGAAGTTCTTTTAAACCGAACACAGACTCAGCACTTGACAATTGCACGTTTAACAGGTTATGAATTGACACTGTTCCAGCCACACATAGAAATCAGACGCTGCAACGTTCTAAATCCTGCTACATTGTTACCATCAGTTACTTCGAATTCTGCCACACACGACTGTGTGGAAGTAGTTAACATCATGACCAAGCCAAGACAAGATCTGACAGATATTCCATTACCAGATCCAGACCTGACACTTTATGTGGATGGTTCATGTATGAGAACAAGTACAGGAGAACTAGTAGCCGCGTATGCAGTGACTACTGACACTGAAGTTATTGAAACACACCGTATTGACACCCTGTCTGCTCAAGCAGCAGAGCTAGTTGCTCTGACTCAAGCCTGCATACACGCCAAGAACCTGAAAGTTAATGTTTACACCGATTCACGTTACGCATTTGGAGTTGTACACGACTTCGGAGTGCTCTGGCAGGAGAGAGGTTTCATGACTTCTCATGGAACCAAGATTCAGCATGGTCTCCTTATTCAAGCTCTGTTAGATGCAATACATTTACCGATATCCATTGCTATCATGAAGTGCAAAGCACATACGAAAGTTACTGACACTATTTCTCAAGGTAATGATCTAGCAGATCGCACAGCCAAACTTACAGCTCAGACACCAGACATTTCAGTTAATAAGACACCGACACACACTCCAGATCCGATTACATGTATGACAGTCAAAGACCCTACTCAAGATGTCATAGATATCCAGTTACATGCTACTCCCGATGAAATCAAGAAATGGTCCGAACAAGGAGGGGTCCAGACAGATCAGGGATGGGTAACAAAGGGTAAAGCCACATGGTTTCTCCCCGACTCCATGGTTCAAGTCATTATCAATACCGCACATAGTCCAGCACATTTAGGAGAAAAAGCTATGTTAGACAGTATCCAGAATATTTGGTTCAACAAGCATTTACGAGCTGCAGCCAAGCAGAAAGTCCGTACCTGTATGATATGTTGTCAGTTTAATCCAGGTAAAAGTGTCCCGGTGGAACAAGGTGGATTCCAGCCTCCTGACCACCCTTTTGAAGTCCTCCAGATGGATTACATTCAGATGGAGCGATGTCGAGGTTTCAAGTATGTCCTTGTAGTTGTATGCGCTTTGTCCAGGTGGACGGAGGCATATCCAGTTCCAGACTACACAGCCGCGACCACTGCCAAGCAGTTGGTTCGTGAGTTCTTCCCCCGTTACGGACTCCCTAGGGTCGTATATTCTGACAACGGCCAGCCATTCTCATCTGAACTCATGAAACACGTGTCCCTTTTGTTAGGGTACCAGTGGAAGTTCCATTGTGTACGCCATCCTGAAGCAGCCGGTCTCGTAGAGAGACATAATCAGACCCTGAAAATTCGAATTGCAAAAGTTTGTCAAGAGAAAGGTGTGGACTGGCTCATAGCTCTGCCAGTTGCCCTGTTCTATATGCGCATGGTCGCACATTCCAGATCAGGTCTGTCCCCGTATGAGGTCGTTTTCGGCCGCCCCCCTAACATGTGGGGTACTCCTAGACCCCGAAGTATTACCGATGTTTCAAGTAATATGCTGACAGATTACCTAGCTTCCTTGATGTCTGCCCTCAACTCTTGTCGTTCACAGGTTGCCGCCGCATTTCCAGACAATACCGAGGTGGCACCGCATGAAATCGTTCCCGGATCCATGGTCCTAGTGCGAAATTTCGATCGTTCAAGTCCGCTGGAGCCTCGCTGGAAGGAGCCCCGACAGGTCCTCCTGGCCACCCGTACAGCCGTGAAGTTGGAGGGACGCAAAGGCTGGGTGCATCTTTCGCATATCAAAAGATTTTATGGATTGAAACCAGTTTCAAAGAACATTTCCGAGGATTTAAAGGACTGCCAAAGTACTATTCTTAAGGACTGTCCCGCAAAAGACATTGCTACGAACCCTTCCCTGTTAGAGAAAACTCCGCAACAGGAGTATAAACTTAAGTTAAGGTCTAGTAAAATAAGTCAGCCAGTTTGATTGTCTAAGTCCTCCCCTAGGTGAAACGGTTAGACCGGTTTCTGACATGTATAAAATAGACCCCCATAGTGAGAGAGTTAGTCAAAACTCAATCCGATGTATCGTTTTTTTAAGTTTCATATTATTTCTCAGCATTATGATTTCCTGCACCAGTTATGCATTTTACTTGTATTTTCCAGTTTCTCATGTAAATAAGTCTTCTAATGTTACAGTAGAGCACACGTTTAGTGATCTGCCTCCTCATGAACTCTCTTACCGCCTCGCTATGCGTAACAATTCTTTTATCCGCATGTTACATTATTCACACCAGACCAGCAATGCCACTAATTGTTGGGTGTGTGGTCGACTCCCCCCTTTCCGGACGCCGAGGGGAGTTCTGCCACTCTTTCCTTATCCATTTTCACATAATGGTTCGTGTGGAGCATGGTCCACGTTAACGTCATCCTCAACAGATATGTCTTTTCTTAACAGTACATGTTTCCCAGACAAGCAAGGTCTTCCCCACAGAACAGGGTTAGATCTAGAAAACGAAGTTTACAATTTAGGTAATTATTCTTCGAATTTCATGGTCCTGAATGTTCAGTCTGATTCCACTCCAGACTTACCTGCTATTTCAGTACTACCAGTCAAAGGCGAATTATGTGTTAGAAATAATGGTTCCGTACATGTAGGACATAGCGATTGTACTACTATTGTCAAATATAGTGACAGTGGGAAATCTATTTTCAAAGCTTCACGTCATTCTTATTTTATTTGTGGTCAGACCGCATATGTTCGTCTGCCCCTCGATTGGGAGGGAACCTGTTACATTGCCTTCCTACTGCCACCTGTTTTCCTAGCTCCATCTGATTATCATAGAAACACACATCTAGTACACATTAGACATAGAAGGGAGTCCCCCATTGTCGATTATACTGAAACTGCTCTAGAACAGTATACAGATTTCAATAGAGGTTTCTTCTTCTTTATAGGACCTATCCAGAATAGTAAGCTAATTCGTAGGTTAACCAGAACCCTTGAAGCAGTAGTTAATGAGACTGCCTCTGCTCTAGGTAACTTAACTGAAGAGCAATCTGCTATGAGATTTGTCGTTTTACAGAATCGTCTCGTCCTTGACGTCATATTGGCCGATATGGGCGGGGCCTGTAGAGTCATCGGATCTAGTTGCTGCATTTTCATTCCAAATAACGCACCGTCTGTTTATTCAGCTATAACCAGACTCCATAAAATTGCCCATCTGTTACACCAAGATCCAGGCACCTGGACATGGTCCGGTTGGTTCTGGAATATAATTTCCGCTTGGGGATGGAAAGTCTTGTCCTTTCTAGGTATTGCAGTAGCGATCATATTCAGCTGCTGCCTCTGTATACAATGTGGCCCTGCGATTTGCGGCATTTGTGCTACCTCTTGTATTCCTAGTCCCAAGCCCCGTTTTAAATCCCGTTCCAAGAAAATTCGAGACGAGCAAATGATACTGTATGAAATGATAGATGGTATCATGAATATTGATGTTTCCTGATGGAAACGTAGTGACAAGGAGGGAATGTGGAAAAGTAAATTTTGCCATGTTCTGTGTCCCTACGCGTCCTCCATCATATGTTATGTGTGCATGATTAATATGCATATGTATTCCCCATGTTCGATTAAAGACGCAATTATATTTGTGCCCACCTCTAGTATGCCAGTTTCCAGTTCTCGTGAATACTACGAATATCAGGCCTATGTAAAGCTACGTTGCCACGTTTCTTAGTGTGCACGTTATTTCATTGTAAAGTTCCCGTTTCTAGGCCTCAAAAGGGCCTGGACACCAGATTCAGCTTCTGTCTCCTGAGCCTCGCTGAGGAGCGATACAGCCCCCACCTGTGTTCCTGACCCTTCACTTACTTCCTGCCTTGCAGTGCCCGGTTCAGCCTGGCTCTGCCTCTGAGTCTGCCAAGAGTATGTTATGATTCCAGTTATCAGTTAGTCCTCCTTCTCTGCATTCCTAAGCTACTGAACTGCATCAATAGTTTCCGTCATTGTCTAGCCTTTACGTCTCCATGTAAGAGAAATACTGCATTTAATGGTCATTTAATATTCTTCATCACGCACTACATGTAGAATAATGCATGCTCCAGTCTTAGAGTCTGTTCGCCTTTACCCCGATAACTTTTGGATTCTATCAACATGTTCTCTAAACATCAGATACTAGATACTGCTTAGGTACATGTCGCCCTGACTCTCCAGACTTCAGTCTCTGCTCCTAGCACAGAGTTCGTAGCCCCCAGCTTCTCCTAGTAACACGTCATTGCCAGTTTGCGCGCACCATTAGGTCAGAGGTCCCGGCTCCTTAGGTAGCCCCCTCCATGTTTCCGCCCCATTCATGACATATTCTGTTACGTTTGCATCACATGTCTATGTATACGCCTCTGTTACACCTACTTTCACCCTTATCTTTCGCGACTGCTATTGACCACACCCACTGCTCCGCCTATCGTATGTATTGTAATGCAACTGTTTTAGTATATATGATCGTGTATTGTTATTAAATGTTAGCGCGCTCATCCCAGATCCAGCCCCGGCAGCTGCCGGGCTCTGCCATCCTATTCCTATGCAGGTTGTCCTGTTCCTGTCCTTTATGCTGTAATAAACCTGCAAACTCCTACTACCTCGAATCTTGACTCTTATTTATTGAGCTATCTGTTATTGCTATGCCTAGACAAAAATAGATCCGGTATTATTTATTTATATACCACATATATATATATATATTCCAGCGTCAGTCGCCCTGGCCGCGGCGCCACACCTCTCCCACATCAATGTACAAGATGAGTTAAATGAGACAGTGAGGGTTACAAGGTATAGGGGCCACATGGCCTTCATACCTAACTATGGTTTTTTAGAAGAATGAAAACCTATGGACGGCAGGTAACAGAAGGATCTCTGTGTAAAAAGCAGTATCCCACTTTACTATCTACATAAAATAAAAATCTGTCATCTGTGTGCTAGATGGTGTGCTTTTCATGAGACACATTTACCTTCTCTACTACTTTGATTCAAATCTGTAACTTTACAAAACACAGATCTCTCCGGCAAGTGCATTCACCACCAGAGTTATCTCACCATTATACTATTCCCTGAGATTTACTGGGCACCTTCACAGCAGATGCCTTAACCCAATCACATTTTTTAAAATGTAGACTTGCAACCAATTAAGCATAACAGATCTACTACCATGCTTCTGCTTGTTGCCAATTTCTTTGTGGCAGGGTTTAAAAAACATAAATGTATTAGTTGAGGCCCAGATTTTACATCGGGATGGCATAACTTTTTTGGCACAACCCCAACACCTAATCTCATTTGTTAAATCTCATAAAGCGCTTAAATCATATGTGTGAGGTCTTAATATTTGATGTCACTTCTTGTGTTGACACTACCAGTGTGGTCACTTCCTGTGATGTCACGTGCAATGTCATGCATAGTGACATCATGTTCTGTGACGGCACGTGTCATGATTTCACTTGCATGTTGCCTAACCTGGTTAGTCCCCCCACTTCTTTTTTTAAGACTTCTGCCCTGGGCACAACTATTAACCATGAAGCCCTACAACGGTGACAATACGGACGATTCCAAGCCCCTAAAGATGTAGGGATTGCTTGGAAGGCAGTAATAGCAATAACAAAAGTATGTTGGATTAAAAACCGACTGTTGTTGTGCTCGTGTATGTAATACACAAACAGCTCCACACAAATATCCCAGCTCCGAGTCTTTCCAGTTATGGCATTATCCAACCCACTTCAGTTCACTGTAGTTCACTGTGGGAGGTGCTCATGAGAGTCCTGAACCCGAGGGGAGAGACAGAGCGAAAAGACTCACGGAAGCCCGCCCTCGTACTGCATGCATCATACGGCGGTAGGTACATCTGGATCCCTGTATTGTCCTAGTTCAGAAAATATCTAACAACTCACAGTTTTTGGATGAGCCCACTCAAGTAGAACTGTCCTACTTCACTCTGGGGGGTCGCCGATTGTTAGCATGCCACAAGAAGTTGTGGGTGAGGCGACCCCTCAAAGATCTTGCTTGCTGTAAGACAGAGTTAGCGACATAGTCCAGAGCTTCCCCAGTGATAGGACACAGACTCAAGCACCTCTTCGTGACTCGCGAGAGTTCAACAGTTCCCAGCTTTACATAAGTACTTACCTGGGTGTTGATACTGCGATGAGGGCATATGTGGGGGACTTGAATTTGATGAAAGAGGCAGCCCAGACTTTCTCAGATTCCCACAGCATGTCAGTGCGAAGGTCGGTAGCTCACAGAGCCGCATTCGCTCTGTCTGGGGACTCTTCTGGTGTGCAACAAACTTTTCGGGAGACTGTGCTTGTTGGCAGAGTCAGAACCAGTCACTTGTAACTACAGACTACTCAGGTGTATCATTACACCTCTTCCAGGATGAATGGCTGATGTGAGGTTGGATCAGGATGGCTAGGGCTTAAACTCTGAATTCGGATCAGCGCTGGGTATACTCCTCATTGCGATCTGCGATCTCTGAGACCGGCCACATGACACTGGGCACAGTGGCCGAGCTTCTTCTTTATAGCACTTGTCTCCCTGCAGGGGCCAGACACTCCTTCCCCTCTCTCAGCAGGCTGCCATCTGCAAGGTCATAGCCACAAGTCTCCCAAGCAATATTGAAGGCTCCAGGCTTCGCCTTCAGGAGACTGGCTATCCAAGACACTGGCTCTGGATCTCTCTTTGAGTACTCTGTGGACCTCTTTTAGTCAATGGACAATCTAGATGTAGGTGGGGCACTTAGGATTCCATTTAATAGTGATTTATCCAGACAGGGAATGGGGATCACACTATCAAAGGCTTGGCATTGGTCTGGGACAGTTCTGCATTTCAACTCTATGGAGTTGATACAGCCCCAGGTAAGGCTCTTCTCTGCAATTAGTGACAAGGTTGTCTCCAACTGAAGCATCACAAGAGTAGCACATTTAAGTGTGAAGAGCTGCACCCGTCAGGAACACTAACACGGTGCATCTGATCTGTAGTCATTGTAAAATGGAGCTCTCATTATAGGGGCCAATAAAGGTAGTTGGGGCATGATAGACATTACAGTCGCTCCATCGTCCTGACCAGACTTGTGGGGGTAGGTTGTGACGGCAAAGACCGCGCACGTATCGGGTATCTGACACATGGTGCAGGTCCCACTGGAGCTGACTGCGAGGCACCTTAGGGATTTACTTAGGGTTGCATTACAATAGCAGGACCTGCTGGCCTGCCCACTTATTGACCTCCAGGAATAAGGTTGTAATTCACATTTATTTTCACTGTGTAGTACTGAGCACTTAGGTCCTGAAGAATTGCCTTGTCGGCAAGAAACATGTTGACCTGACCAGAGGGTTGTAGATGTTCAGCTGTGAACTTTCCCAGCACATATCTCCCCTCCCACCTATTTTAACCAAGGGAGTCAGCCACGCTAATAAAGTTCCCTGTGGACTGACCCACCCTTTTTATTCACCACCACTTAACGACTACACTTTCACTCGCCCTCTCACCCGCATGCACCATATGGCTGGAACAAAAGATCTCCGATAAAGAGCCCCTTTACGGGTTCCCGTCAGACATTGCAGCGCCAGTCTGACGAGGAGCAGAACCCATATGATGAAGCATGACATCTAGCTTGCGAGGTGTGTGAGGGTTTTAGTTCCAAAAAGGGAAATGGCCTTTCCCCTTTTTCCTTCCTCTACTCTGCACACACACTTGTCTTTTTACATTCTCATCGGGGAACTTTGTACCCCTCTTGTGCTACTATACATTAGGATGAGGTCATGAAATAATATATGCTTCCTCAATATCATGCCTTCCCAAAATATTTCCATTACTGATTTATACCTTGAATTAACCTAGACGATATGGAATGCACCAACAGTGACATTCTATGTTTGCAACCAAGTACAAGATGTTAAGTATAAAAAGATGTGCGCATGTTGCCAACCCGGGATGGTGGCCGACGCGTGCAAGATTTTACATTTTGAATGAGAACAAACATGAACTGACTAGTGGTGTCAATTTTTGAACTTTTAATGTATTGAGACGCATACCTCGAAGATCCTGGCTTCTCAATCTTTTCTTTCTGCCTGCTCACGTCTCACCCTGCTTGAAGGCAGCTTCTTCTTAGATCATCTCTAGATCAGTGTTTCCTTTGTTCATTACTCCAGGCTTTGGAGTGTTTTCATCTATGGCGGCTTTAGCCGAAAAGTTCTGTGCCAGCATTTGAAAGGAGAAGAACATTTCTAAAAGGGTGGTATTGTGTTTCAGAATGTATATGAAAAACTTTTCTGAGAAGAACTGTATTGAGTTGTGACATTGACAACCTTATGTACTGAAGAACTCTGAACTAAGACATTGCTTGTGAACATAGGCCCATTCTGCAAGCTGTCTTCAATATTCTGTTATTATCAGGTAGCTTGGGTGTTAACTATGACACTATAGAAGGCTTTTGAATCTATGTTAACCCTAGTGATATGTGTTACAGAAGACTGACTTGATATCCATACAGCACACATGGCTGCAAAATGTTGTCTGACTCTAAAAGTTATATCATAATGTAATACTCTAAAACCGTTAATTTGGAAATGATTGCTGCGTTAATGTTGTCTTTGTTTACCTCTTGGTGGAGATATTAAAACCATAGGTTAGGACAAGAATCCATGCCAGGTCAAAACTAGCGTGCTACACAGCATATTCGTCTTTCCCAATACCCCTTCCCTCTGTGTCCTCTGGGCCTGCATATACCAGCCTCCTCTGGGAACCAGCTGGAAGAGAAGGATCAGAATCGGAGTCCTGACAACCCTGAGGTGGAACTGTGAGTCGTGCGGCACTTACAGGTAGACAATAGGGCAGGCTCTACCTGAAAGATTTTCTTTACATCAGAAAAATTCTGTTGACTCGCCTCACCATGCCCACCTTCATCCCTGATGGCAGAGCTCAGAGAGATAAAGTGAATCCCCCCCCAATAACATCAGCATTCGGGGCTGTTCCTTCCAACCCCAGAGTACTAGCAATGCCCTTGCTTGGTAATTCACAACCGCAATCTTCTGCAATGGTGCACCAGGGGGCATCTAAAATGATCCCACTGGTCTAGACAAGCAAACGCTCTGGATGTCAGTGCAAGGTCTGGGTGGTACATTCAAGCAGACTTCAAAACAAGCTAGGCAG
The DNA here is from genome assembly GCF_964261635.1 of Lissotriton helveticus. Classification (NCBI taxonomy): domain Eukaryota; kingdom Metazoa; phylum Chordata; class Amphibia; order Caudata; family Salamandridae; genus Lissotriton; species Lissotriton helveticus. The sequence goes on from NC_136069.1 coordinate 67,930,927, forward strand.
TAGGCACTGTGCTCTCCCCAAAACAAGACACATGCCCGCTTATGACTATTATATGGTACGCTGCCACCACAACTTAATGTATATGTCTTGGAACAAAGACCGTAGTATCATGTCAGTTCAAGGCACGCTTTGGTGCTCCTCCAGACCAAAGAGCAAGGCTCGGGGTCTCACAATTTTCAGGATCACCTGGAACACAGCACGCAGGCATGATGGCCATGATCTCTAAGCCACAGGACACCAGGATACCAGATTTCACCCAGCTGGGTTAACCAGGGCAGAAGTTGCACATCTAGATTAACATGGAGGGGAGATTCCCATCCCAACAGTTATCATTAGGAGTAGGTAACAATCAACAATTACATGTAATCTAGTATCCACTTATATAGAAATATAAAGCATTTAATATAAAGTAATTTAGGATTAAGATGCCATTGGATCGGATTAACTAATTAAATAGCATTTTTACTTAGTGTAAAAGGAAATGTCAAGTTTGGGTTTAGTAAGTGTTATATAATTCAGAGGAGCTGGAGGTCTACCATAAATTGGAAGAGCACCCGCCCTGTCAAGCTCGCAGTTCTACCACTCCCTTTAGGGTTGGAGAACCTCCTGGGTTTCCAACGGGAGAACCTCAGCTGTCTTCATCATTGGAAACCTTTGAAAGGGCCGGTAAATGTCAGCCGACGGACCATTACATTGAGGTACTGAGAGACAGTAACAGAGAGAGAACTTGTGTGACTGGGAGATAGGGATAGCTGGATGTTCAAAAATGCATATTTCTCCCTGTGGAACATGTCTTATAATAAAAACTACTCGATTGCTGAGATAACTTCTGGATGTACCATTTTAAAAAACTTGCACGCAGTTAGATTAAAAATCAGTGATTAAAGCATATCTAAATAGAACTCAGGACTTGTTCCAAATGGAATCTTCACACATCATGCTTTTGATTATCCAGCAGTATCAGCTGTGCAGCCACTGAGCAAACAATCTTATACTACCTGAGGAAGGCAGAAGCCGAAACTCTGTAGTGGAAATCTGCAAGTGCAGCACTGAAGAGTGCCAGCAACACTCCTCTAGGAAAGGAGATGGGCATGGGATCCACCAGCACTCCTCTAGGAACAGAGATGGACATGGGATCCACCAGCCCTCCTCTAGGAACAGAGATGGGCATGGGATCCACCAGCCCACTACTAGGAACGGAGGTGGGCATGGGATCCACCAGCCCTCCTATAGGAACAGAGCTGGGCATGGGATCCACCAGCACTCCTCTAGGAACGAGGTGGGCATCTGATCCACCAGCACTCCTCTAGGAACAGAGGTGGGCATGGGATCCACCAGCACTCCTCTAGGAACGGAGATGGGCATGGGATTACCCAGCACTCCTCTAGGAACGGAGGTTGGCATGGGATCCACCAGCACTCCTCTAGGAACGGTAGTAGGCATGCAATCCACCAGTACTCATCTAGGAATGGAGGTGGGCGTGGGATCCCCCAGCACTCCCCTAGGAACGGAGGTGGGCATGGGATCCCCCAGCACTCATCTAGGAACAGAGGTGTGCATTTATTTATTTATTTATTTATTTATTTAGTGTATTTGTAGAGCGCAGACCTGTCACCCAGAGGGCATCCTGGCGCTATGAACTTCTGGACGGTACACTACTCACTGCTCAACCAATTTTCGGAAAGAGGTGCGTTTTCAGCGCTTTCCTAAACGGCAGGTAGTCCTTGTGGCTTCTCAAGGAACTAGGCAGGGAGTTCCAAAGTTTGGCCGCTGCAACACTAAATGAGCGGCCACCCATCCTAACTCTCTGAAACCTCGGGACAACCAGCAGTTGTGCCGAAGAGGAACGAAGGGGCCGCGAGGCAGAATACCAGGCAAACATATTCCGCAATGGTATCGGGCCCAGTTGGTGTACCGCCTTGAACACCAGGCACGCGGCTTTATACGACACTCTCAGATGTACCGGAAGCCAGTGTAAGTCTCTTAGAGCGAGAGTGGAGGAGCTGGACCTGGGACGGGAAAGAGCCAACTCGGCGGCCATGTTCTGCACTCGTTGTAACTTCCCCAGCAGATTTTTAGGGGCCTCCAGAAGTAGCGCATTACAATAGTCTAAACGACTTAGAATGGTGCTGCGAACTACTTCCGGCCTGGCCTGGGCGGGGAGAAGGGGCAGAACTTTACGCAACATGCGTAACAGCATCATGAACGTAGAGATAGTTTTATTGACGTGCAGATCAAGCTGTAAATTCGGGCCGAAAATCACCCCCAAGTTGCGTGCTGATCCAGCCGCCGCTACTGGCTCGGGGAAGGTGGTAGGCCAAAAGTTCTCTGGAAGAACACGCGGAATCCGGTCTATAGAGCAATAGAGCACCTCCGTCTTCGAGCTGTTAAATTGGAGGGAATTGGCCCGTAACCAGTCCGCTGTGGCTGTCATACAGAGATGAAATGTCTCCAGCGGGACCGCATTGATTCCTTCCAGAGAAAAGACCAGTTGGGTGTCGTCGGCATAGTTAAAAGCCGAGACACCAAAAGATTTGATAAGCTGGACCAGGGGGCGAAGGTATAGGTTGAAAAGTATCGGGCTGATGGCCGAGCCCTGTGGAACCCCCTGTCCAACTTTTCTTGGCTCAGAACTGAATGGGGGAAGCGAGACCAGCTGTTGCCGATTACCCAAATAAGATATCAGCCAATCTCTTGCACCCTCTGTGACCCCACATTCCTCCAGTCTCCTGATAAGGGTCTGATGGCAGACCGTGTCGAACGCGGCCGACATGTCGAGCAGCACTAGAAAGGCTGCCCGACCACTGTAGACGCGCGACCAAAGGTTGTCCAGTACGGTTACAAGGGAAGATTCCGTCCCGTGCCCGGGGCGGAAGCCAAACTGGGCCTCGTCAAACCATCCGATGTCCTCCAGGAACGCTGAAAGCGAGCGGGTCACTCATTTTTCCATAATCTTAATAGGAAATGGGAGCAAAGAGATTGGCCTATAGTTAGAAAGGCAAACAGGGTCCAGCATTGGCTTCTTGAGCAGAGGTGACACTACTGCTAGCTTCCAACACTCAGAGACCGAAGCCAACTCCAAAGACTGGGATCCACCAGCACTCCTCTAGGAACAGAGATGGGTGTGGGATCCACCAGCACTCCTCTAGGAACAGAGATGGGCATGGGATCCACCTGCACTTCTATAGGAATGGAGATGGGTGTGGGATCCCCCACCACTCCTCTAGGAACAGAGATGGGCATGGGATCTACCAGCACTCCTCTAGGAATGGAGATGGGTGTGGGATCCCCCACCACTCCTCTAGGAACAGAGATGGGCGTGGGATCCACCAGCACTCTTCTAGGAACGGAGATGGGTGTGGGATCCACCAGCATTCCTCTAGGAACGGAAGTGGGCATGCAATCCACCAGCACTCATCTAGGAACGGAGGTGGGAATGGGATCCACCAGCACTCCTTTAGAAACAGAGGTGGGCATGGGATCCACCAGCGCTTCTCTAGGAACGGAAGGATCATGGGATCCACCAGCACTAATCTAGGAACGGATGTGGCCGTGGGATCCCCCTGCACTCCCCTAGGAAGGGAGATGGACGTGGGATCCTCCAGCACTCCTCTAGGAACAGAGATGGGTGTGGGATCCCCCAGCACTCCTCTAGGGACAGAGATGAGCATGGGATCCACCAACACTCCTCTAGGAATAGAGATGGATGTGTGATCCACCAGCACTCCTCTAGGAACGGAGATGGACGTGGGATCCACCAGCACTCCTCTAGGAACGGAAGTGGGCATGCGATCAACCAGCACTCATCTAGGAATGGAGGTGGGCATGGGATCCACCAGCACTCCTTTAGGAACAGAGGTGAGCGTGGGATCCCCAGCACTCCTCTAGGACGGAGGAGGGCCTGGGATCCCCCAGCAATCCTCTAAGAACGGAGGTGGGCGTGGGATCCTGCAGCACTCCTCTAAGAACGGAGGTTGGCATGGGATCCCGCAGCACTCCTCTAGGAATAAAGATGGGCGTGGGATCCCCGGCACTCCTCTAGGAATGGAGATGGGTGTCAGATCCCCAGCACACCTCTAGGAATGGAGATGGGAATGGGATCCACCAACACTCCTCTAGGAACGGTGATGGGCATGGGATCCACCAGCACTCCTCTAGGAACGGACATGGGCATGGGATCCACCAGCACTCCTCTAGGAACGGAGATGGGCGTGGAATCACCCAGCACTCCTCTAGGAACGGAGATGGGCATGGAATCCACCAGCACTCCTCTAGGAATGGAGATGGATGTGGGATCCACCAGCACTCCTCTAGGAACAGAGATGGACGTGGGATCCACCAGCACTCCTCTAGGAACGGAAGTGGACATGCGATCCACCAGCACTCATCTAGAAACGGAGGTGGGCGTGGGATCCACCAGCACTCCTTTGGGAACAGAGGTGAGCGTGGGATCCCCCAGCACTCCTCTAGGAACGGAGGTGGGCATGGGATCCCGCAGCACTCCTCTAAGAACGGAGGTGGGCGTGGGATCCCGCAGCACTCCTCTAGGAATAAAGATGGGCATGGGATCCCCAGCACTCCTCTAGGAATGGAGTGGGGCGTGGGATCCACCAGCACTCCTCTGGGAATTGAGATGGGCGTGGGTTCCCCAGCACTCCTCTAGGATTGGAGATGGGCGTGGGATCCCCCAGCACTTCCCTAGGAAGGGAGATGGACGTGGGATCCACCAGCACTCCTCTAGGAATGGAGATGGGTGTCAGATACCCAGCACTCCTCTAGGAACGGTGATGGGCATGGGATCCACCAGCACTCCTCTAGGAACGGAGATGGGCATGGGATCCACCAGCACTCCTCTAGGAACGGAGATGGGCGTGGAATCCCCGAGCACTCCTCTAGGAACGGAGATGGGCATGGGATCCACCAGCACTCCTCTAGGAATGGAGATGGATGTGGGATCCACCAGCACTCCTCTAGGAACAGAGATGGAGGTGGAATCCACCAGCACTCCTCTAGGAATGGAAGTGGGCATGCGATCCACCAGCACTCCTCTAGGAATAAAGATGGGCGTGGGATCCCCAACACTCCTCTAGGAATGGAGATGGGTGTCAGATCCCCTGCACTCCTCTAGGAACAGAGATGGGCGTGGGATCCCCAGCACACCTCTAGGAATGGAGATGGGAATGGGATCCACCAACACTCCTCTAGGAACGGTGATGGGCATGGGATCCACCAGCACTCCTCTAGGAACGGAGATGGGCATGGGATCCACCAGCACTCCTCTAGGAACGGAGATGGGCGTGGAATCCCCCAGCACTCCTCTAGGAACGGAAGTGGGCATGCGATCAACCAGCACTCATCTAGGAATGGAGGTGGGCATGGGATCCACCAGCACTCCTTTAGGAACAGAGGTGAGCGTGGGATCCCCAGCACTCCTCTAGGATGGAGGAGGGCCTGGGATCCCCCAGCAATCCTCTAAGAACGGAGGTGGGCGTGGGATCCTGCAGCACTCCTCTAAGAACGGAGGTTGGCATGGGATCCCGCAGCAGTCCTCTAGGAATAAAGATGGGCGTGGGATCCCCGGCACTCCTCTAGGAATGGAGATGGGTGTCAGATCCCCAGCACACCTCTAGGAATGGAGATGGGAATGGGATCCACCAACACTCCTCTAGGAACGGAGATGGGCGTGGAATCCCCCAGCACTCCTCTAGGAACGGAGATGGGCATGGGATCCACCAGCACTCCTCTAGGAATGGAGATGGATGTGGGATCCACCAGCACTCCTCTAGGAACAGAGATGGACGTGGGATCCAGCAGCACTCCTCTAGGAATGGAGATGGATGTGGGATCCACCAGCACTCCTCTAGGAACAGAGATGGACGTGGGATCCAGTAGCACTCCTCTAAGAACGGAGGTGGGCGTGGGATCCCGCAGCACTCCTCTAGGAATAAAGATGGGCATGGGATCCCCAGCACTCCTCTAGGAATGGAGTGGGGCGTGGGATCCACCAGCACTCCTCTGGGAATTGAGATGGGCGTGGGTTCCCCAGCACTCCTCTAGGAACGGAGATGGGCGTGGGATTCCCCAGCACCTCCCTAGGAAGGGAGATGGACGTGGGATCCACCAGCACTCCTCTAGGAATGGAGATGGGTGTCAGATCCCCAGCACACCTCTAGGAATGGAGATGGGAATGGGATCCACCAACACTCCTCTAGGAACAGTGATGGGCATGGGATCCACCAGCACTCCTCTAGGAACGGAGATGGGCGTGGAATCCCCGAGCACTCCTCTAGGAACGGAAATGGGCATGGGATCCACCAGCACTCCTCTAGGAATGGAGATGGATGTGGGATCCACCAGCACTCCTCTAGGAGCAGAGATGGACGTGGAATCCACCAGCACTCCTCTAGGAATGGAAGTGGGCATGCGATCCACCAGCACTCCTCTAGGAATAAAGATGGGCGTGGGATCCCCGGCACTCCTCTAGGAATGGAGATGGGTGTCAGATCCCCAGCACACCTCTAGGAATGGAGATGGGAATGGGATCCACCAACACTCCTCTAGGAACGGTGATTGGCATGGGATCCACCAGCACTCCTCTAGGAACGGAGATGGGCATGGGATCCACCAGCACTCCTCTAGGAACGGAGATGGGCGTGGAATCCCCCAGAACTCCTCTAGGAATGGAGATGGGCATGGGATCCACCAGCACTCCTCTAGGAATGGAGATGGATGTGGGATCCACCAGCACTCCTCTAGGAACAGAGATAGATGTGGGATCCACCAGCACTCCTCTAGGAACGGAAGTGGGCATGGGATCCACCAGCACTCCTCTAGGAACGGAGATGGGCGTGGAATCCCCCAGCACTCCTCTAGGAATGGAGATGGGCATGGGATCCACCAGCACTCCTCTTCGAATGGAGATGGATGTGGGATCCACCAGCACTCCTCTAGGAACAGAGATGGACGTGGGATACACCAGCACTCCTCTAGGAACGGAAGTGGGCATGCGATCCACCAGCACTCCTCTAGGAATAAAGATGGGCGTGGGATCCCCGGCACTCCTCTAGGAATGGAGATGGGTGTCAGATCCCCAGCACACCTCTAGGAATGGAGATGGGAATGGGATCCACCAACACTCCTCTAGGAACTGTGATGGGCATGGGATCCACCAGCACTCCTCTACGAACGGAAATGGGCATGGGATCCACCAGCACTCCTCTAGGAACAGAGATGGGCGTGGAATCCCCCAGCACTCCTCTAGGAACGGAGATGGGCATGGGATCCACCAGCACTCCTCTAGGAATGGAGATGGATGTGGGATCCACCAGCACTCCTCTAGGAACAGAGATGGACATGGGATCCACCAGCACTCCTCTGGGAACGGAAGTGGGCATGCGATCCACCAGCACTCATCTAGAAACGGAGGTGGGCGTGGGATCCACCAGCACTCCTTTGGGAACTGAGGTGAGCGTGGGATCCCCCAGCACTACTCTAGGGACGGAGGTGGGCGTGGGATCCCCAGCACTCCTCTAAGAACGGAGGTGGGCATGGGATCCCGCAGCACTCCTCTAAGAACGGAGGTGGGCGTGGGATCCCGCAGCACTCCTCTAGGAATAAAGATGGGCGTGGGATCCCCAGCACTCCTCTAGGAATGGAGTGGGGCGTGGGATCCACCAGCACTCCTCTGGGAATTGAGATGGGTGTGGGATCCCCAGCACTCCTCTAGGAACGGAGATGGGCGTGGGATCCCCCAGCACTTCCCTAGGAAGGGAGATGGACGTGGGATCCACCAGCGCTCACCTAGGGACAGAGATGGGTGTGGGATCCCCAGCACTCCTCTAGGAACGGAAATGGGCGTGGGATCCCCCAGCACTTCCCTAGGAAGGGAGATGGACGTGGGATCCACCAGCGCTCACCTAGGGACAGAGATGGGTGTGGGATCCCCAGCACTTCTCTAGGAACGGAGGTGGGCGTGGGATCCACCAGCACTCCTTTGGGAACTGAGGTGAGCGTGGGATCCCCCAGCACTACTCTAGGGACGGAGGTGGGCGTGGGATCCCCAGCACTCCTCTAAGAACGGAGGTGGGCATGGGATCCCGCAGCACTCCTCTAAGAACGGAGGTGGGCGTGGGATCCCGCAGCACTCCTCTAGGAATAAAGATGGGCGTGGGATCCCCAGCACTCCTCTAGGAATGGAGTGAGGCGTGGGATCCACCAGCACTCCTCTGGGAATTGAGATGGGTGTGGGATCCCCAGCACTCCTCTAGGAACGGAGATGGGCGTGGGATCCCCCAGCACTTCCCTAGGAAGGGAGATGGACGTGGGATCCACCAGCGCTCACCTAGGGACAGAGATGGGTGTGGGATCCCCAGCACTCCTCTAGGAACGGAGATGGGCGTGGGATCCCCCAGCACTTCCCTAGGAAGGGAGATGGACGTGGGATCCACCAGCGCTCACCTAGGGACAGAGATGGGTGTGGGATCCCCAGCACTTCTCTAGGAACGGAGATGGACGTGGGATCCACCAGCACTCCTCTAGGGACGGAGATGAGCATGGGATTCACCAGCACTCCCCCATGGATAGACATGGGGTGGGATCCTCCAGCACTCCCCTAGGGACGAAGACGGATGTGGGATCCCCAGCACTCATCTAGGAACAGAGATGGGCATGGGATCCCCAAGCGATCCTCTAGGAATGGAAGTGGGCATGGGATCCACCAGCACTCTTCTTGGAATGGAGGTGGGTGTGGGATCCACCAGCACTCCTCTAGGAACGGAGACGGGCATGGGATCCACCAATAGTCCTCTAGGAACGGAGATGGGTGTGGGATCCCCCAGCCCTCCTCTAGGAACGGAGATTCGTGTGGGATCCACCAGCCCTCTTCTAGGAACGGAGATGGGCATGGGATCCATCAGCACTCCTATAGGAACAGAGATGGGCGTGGGATCCCCCAGCACTCCTTGAGGGACGGAGATGGGTGTGGGATCCACCAGCACTCCTCTAGGGACAGAGATGGGTGTGGGATCCACCAGCCCTCCTCTAGGAACAGAGATGGGTGTGGGATCCACCAGCACTCCTCTAGGAATGGAGATGGGCATGGGATCCATCAGCACTCCTCTAGGAACGGTTTGCATGCCAACTATTTTCAAACCTCGGCTCGTTCCCCGGCTCTTGGAGCCAGAGCCGGCCGACCCTTGGCTCGGCTCTGGCTCGACTCTCCCTGTTTGTTGGCCCGCACACCTCAACCTGTAGACCTTTAAAAGACAAGCATATTTTACATTGACTTCACGTCGTTGGGATCGACGACAACCTATAGAGGTTCTGTAATGTCATGCTGTCCCTTTACATCAGTCTATGTCCTATCCGCATGCAGCCGTGCTCTCTGCAGCGCCTCTCCCTGCCCTTAACTCAGGCTGGGCGCAGCAGCACTGCCCGGCGCCCTGGAGAGGTAACCTGCCCATCGGCTCTCCCGCAGCTGGACTGGAGCTGGTGCCGTGGACCCGCAGATGGGACAGGGCAGGAGGGCGCACGAACCCGGCCAAGGAGCGCCCGTGCAGAGGGAGTCTGGAGAGAGGCAGAGACTGGGCAAGGGGTGTCGATAGCACTACGAGAGAAAGGGGGGGGGGTCGAAGTGGAGAAGCACAGACTTTTGAACAATTGGGGTGTATTGTGAGGGGAGAGAGGTGCGATTAGGAGCAGGAGGGTATAGAGAGAGGAGGCGTGGCATGCAGAGGTAAAGTGGCTCCATGGAGGGGTGACAGCAGTGCGCCATTTGAGGTGAAAGCAGAGGTGAACAGGGGGTCGGGGTGGAGGGCTACAGAAAAGCAAGAAAGGAAAGGGTTGTAGACGGGAGGACGGCGTGTTGGGTATGGAGCAGGAAAAGGCTGGTAGGGTAAGATAAAGGTAAGAGGAGGAGAGAACTGCTGCTCGGGGTAGTGGCAAGGTCAAAGTTCATTGAGAGTTGGAAGAAAGGAGAGAAGGCAGAAAGTGTGGAAGGGAATGGGGAGATCGAGATGGTGTATTTTTATTTTGGGAAAGGACATGGAGAAGAAGGTAAAACGAGATTGTAATTAAAGGTGTGTCACAGAAAAGCAGCATATTGAGAAGGGAAAGTAGAGGTGAGCAGGGAGGTACAGAGGGGAGGGAGGGGCGTGAAAGACATTGAAAGAGAAGAGCTACTGTAAAGGAAGGAGGTGAAGAAAGGGGGTGGCGTAAATCAGTGAGAAGAAATCGCGGCAGAAGAGGAGAGAATGGAAAAGAAAGTACTGGAGATTATAGGTGGGGTGGAGGGGATGTAGCACGCAGCAGGAATTGAGAGAAACAGAGCGGAGAGGGAGTCTGGAGCATGCCAATGCAGAGGAGAACAAGGGAGGTCGGCAGGGCTGGCGCGCAGTGCACGTCTCGGCATTGCGCTAGCGGCGGTGAAAGTGAAACCGAACGCGCTGACACGATAATTAAAAACAAGATGTCGTGGGACTGTCCACAGTATCACGGACACCCGCATGCTGTTCGCAATGGACAAATGGCGAGAGCAGCCATCTTTGTCCATTGCAGACGCGTGCATGAGAACCCACGCAGGAATTGATTCCAAAAGGTCCTCTCTGGCGAGGGCAGCGCATGTGCTGCTTTCGCCAGGCGAGACCTAAAACAGGGCAGTGCGCAGCTGCAAAGGAATATACAACTGGGCAACACGTGGTTTTATGCAAAATCATAAGATAACTCCCAGCACAAAGTGCAAGGCTTTCGAAAGACAGCAGGGGAAACTCATCTGAAAAATATTGCAAGATTAATTTGAAGTATACAAAGCTGTGATCCGTAGATTCAAAAAAATCTAATCTCGTTCTAAGAATCTGTGAGGCGGAAAATAAGATCTCGAAGTTGTTTAAGATTTAAAGAGAGATGACAACCATCCAAAGTTCTGCTAACGAGGTTAATAGGATAATGCCATCTTGCCACTGGGATTCAACTCCCTCTGATTGGAGTAAATAAGGAAGAAGGAACGTATGTGCCCAGAACAGACTGGGGCTTCAGAGGGGCAGATCATGAGTAATGACGGGGCCATACTCCTATCAGTTAAACATAATAAAGCAAATGCATGGAATGGGGAATAACTCACAGGGCCTGGAATAACTGCGCCTTTTGCTTTAAGTTTTTACTTCATTCCAAGCCCTTTTATTTTCACATTCAGCCGGGAGAAAATATGAATTGGCGCGAAGGTGAGTTTTACAGGGTGTCATTTCACACCAGGTGATACTTGTAATCGAATTACCCCTCGCACAACTTGTAATCAGCCCTTGAAGGCACTGGTGTCTCTAGAAGGGGGGCCCTGGGAAAGTAAATTTTGCCATGTTCTGTGTCCCTACGCTTCATCCATCATATGTTATGTGTGCATGACCAATATGCATATGTTATTCCCCATGCCTGATTAATGACGCAATTCCAGTTGTGTCCACCTCTAGTATGTTAGTTTCCAGTCCTCGTGAATACTACGAATATTAGGCCTATGTAAAGTAATGTTGCCACGTTTCTTAGTGTGCACGTTATTCCATTATAAAATCCCCGTTTCCAGGCCTCAAAAGGGCCCGGACCACAGATTCAGCTCCTGTCTCCTGAAAGCCTCGCTGAGGAGCGATACAGCCCCCACCTGTATCCTCGACCCTTCACTTACTTCCTGCCTCGCAGTGCCCGGTGCAGCTTGGCCCTGCCTCTGAGTCTGCCAAAAGTATGTTATAGTTCCAGTTATCAGTTCAGTCCTCCTCCTCTGCATTCCTAAGCTACTGAACTGCATCAATAGTTTCCGTCATTGTCTAGCCTTCTCGTCTCCACGTTAGAGAAATACTGTATTTAATGGTCATTTAGTATTCTTCATCACGCACTACATGTAGAATAATGCATGGTCCAGTCTTAGAATCAAGTTAGCTTTTCCCCTCATGACTTCTAGTTTATATCAACATGTTCCCTAAACATCAGATACCAGATAGGGTTTAGGTACATGTCGCTCCGACCCTTCAGACTCTAGTCTCTGCTCCTAGCACAGAGTTCATAGCCCCCAGCTTCTCCTAGTAACACGTCATTGCCAGTTTTCGCGCACCATTAGGTTAGAGGTCCCGGCTCCTTAGGTAGCCCCCTCCAAAGTTTCCGCCCATTCATGACATATTCTGTTACGTTTGCATCACATGTCTATGTATACTCCCAGTTACACCTCTTTTTACTGTTATCTCTCGCGACTGCTACGCGTCACGTCTTCTGCTCCACCCACTGCTACGCCTACTGCAATGTAATGCTATGTGTTTGCGCTATGTATATAAATCAATGTTTTGTTATTGAATGTTAGCGCGCTCATCCCAGACCCAGCCCCGGCAGCTGCCGGGCCTTATTGTCCTATTCCCATGCAGGTTGTCCTGATTCTGTCCTTATGCTGTAATAAACCTGCAGAAACTCCTACTACCTCGAATCTTGACTCTTATTTTATTGAGCTATCTGTTATGCTATAAGTCTAGTCAAAAATAGGGTATTATTTATTTATTTACCACATAATGGCGCCCGAACAGGGACTTGCCCTTTCCCCACGCGTCGGTGAAGCCACGCCGACCCCCTGACCCTCTGCAGTCGTGACGGAACCATACCGTGCACTGGCAGATATTTCTGCTCCAAGTATCCCTCAGGCCCACGGAGGAGACGGAGGAGGCGGTCCAGCATCCAAACGAGACGGTGGAGGAACGCGGCGAGTCCCGACCAGAGCCCAAGCCGAGAGTCCAAGGTCCGAGGTATCCGGAGGCCCACCCGTAACTGAAGTCCGAAGTCCGAAGTCGTCCGTCGTAGTCCAGTCCCGTCCGAGGCTTTCCGTTCCGTGCTGCCCGGTGAGTACCATTGCTGGGGTAGTATCTAGACAGGACCAATCTAAATTGACTCCTGGTCCGTGGGTTGGTGGTACCCAAGCCCACAAACGAAGTGTTCACCTAGGTGGATACGGGTCTTGATGCGTTCCTTTATGGGACCGGTATGTTCCGTACTGTTACAGCAGTGCATCCAGTAACTCTAGTCTGTTCCGTTCTCGAGAAAATCTGTTCCATTTCTGTTCTCAGTATTCCAGGTAAAATTCTGTTCGAACTGTTATTTATAATGTTCTTCATGTATTTTACTGTTGTGGTATGAGTGCGATGTGATTTCGTGTTTTTATTGTGTATTGTATTGTGTCCAGATTACAGTTCAGTCATGCCTATATTTTCCAAGTTACGTCAGTTAAAAACTAGAAAGGGTCTGTTAGAGGAAGCAGTTCCTGTCCCGCCTAGGGACAGTCCAGGTCATTTTATGTATCAGAAACATGGCATAAGCGCCATAATGTATCTAGATTTATGGGTAGAGTATACCAAACAGTTAGAAGAAAAGTACAGATGGCCCGTATCGGGTACATGGGATGCCGAATGTATCATGCGAGTAGAAGAAGCATTATGGAAAAAGAAAGCCAGACAGTCACAGAAAGATGCCATCGAGTTATGGCGTAAAGAGGCGCATAGAAGAACGGAAAAGGAAGTCAGAAAGTCAGAGTTAAGTAGAGAATCCCAGGAACGAGCCCAAGAAAGAGAATTAATCGAGATAGGTGAACAAGTCAAAGTCGAACAGTCAGACAGACAGAGGCATGCCCTCATTAAGGGTATGTATCCTCTCCTTGCCGAAGGTTTGCCAAAAGCGACCCCAGAGGCATCCAGTAATTTCCCGCCACCATTAGTTCCGACCAAGCTACGTCACAAACCGACCGCAGCTGATATTTTTATTTCGTCCTATTTGGACGACACAGTCCCCGAATATGCAAATCCTGTTCGTGCTCCGCCAGTCCCTGTAAATCAGGCACTTCCCGCTTCTCCAGACACCGGAGTACCTGTTACGGTGCCCCCGGTCCAGCCTATAGTTCCATTTCCCACTCTGCCAGGACGTAGAGCCTCAGTAGACGACTCCAGTCTAGGGGCCGCAGGAGGAGCTACTCCTCAAAACCCCGCCGCCACACAAGCGTTTATCAGCACTCGAATTACATGCTCAAGCATCACAGCGTACTCCTAAAAGTAATAAGTCTGTTACAGAAATCAGACAAGCCCTTAACGAATGTGTCTATGATCCAGTCCCAGGCGAATATACTATGGTTTTATATTCCTTACGTGTAAGGAGAGTGACCGAGTATCTAGTCACCTTGCCGAATATGAAAGAAGATCTAGACAGAATATATCGTTTCATCCGTACAGGGGATGATCCAGAAAGTATTGGCGAGATTATGTCTCAAAGGAAAGCCGAGATTCAGCTCATGATATTAAAGTTCCTGATCAATTGTTTAATAAGAGAACAAGATTACCCGTCTAAAGATCCCGCCGAAATGAGAATCCTGACAAGGTGGAGTGATAATATAGCCGAGGGTAAGCACAAGACCGTCAGTGCCATGGAGAGTATGTACAAGAAAATTCGTAAAGAAATAATAAGGTTACACGAACAACGTAAAGCAGCACAAGTAAGCGAGAAAGAAAGTATCTCTGATCCTGAAGAGGAAGAGAACGAGAATCCCGCCAGAATAGCGTATGTAGGAAAATCTAGATTTCCAGATCGCCATTTACGTCTAGAACCCAAGTCTATTTTTCAACATCTAGCACCAGAACAAGGTTCCCTAGAACAAGTATTTCAAGCTACCGATCACATTCTGAAATCACGAGTCGGTTACAGTGAACTAAGTACTATGCATGAACAAGAACTAGCCCGATCAGCAGTCCGATGGATTACTGATTCTACCACTTTTCCAGACGAAATAGTGGCACAAATGTTTCTGAAATTGCCCCCAGCCGAGCAACGACTGGTGGGTATGTATATGATCCAGCACCTCATTACTCAGTATGAGGGTCAACATTCTGATCCAGGCCCGTTGCACGATATCCTGAACGAGTTACTCCAGTATAGATGGAGAGGTCTAGGTACCGATTTAGTTAGTGTCATTCTAGAACAGCGTCACAAGTATAGAACGTTTTTGAACCCGCATTTTGTTCATGTCTCACCCCCAGAAAGTAAATCATTCTACATAGACAGACAGAATCCGTTACGAGAAGTCCACCCAGTCCAAGGGGCGGGTGGCGTAATGCAACGAGTGTTTGTATACACTCCGATTTCAAAGATGGAACTTCTTGAAATGAAGAAATTAATTCCCTGTCATGACAAAGATCCAGCAGGGTTCCATAGAGAATTAAAAGACATGCTCCGTATGGGAGAATACACTTACCCAGATATCATTAAAATGTTAAAGGTCCTGTTACCCGCAGGGGTGTATGAAAAGTTAAAGGAAAAAGAATGGGAGGTGGGAGAGAAAAAGATCGATTGGACAGCTCTAGAAGCTGAAGACAAGGCACGAGTACCAGGTACTGGTCTCGGAGATAAATGTAAAGATTTACCAGAATTATTGATTCAAGTTTTACCCAGATTATTGACAACAAGGAAAGAAGACTGGGATGCAATCTCAGCCTGTAAACAGAAGCAAGACGAGGATATTAGTGATTTTTATTCTAGATTTGAAAAATGTTTCAGTATCAACAGTGGTCTCAAGACAAGTAGTGAGTCATACCCTCATCTTTTCGTCACCAAATTAGTTGAGAGATCAAGTCCACAAATTAAAAATCGAGTTTTGAAAGTCGAAAGCACCTGGCAAGCAAATACTCCGTCCCAGATGCTCCAGATGCTCCAGTACCACCAGAATAGAATCAGGGAAGAGCAAGAACACTAGAGAAAACGTATGAAAGACACGAAAATGAAAGTGCTAGTTGCACAATCTGTTCCTCAAGACAGTCAGAAGAGGGGTCCGAATCAAGCCAGTCATCCTGCAGCTCCCGTTAAAGGGAACTGCAATTATTGTAAACAGCCAGGTCATTTTATAAACGAGTGTGCAGTTCTGAAACACAACATAGCTACTGGTAAGACTAAAGAAAGACCACGTCCGCCTAGACAAGAACAAGTTTCACAGACTCCGCAGTCACAGAATGCACAACAGACAGTTACAGTACCGCAGCCCATTGCTGCAACACAGCATGTTACATCGCAGATGTACCAGTATGCACAGTCTGAGTATCCAGAGTACCAGTCATATTCATGAAACAGCCTAGAGAGGGAGGTAGGCTTGCCTCTCATCGAGATACCTGTAGATCAAGAAGGTCCCTATGTTCACAGTCAAGTATTGGGGAAAGACAGAAAGTTTTTGATCGATACAGGGGCAAGTAGGACCACAATTAGTCATGCCGAAGTTCCAGGGGCTCCACTCTCAGGCTCAAGAAATGTTTCCCTTGGATTTTCAGGAAAGCCAATAGTTAATGAAATATCTAAGCCAGTTACTCTAGAAGTAGGTCCATTGTCCCGTACTACTGATCTGTTACTTACTAAGTCATGTCCAGAAAATCTATTAGGTATTAAGACACTGAAAGAGTTAGGTGCAGTTATTTGCTGTTCCCCAGAGGGAATACGTCTGTTCCTACGTGACTTTAAGGGTCACTATGTGTTACGAGATTTTGATTCAAGATTGTCTAATGTTCCACAGCATTTATGGGCGCAAGGTCCAACTGATGTAGGTTACATGCAAATCACACCCCATCGTGTGACTCTCAAACCAGGTGTAGTGTTACCACGAATCAGACAGTACAGATTGCCACCTGAGGCTGTAGCAGCCTTATCCAAAATTATTGACGAGCTCATGGCTCAAGGAGTAGTTGTAGAAACTGACTCCAATGTATGTAATTCTCCGATCATTCCAGTCATGAAACGTTCTGATCCAAATGCACCCCCAGTATATCGATTAGTGATTGATTTACGAGAGCTTAATAAATGTATTATTCCTCAGTACCCAGTTGTCCCAGATATTTCTTCCCTGTTAACAGCCATTGATTCCGAAGCCATGTTTTTCACTGTCATAGACCTCAAGAATGCATTTTTTAGTGTTCCAATTCATCCAGACAGCCAGTTTCTTTTTGGATTTTGTTTAAATGGAAGGAGCTATATGTTCACACGCGCTCCTCAAGGTTTCACAGAAAGTCCTAGTATTTACAGTCAGGCACTCAAGAGACAACTAGACAATATTCACATGCCAACTGACACTGCCCTGCTCCAGTATGTCGATGATCTACTGATCACAGCCCGTTCTGAACGTGCTTGCGAGCGAGCATCCCTTACAGTTCTGTATTTTCTAGCTGAGATGGGGCACAAGGTGTCACCTTCGAAGCTTCAATTCTGTGTCCAGCAAGTGGTATACTTAGGACACTTGCTGTCCAAGAGGGGTAGGCAGTTGACACCCGACCGTATCCAGTTAATAGCGAGTCTTCCCCAGCCCAGAACCCAGAAGGAGGTACGTGCTTTTATCGGCCTTACTTCTTATTGTAGACAATGGATTCCCCAGTATGCATTTCTAGCCAAGCCACTGATACAGTTAACGACACAGGAGACAGCCGTATCGACTGTCCTCCCTTGGACATCTGGACATACACTTAGTTTTAACGAGTTAAAGAAAGCTTTATGCCAAGCTCCAGTTCTAGCTACACCGAACTACAGTAAGCCTTTTACACTTTTCGTTACTGAACGGGAAGGTACAGCATTATCTGTTCTCACACAAGATCAAGCAGGTCAATACAAGCCCTGTGCTTATTTTTCGAGCACATTAGATCCAGTCGCCCAGGCGTTGCCTGCGTGCCTCAAGTCAGTTGCAGCCACAGCACTAGCTATCAGACAAAGTGATTCCATAGTTTTAGGACATTCCCTGACAGTACAAGTCCCACATTCAGTAGAAGTTCTTTTAAACCGAACACAAACTCAGCACTTGACAATTGCACGTTTAACAGGTTATGAATTGACACTGTTCCAGCCACACATAGAAATCAGACGCTGCAACGTTCTGAATCCTGCTACACTGTTACCATCAGTTAATTCAAATCTAGACCCACATGATTGTGTGGAAGTAGTTAACATTACGACGAAGCCAAGACAAGACCTGACAGACATTCCGTTACCAGATCCTGACCTGACACTTTATGTAGATGGTTCATGTATGAGAACTAGTACAGGAGAACTAGTCGCCGCGTATGCAGTGACTACCGACACTGAAGTTATCAAGACACACCGTATTGACACCCTGTCCGCTCAAGCAGCAGAGCTAGTCGCTCTGACACAAGCCTGTATACACGCCAAGAACCAGAAAGTTAATGTTTACACAGATTCACGTTACGTATTCGGAGTTGTACACGACTTCGGAGTGCTCTGGCAGGAGAGAGGTTTCATGACTTCTCACGGAACCAAGATTCAGCATGGTCTCCTTATTCAAGCCCTGTTAGATGCCATACATTTACCGACATCTATTGCTATCATGAAATGCAAAGCACATACGAAAGTCACTGACATTATTTCCCAAGGTAATGATCTAGCAGACCGCACAGCCAAGCTTACAGCACAGACTCCAGACATTCCAGTTAATCTGACACATACTCCAGATCCGATTACATGCATGACAGTTAAGGACCCTACACAAGATGTCATAGATATACAGTTACATGCTACCCCCGATGAAATCAAGAAATGGTCTGAACAAGGAGGGGTTCAGACAGATCAAGGATGGTTAACGAAGGGTAGAGCCACATGGTTTCTCCCCGATTCTATGGTTCAAGTCATTATCAATACCGCACATAGTCCAGCACATTTAGGAGAAAAAGCTATGTTAGACAGTATCCAGAACATTTGGTTCAACAAGCATTTACGAGCTGCAGCCAAGCAGAAAGTCCGTACCTGTATGATATGTTGTCAGTTTAATCCAGGTAAAAGTGTCCCGGTGGAACAAGGTGGTTTCCAGCCCCCTGACCACCCTTTTGAGGTCCTCCAGATGGATTATATTCAGATGGAGCGATGTCGAGGTTTCAAGTATGTCCTTGTAGTAGTATGCGCTTTGTCCAGGTGGACAGAAGCATATCCAGTCCCAGATTACACAGCCGCGACCACTGCCAAGCAGTTGGTTCGTGAATTTTTCCCTAGATACGGACTCCCTAGAGTCGTATATTCTGATAACGGTCAGCTATTCTCCTCAGAGTTAATGAAGCACGTTTCCCTGTTGTTAGGGTACCAGTGGAAGTTTCATTGTGTACGCCATCCAGAAGCAGCTGGACTAGTCGAAAGGCATAATCAGACTCTGAAAATCCGCATTGCAAAAGTCTGTAAGGACAAAGGTGTGGACTGGTTAATAGCTCTGCCAGTCGCTTTATTTTATATGCGTATGGTCGCACATTCCAGATCAGGTCTGTCCCCGTATGAGGTCGTATTCGGCCGCCCCCCTAACATGTGGGGTACTCCTAGACCCCGAAGTATTACCGATGTTTCATGTAATATGCTGACAGATTACCTAGCTTCCTTGATGTCTGCCCTCAACTCATGTCGTTCACAGGTTGCCGCCGCATTTCCAGACAATACCGAGGTGGCACCGCACGAGATCGTTCCAGGCTCCCTTGTGATGATCAGAAATTTCGACAGATCAAGTCCGCTGGAACCACGTTGGAAGGAGCCACGTCAGGTCCTCTTGACCACCCGTACTGCCGTCAAGTTGGAAGGCAGGAAGGGGTGGGTCCACCTTTCTCATGTAAAACTTTTCAATCCATTGAAATCAGTCTCCAAAAACATTTCCAAGGATTTCCAGGATTCAAAGGACTGCCAGAACATTGTTTTAAAGGACTGTCCCGCACAAGACATTATTACAACCCCTCCCTTGTTAGAGAAAACTCCGCAACAGGAGTATAAGTTGAAGCTCAGGTCTAGTAAAATAAGTCAGTCAGTTTGATTGTATAAGTCCTCCCCTAGGTGAAACGGTTAAATTGTTTCTGACATGTATAAAATAGACCCCCATAGTGAGAGAGTCAGTCGAAGTTCACTTCAATGTATCGTTTTTCTGAGTTTCATATTATTTCTCAGCATAATGATTTCCTGCACCAGCTACGCACTTTTCCTGTGTTTTCCAGTTCCTCATGCAAATATGTCTGCTAATGCTACAGTAGAGCACACGTTTAGTGATCTGCCTCCTCACGAATATTCTTACCGCCTCGCTATGCGCAACAACACATTTATCCGTATGTTACATTATTCACACCAGACCAGCAATGCCACTAATTGTTGGGTGTGTGGTCGACTCCCCCCTTTCCAGACACCGAAGGGAGTTCTGCCACTTTTTCCTTATCCATTCTCACACAATGGTTCGTGTGGAGCATGGTCCACGTTAACGTCATCCTCAACAGATATGTCTTTTCTTAACAGTACATGTTTTCCAGACAAGCAAGGTCTCCCCCACAGAACAGGTTTAGATCTAGAAAATGAAGTTTATAATTTAGGTAATTATTCGTCGAATTTCATGGTCCTGAATGTTCAGTCTGATACTACTCCAGACTTACCTGCTATTTCAGTACTACCAGTCAAAGGCGAATTATGTGTTCGTAGTTATGGTTCTGTACACATAGGTCATAGTGAATGTACTACTGTTATCAAGTATAGTGACAGTGGGAAATCTATTTTCAAAGCTTCACGTCATTCTTATTTTATTTGTGGTCAAACTGCATATGTCCGTCTGCCCCTCGATTGGGAGGGAACCTGTTACATTGCCTTCCTACTGCCACCTGTTTTCCTAGCCCCACCTGACTATCATAGGAATTCCTTCCTAGTACATACCAGACACAAGAGAAATCTCCCGATTGTCGATTATACTGAAACTGCTGCAGAGCAATTCATTGATATTGATAAAGGTGTGTTCCCTTATTTAGGCACAGTTGTAAACAGTAAGCTAATCCGTAGGTTAACAAGAACCCTTGAAGCAGTAGTAGATGAGACTGCCTCCGCTCTAGGTAACTTAACCGAAGAGCAATCTGCTATGAGATTTGTCGTTTTGCAAAATCGTCTCGTCCTTGACGTCATACTGGCCGATAGGGGCGGGGCCTGTAGAGTCCTCGGATCCAGTTGTTGCATTTTTATTCCAAATAACGCGCCGTCTGTTTATTCAGCTATAACCAGACTCCATAAAATTGCCCATCTGTTACACCAAGATCCAGGCACCTGGACATGGTCCGGTTGGTTCTGGAATGTAATTTCCGCATGGGGATGGAAAGTCCTGTCCTTTTTAGGTATTGCAGTAGCGATCATATTTAGCTGCTGCCTCTGTATACAATGTGGCCCTGCGATTTGCAGCATGTGTGCTACCTCTTGTATTCCTAGTCCCAAGCCCCGTTCTAAATCCCGTTCCAAGACAATTCGAGACGAGCAAATGATACTGTATGAAATGATAGATGGTATCATGAAAATTGATGTTTCCTGATGGAAACGTAGTGACAAGGAGGGAATGTGGAAAAGTAAATTTTGCCATGTTCTGTGTCCCTACGCTTCATCCATCATATGTTATGTGTGCATGACCAATATGCATATGTTATTCCCCATGCCTGATTAATGACGCAATTCCAGTTGTGTCCACCTCTAGTATGTTAGTTTCCAGTCCTCGTGAATACTACGAATATTAGGCCTATGTAAAGTAATGTTGCCACGTTTCTTAGTGTGCACGTTATTCCATTATAAAATCCCCGTTTCCAGGCCTCAAAAGGGCCCGGACCACAGATTCAGCTCCTGTCTCCTGAAAGCCTCGCTGAGGAGCGATACAGCCCCCACCTGTATCCTCGACCCTTCACTTACTTCCTGCCTCGCAGTGCCCGGTGCAGCTTGGCCCTGCCTCTGAGTCTGCCAAAAGTATGTTATAGTTCCAGTTATCAGTTCAGTCCTCCTCCTCTGCATTCCTAAGCTACTGAACTGCATCAATAGTTTCCGTCATTGTCTAGCCTTCTCGTCTCCACGTTAGAGAAATACTGTATTTAATGGTCATTTAGTATTCTTCATCACGCACTACATGTAGAATAATGCATGGTCCAGTCTTAGAATCAAGTTAGCTTTTCCCCTCATGACTTCTAGTTTATATCAACATGTTCCCTAAACATCAGATACCAGATAGGGTTTAGGTACATGTCGCTCCGACCCTTCAGACTCTAGTCTCTGCTCCTAGCACAGAGTTCATAGCCCCCAGCTTCTCCTAGTAACACGTCATTGCCAGTTTTCGCGCACCATTAGGTTAGAGGTCCCGGCTCCTTAGGTAGCCCCCTCCAAAGTTTCCGCCCATTCATGACATATTCTGTTACGTTTGCATCACATGTCTATGTATACTCCCAGTTACACCTCTTTTTACTGTTATCTCTCGCGACTGCTACGCGTCACGTCTTCTGCTCCACCCACTGCTACGCCTACTGCAATGTAATGCTATGTGTTTGCGCTATGTATATAAATCAATGTTTTGTTATTGAATGTTAGCGCGCTCATCCCAGACCCAGCCCCGGCAGCTGCCGGGCCTTATTGTCCTATTCCCATGCAGGTTGTCCTGATTCTGTCCTTATGCTGTAATAAACCTGCAGAAACTCCTACTACCTCGAATCTTGACTCTTATTTTATTGAGCTATCTGTTATGCTATAAGTCTAGTCAAAAATAGGGTATTATTTATTTATTTACCACAAGATCGAGATGGTGTATTTTTATTTTGGGAAAGGACATGGAGAAGAAGGTAAAACGAGATTGTAATTAAAGGTGTGTCACAGAAAAGCAGCATATTGAGAAGGGAAAGTAGAGGTGAGCAGGGAGGTACAGAGGGGAGGGAGGGGCGTGAAAGACATTGAAAGAGAAGAGCTACTGTAAAGGAAGGAGGTGAAGAAAGGGGGTGGCGTAAATCAGTGAGAAGAAATCGCGGCAGAAGAGGAGAGAATGGAAAAGAAAGTACTGGAGATTATAGGTGGGGTGGAGGGGATGTAGCACGCAGCAGGAATTGAGAGAAACAGAGCGGAGAGGGAGTCTGGAGCATGCCAATGCAGAGGAGAACAAGGGAGGTCGGCAGGGCTGGCGCGCAGTGCACGTCTCGGCATTGCGCTAGCGGCGGTGAAAGTGAAACCGAACGCGCTGACACGATAATTAAAAACAAGATGTCGTGGGACTGTCCACAGTATCACGGACACCCGCATGCTGTTCGCAATGGACAAATGGCGAGAGCAGCCATCTTTGTCCATTGCAGACGCGTGCATGAGAACCCACGCAGGAATTGATTCCAAAAGGTCCTCTCTGGCGAGGGCAGCGCATGTGCTGCTTTCGCCAGGCGAGACCTAAAACAGGGCAGTGCGCAGCTGCAAAGGAATATACAACTGGGCAACACGTGGTTTTATGCAAAATCATAAGATAACTCCCAGCACAAAGTGCAAGGCTTTCGAAAGACAGCAGGGGAAACTCATCTGAAAAATATTGCAAGATTAATTTGAAGTATACAAAGCTGTGATCCGTAGATTCAAAAAAATCTAATCTCGTTCTAAGAATCTGTGAGGCGGAAAATAAGATCTCGAAGTTGTTTAAGATTTAAAGAGAGATGACAACCATCCAAAGTTCTGCTAACGAGGTTAATAGGATAATGCCATCTTGCCACTGGGATTCAACTCCCTCTGATTGGAGTAAATAAGGAAGAAGGAACGTATGTGCCCAGAACAGACTGGGGCTTCAGAGGGGCAGATCATGAGTAATGACGGGGCCATACTCCTATCAGTTAAACATAATAAAGCAAATGCATGGAATGGGGAATAACTCACAGGGCCTGGAATAACTGCGCCTTTTGCTTTAAGTTTTTACTTCATTCCAAGCCCTTTTATTTTCACATTCAGCCGGGAGAAAATATGAATTGGCGCGAAGGTGAGTTTTACAGGGTGTCATTTCACACCAGGTGATACTTGTAATCGAATTACCCCTCGCACAACTTGTAATCAGCCCTTGAAGGCACTGGTGTCTCTAGAAGGGGGGCCCTGGGCCTGTGTCTGAGCTCTGTTTCTCCTGGCCCCCGCCGGGCCCCACCACCACAGCTATTTTAATGTGCCACGAGGCAAATTATTTAAAAACACAGATACTGCACCTGCCATGTTGCTTAGTTTATCCAACTTCCTTTGACTGCAAGGCAGTGATGGTTTGAGACATATTTACTGTGATATGTATATATTTTCCATTTTCCATTTATAAACTTTATTTCGACCGTAAAAGACCATAAAATTCACATAATAGCACATCACAGAGATAAAAATGCATTAAAAATAGCTCTCAATAAAAATTTAAAAAGAATTATTTACAAATGACATCAACTAAAAAACACCCAGAAGCTCATTAAATTAGAAAAAAGGGGTATGAAAGGATTGGTTGCAGTTACAATTGTTTTTTCAGCAACTTTTGACGTCTTTTCCATATTGAAAGAAGAAAGTGAGAGACGCCAAAAACCACAATAGTTCTTGTTTCAGTTCTTAAGATTCGATAAGACGCAGGAGATTGAGTGAACCCCATGTTTTTGCAGAGTGGGATGAGCCAATATTTTCTAAATGATCTGTACCCAGGGCAAAGAAATAGTACATGTATCACTGACTCAGGGGGGCCATTACATGCTCGGCATATATTTACAGAAGGGTTTGCCCAGTTCTTTGTGAAATCAAATAAAGGAAGGGTGCCCAGCCTAAATTGTATAAATAGCTTCCTCGCCAGTGCGGGTTGGATTTCATCCATGTAAGGTTCAAACATGTATTGGTCTTTAAGATTTAGGAAGTCTATTGAAAGTTGATAAAGAGTGTTGTTTTCCTGCAAGACCCTAAGCCTGTACTGTCTATAGGATTTCACCAGCTCAAGATGGAAAATCTGCTTGCAATAAACCACTGGGCTAGACCAAAGGTCAGAATTACCAATTTTGGCACAAAGACCTTTAATATAGACAAGCAAGGAAATGTCATTACCCCTGTTAGCTCCAGAATCGAGCAAAGCGCAGACCTAAATGAAGCTAACTCAGGGGTCAGCCGAATTCAACGCCAAAAAGTCAATGGGCGCAGTCCCGCTACTTCAGAAATGGGTCTAATGCCCAGGCCAAGACTGAGAGGAACAAGGGGAGTGCTTGGCGGGAGATTCAGAAGATGTCTCATAAACTTATTCTCAGCTAGAGTCAGCCCCTCCATAGGACAATGGCCCCAAAGCTCAGCCCCATATAGTGCAGCGTTGCTTGTCTGCACTTTATATATCTCTGTGGCAGGGCCAGGGACCATAGAACTTAAGGACTTGGCAACTTTCATAATGCCACCAAACAACTGCGCCAGCCTTAAAGCATAATACATACACTCACACACATCACATCCAGAGAACATCAGATTGAAATACTTTAAGCAAACATAATATATATGTATCATGTATTAAATATATAATATGTATATATATTTTCAATAAAAAAAGGTTAAAGTTATATTTAGGTGAAAATATCAGTTAAAATGTAATATTTTACACTAAAGAAAACACTGAAATTCCCCAGTAACTATAACTTGCGCCCGGGTCATGCAAAATGCAGATATTTGTGCGCTAACTATTATGCAATAACCTTCGGGAGGCCTTTGCACAATGTTAGCGCCCACATATCTTCTCTCCCTAACATGTCGAGGGGTGTTTGCCAGCATGTTAGAGACACCTTTCTGGGAAAGGTCTGGCACCTTTGCTTCGCCAGACACAGACACGAAACCGCCACTGTAGAAGCCCAGTGGAGATGGGGCGGTGACTAAGAATGGGCTGAAAATTTGGCCCGCTCGTGGAATGTGCGAATTTTTGGCAATTTTGCAGACTGCGAATCGCGTAAAATTGCCAAACAATCCGCAATTCGCAAGTTTGCACATTTTTTTTTGCTTGTTCGCGCTTCAAAAATACAATTTCGCGCGCGCAAGCATTGACTTACCTTGATTCCGAGTTTGCCGAGTTGTTTTCCTCCAGCGAACAAGATGGCCGTGCCCATATACGACCGCATGGGTAACTTCGCGGTAGCCGAGGTGAAAAGAATTCTGCGTACTCGCAAAAATAAAAAAATCTGCAATCTTGAAAAAGTTTGCGGAATTTGCGGACCGCGAGTACGCTTTCGCACGAAAATTCACCCATACTTAGCGGTGACCCACCTTCATCACTGCACCCTGGGGCACAGAGGTGCATCATGGGTGTGGACGCCCTTCGTGTGCAGACCTCTCAGCTTGGAAGGTAGGACCTGGGCGGAGGTTTCGCCATTTTTAAAGGCCTGTTACGGCTCTTCTCTTAATGAAAAGCAAAGTGTCACTGAATAATAATACGCTGTTTAATATAGCGCTGAATTCCACACTTTGCCACTTTCAAGCACTGATAAATAACAGATGCTGCTCGTATTCAGTTTTCTAACCTCGGAAGGATGGAAGGCTGAGTCTGCCCTGCTTGCAGCTGAACTCATGGCCTTCAGACCACCACGTTTGTCAGCACTGGACAATCAGCTCGCTGTGCCATCTTCCAAGAGAACAAAAGATGAAAATGTGAAGCTGGAGGGAGTTAGGTGGTCCCTGTGGCAAGGCGTGGGCGTGCATGCTTTGAGCAGGAGTGGGCATGTGCACTAGCCCCTTTTAATAAAACAACCCACCACTCGGGGGCAGTAAATACAAAAGCACAGCTCTGTGGAAATAGCCCGGTGGGAGAGAAGCGAGACGTTTTGTGTGCTTGAGTGATGTGAAGCATTGGGGTCTGTCGAGTCACTTCAGATGACGTCAGTAAAGATGTTTGCATCACGCCTTCACGGCTTGTGCTCACATCACTGGGCGGGAAACGGAGCCGGCACTGGTCGGTTACCAGGGGAGGGGCAGGTCGTGGGCAGGTCCGCGGGTCTGCAGCCTCCTGTTACTGAGCAGAAAGGACATTTATTCTTAATAAGTCCAACTACTGAAGCCAGATCCCAATCACCAGAGCACTGGAAGGATGAAAAGAATTCACAACTGGATTACATTTCTTTTAAATTAAATATTGCAGAACATTTCGAACCAATTACCACGGCCTAATTCGCTTTCCGGGTCCTCGAATGTAAATGCAGATACGACAAGCTTCGCGTCGGTCACGTGCTCCATTCCAGGAGGGGGGTGGGGGTTGTTAATGGGGTGGGCCCGGCTGTAAATGAAGCTTGACACACTGCAGCCGATCCCGGGGAGACAAGCCAGGCCTGCCCATTCTGTGCCAGGGGCTGACACACATCCGTTCAGGTAGCCACAGGATCAGGCCCCTTCTTCTGGGCACCGCCGGAAGTTGGCGTGAGTAATGAGGCGCGTAGGGGCGGGCGCCCTGTAACGAGTACATGAAGCTCAACCAGAGAGGACTGCACAGTCGGGCACCCTGGCACTGGGTCCTATACCTGTGCACAGTACCTACCAGTGTCTGTGGTATTTGTGTAGTGCCAGCCAAAAGCCATCGGAGCGCTGTACAGAGTCAAATTCGAAACCTATGTTTTCGTGTAATCTCATGTTTTCTACTGTTTGTTCTCACCGTGGAGTCCAAACAACCTTGGCCGGTGCCCGGTGGAGCTATCTTATGCAGCTATAGAGGAGTCTGGCTAGGGTTCACCCACTCGGCCGTCACCTACCCAGCCGGACATCGGACATTGTTCTTAACGGTGCTTCACGGTCTTGTCTATCTTTCCCTTTGACTGCTTGTTTCCCCTGAAGTCCCTCCCCCTCCATCCGCCTGATGCTATCTGCATTCCTTTTTCCCCTGTTTTACCTTTCCCCGCTCTACCTTCCATTCCACATATGTCGGGTGGTCTTTGCTACCTAACGCAAAAATAACCTATGTTATCTTGTAATAGCATGCTTTTTCTGTCTGTTCTCACCGCGGAGTCCGCACAACCTTGTCCAATGCCCGGTGGAGCTGTCCTATGCAGCTATAGAGGAGTTTTGCCCTGGTTCACCCCCTCAGCCGCCACCTACCCAGCCGGACATCTGACATTGTTTTCCTTGTCTCCCCGTTATGTTTCCTTCCCTCAGTCTTTCTCTGATGTCTATACCTGGAATCGGTAACTGAAGTAATTATGTAATTTTTAACTCGCTGATCCTCATGTAAAGCGCTCTGATACCTACAGGTCTAGCCAGCGCTATGTAAAACTTTCCAAATAAATAAAAATAAATAAATAAAATAAAGGGCTAACACGTGATTGGAGAGAGCCAAGTGGACTGTGGCGCCGTCAGTTATTGCTGGCCATGATGGCAATGTTATCTAGACGACAGATTCATGGATGCGTGCAACTATTTTTACAACTTTTGTTTTATCAAGCAGTATAACAACATGACAGTTTTCATGTGATACTTCCTATGCGCGTGCACATTCACATACTAGCTCTCTCGCAAACTGTGCCAAAATCCCACAAAACCTTTGAAAACCACTCAAAGGGGCAGATTTATGATGACTGGCGCATCCCCAGGGATGCGCCAGTCATCCTGCGCCGCTGCTCCGCCACCCATGGTGCGCCGCATTTATAATGCGGCGCACCATGGGGCAAAAACGGCACAGATGCGTGACACATCTGTGCCGTAAAGGTGGCGCATTGCTGGAGCTGCGTCGCAAGCGCGACGCAGCTCCAGCAAGGCTCGAGGGTGCCCCATCTCCACAATGCTGCGTCAAGACCTACGCCTGCTTCAAGCAGGCGCAGGGTTTTGACGCAGCATTGTCCTGAAAGTGACTGAGTGAAATCTCATAGATTTCACTCAGCCACTTTTAGGAGGCGTTCCTGCGCAGGAACGCCCCCCCCCTGCGCAGGAACGCCCCCCCCCTGCGCAGGAACGCCTCCGTATGGCGCAGGGCTTTACAACGTGACGCATCTCCTAGATGCGTCATGTTGTAAATAGGGCGCATTGTTTGCGCCGCCGTTGCGTCAAATAAAGTGACGCACCGGCGGCGCAAGGCCTTCATAAATCTGCCCCAAAGTACCTAGAGTTGCTTACAGGGCGCGTTTTGTGTGACGTTCAGGACTTCTAGGAGCATTTTGTGTGCACGCGTAATTCGTGCTTAGTCACTCAGGAGGATAAGCGAGTTACCTAACGAACCAACATGGTTTGAGGCAAGGAGTGAGTCCAAATTAAGCACGCACTTATGTAGAACATCTTCTCTGCTCACTGAACCAATGCTGGTTCACAGGACTCCTACGAACAAGATAAGCCAGGCACGTGCCGGTGCCTAAAATGCTCCCAGGTAACTGACCAATATGGTTTTAGAGTATATTTGAGAAAAAGCCAAGGTAGGCACACATAGAAAATGTTCGCCAGTTACCCAGTCTCGGTGGATCACAATAGTCGTGAGAAAAGCTAAGCAGGGCGTGCACTTGTGTACTAAATGTGTGCACGCACTCGTACACAAAATGCTCCCAAGTGTCAGCACGGCCATGGTTTAATTCTATTAAAAAATATATATATATATAATTAGTTTTTGCATTGAATACCAATAACCCCCCTCCCCACCACCCCCAAGCAGACATTTACCCTTGATATAACCCGTTTCATCCAACACGTTACAAAAAACAAATTTAGATAAAGAGATAAATATCCGACGGAAAAAGATATATACATAAAATACATAAATGTACTTCTAGGTTCAATTACCTTGAAAATCAGCACAATCCCCTCACCCCCCAAAAAACACGGAAAAAGAAGAGTCCAATAGAAAAAGTTATGGGGAATACAGTGACAAGGAAGCCTCAAATCATCAGGTAATTTCCAGGTTACATAAAGGAGACCATACTCTTAACATTTTTTCTCTTGTCTTTTTGCTTTTGGAGGAATAGACAGTCTTTCCAGATGGTAAGTTGACAATAAACGGGCTGGAACACCGGAGGAGAGGGATCCAACCAGGCTATAGTCAAACAAATCTGGTAAACAGCCATAGCAACAAACATAAAAGGCTGGACATTAGCTCTAGGTAATTCATCCTCCCCACCAACAAAATCCATCGAGAAGTTAGAGCAATATCAATCTCAAGTTTTTCTACCAAGAATTTTTATTAGCTCAGCTTTCAGGTTCCCTGCCATAGGGCAAGGAGCCAGCATATGGACTAAGTCTACCGCAAAGTCATTACACCTGGGCATCTTGTCCCGGTAACCCCCCCAACATGGGAATCTTATCCTCCCCAGTGTTATATAGAGATGGAAAGACGTTTTACAGTGTTGGGCTTGTAAATTGGCTGAGGTTAAAAACCTATGAGCATCCTCCTAGGACCTTGATAAATCATCTGGTTGGGCGTTAATCGTTGAATGTTTTAGCAGATTATCCTGCATTATATTATTTAGGGCTTAAAAAAAGCCCCTATTCTAGTATCATCTTTCATATTCGACTCCATAACTTCTATCTTTTCAAACCTTCTCATTCAACAACCATTCTTCATTAAAAAGTCTCTAATTTGTAAACATTTACCCCCACATGCATCATTGTAGGAATTTGCGATTCCTAAATTGCGAAAATTAAGGAATCGCAATTTAGGAATCGCAAATTGCTATGCATCAAGAAATTGCAAAAGTTTTTGCGATTTCTTAATTTGCTTTATTTGCGATTCCTTATTTGCGAATCGCAATTAAGGAATCACATTACATTGATTCCTATGGGCCTAGAAGCCCATAGGAATCAATGGGAAGGCATTCTCATTTTGCGAATTCGCAATTAAGGAATCGCAAAATGAGAATGCAATTTCAAGGGTGCAGGGGGGGTCCAAAGGACACCCCCCTGCACCCCTGAAATGTCACGTAAGTACATTTTACTCACACACATGTCCCAAGGGCATGTGTGTGTGTAAAATATAAGTTTCAAAAATGCACTTTTGTGCATTTTTGAAACTTTTCGCAAATTACCATGAAGGTTTAGTTTACTTCATTGTAATTTTCCCCTTCCAAATTGCGAATTCGCAAATTAAAAATAATCATGCATAGCATTTAAGAAATGGCAAAATTTGCGATTTCTTAAATGCTATCGCAATTTAAGAAATCGCAAAAAATTACGATTTCTTAAATTGCGAAAAATTGAAAAAAAATGATGCATCTCAAAAAAGGTTTTTGCATTCGCAAACGGCCGAATTTTGCGATTCGCACCGTTTGCGAATGCAAAAAAGCTTGATGCATGTGGGCATTAAAGAAGTCCTTATGTTCAAGATTGATTTTTTTTGGGATGTTATCAAAAGACTTAAATGAATCATGTTCAAAGAAATCCCCCAGTGTTCGGACCCCATGTGCCACCCATTGACCCTTAGCTTGGTCTAGGAAAATTTCCGGAAGTGACTTCCGACATGGTTTAATTCTAGACTTGAGAAAAGAAAAGAAGGTATATACTCACATACAAAATGCTTGTGAGTTAGTGGTGCCAACTAAAAACCTACTCAGAGGAACTACACGAAAAGTTAAGTAACAGAGGAAACTCAACAATCTAACTATAGACCAATAATCAGAAAATGCATCAGATGAAGCTTCGTAACCTTGGAACACCCCTAATTATTACACATAATAAATACAACTGAACGGCAAGACACTGGTTCATTATCAGATACATCAGTAAGGGCCACATGTATCTAGCCTTTTTGCAGTCGCAAACGGGCCAAATCACAGAATCGGACCGCTTGCAAACGCAAAAAATGCTTTTCACATGTAACAAATCCTATTTTGCGATTCAGTAAACTGTTACCGAATCACAAAATGGGTTTGAGATTTGGTATTTGGAAGGGGTTTGTTTAGGGCGTCCCTTCCAAATACTGAATCGCTGCGGTATGTATGAATGTTTTGTGACCCTGAATGCGGACGCAAAACATTTGCATTTTACCCCCAACCTCCCCTTTGTGAATGTATGCAAAAATGTTTTTTAGGAGCAGGCAGTGGTCCCACGGATATATCAAGTACCAGGGAATATCCAATGACTGCAATTTCAACTGAGGTTCTGCCCCAATGTTTGTTGGAAGAGATGTATTTTCAAAGACTTTCTGAAATACTAATTGTAAATTGTACCTATATAGTGCATCCTGCCTCGGGTTGCATTTCTGATGAGTGCCACATGGGTAGTCGATGATGGAGACAGTGTTTGCAAGGGGGTGGTTGGGTTGGGCATTCGTGGTGCATGGGAGTTAAAAGACGACAAGTATTCATAAACCTT
This sequence comes from Lissotriton helveticus, assembly GCF_964261635.1. Lineage (NCBI taxonomy): Eukaryota > Metazoa > Chordata > Amphibia > Caudata > Salamandridae > Lissotriton > Lissotriton helveticus. The sequence goes on from NC_136069.1 coordinate 67,962,982, forward strand.
CAGACCATGCTGCGGTATGTCTGTGCATGTTTGAAAGCAGTGCTTAATTTGAGCTGGAGGTGTCCGGTGCTTGGCCCCAGCACTTAACTGTCAACACCAGTGCTTCTGACAGTCTGCCTCAAGGTGGCGCTGTCTCGCCACTTTAGAGATGAGCACAACAGTTAATTATTAATTCAATAAACATTAAAAATGATGATTACCTGCGCCCAAGCCATTCTTATAGCTTTGGGGGCCTGAAATTTGCTGACCTGGCATAATGATTACAAAATTATTGGTGTATGTGCGGGCCTCGTTGGCATGATGATGTCAACTGCCTGTGCTTGGCATGATGCTGGCCAGGGATAATCACAGCGAATCTTGGCATAATGTGGGCATCCACAGCACGATGAGACCCATCGCCCGGAGTTGGTATAATGGCTCTACCATGACGGTGGCAATTATTGTAAAACTGTGGACAGTCACTGCAGCATTCTAGCTTTGACTATGTGGCCAAATGAGAATAGCTGGGCATTGTGGGCAGCCCTGCAATGAGTGTGCCCCCAGTTTGTAAAAGGCTGGCCTTATCAGAAGGGTGGTAATATCCTGGCACATTGTTGGCAGCCTCAGCATCCTTGGTATAATGCTGCTCCTGGCATCATATTAGTGCTTGTGACATACTGCGGACATACAAGAAGCGAGATGGTGAAACAGGGGACTGGATGGCGAAACCCACCCATGACGGTCCATGTGAACATTTGATAACATCACGCATTGTTTGAGCACCAAACAGATATTTACTCAAAATGAAACACTGGTGTTTCAGGGTACCAATGATAGGTTTTTTCCTGGGAACAATACCTTCTTGAATAGGGAATTGAGTTTGTTTTTCCAAAATAAAACACATAAGTAAATGTGAGGGTGTTCCTAAACCTCACACACTGATGTTTGGAGGCACAACCATGCTATTTCCAAAGACACATTTCAAGATCATGTTCTTATGGGAAGCCCTGCCTATAAGATTAGTGTCACCCGTCTGTAGTCAAAACCCATAACGTTGCCACAAAATAAGCACTTTGACAGCTCCAACGCATGTAAAACCTGCCTAGCTCTACTGCCTAATACCCGAGGTGGGGAGATTTGTGTATTTCATTATTTTCCCGCTATAGCCCTTCCACTGAGATTCTCAATTCTAACTTATGATCGAGAAGATACACGGAGACGGCTTGAGAGACAACCACAATACATTTCAGAAGTGGAGACAGAACCTATTAAAACGATATCGCATTTTTCAACTACCTGTTTCACTTATACATTTTATGCATTTCTAAGGGAAATTGTGCAAAATATGCACAACGGGTCACCTTTTTTTTCAATTTCAAAGTATTTTATTAAAAATGTGCTATACATCCAATTATGGTTGCTTTACCATCGCGGGGTAACATCACCAACTGGCAGTACTTGCAAATGATAGCAAGAGAGCCTGCAAGTCTGTGGATCATCACTCCTGCTTGGAACACAATGTAAATGTAGGAATATTTCATGAGTGCCCCTTTTACAACCCCTGTCAGTTTAGCAAACCGATGTGAAGATGAGGCGGTACAACTTCTGAACCCATGGAGGTGGCTGGACTGCTTGCCCACTGAAATCCAGAGAGTTTCTTATGCCCACTTCTCTCAAGGCTCACCCGCTGCCATTGCCAGTGGGCCTCACTGCACAGGTGGGACATGAGGGCTCCAAGGCTTGTGCAACTAACGTGGGAAGATCTTCTGCAGTACAACGATAACTAATATGGCTTCCATCTTGAGACCAGAATGCACCACGGGATACCTTGTAAAGGTGTGCATGGAGGTGCAAGTGGCATTATTGCACACTTCAGTAAAGTAATCACAAGCAGAAAAGGCTGCTTTAGATTGAGTGGGATGCCACTCCCAGGATACAAGACAGGAGCTTCAACTCCTAAGACTTTATTTAAATTATTCAATATATTGATTTATAAAGCCACTCCGTGGACCTAATTTTTCCAGCTATGAAGTAGAAGATTTAACAACCTGGGGCCCAAAATAAAACCTTCATTCGTTTCATGATTTACATTTGAAATCGATAACCAACGTGCTGGCCCGGTAGGTATTATTTAATCACTTGCACTGGATAGCTGGATGCTGACCCATGGTATGAGTATTAAACTCCAGTCTAGTGAACAGGGGATTGTCTTTCTGTGATATGAGCACAGAGATGTTTGTGCAATGCAAAAATAAAATGGGTAGCTGCACTTCGGATTAGTTTCCGTCAAGCTACCAGTGGCTCCGGGAGGCCATCAAGTGGGATGTCGCGTAGTCTAATTTAGAGTTGATGCAGGTGCCCGCTGGTGCTTTGCAGGAATCCACGGAAGGACGCATAGTCCAAAGATGGCATATTTTGAACCAACACTCCAAACAAACTCTCAATACATGGCCCTAAGACCATGTCTGGACCTTGTCTGTATCCATCCTAGACCACAACCTAACAAGGTGGGAGAATGGAGGCAAAGGGCGAAGAGCATGTAGGATTTGGGTCAACAGAAATGACTTTCACCTCGACCGTGTTTAATTATTGAGCAATCCCAGGTAGGGTTACAACGTTCCTAAAAGTGCTCTTAGCCAATTAGCAATTTTTTGAAGAGGTAAACATGGTCACTCTTAAAAAAAACTAAAACCGAAAGATAGATTTGGGTGTCATTCACACTGAAATGGAATTTCAGCACTTCAAGATGAATCAGCTGGTTACCCATCTGATATAAATGTTAACAACAGATGGGCTAAGGCTGATCCCTGGGCAACTGTGCAGTTTAATGCTAAAGGGAATAATATTTTTACAACTCCAACATCAAATAATATGACCTATCTCCCAAAAAGAAGGTAAACAAATGTAAAGATCCATCAGTGGGTCCCGCTAATACAATTCAGGCACTTCAGAAGTAACATATACTCAACACCGTTGACAGGTCACGCATAACAAGAAAGGACAATTACAAACTCCCATCCTCTCCTTCTAGCAGCCGCTCATCCCAAACATCTATCGACCTGAAAGTGGGTAGTAGTGTTCCCTAATAGGGAAACGTCCGCACATTCATAGAACAGTTTTATAATGTATATGAGTAATATCAAAAATATCTTAAGAAAGTCTGGATTAGGGTGCTCCATTTGCCTTTACTACACCATCTACCCAATGGTGTTACTTGCACACCAAATGTGCAGAAAATGATCAGAACAGAAAAGGGCTTCACTATCACACCTCTTATAATAACATCAATAGCACATGTGGGTAGCTGTACTCCCAGTTAACTTTAGTATAGAGACAATCACAGCAGTTGTAGTCAAACATAGAGATCCAGGACATATAGTAATCTTGATATTCTTTTATTCCAAAACCACTGCGATACAAGTTCCCAGCACACGGCTTGCCGACACGTGTTTCATCTTACAAAGACTTTTTCAAGGCAGAAAAGCTGTATCTCCTAGGCACCTGAATGGTTAGATGAATATAATCTGTCTCCACTATGGTAAGAATAGCACAAGACGTCGCCACACAATCTCAATCTTTCGAATACTCAATAATTGCCCATCCGTTAAGGAACAATATAGTAGGAAAGTGTCCCTCCAGCAATACACATCCAAACCATAGCGTCCTATGGTATTATTAGTAACAAAAGTCCCCTGTATTGGGTATAATCCCTGGTATGCACGTCCCAATACAGTGGATTAGTATTTCGCCACGCAGTTTCTCAGTCGAACAGGTAGTTCAAACAACAGTCATGCAACGACTCAGCACCCTCCACTCCCGATTCAGTATGCCAAACATCTACCAGAGCTGTACCAGTTCCTTCTTTTCAGTGAAATCCCAACTCATCAAAGCTTTACATTTCATTTCCCTCTATGGTGGCTTGTAATTGAGTACAGAGCACCTTTTCTACAACTTGATGTAGCTACAGCAATCCTAAAACAGAACAAAAGATGTTAGCAGGTGTCTGGGGAGTGTTTCATCAAGTCTTCATCATCACTGCTTTTCACAGTAGAGATTAGAGAGCTTTTCCTTAATTAAGTAATAAATGAAGTAAGAGACTCTCAATGAGTCGTTGCAGCTAGAGGAGGCAGCCATCTTTCTTGTGGATCTCAATGATGACAGACAGCCAGGGCAGGCAGCAACAAGACCATCATGGAAATGGACAACCAGCAGTGGGTGGGTAACAAAATCTAGGCAGGCCCACCTTAGAGGTGGTGATTCTTTTCAATTAAGGGAAGTGACTTTTGGATTTCAAGTATAATCTTGTTAAAAAAAACAGTTGAACACATCCACTCAGTCCTGAGATATCACTAGAGCAGACATTGGCTCATCAATAAGAGCATAAAGCAGTCAATTTTGTTACCTAACTGAACCCAATCTCAATACTTATCAATTGCAGACTTGGAGAGGGCAGCCTTTCTGGAATCCACTGAGGTTATCTGACTCTTGACAGGAGTATGTGAGTTGGTAACGTGTAAGCAATTAAGTTACTGGTTGAAGGGGGGTGGTGGTGGTGGCAGGGTGAAACCCTACTCAAGCAGCAACATCAATCCTTGTCAGGGTGAAGTCACAGGCAAATCCTAAATTAACCTATGCTTAACCCTCTGATAGCTTGGTACAGAAGCAGTCTAAACAACAAAAGAGTGTCACTATTTTATTTAAGAAGGAAAAAACTGAGAATGGGGAATCTTATTAGACTTTTAGAAAGCCGTCACTCACCAACCTGGTTGGTGACATGCTTCATCATCGGGCCCCACCGGGAGAGGCCGAGTGCCTCCCCGGTGTGCTGCGACGCCAGATTACTGCGGAGCTGCTTTTTGTAAAGGTGTGGTGAAGAGACTAAAACTGTCTAGATTGTGTCCAAAATAACTTTATTAAGTGGCCTATCAGACACATTAAAAACAAGGTGTAGGAAATTAATCTGAATAAATTGTTCAGCTATTTCCATGCAGTGGGGTCAACATGTTTCTGCCATCGTGGTGTGAATTACCTGGAATTAATCAGGACCTATCAGCTAAACCTCGGCGATATGGGCTAAGTTAACCTATGCTTAACCCTCTGATAGCTTGGTACAGAAGTAGTCAGGTTTAACTTAATGTGGAAATGTGTAAAGTATTTAGGCAGCACTTCAAACAGTAATAAAGTGAAATACAACATGAAAAATCCCACACCAAATTAGAAAAAAGAGTAAAATATAATAAATAATGTCAGACGATAACAAAAATCCAACCAGTAAAACCAGGGAAATTAAATTTAAAGGATTTCAGTGAAAATAGCTCCAAAAAGAACACAGCGCCAACTATGGTCCTCTGGCCACGCAGTCAACGAGGGGCTTGCGATGCACAGACCTGCATGGAGGATGTGTGCTGCAATGGCAGTTCCGAGGAAGCTTGCGATGCGGAGTCCTGCAACGACACGGATGCCAGTCGACGACGGGCTTGTGATGCAAAGTCATGGTTAGGGGATGAATCGCTCAACAGTTTCGATATAAAGTTTGGTGAGGTGATGCGTCACGTAGTGGCTCCTAAGCAGAGCTTATGGGCGATGATGCTTGGATCTGCTGACACCACTGTTGAAATGGCAGAGCATCTTCAGGCACACTTCCAGGGGTCCAGGACTGGGTTGGCACCACTTGGGAAAGCAGGGTCCAGGTGCTGTGTTCAAGATGGAGGAAATCTGATCTGTGCCTGATGCTTCTGATCAGGAGGCCAGCAAACTAGCCCTTGGAGTCACTCTGTGGGTCCTGGGTTCAAGGTGCAAGTCTAGTCCCTTTTACTCAGGTTGGAGGGCAACAGGACCTGTTCTGTTCCTGAGACTTCTGATCAGGAGGACAGTCAACTCGTCCTTGGAGTCACTCTGGTGGTCATGGATTCAAAATGCAAGTTTAGTCCGTCTAACTCAGGCAGGAGGGCAGCAGAGTGGCAGTCCTTCCTTGCAGCAAAGAAGCACCTGAGTTCTTCTTCTGAGTCTTCCACAGGTCCAGATGTGTATTGAATTCAATTCTACCATGTTTAAAGGAGAAAGCAGAATCACTTAAGCACTGCTTAGCAGTGGTAAATTGCACGGAGTTCTAAACGCCAACAAAATGATGGGTGAAGGCAAAACGCTTGGGGGAAGACCACCATAAGGCTGACAGGTCTACCATAGAGGTTCCATAGATGATTTATAAGTGATGACACTTACTATGCAAAATTGAAATCATGATGATCATTCAGTTAATGAACATACTCCTCGCCCAATTTGTGAACTAAAATGCACACACATTGTTACACCCTAAAGCTTAACCTTTAGAGTTAGAACTAACATTTTTTTCCAACTATATCCCAGTTAATCTGGTGATCGTCTGCACATTTTAGCAGGCTTATTGTGCATTCCTAAGTAAGTCATTTAACATATAGGACCATACCCCAGAAAGCAATACCAGAAACTATGGGATTGCTACATATGGAAAAAGATCTATATGCATTTACTCACTGTGTTATATGGAGGGTTTTGTAAATTTAACTTTCCTGTAAGATCAAGCGGATATGCCATAACTTCAACTGGAATGGAACTCGGATTTATGACTTCTTTCCAGTCGCAGACACCATCTTTCATGCTAGGTTTTTCTCAAGGGAGGGAGAAGTCAGGTTTTTATGGCAAGTGATCCCCTTGGAGCCAATGGACTTGAATGGTTTCCAGGAAGGAGAGAACAGTTTGCAGGGAGGGTGGGGCCTCTGAAGTCCATGGGAAGCTCCTGGGAGGGGGAAAGTGTTCTCAAGGTGGGTGACAGCCTTTGATTAGGCTGAGCTGAGAACCATGTATTCAAATAGTGCTCTTCCTGTCCTCCTCTGATGTTAATTCTGTTCTAATGGTTGAGATGAGTTGAAGAATCCAGGGCAGCTTAGGCAAGAAATCTGCTTAGAACAAATGCAGAGATCAAAGAATGGAAATACTTGTTGATGTATAAATCTGGAAGATGCTTCTAGTACGGAAAAAACATATTCATAATTTGCATTGGAAACATATGTGTCCCCTTAAAATATATCAGTTCATCAGCTAATTACATCCAACTAACTGACCCAGGAATATGATAAGTTTAAGCAGCAGAAACAAGTAGTTTCCGGACAGTTGAAAAGTCCCTTTTTGAGATGAAGAGCAATGAGAACGGTTTCTTTTGAGCTTTGCTCAGAAAGTGCACCAAAAACAATAAGTACAACCTTGCCTCTAGGCGTTTCTTAAGTCCTCTATCTGATGAATATCTAAGCTCTGGGCCTTAGATTCAGCCTCGCACTTTGTTTGTCTCAACTAGCCTTGGACTCCATCCGCTGGGCATTGTCCAGGGAGGCTGAGGTTATTTTGTGGACAGGAGTAGATCTGGATGCTTGATTTGTTCACCAGGGAGACACTGAGCCCTTTGTTCCTTTTTTGTTCATACACTGGGATGCTGCCTGGGGTCTGGTGCAAGCCTGCATTAGCTAATGATTTTCAGACTGAAAAATTGTACTCTTAGTACTTTTCTAAAAAGAAATGTACTGGAGCCAATTTAAACAATACTTTTTATAACAGAAAAACATTGATACATTGAAAAAACAAGAAAATTACTTGTAATGATATAGCATGTGGCATATAATATGCACTGACTCAGGTCCTGGGATGCAAGGGTCATGTTCTCACCACCTCATGGACCCCTTTGCTTCTGTTTGGCTTTGTGTTAAATCCGCGTGTTCTGTATGATGGGGGCTTTTATAGATGAACACAATCTAATAAGAAAAATATTATTTAATTGCTGCAACAAACATTTGTGAAATGCTAACCAATTTGCAAGTATGGTCAGAGCAAGGTTCAGCCATTTCCCAAAACAAGTGCAACTTCAAGTACCTTCCACCACTCTGCTGCTCAGGGTCAAATAACATGCGTATCTGTAAAGCGCACATTCACTCAAGGGCATCTTGGGGCTAAAAACAGATGTTTACTGTTACCCAACTCAATGGAACTCAGTAGGATGAAAGGCTGAGTGGACCCACTGAGATTTATATCTGTGACCATGAGGCCCCTCCAGTCGAAGCATTAGTCCACTAAGCCACCAGACCCGACTTGAGGTTTAGGTTTAGGGTTAGGTTTGATTAGCTCTGCATCATAGCTTTCAAGCAATTTAATTGGTCCTTAACTGGTTGGTGCAGTTTGATTTTTTTGGAGTGTTCCCACACAGTGCAGAGACTTAGGGGCCCATTAGGATCACGGGCGGATCGCCACCGCCCGCATGGCGGTGGCGATCCGCCCGTGATCCGACCCCGCCCGCCACCCAATTCCCCCCACCATATCACTATGGCAGCGGACGGAAAGACAGTCCGCCACTTTTCCACCCGGTCAACTCGGGAAATGGGTCTAATATGGTTGCGGTGTCTGTTAGACACCGTCATCCATATTACTAAGCAGGCGGGGACATGCCTTTCCCGCCACGGAAAGGCATGCGGTGTTTGATATTGGGGGCCCGTTGTGGACCCCCAGGGACTCTGGGGGGTGGGGTGTGCACATGGGGGGTACCTATGGTACCCCCTGCAGTTCCATGCACAACATGGCAGGCACCGCACGGTGCCTGCCATGTTGTGCATGGAAGTGCACAACATGCCTTCCTGGCATTGTGGCGGGTGGTGCGGAGTGCACCGCCCGCCACAATGACACGAATGTAGGATGCGTCCGCCACTGAGGCGGGTGCATCCTAATTGGCCCCATGGGACCCCCACCCTTATGGCGGGCGGTCCCGTTTCCCGATATGGTGGCGGGCGGATCTTAATATCGATGTATAAATATCTACTTGCACCAATATCGAGGTAAAAATATTGTGGGTGAGAAATATTGCCAGAAAAAATATCGTGCTCAAGAATATCGATTGTTAGGTAAGTAATATCGATGTTTAAAATATCGAAATGTTTAGTATCATTTGTAAAAATGTTGTTGTTTAAAATATCGAAGTGTTTAATATGGTTAGCAAAAATATAGTTGTTAAAATTATCGATTTTTTTATTAATGTTATGTATTTTAATATATATTTTATATGTATGTGATGTGTTTTTTTGTATCAGAATTGTTTGTATTTGTATTATATGTGTAAAAAGTTTAGTAATTATAAATTTATTTTAAATTTGACTTTTGAGATTTTATTACCGTAGCAGGTTGTGGGTTTATAGGGGAATATGGTGTGAAGTAATTTAACTATATTGCAATTTTGATTATTTTTAGTAGTTATAAAACAAATAAAATAGAATTTTGCATTTTTAGGAACGTGGCGGGTTTTGGGTTTATAGGGGAATATGGTAGGAAGTAATTAAATTATATTACATTTATTGAATATTGTTTTATTAATATTTATTTAGTTAAGATATTATAGTGTTACATTTGAAAAGTAATTTTTTATGAATTCATTAATAATTTGTTGTTACTCATTTTTTATTTATTAAATCGTAATTAATTATGGTAATTAATTTTAAGTGTGTGTTGTGGTATGTATGGGCATAAATGGTGGGAAGGAATTTATTTTTAATTGATGATTTATTAATCAGTTTATAAATAATTTTAAATAATTAATTAATTACGGTAATTGTGTAATTAGTTTTAGGTGTGTGTTATGGTATGTATAGGTGTAAATGTTGGGAAGTAATTTATTTTTAATTGATGATTTAATAATTAGTTGTTAATACATTTTAAATAATTATCAATTAATTTTGGTAATTGTGTAATTAGTTTTAGGTGTGTGTTGTGATATGTATAGGTGGGGCGGGTGGGAAGTAATTTATTTTTAATTGATGATTTAATAATTTGTTGTTAATTAATTTTAAATAATTAATTAGTAATTAACTATGTTCATATTGAAAAAATGTTTAGGTGTGTCTTGTGTTTATAGGTGTAAATGGTGGGAAGGGTAGGAAGTAATTAATTTTTAATTGATAAATTAATATTAAGTTAATTAATTTAAAGTAATTAATTATAAATTAAATATGGTAATTGTGTAATTTGTTTTAGGTGTGTGTTGTGGCTATTATAGTGTTAAAGCATGTGTATTTATTGAATGTTTATCTTTTTTTATTAATAATATTTTTAATTGATGTATTATGTTAATTGTGGAAATACATTTAAATAAACTGTTTTAGGTATTTTTTGTATTGGTGTGGGTAGTTCTAGGGTAGGAAACAATATAAATACATTTATGGCAGACTTGAAGTCCTGTGGCAGAGGGCAGAGGGCTCGCGCGCTGAGCGCAGAAACTATTTTTAATTACCTTTTTCTTCGCTGCTGACTACTAGCAGCCCCTCAGCTTCCTCGTCCCGCTGAACACGAGCGGTGGACGGCTACTCTTTTTTAAAAAACACCCCTCCTATCCCGCCCTCCTGACTCCTCCCACCTCCCTCGTCACAGCCTATTTAGGCTCCGCCCACTCTTCTCCCAGCGCAGACTTGAAGCCCTGTGGCAGAGGGCAGAGGGCTCGCGCGCTGAGCGCAGAAACTATTTTTAATTACCTTTTTCTTCGCTGCTGACTACTAGCAGCCCCTCAGCTTCCTCGTCCCGCTGAACACGAGCGGTGGACGGCTACTCTTTTTTAAAAAACACCCCTCCTATCCCGCCCTCCTGACTCCTCCCACCTCCCTCGTCACAGCCTATTTAGGCTCCGCCCACTCTTCTCCCAGCGCAGACTTGAAGCCCTGTGGCAGAGGGCAGAGGGCTCGCGCGCTGAGCGCAGAAACTATTTTTAATTACCTTTTTCTTCGCTGCTGACTACTAGCAGCCCCTCGGCTTCCTCGTCCCGCTGAACACGAGCGGGGGACGGCTACTCTTTTTTAAAAAACACCCCTCCTATCCCGCCCTCCTGACTCCTCCCACCTCCCTCGTCACAGCCTATTTAGGCTCCGCCCACTCTTCTCCCAGCGCAGACTTGAAGCCCTGTGGCAGAGGGCAGAGGGCTCGCGCGCTGAGCGCAGAAACTATTTTTAATTACCTTTTTCTTCGCTGCTGACTACTAGCAGCCCCTCAGCTTCCTCGTCCCGCTGAACACGAGCGGTAGACGGCTACTCTTTTTTAAAAAACACCCCTCCTATCCCGCCCTCCTGACTCCTCCCACCTCCCTCGTCACAGCCTATTTAGGCTCCGCCCACTCTTCTCCCAGCGCAGACTTGAAGCCCTGTGGCAGAGGGCAGAGGGCTCGCGCGCTGAGCGCAGAAACTATTTTTAATTACCTTTTTCTTCGCTGCTGACTACTAGCAGCCCCTCAGCTTCCTCGTCCCACTGAACACGAGCGGTGGACGGCTACTCTTTTTTAAAAAACACCCCTCCTATCCCGCCCTCCTGACTCCTCCCACCTCCCTCGTCACAAGCCTATTTATACGTCATCCATGCGTCAGCGCAGCGGACGAGCGCAGCGGGCGCGCCGTATACGCGCCGGAGTTGCGCCAGAGTTAAGCCCATCTGCGCCCGTCCGCGGCCGGACGGGCCCAGGGGCCATACCCCCTGCCTCTTCTTTGACATATACTTCTGGACAACTTCTCTCCTGTACTGCTAACGTACCTCTTCCCCATTCTCTCATGCAGCACCTCGTTGCACTAGGTATCTATGTCCCCCACTCTGACTGTGTCACTCCTCCGCGCTCTTCGCCTCCCTTGCCTATCCAGGACACTAGACTTCCCCCCATTACAACCTCACCATCCTCTCACACTGCCTCTGCCTACCTCCTTAACACTCGCTCGGCAGGCAAGCATCATCTGGAACTGTTCAACCTTCTTACCACTGACTCCCCGGATATTCTGTTCCTAACGGAAACATGGTTCTCTGAAGCCTCTCTCCCTGATATTCTAGCCATCCTCCCCGACTCTTATTACATCCTCCGGGCCGACTCCCCGGCGGCAAGACCGGGGGGGGTGTTGCTATGATCGCCCGATCTACCCTTCAATTTCAGCCTCTCTCACAACCTTCTATAGCTGGGGTGGACTTTCTGGTCGCCCGCTCCACCAATCTCTCCGCGCCTCTTACTGTCGTCCTTGTCTATCGCCCCCCCCTGAGTATGCCTCTGTTTGTGGCCTCCCTGCAGGAACTTCTCGCTACCCTTGTAGTTAACAACTCTTCTGTTCTCCTGCTAGGTGATTTTAATTACTGGCCAGGCGACCCCAGGGAGGACCTAGCGTCCAAGGACTTCACGGCCACCCTTTCATGTCTCAATTTTAAGTCCCATGTATTGACCCCTACTCACAATCTTGGACACACACTGGACCAAGTTTGGTCATCCCCGGATATAGTTTCTTCCCCCAGCATTCTCCCTTGCACCTGGTCTGACCACTCTCTCATCTCCTTCACTATTAACATTGGTTCCCCTCACAAACACCCCCGCCCCAAGAATGTTTTCGCACGTAGCTGGAATCGTGCTGATCTGCCTTCCCTCTCTCATTCCCTCGCTTCTTCCCCCCCTGACCTCAATGGCATCTCTCTTGATTCACAGGCCGCCGCAGTTGGCAACTGGTTATCGTCTGCCTGCGATTTAGTAGCCCCCCTCAAGCTAGTTAAGTCCATTCGTCCACACGAGGCTCACCGCTGGTTTAACTCTGAGCTCAAGGCCCTTAAACTGGAACTTAGACGCTCTGAGCGCCTTTGGCGCCGTAGCTACTGCCCCGACCTCAAGGAGAAATATAAATCTCTTCTTAAAGAGTACAAGAAAGCCATTCTTGAGACTAAGTCTAAGTATTTCTCTGAACAAGTAATCCTTTTGTCTAACAAATATAAAGAGATCTTCTCCTTGGTCAAAAATGTGGCTACTTCTGATCGCGCATGTCCTAATTGTATTCCCTCTCAGGCCCTCTGTTCTTCTTTAAACGACTTCTTCATTGAGAAGATCGTTAAAATTAAATCCAACATTTCTATCACTCCTTTTATTCCACTTCATTCTGTCCCCTCTGCGTCTAATTCCTCCTTCTCCTCTTTCCCACCTCTTTCTCTAGATTCCTTCTTAATCCTGCTCACTAAAATCAAATCCGGCTCTCCCACCGACTGTGCCCCTGCTCGCATTCTTAAAACTCTCTTTACTTCTTGCCCTGCTGCCCCTCTTTCCCTCCTTAATGCCTCTCTCTCCACTGGATCGGTCCCCTCTTCATTTAAATCTGCTATTGTCTCCCCTATTCTTAAAAAACCTGGTCTTGATTCCTCCCTCCCTTCTAACTTCAGGCCCATCTCTCTTCTTCCCTATCTTGCTAAAATTCTGGAATCTTATGTCACCTCTTGTCTTTCTACCTATGTTGAGCAGAACCAACTTCTTGCTTCTCACCAAGCAGGTTTTCGCTCGGGTCACTCGACCGAATCTGTGGTGCTCGCCGTCCTTGACGAGCTGAAAGCCAAGGCTGACACCAACTCTCCCCAAGCTTTGGTTCTCCTCAACCTGTCCGCTGCGTTTGACACGGTCGACCATAACATTCTTTTGGACCGTGTCAGCGCAGCGGGCATTAGAGGCCCTGCCCTTTCCTGGATCACGTCCTTCCTAACAGGACGTTCACAGGCTGTTCACCTCCCTGGTTTTTCTGCTCTCCCCCTCCCGGTGCCCTGTGGGGTTCCCCAAGGTTCTTCCCTTTCTCCTCTTCTTTTCAATCTTTACATTCACCCACTTATTTCTTCTCTTCTTCAGCTGGGGGTCTCAGTGTTTAATTACGCAGACGACCTCCAGCTTGTCTTTGACCTTTCTTCTCCTTCTCACTCCCTATCCTTCTTTCGTTCCACTATGGTCTTTATCTCTGGGTGGATGAGCGCCAATCATCTCAAGCTCAACCCAGATAAGACTGAGCTTGTCCTGACTGGCGGCTCATCCAGCCCTTGGTCCTCTGCTTTCTGCCCCCCCCCCCCCTTGGTCCCCCCCCCACCCCGGTTGCCTCCGTTAAAACTTTGGGCATCAAGGTCAGCCAGGACCTGTCCATGCATGGCCAGGTCAGTGCTGTAGTATCTTCCTGTTTTCTCTCCCTTCGGCTGATCCGAAAAATTTCCCGTTTCTTTTCCCTTGAATCTCTTAAAATTATCATTTCGGCCCTCATCACTTCTCGCCTCGATTATGGTAACAGCTTGTTCGTGGGTATTCCTGCCTACGAAACCCGCCGCCTCCAAGCAATCCAGAATCAGGCTGCCCGTCTCATCTTTCGCCTGCCCAAAACTCACCACATCACTCCTGTCCTCAAATCCCTTCACTGGTTACCCATCTTGCAGAGATCCTTGTTCAAACTAGGTTGCCTTGTTTACCGGGCCCTTGATCGCTCTGCACCGGCGTTCATCAACTCTCTTATCTCTTCTCACACCCCTGTCCGTACTCTTCGCTCATCTTCTTCTGCCCTCCTCACTGTTCCCCGTTTCCGCAAAACTCGCACCGGTGGGTCTAGATTTTCTGTTCTTGCACCCCGGTTCTGGAATTCTCTTCCTCTTTCTATGCGTTCTATCCCTATCTTTTCACACTTCCGTAAAGCGCTTAAAACATTCCTGTTCTCTTTAGCCTACTCCTGTTAATCCTCCCTGGCCCTGTTTGTTCTGCTCCCTAGACCTCCCAGCGCCAGGAAGCCGTTTTGGCCATCGTGCGCTCTACAAATAATTTCATTCATTCATTCATTCATTATGTTTTGCATAATTCTGTTAATGTTTGCTCCTTTTAAATAATTATTGTTTTTCAATGTATTTATTAATTTTTATATAATATTTGTAGCTTTTTGTTATAAGTAATTTATATTATATGTTGTTTATTTTATATGATTAATACATTTAAATGTATATTTTTTATATATTGTTTATTTATTTTTGTGATTTTCTAATTTTTTTCTATTGTTTAAATGCTATTGGTAATTTTTGTTTCTTTGTAATCCAGCATTTTCCTACTGTTGCACTCTTTGGTGTGGGAATAGTAATTTTTCTCCTTCCGCTATCCAGCATTTTCCCTACTGTTGCACTCACTGGAGTGGGAATAGTAATTTTCACTCCTCCACTATCCAGCACTTTCCCTACTGTTAAACTCATAGTAGTGGGAATAGTAATTTTTACCCCTCCTCTATCCATCACTTACCCTACTTTTGTACTCACTGGAGTGCGAATAGTAATTATTACCCCTTTGCTATCCAACATTTTCCCTACTGTTGCATTTATTGTATGTTTTAATTTTTAAAAATAATTTAATGTTTTAAATTATTCTAGAATTCTTTTGAGTTTTTTTAACATATTGATATATATATATATATATATATCTATATATATATATATATATATATAGATATATATATATATATATATATTATTTTTTATATAATTTTAAAGTTTACAAATTGAATAATGATAATATTTAAATATATATATGTATAAAATGTTATGTTTCTGTGTTTATATTTTTTTAATTTAAGTTTATTTGTAATATTTAGTTAAAATGTTTACTTATTTTAATTTAGTTTGTTAAAAACAATAATATTATTAAATACATTTTATTTTATATATATTTTTTATTCGATATTTTTTACATCTATATTTTTTCCTTCGATATTTTTGTACTTACCTGTTTCGGTATAGGGAGTCGATATTTTTGCATTCCATATTTTTTCTTCGATATTTAGAACATCGATGTTTGTTACATCGATATTCTATCAGTGAAACTTCCGACACACACAAACAGAAGCCTTTGTCTACCTCAGCAACAATGTTGGGCCGGGCATCAGACGGTATCACCGTTGGAAACCCTTGACCTGGCAACACCATTTGCAAAAAACTCCCTGCATGAATAGGCCATTGCATTTTTTTTCTGAAACAGACTTCCTCCTTGACTGTTTTCTTTGGAAAACAAGCATTTGCAATGCAATAGGTCTTGCAATTGCGAGATTTTTAGCTAATGGCGTTTTAAAGGACAATGCCTTTTTATTTATGTGTTTAAAAAACCTGCCGTAGGGGGTGTGGCTATGGCGCCGCGCAAGATGGCGGCTTGAGGGTGTTTCTCCGCCGCGCCGGACCTCTTTGAATAGTCTTTGCGGCGTTTCCACGGCGTTCTCTTGGCTGCATCCATAATCTACTTGAATCGGAACATGAGCGCAATCGGGTGAGCAGCTTGTTTTCACTCGCCGCACAGCACTTCCTTAATTACCGGAGCCGTCGCATCTCCGATCCTGTGGCGCCCGCCATTTTGTTTGAGCGTGTCTCTCCTCACGGAGCTGTTTACAACCTCAAAACGTCTCGTTATGTAACGATGTCTCCCCTGTGGCCATGGTAACTCTTTCTTTTTTTAAATTTTTTATCAATAACGCCTGCCACATAATTGGGGATACTTCAGTTCTTTTGCAGTTTTCCTCACCAGTTTGGTATTTTACCTGGTCTGTGCTCTCTTAATATGTCACAGATGAATGGCATCTCCTGCAACCTAATTGTTTAATGTCCAATGCCAATGCCATTTTCTAATTTGTGATCTACATGATTCGGAGCTTGAGTACCATCGAGTGAGCTGCCTGTTTTCACTCACCAAGTATTGGCGCCAACGCATCTATGACCCTACTGCGTCCGCCATTTTGTCTACGCGCATTTCTCCTCACCGAGCTGTCTGTTCCTTCAAGCGCTTCGTTTTGGATCTATGGCTCCCCTGTGGTACTTGTAACTATTGTTTTTGACTCACAATACTTACCACATATTTGAGGATATTTCAACGCTCCTGCTTCATTCTCCACTATTTTGGTGCTTTGCCATGCCTGTTTCTTTTTAATACGTCAGAGCTGTATGGTTTTTCCTGAAGCCTATATATCATTCTCTATGACTTAATGTGCTGGACACATGCATCTTTTAATGACTGTTTAGAACATTGAATGCTGGATTTTTTCAACAGGAATTTTCTAAATACTTTTTCAACTGGCCATATCTTGCTCCTATTTTTGTATGCTTCTTTTTATGGCGCACTAGCATACCATGCAGATTTTCCTGAACAGTTCTTTTCATTTGTGGTCTTTTGTGGTATATGTTACGCTTTCTTCAATTTCCTTGAATTTGCCATCAGCTCTCCTGTTTACACCTCAATTGATAGTAGTTCCCTCTATGGGCAAATTGCGCAAACCAAAATTTGTCTTTGTACCTTCTAAAAGTATTTAGCTTCCCATATTTCTAGTGCTGCAGTTCAAATGGCTGGAGCTACGCCCAATCGTTCTTCCTCAACGCAGTCCATACCAACCAAGTCTTCTCCTCCTATTACATCGACCAAACGCATGAAACATGACCCTCCATCTCCAGACAAATCGTCCTCTCCTATCTCTATGAAATTAATCTTGGAGGAGATTCGCTCTCTGCGCCCATTTGTTGAGGAAACTAACAATGAAATGCAATTTCTGAAGGAAAAATGGTCAACTATGGACAGTAAAATTACATCTGTGGAGCAACAGGTTTCGGAGGTACAAACTAACTCTCAACGCATCTCTTCTCTGGAAAAGTCGGTCCTTGCCCTCCAGCAACATACTGAAGATTTCGAAAATAGGAATAGGAAGAATAATCTTCGTATTTACGGTTTACCAGAATCTTTAGAGGGTGATGATCCTGTGACATTTTTCACCTCTTTTCTTCCGAAATACTGGACATGCCATCCACTACTTCTCTCACCATCCAAAGAGCCCATAGACTTGGTCCACGTTCATCTACTTCAACGAAACCATGAGGAATCATCATTCTTTTCTTGAAATTCACAGATCTTCTTTCAGTCCTTTCTGCAGCTAGATCCAAGCGTCAAGTTTCTTGGCTGGATGTCAGGATGTTTCTAATGCCACTGCATCAAGAAGAAAAGAGTTTCTCAACCTTCGTCAAGTCAAGTCAAGTCATAAAATTTGTATAGCGCACTACATACCCAGAGGGTTTCAAGGCGCTTAGGAAGGGGAGGAGGATTATTTGTCAAATATCCACGTTTTAAGCTGCTTTCTGAACGCTAGGTGATTCTGGGTGAGGCGAAGGTAAGCGGGGAGTGAGTTCCATGTTTTGGCAGCCAGGTATGAAAAGGATCTGCCTCCCATGGTGGTCTTGTTGATGCGAGGTACAGTGGCGAAGGCTTGGCTGGAAGAGCGAAGTTGGCGGGAGGGGGTGTAGAAGGACAGTCGGGAGTTGAGGCAATCTGGTCCGATGTCGTAGAGTGATTTGTGTGCGTGGGTAAGCAGTCGGAAAGTGATCCTCTTATTGACGGGCAGCCAGTGGAGGTCTTTAAGGTGACCAGAGATGTGTTCGTTGCGTGGGATGTCTAATATGAGCCTGGCTGAGGCGTTTTGGATTCGTTGTAGTTTCTTCTGGAGTTTAGCGGTGGTACCTGCGTAGAGGGTGTTTCCGTAGTCCAGTCGGCTCGTGATTAGAGCGTGGGTGACTGTTTTCCTTGTTTCGGAGGGGATCCAGCGAAATGTTTTTCTGAGCATGCGAAGAATGTTAAAGCAGGAAGAGGATACGGCGCTGACTTGTCTGTTCATTGAGAGTGAAGAATCCAGGATGACGCCAAGGTTCCGTGCGTGGTCTGTCGGGATGGGTGCTTTTCCGAGGGCTTCCGGCCACCAGGAGTCGTCCCATGCAGATGGGGATGTACCTAAGATGAGGACTTCTGTTTTGTCTGAGTTCAGTTTCAGACGGCTTTGTTTCATCCAATCGGCGACTTCTTTCATTCCTTCGTGTAGGTTAGTTTTGGCGGTGCTGGGGTCCTTGGTGAGAGAAAGGATCAGTTGAGTGTCATCCGCGTAAGAGATGATGTTGAGGTTGTGATGGCGTGCGATGGCCGCGAGGGGGCTCATATATACGTTGAAGAGGGTGGGACTGAGAGAGGATCCTTGAGGTACGCCGCAGATGATTTCAGAGGCCTCGGACTTGAATGGTGGGAGGCGGACCTTCTGGGTTCTTCCGGTGAGGAACGAGGTGATCCATTCCAGTGCTTTTCCTTGGATTCCGATGTTTCTGAGGCGTTGTAAAAGGGTGCTGTGGCAGACTGTGTCGAAGGCTGCAGAGAGGTCGAGGAGGATGAGGGCGACTGTGTCTCCATTGTCCAGCAGAGTTCGAATGTCGTCTGTTGCTGCGATGAGGGCGGTCTCAGTGCTGTGTTTGGCTCGGAAGCCAGATTGTGAGGGGTCGAGTGATTTGTTGGCTTCGAGGAAGGCGGCGAGCTGGTTGTTGACAGCTTTCTCGATGACTTTGGCCGGGAATGGGAGAAGCGAGATGGGGCGGTAGTTTTTGAGTTCGGTGGGGTCTGCTGTTGGTTTTTTCAGAAGGGCGGTGAGTTCAGCGTGTTTCCAGTCTTCCGGGAAGGTAGCGGAGTTGAAGGAGCAGTTGATGACGTCTCGGAGGTGCGGAGCTATGACGGAGTCTGCTTTGTTGAAGATGTGGTGAGGGCATGGGTCTGTGGGGGATCCAGAGTGGATGGAATTCATCAGGCGGATGGTGTCCTCAGTGGAGATTGGGTTCCAGGCGTTAAGGGTGTTTACGGGGGGAAGATGGTCAGCAGATGGTAGGGTGGGTTGGCTTCCGGGTTGGTTGTCAAAGCTGTTGTGGATGTCAGCAATCTTGTTGTGGAAAAAAGAGGCTAGGGAGTCGCAGAGGGTTTGAGAGGGGGTGATGTCGTTGGAATTGGCCGAGGGGTTGGAAAATTCCTTGACGATGTTGAAAAGTTCCTTGCTGTTGTGGGCGTTGTTGTCAAGTCGATCCTTGAATGCTGTTTTCTTGGCTTTTCTGATCAGTTGGTGGTGAGTACGGGTGGCGCTTTTGAAGGCGTCCTTGTTGCTGGTGGATGAGTCTTTTTTCCAGGCCTTTTCAAGGGAGCGGCATAGTTTCTTGGACTTCTTGAGATCATCGTTGAACCATGAGGCCTTCTTGTTGCCAAGTTTGTGTTGACGTTTTTTCAGTGGTGCTAGGGTGTCGGCGGTGTTGGATAACCAAAGGGTGAGGTTGGAGGCGGCTTCGTTGGCGTTAGAGGAGAGGGCTGGGGAGGTTTGAAGGAGCGATGTGGAGATCTGTTCTGTGGTGATTTTGTTCCAGTTTCTTTGTAGAGTTGGTTGGAGGTGGATGATGGGTTTCGGCTTGTTGTAGGTGAAGTGAACACAGCTGTGGTCAGTCCAGAGGAGATCCGTAGTGTGGCTGAAGGAGACATGGTTGCTGGAGGTGAAGATGGGGTCGAGAGTGTGACCTGCGATGTGGGTGGGGGCAGTGACCAGTTGTTTAAGTCCGAGGTTGGAGAGGTTGTCTAAGAGGGTGGCGGTGTTGCGGTCGTTGATGTTTTCAAGGTGGAAGTTGAGGTCTCCCAGAAGGATGTAGTCTTTGGAGGGGAGCGCGTGTGGGGTGATGAAGTCCGTGATGTCTTCACTGAATTTTGCGCGGGGTCCTGGTGGCCTGTAGAGGAGGGTGCCTCTAAGAGTTGTCTTGGGGTCGGTGTGGATCTGGAAGTGAAGGTGTTCGGAGTTAGCGAGGTTGGCGTCAGAGCTGGTTGAGATGCGGATGGATTTCTTATGGACGATAGCGATTCCTCCTCCTGTATGGTCGGTGCGGTCCTTGCGTGTGATCTTATAGTCATCAGGGATAGAGATGGCGATGTCAGGGGCGGAGGAAGCGTTCATCCATGTTTCCGTTAGGAAGGCGACGTCTGGAGAGATGGCGTCTAGTAGGTTCCAAAGGTCGATGGCGTGCCTGTGGACCGAGCGAGTGTTGAGAAGGATGCATTGTAGGTGGTTGGGGTCGGGAATCTGTGGTGTGGTCGTAGCGGAGATGTTATCGGTGCCGCTAAATTTGCAGGAGTAGCAGGAGAACGGTCCATGGGTGCGACCAGGAGCGGCTTGGACGCAGGTGGGGGCGCGACCGGGGTTAAGGGCTAGGAGGGTGGCGGCAGCGTAGGTAATGCGAGAGGGCTGGACAGCGCGCGGGGCAGGGGGTATGGCGCTGGGCGCGGTCCAGGCGCGGACGGGCGTAGACGGGCTTACCTTTGGCGCACCTTCGGCGCGGGTTGGGCGCGGACGCTGCGCGTGAACGCTGCGCGCGGGAACTACTCTCATATATGGATGGTGGAGGGGGAGGGGCGAGGGCGGCTCAGCTGGGAGGCGGGGCGGGTTCACTGTGAGCACAACAACAAGTAAAATGGCAGCGGAGCGCTGGGGGATAAACAGACGCGCAAACAGATACAATACAATGGCAGATAAAGTACAAAGCAAAACAGAGCTAAAGCTGCTTATTTAAATTATACAGAGCACAAAGCGGCAAGCGAGGGCAGAAGGCAGATTGCAGGCAATGATACCAAACGCTGGGGAGCGACCACTCGGCTCGAGAGCTGAGAGCGAGTCACAGCGCTTAGAGGAGATCGAGCGCTGGAAGTAGTTTGTGGGAGGGCGGCTCAGCTGGGAGGCGGGGCGGGTTCACTGTGAGCACAACAACAAGTAAAATGGCAGCGGAGCGCTGGGGGATAAACAGACGCGCAAACAGATACAATACAATGGCAGATAAAGTACAAAGCAAAACAGAGCTAAAGCTGCTTATTTAAATTATACAGAGCACAAAGCGGCAAGCGAGGGCAGAAGGCAGATTGCAGGCAACGATACCAAACGCTGGGGAGCGACCACTCGGCTCGAGAGCTGAGAGCGAGTCACAGCGCTTAGAGGAGATCGAGCGCTGGAAGTAGTTTGTGGGAGGGCGGCTCAGCTGGGAGGCGGGCGGGTTCACTGTGAGCACAACAACAAGTAAAATGGCAGCGGAGCGCTGGGGGATAAACAGACGCGCAAACAGATACAATACAATGGCAGATAAAGTACAAAGCAAAACAGAGCTAAAGCTGCTTATTTAAATTATACAGAGCACAAAGCGGCAAGCGAGGGCAGAAGGCAGATTGCAGGCAACGATACCAAACGCTGGGGAGCGACCACTCGGCTCGAGAGCTGAGAGCGAGTCACAGCGCTTAGAGGAGATCGAGCGCTGGAAGTAGTTTGTGGGAGGGCGGCTCAGCTGGGAGGCGGGGCGGGTTCACTGTGAGCACAACAACAAGTAAAATGGCAGCGGAGCGCTGGGGGATAAACAGACGCGCAAACAGATACAATACAATGGCAGATAAAGTACAAAGCAAAACAGAGCTAAAGCTGCTTATTTAAATTATACAGAGCACAAAGCGGCAAGCGAGGGCAGAAGGCAGATTGCAGGCAACGATACCAAACGCTGGGGAGCGACCACTCGGCTCGAGAGCTGAGAGCGAGTCACAGCGCTTAGAGGAGATCGAGCGCTGGAAGTAGTTTGTGGGAGGGCGGCTCAGCTGGGAGGCGGGGCGGGTTCACTGTGAGCACAACAACAAGTAAAATGGCAGCGGAGCGCTGGGGGATAAACAGACGCGCAAACAGATACAATACAATGGCAGATAAAGTACAAAGCAAAACAGAGCTAAAGCTGCTTATTTAAATTATACAGAGCACAAAGCGGCAAGCGAGGGCAGAAGGCAGATTGCAGGCAACGATACCAAACGCTGGGGAGCGACCACTCGGCTCGAGAGCTGAGAGCGAGTCACAGCGCTTAGAGGAGATCGAGCGCTGGAAGTAGTTTGTGGGAGGGCGGCTCAGCTGGGAGGCGGGGCGGGTTCACTGTGAGCACAACAACAAGTAAAATGGCAGCGGAGCGCTGGGGGATAAACAGACGCGCAAACAGATACAATACAATGGCAGATAAAGTACAAAGCAAAACAGAGCTAAAGCTGCTTATTTAAATTATACAGAGCACAAAGCGGCAAGCGAGGGCAGAAGGCAGATTGCAGGCAACGATACCAAACGCTGGGGAGCGACCACTCGGCTCGAGAGCTGAGAGCGAGTCACCCTTCGTGCGCCCTTGCGTTCTCTTGGAGCTAGATATGGCTTGTTTTACCCTTTGTATTTTCAAGGTCACTCACCAAAATCGAACATGGACTTTTAAAGACCCTGGAGAGCTAAAGAATTTTATTCATGTTCATTCCAATAGTGGCATGGATACTTCTACTTCTCCTAGTGGTTGACTGACTTAATATTTACATTTGTTGTTTGTCCTCTTACAGCACTTCTGGTGCGGCCCTGTTGGTGTTCTACATTCAAATTTACCTTTAGATGCCTTTGAATATGTTATTATGTAGTCTTGTTTGCTATATACATTATAATATGCATCCCTAATGTTGTTTCCCTATTGTCATTTGTTTTCTCTTTTATATATCCTTATACAGGTTTGTGATGTTTGTTCCCTCATCCCATGTGGCCCCTTCCCTTCGATTCTTATGTCCTGGTGCGGTTTGGATTCCCACTCTTCGAGCGGTCCGTCTTGTTTAGTGTCGCCATTGCCTCATTTCCCTCTTGCATGTTCCCCTCAGGTACGTTATTCTCAGTCATCCTTTTGGATATGTACTGTCTCTTCTGCTATTTTATCTTTCCCACTTATGCAGATTTCCTTTTCTTTCCCTTCTTTCACCCCTGCCCTCTTTTCCTTCCCTCTCTTCTCCTTTCCCTTCTTCCTATTCATTGGTTCAAACCCTTTATTCTCTGGTTCTACACATTTTTCTACCATCTTAGCTCTTTTACTATCACTTCCCGCATTTGTACAGACTTCTTTTTCCTTTCTTTACTTCACCCCGGCCCTCTTTGTGATGTGCCTCGTTATATTAATTTCTCTTTACTCCTTCTCTTATTTTTCGGCTATTTGTTACGTATAACCCTTCTTGCACTTTTTGTTTCTATTTATTTTGTACTTTATATAAATTCAGAGTTGTTTCTTGGAATGTAAAAGGTTTTATTAATCCCATTAAACGGCAGAGAGTCCTTTCCCATTTAGCATCTTATAACCCTGATTTAGTCCTTTTACAAGAAACCCACCTTACTGAAATTGAATTCCTTAAATTAAAAAGGAATATTTTCCCCCTCCAACAACAAAAAGAATGGAGTTGCCATTTTATGTCATAAAAAGTTAAAATATAAAGTTTTGTCACAAGAAAATGACGACGATGGTAGATGGATACTAACTAAGTTGCTAATTAATTCTATACCTTTAACTGTTTTTAATGTCTATGGTCCTACTCAGCCTGACTGTTCTTTCTGGCCTCTAATTACGAACAAGTGTATTCAACATAAAGATGAATTATTTATTTTAGGTGGAGATTGTAACCAGATTGTTGACCCATTCCTTGATCGTAAATGCTCAGTTCGCTTCATCCCTCATAAAACACATAAACAATTTCTTGACACTATTTTGCAATCACGTTTTACTGACTCTTGGAGACTCTCCCATCCTGACACTTTGGACTATTCCTTTTTTTCTCCTCCTCACACATCTTTCTCTTGACTGGACTACATTTTTCTCTCTCAAACCCTATCTCAAAACTTACTGTCTTCTTCTATTGAACCCATAGTTATTTCAGACCATGCTCCCATTGTAACGGATCTTGATTTGCTTCCGCCGCATCCCAAACCATCTTGTTGGCATTTTAATAGCACACTTCTTACTGATCCTAACTTCTCTTCATCATTCTGCTCCTTTACTAAGGACTTCTTTCTACTTAATTCTGATCCTAGTACCCCTCCTCATATCCTCTGGGACTCCTTCAAAGCCACTGCACGGGGATTCATTATTGATTTTGTCTCTAGGAAAAAGAAGCAATATCTTCAGAAACATAAAACCTCCCTAGCGCATATAAAATCTTTAGAACATAAATTTTATACTTCTTTGGATAAATGTATGTCACCAGATCTTTTACGAGCAAAATTTGAATTGAATAAATTTACTACTGATAATGCATCTTCAATTCTATTTCGTAGTAGTGCTCGTTATTATGGTGGTCGTAATAAATCTGGGAAACTCTTAGCTAAATATCTTAAATCTCGTAAAGAGCGTACTCTTATAGAATCTATTTACTGTCTTGATAATACTCTCCTACATTAAGATAAGGAAATACTTGACCAATTTCAATTGTTTTATCAGCAGCTCTACACTCCAGAATCTCCTCCTACTCCTTCTCTTATTCAGAAGTACTTAGAGAATCTTCCTAAATCTTCTAATTCTCATCTCAAGTTTCCAGACCTTGAACTTGATCTCTCATTACATGAGCTTTCCGTCGCTTTGACATCTCTTACTAAAGGTAAAACACCCGGTCCTGATGGTTTTCCTGTTGAATTTTATTTACACTTCTCTGATCTTTTACTACCCAAACTTTTAACGCTGTTTCAAGCATTCTACTCATCTGGTACGGCAGACCGTAGTCAGGATGCCACCATTTGTCTTATCCCGAAAGATGGTCGTGACGTCAAATTTTGTAAAAATTATCGTCCGATTTCTTTAGTTAATGTGGACTATAAATTGTTTGCTAAATTAATTGCGCTATGCTTAGACCCCTTTATGCCACATCTTATTGGCAAGGAGCAATGTGGCTTTGTTAAAGGTAGACTCACCTGTGATAATTCTCGTCTTTTCTTAATGTTTTGAATAAAGCCCCATCTCTTCCTATTCCTCTGGCCGCTATCTCTGTTGGTGCGGAAAAAGCTTTTGACAGGGTTGATTGGTCTTTTTAGTTTGCTTCATTACGCTGGCATGGCTTTGGTCCCAAGTTCATATCCCTTATATCTCTGTTATATTCTGCACCCAAAGCCTCAGTGCTTATAAATGGTCAGCTTTCCTCATCCTTTACTCTTCAGCGAGGAGTTCGTCAAGGGTGCCCATTATCCCCACTTCTTTTTGTCCTAGCTCTTGAACCATTTCTGTCCTCCATTTGTAACAATAATTCCATTTCTGGTTTTTCCTATGGTGACAATCAATTGAAACTTTCTGCATATGCCGATGAAATCCTTTTGTTTATTTCTAATCCAGAAGTGACCATTCCCCCTTTACTATCCGAATTCGACTCCTTCTCTCTAGTCTCAGATTATAAGATTAACTCAGATATGACTGAAATTCTCCCTTTAACCAAAACTTGTCTTCCTCATCTTTTCTCCTTGACTGGCTTTGCCTGGAATAGTTCAAAGATTAAATATCTATGTATTTGGTTTTCCAACTCCATTTCCTCTTCAGTTAAATTAAATATGTCCACAGTTTTGTCCCGAATTGATCAACTGTTTTCCTCCTGCAACCCTCTTTTTCTTTCCTGGTGGGGTCGATTGCATTCAATTAAAATGATGATAGCCCCTATTCTAATTTATATTTTTTCCATATTACCTGTTCATGTTCCTGCCCTTTATTTTAAACGTGTTGATTCCTCCCTTTCGAAGTTTCTTTGGAAGAATAAAAATCTAGAATTTCTCTTGTTGCCCTTCACAAATCTAAACCTAATGGTGGAGTTAAATTTCCAGATTTCCGCCTCTACCATAAATCCTTTTCTCTACGCCAGGCATCGCGATGGCTTTCATCAGAGCCTTCCCCTTTTACTCCTCTTTGACTCCTCATTGAACAAACTTTATTACTACCCTTTTCCTTCGGTGAAGTGGTATACTTCTCTACCAAATCTCCCTATACTTCATTTCCTTTATTCAAACATACTTCTTCTCTTTTAAAGCCTGTGGTTCTCCAGAATACCATCACACATGAATCATTTTTAAACACCCCCATTTGGCATAATTTGCTTATCCTTTTAAATAACAGGCCCGTCTTCTGGAACTCTTGGAGGTTAAAGGACGTCATGTGGGTTAAGCATCTCTTTCATGGACTATTGCCTTGCTCCTTTCCTCAATTTCAACTTTTATTCAACTGCCCATGCTCTTTTCTGCAGGAATTTAATACTCTTATGGCAATAATTCTTGATCGTTATTATTCTCTTCCTTCTTCAACATCATTATTACCTCAATCTCCCCTTCTTACAATACTTGCTACCCTCCCTAAAGCATCTCTTATTTATAAATTGTTATCCTCTCCTAATCCAGATCGTGCTAAAACTAAATTGGAGCTTGCTTGGGAAGCGGATTTAGATTGTACTTGGTCTGTTGCTCTCTGGGATAAACTTTGGTCCAGATCTTTAAAGATTTCTCGTTCTGCTTCTCTCACTCAATATTTATTTTATCTATATCATAGACTTTATCTTTCTCCTCTTTCTTTCTCTCGCTTCATACCCTCTTCTGATTCTAAGTGCTGGACTTGTGGTACTTTACATGCTGATCTTCTACATCTGTTCTTTTTCTGTCCTGTTATTTCTACTTTTTGGAACAAAGTTTAGTCATATCTTTCTCGCATTTTTACACTCTCTATTCCATACTCAACCACTCTTCTCTTTCTGGGTAGTCTTTCAGATTCCTTACAACTCCCTGTGCATTCACATGGTCACTTCGATCTCATGCTTGCTCTTGCATTCCAACACTTCTCTTCCAATTGGAAATACCTTACAAATATTTCCATGCAGGGTTGGTGGAACACTTTGGGCCCGATTCCGATTCGGGAAAAACCGCTCCGAATCGCCGTTCGGAGCGTTTTTCCCATACGAATCGTACCCTGCAACGTCCCCCGCACGTACGATGAAGTACGATTCGTACCAGGAGCCGTACTCCGTACGAGTCGTACAGAGACCGTACGACTCTAATCTCCGTATGATTCTCCCTCGGAACCCGCTGTACGCGATATCTGTACGGTTCGCGGCTGGTTTTCACGACCCAGCAAGTACGATACGTGTCTGGTACGCACCGTACAACCCTTTTACTACGGGAGCTGAAAACAGCTGTAAAAGCAGAGTTCGCGCCGAAACAGGTACGGAAGACCCCCCGGTTACGGTGCGTACCCCCCATGATCGCGGGGGTACGGTGCGTACCCCTGCGATCATGGGGTGTACACACCGTACCCCATGTACGATGGGTGTATGCACCGTATCCCATGTACGATGGGTGTACACACCGTACCCCATGTACGATGGGTACACTAGTGTGGCTGCTGTTCAGCATTGCTAAAAGTTAATGGCATGGAGTGCGGTGGGGATGGGTAGATTAGGGTAGACTGAAGTAGGGTAGAGTAGGGTTGTCTGTAGTAGGGCAGAGTGGGGTAGAATGGGTTAGATTGAGGTCAACTGTAGTGGGGTAGATTAGGGAAAAGCGGGATAGACGAGTGGGGTAGATTGGAGTGGGGTAGATTGGCGTGAAGTAGGGTGGGGTAGATTGGGATGTTTTGGAGTGGGGTGGTTTGGAATGGGGTAGATTGGAGTGGTTTACATTGGAGTGTGCTAGATTGGAGTGGGGTAGATTGCAGTGCAGTAGATTGGAGTGGATTAGATGGGGTGGGGTAGGGTAGATTACAGTAGGGTGGAGCACACTGAGGTAGATTGGAGTGAGGTAGATTGGAGTGGGGTAGATTGGAGTGGGATAGATTGGGTGGGGTAGATTGGAGTGGGGTGGATTGGATTAGATTAGAGCAGAGTGGGGTAGATTTGAGTATGGTAGATTGCAGTATAGTGGAGAGGGATAGGTTGGGGTAGAGTGGAGTGTGATAGAATGGGGCAGAGTGGAGTGGGGTAGATTGGAGTAGAGTGGAGTGGATTAGGTTAGGTGGATTGGAGTGGAGTTGGGTAGACAGGGTACAGTGGGGAGGGGTAGATTTGAATGGTGTAGATTAGAGTAGAGTGGGGTAGACTGTGAATAGAGTGGGGTACATTGGATTGGCATGGAGTACATTGAGGTAGATTGAGGTGGGTTAGATTGGAGTAGGGTAGATTGGGGTGGATTAGTTTGGAGTGGGGTGGGGTGGATTTGAGTGGAGTGAGGTAGATTGGAATGGGGTAGATTGGAGTGAAGTAGGATAAAATGGGGTAGAGTGGAGTGGACTGTGGTAGACTGGGTTGCAGTGGAGTGGGGTAGATTGTAGTGGGTTGGGGTATACTGGAGTGTTGTATAGTAGGGTTGGAATTTACTGGAATGGGTTGGAGTGGTGTAGATTGGGGTAGAGTGGAGTATGTATGTATGTATGTATGTATTGCATACTTGTATAGCGCAACACTGTCACCCAAAGGGTATCCTGGCGCTTTGACTAAACATAGCTGATACACACTCACAGGGATCACACTACTCTTGGAAATAAATAGGTCTTCAGACTCCTCTTAAAAGATGGAAATTCACCCTGGCTCCTCAACGGTAGCGGGAGAGAATTCCAAAGCTTAGCAGCGGAGAAACTGAAGGAGCGACCTCTCATCCTTAACCTCTGAAACCTGGGAACCGTTGCCAGGCATGCAGAGGAAGAACGCAGGGTTCGAGAGGTAGAATACCAAGAGAAAAGGTTCTGCAGCAGGGCAGGTCCCTGTCCATGCAAGGCTTTAAAAACCAGACACGATGCTTTAAAAAGAATCCGTTGCTGTACAGGCAGCCAATGAAGATCAAGCAGCGCTGAAGTAGAAGAGGCAGTGCGCGGACGAGCGAGTGCCAGCTTGGCTGCCATATTTTGTAAGCGTCGCAACTTACCAACCAGAGTATTTGGCGCTGCCAGAAGCAGTGCGTTGCAGTAATCCAATCTGCTTAAAATAATCCCCGCACCACCTCGGGTCTAGCCTGTGCTGGGAGCATAGGAAGGACTTTGCTTAGCATACAGAGCAGCATCATGCACGTGGCTACGGTCTTATTGGCAAAGGCGTCCAGTTGTAAATTGGGGCCAAACATGACCCCCAAGTTGCGAGCAGACTCCGCAGCTGTCACTGCCCCCGAGAAGGAGGAGTCCGGTAGACTGTGGTGAAGTGGGGCACGCTTAAGTGGATTGGGGTAGATTATGGTAGATTGGAGTGGAGTGGGCTAGAATGGAGTAGAGTGGGGTATATTGGGAAAAAGTAGAGGGGAGTGGGGTAGATTGGGGTAGAATGGAGTGTGTTAGATTGGGGAAAATTAAAGTGGGTAGATTGAAGTGGGGTAAATTGGAGTGAGGTGGGCTATACTTGGGTAGATTGGAGTGGGGTAGATTGGGGTGAATAAGGGTATATTGGGGTAGATTGTGGTAGATTGGAGTAGTGTGGGGCAGATTGAGGTGGATTTGAGTGAAGCAGATTGGGTGGATTGGAGTGGGGTAAATTGGAGTGGATTGCAGTGGGGTAGACTGGGGTGTGGTATTTTAAAGTGGGGTGGAATGGGTTACACAGGAGTGGGGTAGATGTGAGTAAAGTGTGGTATATTGGAGTGGGGTAGAGTAGAGTGGAATGGAGTGAAGTGAGGTAGATTGGGGTGGAGTGGAGTGTGGAAGGCTGGGTAGAGTTTCACAGGGCAGACTGGAGTGGAGTGGGGTAGATTGGTTGGATTGGAGTGGAAAAGATTGGAGTGGGGTAGATGAGGTTCAGTGGAGAGGGGTAGATTGTGGCAGATTAGAGTGGGGTAGATTGTGGCAGATTGGAGTGGGGTACTTTGGAGTGGGGTAGTTGTAGTGAAGTGGGGTAGATTGGAGTGGAGTGGAGTTTGCGGTGGAAAGGGGTAGATTGTTGTAGATTGGAGTGGGGAAGGCTTTCGTAGATTCAAGTGGGGTAGAATGGAGTGGCATAGATTAGAATGTTATGGGGTAGACTGGAGTGGAGTGGGATAGATGTAGTGGAATTGAGTCTGGGATATTAGAATTTGGTAGATTGGAGTGA
The DNA here is from genome assembly GCF_964261635.1 of Lissotriton helveticus. NCBI lineage: Eukaryota > Metazoa > Chordata > Amphibia > Caudata > Salamandridae > Lissotriton > Lissotriton helveticus. The sequence continues at coordinate 67,993,493 of NC_136069.1, forward strand.
GGGAGATTGGGGTTGAGTTGGGTAGACTGGAGTGAATTCAGGTAGATTGGAATATAGTGGGGTAGATGGGAGTGGAGTTGGGTAGTTTGGGAAGAGTGGGCTAGATTGGTGTAGAGTAAGCGGGATGGATTGGTGCAGATGTCAGTGAAGTGGTGTAGATTGGATGGAGTGGGGTAGATTGGAGTGGGGTAGAGTGTGGTGATTGTAGTGGGGTAAATTGGAGTGAAGTAGGACAGACTGGGGTAGTGCGGAGTGGAGTGTGGTAGACTGGGTTGCAGTGGAGTGGGGTAGATTGTAGTGAGGTGGGGTATACTGGAGTGGGTTGGAATGGTGTAGATTGGGGTAGAGTGGAGTGGGATAGACTGAGGGGTAGACTTAAGTGGAGTGGGGTAGATTATGGTAGATTGGAGTGGAGTGGGATAGATTGGAGTAGAGTGGGGTAGATTGGGGAAAAGTGGAGTGGGGTAGACTGTGGTAGAATGGAGTGTGTTAGATTGAGGTAAATTGGAGTGAGTCGATTGAAGTGGGGTAGATTGGAGTGAGGTGGGCTAGACTGAAGTGGGGTAGATTGGGGTGAATAAATGTACATTGGGGTAGATTGTGGTAGATTGGAGTGGGGTGGGATAGCTTGAGGTGTATTGGAGTGGAGTAGATTGGGTGGATTGGAGTGGGGTAAACTGGAGTGGAGTAGGATTGAATGGCGTGAAGTGGGGTAAGTTGTGGTAGATAGGAGTGGGGTACATTGTGGTAGATTGGAGTGGTGAAGAATGGGGTAGACTGAAGTGGAGTGGGGTAAAGTAGAGTAGGAGAGATTGTGGTGGAGAGTGATGGAATGGAATGGGTTAGATTGGGGTGGAGAGAGGTGGATTGGGATAGACTGGAGTGGGGTAGATTGCAGTGGGGTAGACTGGGGTGGGATATTTTAGAGTGGGGGGATTGGGGTAGAATGGGTTAGACAGGAGTGGGGTGGATATGAGTAGAGTGTGGTAGATTGGAGTGGGGTAGAGTAGAGTGGAGCGGAGTGAAATGAAGTAGGGTAGACTGGACTAGAGTTGAGTGTGATAGATTGTTGTGGAGTGGAAATTGGAGTGCAGTGAGTAAACTGGAATTGAGTGCGGGAAACTAGAATGTGGTATATTGGAGTGGGGGAGATTGGGGTTGAGTGAGGGTAAACTGGAGTGGATTCAGGTAGATTGGAGTGGGGTAGATGGGAGTGAAGGTGGGTAGTTTGGGTGGAGTGGGCTAGATTGGGGTAGATTAAAGTGGGATGGAAGGCAGATTGTAGTGAAGTGGTGTAGAGTGGAGTGGGGTAGACTGGAGTGGGTTATATTAGAGTAACTTGGAGCAGAAGGGGGTTAAATTGGAGTCGAATGTGGCAGATTGGATTAGAATTGAGTGGGGTAGATTGGAGTGGGTTGGGGTTGATTAGGTTAGATTGAGTGGAGTGGAGTAGATTAGAGTACAGTGAAGGAGAGTGGGATCGAGTGGCGTAGAGTAGATTGGAGTGCAGTGTGGTAGATTGGGATAAATTGGAGTGGTGTAGATTGAAGTGGAGTAGATGGGGCGGGTGGAATGGGGTGAGGTAGATTAGACTGGGGTGGATTTGGGAAGATTAGGGTAGATTGGAGTTGGGTGGTGTCGATTGAAGTGGAGTATGGTAGATTGGGGAACAGTGCAGTAGAGTGGGGGTAGGTTGTAGTGGAATAGGGTAGACTGTGGTAGACTGAAGTGTAGTGAATTTGGGTAGATTGGAGTGGAGTGGGTAGATTGGAGTGGAGTGAGGTAGATTGGAGTGTCACGGGTTAGATTGGGGTGGAAAGGGGGTAGATTGTGGTATATTGGAGTGGGGGAGATTGTGGTGTGGTAGATATGGGTGCAGTGTGGTGGGGCATTTAGAGTTGGGTGGATAAGGGTGGATTGTTGTAGAATGGGTTAGAATGGAATGGAGAGGGATAGATGTGTGTGGAGTGTAGTAGATTGGAGTGGTGTGGGGTAGACTGGGGTAGATTTGAATGGGGTGGGTGGGGTTACTTAGGTGAGACTGAGTGGAGTGCGGTAGACTGCAGTGGAGTGGGATAGATTGTGGAGGAGTGGGGTGAGGTAAATAGAGGTAGATTGGAGTAGAGCTGGGTGGATCGGAGTGGACTGGAGTGGAGAAGATTGGGGTACATTGGTTCATAATGGAGTGAATTGAGGTAGATTGGAGTTCAGTGGGGTAGATGGGGGTGAAGTGCGGTAGACTAGAGTGGAGTGGGGTAGATTTGGGTAGAGTAGAGTGGGGTTGATTGGAGTAGATTGGAGTTGAGTGGGGTGGGGTGGGGTAATTAGGTTAGACTGAGTGGACTGTGGTAGACTGTAGTGGAGTGGGGTAGATTGAGGAGGAGTATGGTGAGGTAGATCGGGATAGATTTGAGTGGGGTAGTTTGTAGTGGAGTAGATTGGGGTAGACTGGATTGTAATGGAATGGATTAGGGTAGATTGGAGTAGAGGGTGTATTGCAGTGGAGTGGGGTAGGTTGGGGTTAGAGTAGGGTAGACTGCAGTCGAGTGGGGTAGATTTGGGTACAGTGGGTAAACTGGGGTAGAGTGGAGTATGATAGATTGGGGTGGAGTGGGGTAGATTGGAATGAGGTTGGATAGTTTGGAGTAGGGTAGATTGGGGTGGAGGGGTGGGGTAGATTGGAGTGTGATGGACTGTGGAAGTTTGGGGTAGACTGGTATAGCGTGGAATAGATTAGAGGGTACTGGGGTAGACTGAGGTAGAGTGTAGTGGAATAAAGTAGAGTGGGGTCGATTGGGTTAGATTGCAGTGGGGTGGATTGGAGTGGAGTAGATTGGAGCGGGGTAGAGTGGAGTGGAGTGAGTGAGGTAGAGAGTGGTAAATTGGAGTGGGGTACATTGTGGTAGAATGGAGTGGTGTAGATTGTGGTAGACTGAAGTGGAGTGGATTTGGGTAGATTGGAGTGCGCTAGATTGGAGTGGGGTAGACTGGAGTGGGGTAGATTGGAGGGAAATGGGTTAGACTGGGGCGGAGTGGATGGACTAAAGTAGGTTGGAGTGGGGTGGGGTGGATTGGGATAGATTGGAGTACAGTGGGTGAAGAAGAGTGGCATAGATTGGAGTGGGTAGATTGTGGTAGATTGAAGGAATGGATTGGGGTAGATTGGAGTGGAGTGGGGTAGATTTGGATGGATTGGGTGAAGGGGGGTAGATTTGGATGGATTGAGTGGAGTGGGGTAGATTGGTGTGCAGTGGGACAGAGTGGGGCGAGTGGAGTGGGGTATACAGGTGTAGCATTGAGTAGAGTGGGATAAATAGGGTGAAATGGGGTAGATTGGAGTGCAGTGGAGTAGACTGGATGGGAGTAGATTAGGTAGAGTTTAATGGAGTAGATTAGGTAGACTGTAATGAAGTGGAGTGGGGCAGACTGTAGTGGAGTTGGTTGAGGTACATTGGAGTGGGTTTGGTTGAGGTAGATTGGAGGAAAATTGGGTAGACTGGCAATGAGTGGGGTAGACTAGAGTGGAGTGGGGTATCCTGGGGTAGATTGGAGGGGAGTAGGGTAAGTGGTGTGGAGTGGAGGGACATATAGTGAAGGGGCTTTGAGTAGAGTGGCGTAGAGTGTCTTAGAGTGGAGGGGCATAGATAGAAGTGGCATGTCATAGAGTGGAGGGGAGTGGCGTAGAATGGAGTGGGAGAAGGTGTAGAGTGGAAGACAGGGCCAGCTCTAGGGCGGTGCGATCGGTGCAACATCACTGGGCGCTGACCTGGGTTCGGGCATCAGTTGTGTATATTCTCATTTTAAAAGCACCCGATGGCGCGTTCGCGCCCTTCAGCAATTTCAGTCATCAATTCAAATGTCAAGACCACCTCCGTGATTAATCGTCGACCTGGAAAGAGACCAGATGTTTGTCTAGTGGAAGTTTCGACTCATCTTAAGGTAGTGCAGAAGGTTAAAAAGCCTGCTGCTAAGAACATGTACCATGCAGATAAAAAAGTGCATATAATGGAACTAGGTCAGTGGTTTACTGCTTCTGTAAGAGAGCTCCTTTTGTTACTTGTTTAGAAGTCAAAATCCTGATATAGAACATTGAGCTATTATATGTCATCAAAGAGCTGCTTGCAAATTGCAAGGTATATGTTAGTGCTATATGTTTTTTCACCCAGTCTTTCATTATCCCCATCTTGCCAAAACGGTTTATTTGGGTAGATAACAATTCTTATTATTAAAGAGAACCCCTAACAATGATAGTATGTTTTAAATTCTGAAGTTGTGCTTTTCAAGAATAAGGAGTCTTAAACTATATTGCCTACCAGTATCAATGACATGTCACTCCTACACTACACCTTGTAGTCCTGTCTGATGTAACATTTCCTATACATTGATTTGCACACATATGATTGTCTCTGTGCAATGTGTGTGTGATGTAAAGTGCTCTGACACCTTACACTGGTATGAGCGGTGCTAAACATTAAATGAATCTGAGAGACAGTGGTTATGGAAGCTTGAGGGGCACTGTTAAAGGGTACGAGTGAGGGAATTCATGGCCGAGGTGGTCATTGGGGGGTGCCGACAAACATTTTCGCACAGGTCGCCAGAAGTGTTAAAGCCGGTCCTGGTGGAAGGGCATGGAGTGGAGTAGAATGTTGTAGAGTGGAGTGGTGTGAAGTGGAGTGACATACTGTGGACTATGCATGGTGTGGTAGCGCACTGCTAATACAGACAACACAGATTCAATTGAAATGACTATTACATTTGCACACACAGTTTCACCGTGCACAAACGAAAATGTGTGGAAATGTTATTGCCTAGTGCATTGATGTGTTTTGATCATATTCAAATATTTGTTTCCACCAAACTTCAGAATTACAAAAAAATGCAGTTTCCTAATTCTGAAATATTTTGAAACATCCGCACAGTTTATCTTTCTTGTGTGCTAGAAAAACGAACATCCTACAGCTTCTCTTCTCACATGGTTACCCAGGAGGATTGTCATATAAGCTCTCTCACTTTGAAGTCAGAGAAAGGAAGTCCCTCAGAGGACAGGGCCTGACTTTTGACCTCTGTCTTTGAATGCACAGCAGATAAGAACAAGATTTAAAGGCCTGTTTACAGAAAGTACCGAGCTCAAGCTGGACAGCCTAAAGCAAATAAAGCCAGCAAAGAGAAAACAAGCAACTGTGAGTTACAAACCACAAAGCCAATAGTAACAAATGGACGAAATGCATTCCCAAGCTAGGCTAGGTAGACTTCGACATAAAAAGCAGAAGTAGCAGTAGGTATGTTTTGGAACCTAAAACAGATATGAATAAAGTGCAAAGCAAGGAAGCTTTCGATTCTGAAGGAAGTCACAAAATAAAGTCTCTAACTAGCCCACACCTATGAAAATATTACATCTTCGAACAAGCGTTTTGGAAAGAAAAAGGAGGGTCGCTTACCTCGTCGTAGTAAAATCTTAATTCTGCTCTTTTTGATCGTAAATCCCACTGAACCACGGTTCCGCTTTCATAGCCTATTAGAAGCTGTGAAAAAAAACAAAATACAGCTGCTGAAGAGTCACTCTTGAACAGAACAAACATACCCCGGGCTACCTGCAGGTATCGGAAGAAACATTCCAGTAAGCAGTGCTTTAAATGGGAAAAAGTGCAGGTACTCATTAAAATTAGCTAGAGGTGTGCCAAGTGGGCGGGGCTTAGGGCAAGACGTGATGTACATAATGACTTCTATACCAGTTGCAGCACATATTAACCAGTTCGGTGCGCCGGACGGCCCCCGGCCTTCCGACCTCATAGTGAGCGTGTGCGGAGGACGGCTGGGGGCCGTTCGAAACACGCCCACTCAATAAATCACCCGTACTGCGGTGGAATTCGCGCCACGGTCAACGGGTTAAGACACGAGAAATGTGTTTATGTAAACAAAACAGGTTAACTCATTACACAAAATGAAAGCCAAACAGGATGATATGTTAACATTTCCTTGTATAAATATATGTTAACAAGAAATACAGCAGAGTTTCAATTTTACATTTTACATTTCTAAGCCCCGATTTTAGAACTGAACAAATAACTGCTATTTTTAATCTGGAAAAGTGTTGATCCTAACTTCACCTGTCACCTCACTTTTTTACATTCCCACCTCCCCCTTCCTTCTATGCTCATCTCGTTTTTCCCCCAACCAGACCCCCTGCCAGTTGTCACGGGAGCTCGTTCCTGGAGTGCTGCGGCTTTCCCTCCCACTCATTGTCCTTTGGGCAGGGCTACCTTCACACCCATAGATCCCTCGATGTGATGTAAATGCAGCAGGGCCGGACTAGCCATAGCGGGCACCGGGCAATTCCCCGGTGCGCCGCACGGGTGGGGGGCCGGTTTTGGGCCCCTGGGGGCCGATTTTGTTACAGCGTAGCTGCAAAATCGTCCTTATACTAAAATCAGCTGATAACCGGCCCCGGCAAAGAGTTCGGCGCACCTTAACGGGCGGCCGAGCACTTTGCCAGGGCCCGTTGTGGTTCCCAGTCCGGCCCTGAAATGCAGCCATTAGTGTTGGAGGGGCACACAAAGGGAATTAGCTCCTGCGCTGAAGAAAACAACCATGAAAAGAAAACCGAAGTGGGGAAGGTGTAGGATGGTGCTGCACTTCCACTCGCTTTAGTAGGGCCAGTTCAATACCCTAAATGGGACTGGATTACTGACCACATCCCCAGCCCAGACCATTTCACACACCTGACGGAGAGGGGGCTGGGGGGAGGAGGGGAGAACTTTCACCTGAATGGTCGTTGCACGTCCAATTAACAGTGCAGGGTCTGTCTAGACCCTGTCCTGTTAATCACAGCGTGATGAAAGCCCGCTCAAACCCCTGCAGTGTGGGGAATTTTAAAGGGGCGCCTCTGGACTTTAGTAGCGTCCCTACTTCAGAGGCTCAGTGCAATCAGGGCTGGACTGGCCGTAGCGGGCACCGGGAAATCCCACGGTGTGCGGCACGGGTGAGGGGCCGGTTTGGGGCCCCTGGGGGCCGTTTTTGTTACAGGGCAGCTGCTAAATCGGCACTGTAACAAAATCGGCGAAAAACCGGCCCTGGCAAAGAGTTCGGCGGCACCCACAGCCCCTGGGGGGGGCGAGCACTTTGCCAGGGCCGGTTTTGGTTCCCAGTCCGGCCCTGAGTGCAATTGTGAAATCCGGAAGCAGAGCAGCATCTGTCCTGCGTTGGAGGAGATACCGAACTCGAGCGTGCCGTTCCCTCTATCAGGGTACCGGTACTCTCCCTGACTAAAGAAAAGTGCCGGTACTGACGGCTAGAAAATGTTGAAGTGCCGGTATCAGTACTTTGCGAGTACTGGCCCATTTAAAGCGCTGCCAGTAAGGGAAAGGGGAAATGAGAGTCCTTTCTGCCACACGATCACTAATCCTGTTTTATTGAATCCAGATTTTACAGACTCACCGCTGTAGTAAAGAATTTAGAACATATTGTTTGCACTGTGTTTCAGATAAATGTCAGGTGCTCGCTGTTGCAAGTGAGGGCTACCTGCATGCAGCCAGCCAGGCCTACACCACTTTAGGCTGCTGCTTGAATAGTTTAATGGCTGCTGCCTTGAGCTCAGCAACTTCCTGCGTATAAAGCAGTAGCGGCTCCTCCGTTGGTGTGTAGGAGCGTCGCCCCACTTAAATTACCCCCAAAGATGAAAAATCAAAAGGCAATTCAGTACCATTTTTTTTTTATACTCCCGCTCTGAACCGAGCGTCAGGATGGGGGCGGAGCCACTGCTTAACAACAACAGCAGGGAGGAGGGTGGGCTGTTTATGCACTTTTCAAAGTGCGCATGTCCCTTTGACCGGCCAGATATGCGCAATTTGAAAACCTCTAACCAAGCTGGCATTACAGTAAATTAAGGACTCCAGGGTGCTGGGGAGTGCCAAGTTACAGCGCTTTACCCAATCAGGGTATTGCTCTCACAGCATGAGAGAAGCGCCAGGATTGGTGCCTGCCCTGCAGCATCCAGCTCCTCAGAAGAGGTCCGGAGTGGAACACGTCCGTCCTGGTAAGTTTTATTTTTAATATTAATACTTGCGCTTGCGCCCCATCTCCCATAAATGCTAGCCGCCACTTGAATAATGCCAAGCACTCTGGGAGAAATGAGCAAGATGGCGCTGCAGCCCAAAGCTGAGCTTCTAGGAGCAGGAGAACACAATCCATATTCTCTTTATGCATTCCATTGTTCTTCCTGCGAGCGAGGAATCTTTTGGGAGTCATGCTCGCAGCTGACAGGCTTGACAAGAACCTGCGTGCTATACAGACTTTAGCACACCTCCCATGTATTAAGGGCATCACTCTTAGCCCACAAAAGCTTAGCTTTGTGATATGCGCTGGACTCGTTACGATTGTCTGGCGAGATTGTCAAGCCCAGTGTACAGCAAAATCAAATGATTTTGACTTGTTTTACCATCCAACCATACTTAACTGTTGTACCTGGAATTTATGACAAGTTTCTATTGACACGATTTAGCGTCGGAATTTTCCACAGAATTGTAAGTTTCCCAAAAATGCACGACTGGGACCGGGAACTGAAATTGATAAAGTTTCGGGTCAATCCACCATTCATGTACTTTTATTCTGTAAATTTTATAGAGATTTAAGAAAGACTTGGATTGTCCCAATTTTAAAAACGCTGGGGATCAGACAGTGCCGCCCGGCGTTTATTGTTTTACAATATCTAGATAAAGTCCACTCGGTCTGGAGAATATCAATGTTTTTTAAAAAGTTGTTCATCCAATGAAAAGGCTTAGTATATGACTATGGATGTTTCTTAGGTCTCCACATATGTATGTTCCTTTTTAATGATTGTATGAACTAACAGCTGTTTTATATCTCGACTTATATCGTGATCTCTTTTAAAACCAATTTTTATTATGTGATATGTGTATATTTTTATCCGCTTTTATGATTGCTTGAATCATAAATCGAATAAAGCAGTGATTGAATTGAATTGATATGCACAACTAAAAGAAGGGCTCTCCACTGCTGCGTAGGAGTGTAACGAAAGTGAGTGGATTATGCGTGCTTGCTGTTTTTGCTACTGGAGATGCTTAAGTTGAGCCGGTGGCTTCAGGGGCTCAGCACCAACACATAACCATCAACACTGGCACTTTTCATTAGCACCAGTTATGCGAACATTAATTTACAGGGAGATTAAGTGATTTGTCCAGAATCACAGGAGGTTGAGCAGATACCAAGACTCCAGGGCCGGACTGGGAACCACAACCGGCCCTGGCAAAGTGCTCGGCCGGCCCCCCCTCCCCACTCGGGGGTGTTGGAGGTGCCGCCGAGCTCTTTACAAGGGGCGGTTTTCGGCTGATTTTTTTATAGGCCGATTTTGCAGCTATGCTGCAAAAATGGCCCTGTAACAAAAACGGCCCCCAGGGGCCTAAAACCGGCTCCCACCCGTGCGGCGCACCGTGGGATTGCCCAGTGCCCCCTAGGGCCAGTTCGGCCCTGCAAGACTCAACCCCGGTTCTTCAGCTCCGAAGTCTACTGCTCTGGCCATTCTGTCACATCCTCTCCCCACTTTCATGGTTAGCAGTTGGTTCTATTTTAGGCGGCGCTAACAGGTGAAATGGGCTGGTGCAAGCTGCCTCCTGACAAGAGCCTGTGCATTTATCTATACAAATTAACCACTGGCTACTGAGGGCAAATATTGCAACACTGCTGCAAAACCGGCCCCAATATCAAAATCATCCCCCCCCACCCTTCTAGCCTCCTGGGGAAATGTCCGATGCCTGGTGCAGCCAGTCAGGCCCTGCTCTCAATGCCAGTCAGGCCCTGCTCTCAATATAGTTGAGGGTGTAATTGGATGAGGGAACATATTGCTCCCATGGAGAAAAAGGAAACATTGCCAAAAAAAGGTCAATTTGCTGCACACATAGGAATAAATCCATGTAGATGTATAGATTTTTGAGGATCAGTTGGCAGGGTTCTAGCGTGACTTTTCATACAAGTTTGAGTGCCCATGAAAGTATGATGGAAATAGATGTTTCCAGCCTCCCGGGGTCAGCCAGTGCTTCACACTTGCACCCCTGTTCCCCAAACTTCCCTTGTCGTGGTCAGGCTCGCTCACTGAGCAGGGCTGGTCCAACAACAGTTCAAGAGCTACTTTGGGTTCCCAGTCTGGCCCTGCATTAGAGTGCTTCCTTCAGATTTGCCCCCTGGACAGGGGTTTATTTTCACCCTGATAGGATTCCATCTCTGACCACAGAGGCCGTGAAAAAGTGTATGAATACTCACAAACTCACATGTTTGTGGGCATTACCCACCCTTGCATGGCATTCTCCCCCTTGAACATCTCTCCCCAGCCTCTGAGCAGATTTACTCCCATGTAATGTTACACTATCCTGGTGTATTTATGTAAATATGTGAATATAGTAATGTTACACTCAGCAACTCTCCACAATAGAGAAAACAAAGTTTTTCTTGTAAAAATCTCACCCACCAGGGTTACCTCTTGGTGGCATGCTTCAGCATCGGGTCCATCCCGATCTGCTGTGGATCGGGCTTTCTGCAACATATGAACTACGTAGGAGCACTTATTGATCTTTATATAATGATAAAGGAGATGTTATAAGTAGGGCAATTGGGGGTAGTGTGGTGCTATGGTGTGGTTTAAAAATATCTGGCTAGAAGGTACGTCGAATTTTTATTCCTGCCTCTGGTCGGTATGGTTAAAAATGGGAGAGTTTTTACGAAACAAGGTTATAATGTACCTTCAATCCTAGAGGTCAGCATGTTTAGAGCCGTGCCCCTATTGGCTCTTCTTCGGGATCACCGGAACCTAGTTCCCTGGTACCATTCCTGTTTGTTTTCTCACTGAAAACCATGCTACTTGCATGGCATATCACAAATGTAACATATATACGTTTACCACCTAATTGGTGTTCCTTATCTGCTTCTCTGTGGAGATGCAAATGGGGAGTTAGAAGTATCAGCCTCAGGCTGCATGTCATTTTTATATATACTCTGAACAACTCTGCGTGAAAAAAAAACATGTGCTGTGTAAATAAAAACATACATATCACGGGTGAGCAGTTCTAGTGTAGTTCTATTGAACTAGATAAATTCCTACAACCATTGGTCATATGATGCAGGATATATCATCATAATGCAGAATCAATGTAGTGGTATGAACAAACAAACAAACAAAGACTCCACATGCATATTAGATGCTTTAATATCGCATGATGGTTCCTCCAGGGAGAGGGTGGCCTGCTGTCACACTCTGCGGGAAAAGGTAAGAGATTGGTTTTAGGTTTTAAGGAGTCTGCCTAGGGATATTAAAGCCGAGATCTTCTAGTGGATCCATTTGGATCTATGATACCCACCTATGACAATGTTAAACCAGCCGTGTTCTTTTTATGTGATGACGGTACCTTCGGCCCGACATTGTTGTCGGGAAAGGATTGGAGCAATATCTGCTTCTCAACAGAGGATCGAGCAGCAGCCGCTGCCATGTAGTTCGTAGGTTGCAGCACGTCCCAATCTGCAGCGGATTGAGATGGACCCGATGATGAAGCATGACACCAAGAGGTAACCCTGGTGGGTGAGGGTTTTACAATAAAAGCTCATATTTTTTAACTGTGGAGAGTAACTGAGTGTAACGTTCCTTGTTTGGCATAATAATAATTGGTTGAGGAGGACGAACCTCTATTTCCTTCCTCCCCCGCCTTTTCGGATACGAATATGTGAATATAGCAATGTAAATCCATGTGTTGTGAATTGCAGTCGTGATCTGCACTTCAAAACTAGACCAGTCTGGGGCTTAAGTTGAGCTTTGTAACTCAACTCTGTAGGCCTTTATATTCATGCTTTAGTAATTCGACCCACAAATAAAGTGAGACCTTAAATCTTTAGGATTTTCTATACAAGTTACTGTGGGCTATGAAAATACCATGTGGAGTCAGAACAAATGATTGATTAGGGGTCGCAACCATGGGAGTCAATACAGTGGCAGCTCGTCCTTACAGACATTGGTTGGCGCTCCGCTGGTTTTGTTTTTAAGTCACTTTTTATTGCACTAATAGTGAATAATGTTACATTAGTGACTTCTAGTGTAATAACACATGGAGCACAATTAGGTGGAACATGACCTTTCCTGGGATCTGAAGTGAGTAACAAAATGCTTTTAAATGTCTATTACGTGTATGCTCACCGGCGAGAGTGTGTTTATGTGAAACAGAGAGTTTGTAAGTGTGAGTGAAAGTGGAGATCAAAAGACATGTGATTTCCCTTCCGCTACCCTTTGCATTTTGGTGAACTGACGTTCATGGTCGCCACCTCTGTAAAACAAGGTGGGTGTTTCCAGTGGCTCCTATAACCCATGTTCTATCTTACAGCTGCATTACCAAGTACTGTCTTTGTGCTGGAGCCTTGACCTGCCAGTGCAAAGCCGTAGTAACACATAAACCAACCAACATTGGAAAAAGCCAATTGGTATGGACCTTGTTGAAAGCCACTTTGCTTTGTCATTTCTTTTTTAATGTTTTTGGAAAAGCGTATGTTTTTGTAAAGCCTTACGACACAATTTTTTTTTTAAATGCCTGCCTGTGCGTGCCCACCTATGTGGAGGGTGGCTGTCTTCGAATGTTTTTGTAATAATATTTTACAAAAACATTGAAGTATAGCTACTGTTGTGTGCACCTGTGTGCTTCCACCAGAGAGTGCGTCACTTCTTCTTCTGTTGGATACATCTAACCTCAGATTCCACTCCTTCGAATAGATATCAAAGCAGTACCTCCCAAAGGTGGAGGGACTGTGAAGTGGATTCAGACCAGAACTGAGTGTGTGAAGTGTCCTTCCCGCTGGACTTGGCTGTCAAGGCAGTAGTGCTTTGTGAACATAGGCTCAGATACCACATCACAGCATGGTAGATCTCAAGGACATGCCTCAAAAAATTATAAGTACATCATTTCAACCGACATTCCTGGATATTGAACATATTCATTATACACATTTATTAGAAAATATTTCACATGATTAATCTGAAGCAAAATATAAATCCATTCATAAATATTCAGAATACAACTCTGTGATTCATGAAAGTAAAAGAATATTAATCAAATCAAAACAACCCAATGCATTTCGGGTTCTACTGAACCCTTTTTCAAGGGTTAATTTTAAGCTTTTTCTGTTCTGATTCTCCGGGCTGGTTCAGATGCCGAATCTACAACAAAAATGCACAGTATACACATTTCAAAATATTGCATGCGTGTCACATATTGAGTAATTTATACAACTATAACCTTAGGGTTTTGCATTCACCTGTAGCACCATAGTCTCCGTGAAAAAGGAAATGAAAAAAGTCCAACGAACCCAAGCAGGTTTCTATATGAGTCCATGCATGCCATAATCGGAACATATTGTACAAATGAAAAGATGAAAAAGAGCAAACACATAGCCCACCGTGAGTGATTCAAAAAGGTGTTTGAAAGAGTCCACTATAAATCACACATGTAACATGTAGCCATTATCGTGCTCAAAGAATCAACTATTGTGTGCTTAACTAGCGAATACCTTAGTGCCTCTGCTACAATAGCTCGAAGAATAAATGGTCCAAATCAGGAATAACACGAGCCTGTATGTGATACATTGAACCTAATAGTGAATACATGTTTAATATACCTAGGTTCTTGAAGTGAAAAATAAAAAGAAATGCGCCTACCAACACAGTAAAAAGCCGAATTCCAACTGATATGTTGCCAGGTACCCTTAAATGGACTTCGTGTGTCACCAACTGTTCAAAAATAACAAAAAACCTAATGTAACAACTATGTGGTTTAAGCTTAAAACGTGAATTACACCTAAAATAAAACCTTTCTTACCGCAAACTGCACATTTGGAGCCCCATATAGTTTTTCCGTGTTAATTCACAAAGTTCCGGTTTCTCCACGTTAATACCTTAAACAAAAACGAGGTTGCCATCAAAAACTATTCGTGTTGGGCAAATTACCTCACGCTGCCGAGAAACACAGATTATGCCGTCCCCTACCTTCGTAACAAAGTTTTGGCCAGTAGTCAAATCACGGCGTCCACATTAACACACAGCAAACGACCCGGCGGGTCTATCCACTTCTTAACATCCCGTAACCCGGAAATAAACATAGAAAGTGGACTCGGGGTTAGAAAACGACCCAATCCAACATGGCGTTTCAACTCGAGCTCCTGATCACGGTTCTAGACTACCCTCCTACTATACAATTTCAAGTGCTTATGAATAAAAACTGGGGAGGTAAATAAACGGTTCAAAAAGCGATAATAAATATGTGAAAGAAAAGAATATAGATGTAATGTGATGTAAGAATAGAATGGTGAAAAAAGTGATACTTCAACATAGTGCAACCTGAAAATGCAAAATGTCCTGTACAGTCTATGTAAATTACAAGAAACACAACAGTTCGTAATGGTCATTAAGGCCCCCCGGGATAATGGTCCCCAACTTTTTTATCCATTCTGTCTCTTTCCGAGCTAATGTTGTATGAATGTCCATGCCAGATCGTGGTGTAATGTGCTCTAGGATGGTAAATCGTAATTGGGGGATTGTGTGTGTGGCATTAACCCAATGTGCAGATAGTGATGAATTCATGTTTTTGTTCCTAATGCGGCTTTTATGTTCTATAATCCTTGTTTTTATTTTTCGACTGGTTCTGCCAATATAGACTAAGCGGCAAGGACATTTGATTGCATAAATCACATTCTCTGTTGTACAATCAGATGTATGGTTTAAGGGAATCCCTTTCCCTGTCTTGGGATGTTGAAACTCTTTTCCTGTGATGACATTTCCACACTGGCCACAGTTGTGGCATTTTCTCATGCCTTTGAATGTTGTCGTGCACTGCTGTGTTCCCGATCTTTTTAAAAGTTCTCGTAAGTTCTGGGCTCGGGTATGCGCAAATAATGGTGGTTGGTTGAAAATGGTCTCAAAGTCAGGTTCATTTTCTATCAATTCCCATCTCTTACGTATTATAGATTTTATTTTTGGAGCCTGAGCAGAGTGTTTCAGAACATACACTTCTCTTTTGACTGAGGATTTAATCTGTTTTTTTAGAAGATCATCCCTTTCCCTAGTGGATACCGTTGTTTTGGCCTTGTTAAGTATAGATTCAGGATAACCTCTATTCTGATATTGCTTGATTTGATGTTCAATCTCTTTTTCACATACTCTGTTGTCTGACGTTATTCTTTTAATCCTCATTAGTTGTGAAACTGGTAAATGTTGTTTTAAAGTTAAGGGGTGGGCACTTGAGAAGTGCAACGCACTGTTGACATCCGTGGGTTTTCGGTACACTTTTGTTTCAAGACCTGCATCTGTCTTCAGAATTTCAATATCCAAAAAGTGTATCCTATGTGTGTCAATCTCTGATGTAAATTGAATTCTGTTGTTATGTGTGTTGAGTTCAATCAAACACTTCTCCAGTTGATGTTTCGATCCATTCCAAATTACAAGGATATCATCAATATATCGCATGAATAGGAGTGTATATTCTTTCCATACAGGGTGACTCAATATGAACTGATTCTCAAAGAAAGCCATATATGTATTAGCATATGCAGGTGCCCCCGGAAATCCCATTGAGGTACCTGTCCTCTGCACATAAAATTTATCCTTCCATATAGTCTCCACTCTGTTGCCTCTAATCCTTCTCCATGGGAGATGGGAGTCATCAATGAAAAAGAACGGCAATTTTTGTACAACCAACATCCTCAGATTCCGTTGATATACATGTTACCCAAAGTTCACAAGAACAGAGAGAATCCACCTTTTCGCCCAATTGTAGCCGGATGCGGGTCAATACATGAAGCTTTAGGATACTTCATTGATTATCACCTACAACCACTCGTACAGACGTGGTGGACCTATGTAAAGGACACTACAGATTGCTTGAAAAAACTTGAAACAATACGAGAGAATTTTCATGAGGACATATTATTGTGTACTATTGACGTAGTGGCGTTGTACACGTCCATTGCCCATGGGGAAGGATTAGAGGCAACAGAGTGGAGACTATTGAATTCACAGCTCTCAAGAGATAAGAGTGTGTTCCTACTTGAACTTCTACATTTCGCACTTTACCACAGCTACTTTAAGTGGTAGGATACATTTTATGTGCAGAGGACAGGTACCTCAATGGGATTTCCGGGGGCACCTGCATATGCTAATACATATATGGCTTTCTTTGAGAATCAGTTCATATTGAGTCACCCTGTATGGAAAGAACATACAATCCTATTCATGCGATATATTGATGATATCCTTGTAATTTGGAATGGATCGAAACATCAACTGGAGAAGTGTTTGATTGAACTCAACACACATAACAACAGAATTCAATTTACATCAGAGATTGACACACATAGGATACACTTTTTGGATATTGAAATTCTGAAGACAGATGCAGGTCTTGAAACAAAAGTGTACCGAAAACCCACGGATGTCAACAGTGCGTTGCACTTCTCAAGTGCCCACCCCTTAACTTTAAAACAACATTTACCAGTTTCACAACTAATGAGGATTAAAAGAATAACGTCAGACAACAGAGTATGTGAAAAAGAGATTGAACATCAAATCAAGCAATATCAGAATAGAGGTTATCCTGAATCTATACTTAACAAGGCCAAAACAACGGTATCCACTAGGGAAAGGGATGATCTTCTAAAAAAACAGATTAAATTCTCAGTCAAAAGAGAAGTGTATGTTCTGAAACACTCTGCTCAGGCTCCAAAAATAAAATCTATAATACGTAAGAGATGGGAATTGATAGAAAATGAACCTGACTTTGAGACCATTTTCAACCAACCACCATTATTTGCGCATACCCGAGCCCAGAACTTACGAGAACTTTTAAAAAGATCGGGAACACAGCAGTGCACGACAACATTCAAAGGCATGAGAAAATGCCACAACTGTGGCCAGTGTGGAAATGTCATCACAGGAAAAGAGTTTCAACATCCCAAGACAGGGAAAGGGATTCCCTTAAACCATACATCTGATTGTACAACAGAGAATGTGATTTATGCAATCAAATGTCCTTGCGGCTTAGTCTATATTGGCAGAACCAGTCGAAAAAGAAAAACAAGGATTATAGAACATAAAAGCAGCATTAGGAACAAAAACATGAATTCATCACTATCTGCACATTGGGTTAATGCCACACACACAATCCCCCAATTACGATTTACCATCCTAGAGCACATTACACCACGATCTGGCATGGACATTCATACAACATTAGCTCGGAAAGAGACAGAATGGATAAAAAAGTTGGGGACCATTATCCCGGGGGGCCTTAATGACCATTACGAACTGTTGTGTTTCTTGTAATTTACATAGACTGTACAGGACATTTTGCATTTTCAGGTTGCACTATGTTGAAGTATCACTTTTTTCACCATTCTATTCTTACATCACATTACATCTATATTCTTTTCTTTCACATATTTATTATCGCTTTTTGAACCGTTTATTTACCTCCCCAGTTTTCTATTCATAAGCACTTGAAATTGTATAGTAGGAGGGTAGTCTAGAACCGTGATCAGGAGCTTGAGTTGAAACGCCATGTTGGATCGGGTCGTTTTCCAACCCCGAGTCCACTTTCTATGTTTATTTCCGGGTTACGGGATGTTAAGAAGTGGATAGACCCGCCGGGTCGTTTGCTGTGTGTTAATGTGGACGCCGTGATTTGACTACTGGCCAAAACTTTGTTACGAAGGTAGGGGACGGCATAATCTGTGTTTCTCGGCAGAGTGAGGTAATTTGCCCAACACGAATAGTTTTTGATGGCAACCTCGTTTTTGTTTAAGGTATTAACGTGGAGAAACCGGAACTTTGTGAATTAACACGGAAAAACTATATGGGGCTCCAAATGTGCAGTTTGCGGTAAGAAAGGTTTTATTTTAGGTGTAATTCACGTTTTAAGCTTAAACCACATAGTTGTTACATTAGGTTTTTTGTTATTTTTGAACAGTTGGTGACACACGAAGTCCATTTAAGGGTACCTGGCAACATATCAGTTGGAATTCGGCTTTTTACTGTGTTGGTAGGCGCATTTCTTTTTATTTTTCACTTCAAGAACCTAGGTATATTAAACATGTATTCACTATTAGGTTCAATGTATCACATACAGGCTCGTGTTATTCCTGATTTGGACCATTTATTCTTCGAGCTATTGTAGCAGAGGCACTAAGGTATTCGCTAGTTAAGCACACAATAATTGATTCTTTGAGCACGATAATGGCTACATGTTACACGTGTGATTTATAGTGGACTCTTTCAAACACCTTTTTGAATCACTCACGGTGGGCTATGTGTTTGCTCTTTTTCATCTTTTCATTTGTACAATATGTTCCGATTATGACATGCATGGACTCATATAGAAACCTGCTTGGGTTCGTTGGACTTTTTTCATTTCCTTTTTCACGGAGACTATGGTGCTACAGGTGAATGCAAAACCCTAAGGTTATAGTTGTATAAATTACTCAATATGTGACACGCATGCAATATTTTGAAATGTGTATACTGTGCATTTTTGTTGTAGATTCGGCATCTGAACCAGCCCGGAGAATCAGAACAGAAAAAGCTTAAAATTAACCCTTGAAAAAGGGTTCAGTAGAACCCGAAATGCATTGGGTTGTTTTGATTTGATTAATATTCTTTTACTTTCATGAATCACAGAGTTGTATTCTGAATATTTATGAATGGATTTATATTTTGCTTCAGATTATTCATGTGAAATATTTTCTAATAAATGTGTATAATGAATATGTTCAATATCCAGGAATGTCGGTTGAAATGATGTACTTATAATTTTTTGAGGCATGTTTGCCTGATAGCTGTGCGTAGCATAGTCCTTGTTTTCAAGTACTCTATTTACACATTATACCTAGGAAGGGTGGTACCCCCTCCCAATGCTTCGCACGCATACACTTGGATAAACTTCAGTTATAAGTTTGATTATACTGATTATATTTAGGTGTGCAGATCCACCTCTTTTTCAGATCTCAAGGACAGGCAGCCTTAGTGCCAAAGCAGTAGCAGCGACCTTGGTCCTGGTACAAGGAGTTCTTAGACCTTCCGGGACTGCTGCTTGGCGGGTGCGTAACACATGTAGAAGCAGAGAACTATCCAACTCATAGGAGCCCCCTCAATTCTTCGCCCCACATAGCTGTACAAAAAGTACATTGTCCCATCGTATGTAGAATACTCCTTTATAGCAAGAATAGGATGGTGATTGAGAGGACCAGAAATGTCAGACATTGTTAGCAAACCCCAGTTAGAATTGCCTTTCATCGTGGGTTATGGTCATTGATGGACTTACGACGGGCAGGAAATTATGGCAAAGATCCTTAATCGAAACGCTGTGCTATGTAGTTAGTATTGCCGATTCGCGACTGTGTTAGACATTTTGTGTGTTTTATCACACACTTCCTCCTTTGTATCTCCTCACAAAACCTTTGCCATGTTGACCTTCTTAACAAATGTGAATTCTGGGAGGGGTTTTTTGGAATCCTGGGAGCCCACGATGGCGGCCTCATAAAATCACCCCGACCTGAGGTCTGGTATCCTCCCTATATCCCTGTGGTGCTGCACCATCTGTTCAGAGGCTGGCCCCGGGACACTGATTGGATGCATAATTACCCACTCGGTGTGGATCTGGTGTCTGGTTGGTGACCAGCGCAGCCGGTGCTCTTACTATCCTGGAGCTGACAACATGGCGTACAGGGGAAGCCTGTCCGGGGAACGGGTGTCCCACTGAGACTGGAGGTGGTGAGGAGTGAAGGCCTCTGTCAGCGCCCGACCGTATTACCCTCATTGTCAGATGAGGTGGAGGGCATACACTCGGCGGCAACAGTGTAGGGGTCAGTGGCTGTTCTACACCTGCCAGGCCTGCACACGACTGTTAGAGTGTTTGACCCCTCAGCACGGTGGCCTGTGAGAGAAGCGGCTGCGCAGACTGGGTAACTGAGGCCCGTATGCAGCGGTGTGCCTGCTAGAGGAAGGCCCAAGGGACGTGACCGGGATTAGGGATTGGGACCCTTCCTTAATACCTGGTAACCCATTTTGTAGCTGCCGACTGGGAATGTCATCCGCTGCTGCCCTTAATCTGCCGGGCGCTACTGGGGTTATTGGCGCACTTGCTCCTCCTTGCATGTGGCCCATGGACACGGTGTGTGGGGTAGCGGTGCTTCCTGGGGGTCGGGGCTTGTGTGGCCCAGGCGCGTTGGGAATTCCTTCTGGAGGAGAGTGGGCGATAGCGGGATCGGAGACTTCTCCTCCCCCTGCCTTTGGAGGCCCTCCTTCGTCTACTCCAGTTGGAAAATGCTGGGTGAAGTGATGTGATGCTTGGGCCCCTATGTTGCCTTTAAAGAGGCAATCTGGGGCGCCCTGCTTCTGCACTGTTGGTACTGCTGCCTTGAAAGGATTTGGCATGGACTCAGGCCCGCTGGACACTGAAGCTCCTTGACTGCCCTGCCCCACAGCGGACTTGTAGCTGAGGTGAGATGGGGCCCACGGGGGGTAGGTTGTGGGCCCCTGTTGCATCTGCCTGAGGATGGGTTGGGGGTGCACAGTTGGCCCTTCGCTCCCCCGGCAAGTGACTGTAGTTAACACCGTTACCAAAGGAATCTCTTAAGCATTTTGCTTAGCTCCCGCTGTTGGTTGACTGCCCATCAGGGAGCACATGAACAGACTTAAATTAAGTCCATGTGAAGCCAACAACATTACCTATATATTACCTGCTTCGCATCCCCACATTCAGAGCAACAGCTCTAGCCAGGCTTGGCTGCACCTGCGCGGTTACAATGGGGTGTACCAAAGCCAAGACTGTGGCTCCTCCACCCCGCATCCACACCCACTCCTCGCCATCCAAGGGCTCCCAACTCACTCTTTTCACAGGGCAGTGTATCGCCGACCTTTTCTGTGAACAAATTAGATGTAATACTTCAGGAGATTCGGGAGTCTCGGGTGGCCATTGCACAACAGTTGGGGGTGATCAAAACGGATATCAGCCTTCTGAAGGACAACCACCGTAAGTTAACGGAACAAGTCAAAGCTAATGAATCGATGCTTGCCACCTTGGATGCACAGATTCAACAGCTGAGCCAACAACTGGAGCATCTCCAGACGCATGCCGAGGATGCTGAGGGAAGGTCCCGCCATAATAATATAAGTATCATGGGGTTTCCAGAGTGGAAGGAGGGGCCCCGTGTGACACAATACATAAGGGATTGGATGAGGAGGGAGGTGACTCCTACTGGTCTCTCTGACCTGTTCACTGTGGAGAGAGCACTCTGGGTCCCCTCCAGGGAGCCCATTCCTGGTGCACATGCATGGCCTATCGTACCTAAAATCCTCAACTTCAGAGACCTTGACATGCTACTGCAAGTGGTTTGAGAAGTCAATGCTTCAAGGATTTCCATGTTTCCAGACTACACAATGGCTGTACAGCGCAAACATTCTTCCTTCCAGGAAGTAAAAAGTGATTTTCGCACAACCTGCATCCCCTATGCCCTTCTATTTCTGGCCAAACTCAAAATACTTCAGGACCAACAGTCCCATTTCTTTGATACCCTCGAGGGTGCTTGAGAATGGCTGGAACAAGATTTTCCGGATACTGCTGAACGTGGCCCCCGGGCTGCAGCACCACCAAGATCACCTCGTGCCCCTGAGAATATGCGATGTTACATCGCATGTGGGTCAACGCATGCGATTACAACGCGCTTGTTACAAGGACCGCATTGTTACAACGCATACCATAACATCGCAAGTCATTTCTACGACCTGAGATGTAATGGGCAACAGTGGGGAAGGTGTTGGAATAGTAAATGATACTATTCCTTAGTTTAGAGTGCCCCCTACAGCAAGTCGTAGAGACGACTTGCGTTGTAATGGTTAACGTTGTAACGGCCGTGTTATAATCACATGCGTTATACCGCATGCGATGTAAACGCTGTTTCCTGCCCCTCAGAGACCTAGGAGGGGACTCATGACAAAAGACAGTAGGGGGAGTGCCTTCTCTGCATCAGGCCCAGGAGAGCCAAAAGGAGGTACTCTGCTCAGCATCGGCGCTGAGATCCACCCAGCCGCCCATCAGTTCTAGCTCCTTACAGAACAATGCTTCAGATTCAGACTCAACTGGAAGCGTGGCACTGTTTCCCTCAAAAACCCCACAGCTGAGCAATGATCTTTTGTGCTGAACGCTGGGGGGTACCACTTCCATAAATGTGCCCCCCCAACCCCAACTACTGGTGTTGTCGTGGTGGGACTCCTTTGAAGCACTCCGTCGGTACCAGAGGCGTTGACACACAGGGACACTGCCTACACTATGTTTGACTCCTCCCCTGGTACTGTGTGACATACTACGTCATGTTTGTGCCTCCAGATCAATACTTGAGTTTTACCTGCAGAGTTGCACCTGATTGCCGCAATTGTTTGGGTCCTGGGTCCGGTTGGCTTGGGATCTTCCGTATACGCTCTAAGCCCACCTAATCCCCTTAGTGGGGTTGAGGCTCCTGCACCTCTGGTAAATGCTCATGCTTTTTCACAGTTTATACTGTTCTCGTTTGTTTTCAGGTTTGGTTGGACGATGAAGAATCGCTGGACCGAGTATTGTGGGAATGTTTTTACTGTTTGGGGTGGTCATTACTTGAACTGGGGGGTGGGGGCGTCTGGTCTGCTACCGGGTAGTGTATTTACTATGTTCTTGTTCATGTCCTTCATGTCAACAGTGACCAAAGAGCATAACCTTATTACTTGGAATGTGCGGGGTATAGTATTGATCCATAAGAGGCATAGAATACTTGCTCAGTTGCACAGATTCTGCACACAGGAAACTCACCTGGTTTTCTCCGAAGCTCCCAAACTTAGTAAAAGATGGAAAGGGCAATTTTTCCACACCTCCTACTCTGCATTCTATAGGGGTGTTTGGTGGCTGGGGTTCCAGTCGGGGTACTTGAATTCAAGATCGATGCCCAAAGTGGCTATGTCTTACCAAGGGAAATGCTGGACGGGGAGCAGATAGTCTTAGGCTATATATATGCACCTAACACGGACTAAGCTAAATTCCCAGCCCACTTGTCTACCACATTAGCAGATTGGTCCCAATGCCCCAGGCTTCTAGGAGGGGACTTTAATGCTGTTCTGGACACTGATTTGGATCGCTCACACACACCTCACCATGGTACAAGTACAGTTCATCATGCCAAAGAGTGGCGCCTCTGGGTGGAAGGATGGGGTCTGTCAGATGTATGGCAGGATTATAATGCAGGCCTACGTGAATACTCCTTTTACTTGTGCCCTCACGCTCTACAGTCCCGTCTGGATAGGTTCCTGTATACACAACACCTGCACCCCTCCATTGCACACATGAAGTAGCTTGGCAGACCTATATCAGACCATGACCCTCTGGAAATCACACTCAGTCGGGTCCCTGCTCCCATACCAATTTGGAGCTTACAGCCACGACTATTGGATGAAACAGTGTTTAGAGATACACTGGCTACAACCATCACTACATATTTTGCAGAGGATGGGGCACGGCTTCCTCACTGTCAATGGAGTGGGACGCTTTCAAGGTGGTAGTGCATGGCAACTCACCTGGCGCAGTGGTGGGGGCTAGACATAAGGTCACTAGGCACCTTGTGAACCTGGAGGATAGGCTGAACCCCTTGGAAATGGCAGCACTTGAGAGCGGGGAAAAGGCTGCTGAGTTGTGCGAGGCCAGATTCGCATACGCTGAGCTATTAGAGCAGGTGCGTCTGATAGACCAGAAGGCCTATACCCAAAGGACTCACACAGAAGCTGACAGATCAGGCACCATACTGGCGCGCTTAATTGGACTTGACCCATCCCCTAGACCCATCTTGTCGCTTGCTACACCCACACAGGGATTGGTGACAACGAATACTGAGATTAATACAGCGTTCCGTGAGTATTATGCGGAATTATACACAGCGCCGTCATCCACTGACCCAGAAGAGCTCTCAGGCTTTTTGCATCGAGCGATACTGCCTTCAGTGCCAGCCACAGATAGAGAGGAACTGGATGCTCCTAGCACGTTCAATGAGATTCGTGGGGAGGTCAAGGACTTGGCTCATAACAAAATGCTGGGCTCAGATGACCTCCCAATAGAGTTCTATTCCACCTTTGCCAAACAATTGGTGCCACAACTTGAAAAACTTTATGATGCATCTCTTGTGGAGGGAGCATTAACCCTTTCCACCAGGGAGATTCTGGTGACGCCCCTTTTAAAATTTGATAAGCCACCTACTGAATTGACCCCGTACAGGCCACTATCAATCCTTAATGCCGAATATAAAATTCTCAGTAAAATTCCGGTCCACTGATTGCTCCCACTCTTCTCACGCTTGATACACACAGATCAAAGTGGCTTCGTAACCCGCCGCAACCCCTTCCTGAATATATGGTGCCTTTTTAGAGATAATGGATGCCGCCCGTAGTCATTACCCGTATGCCGACTGCCTCTCCACTTTCACCATTCTTACCGCGGCTTCAGCTGAAGCCCAGCTGCTGCCTTTCACCCTCTCTCAATGCCCACTAATTCCTCCTTGTATTGAGGGCAGATCAGGCAAACAAAACATATCTGGTTCATTGCTTCATACCAGTCCACATATTGCAAAATGTTTGTGAAGAATGGGGCAACCCAGTGACTTTTGCAACCTAGTGTTTCATGTTCCTTGGTGGCTATATCCACAATATAATTTAAAACGAACACGGCATACACTATGCCGTGGTTGTGAAATGGACCTTTGACTTTAAAGTGGTGCCCCAGCTTCAGATTTTCATTTGTAAAGGTCAAATGTAAAGTATTGGAGGAGTCACGCAATGAATGGTTTTTTTTTTTACTTTTTGTGAATTAAAATATTTCAAACAACCATTTTATATCAATATTCCAACATTATTATGTAAAGAAATCAAAGCTCAGTTGTTTCAAAGTCATTTTCCAAATCAAATGTTAGGCTTGAGCTAGATGTCTATCACGTATTGTCCCATGAAATATGAAAATGCTCTTCTTTTGCCTAAAATACCAAACCTGCATCACAAAACACCTGCATGCTCTTTCAGTCACAACCATGTTGGGCGTTTCCACCACATCAAGGATACAGTAATCAATGTACACACAATGTAGTGTATATGATTTGCTACTAAAGCTCCTTGGTGGTCCAGTGCCTAAGACTTTCCCAGTGGGGCATCTCCATGGCTGCAAATGCTTTGTCACAGACGACTGTCAGTCATGTGGATAAAGCGCATCAAAAGGCTGAACACACCTTCGTTTGGTGCCATTGAGAAAGGTGAATGATGAGGAAGACGTTTATTTTACGGTCGTATGAGATTTCATCGTTTACGGTCGTATGAGATTTAATCGAGCAGCAGTTATATGAAATACCATTACAGAGAAACCATTTCATCTACACTGTTTAATGGAAATTTGCAGGATGAATGGCACCAACCATATCGTAGAATGTATTTTTCTCTGAAATTGGCTTTTTCATGATTATTTTGTAAAGTGTTAATGCAATTTTGCGGGTCTTTATTTCAGAAACATTTTGTAAGTATTTATTTCAGTGCTTTAGTTGAGGGGACATTACTCTGGATTGATATATTTTACATTGACAAACAATCACTCCAGATGCTTTTAAATCGCTGAGCTCTCTAAACACCATCCATCCTTGTCCCCTAAAAACCAACCACCACACCTAAACAAATCCCATCCCTGATCCTTAACCTTCACCCATCACTGAACTATAAAAGTTATTTTACCCCTAAATTGCACCCATGTCTGAAACCTAAAAACTCCTTTGCAACTCCTAAACTTCACCCATTTCTGAACCCTAACACCCCTTTCTATGCCTAAGCCCCACCTATGCCTGAACCCTTAAAACCCCTCACCACTCCTAAACTCCATCCATCCCTGAGTTACAAAAACCTTCACATCTCTAAATGACCCCAAAACCCTCATCACCCCTAAATTCTACCCATCCCTGATGCCTAAAATCCCTTTCTACCCCTAAACTCCACCCATGCTTGCACTCTAAAAAGCCCTCATCATCCCTAAAGTTCATCCATCCCTGAACCGTAAAACCTCATTCCTCCTTCTAAACTCTACCCATCCTTGAACATTTAAATCCCCAACCCTAAATTCCACCCATTCCTAAACCATAAAACTCGTTTTTTCTGCCCATACACTTCTCCCATCCCTGAACCCTGATCCCCTTCACCAGCCATAAACTCCACCCAATCCTGAACCCTAAAAACCCTTCATCACCCTTAAACTCTTCCCATCCCAAACCTTAAAAACACATTACCAATTATGAACCCTCTAAACTCGCTAACATCTCTACACTTTACTCATCCCTGAACCCTAAAAACCATCACCACCCCCAAACTCCACTCATCCAGGAACCCTAAAAAAAAACACAGCGACTAAACTCCACTCATTTATGATCCCTAAAAACGACCCATGACCCATAAACTCCACCCATCATTGAACCCTACAAAACCTTTGTCTCTTCCAAAGATCACCAATCCCTGAACCCCAAAAAAACTCACTTGACCGAATTGTGCGATTTTTCCTTTAAATTATCTTTTCTTTATAATGTTTAATGTAACTTTAGATTTTCTGTATTTCCGTTAATGTATCTTTCCTTGAAATTGTTTTCAATGATTTGGTTTCCTCCAAAGTGGTTGGTCAATTTTAGTTTTTCCATTAATTCACACACATCAGTAATTTCAGGTAATTTTCTTCCTCATCGTTGTGTACTTTGCTCACAGACATTCAGCAATGAGAAATGTAAATAACTATTAAGCCAAACTGTGTGAAAACTGGCCAACCGAAAAAGAGAAGGCAGATCAGACATATGAAAATTCCAACATAAATCATGAAGTTGCCAAGTACAGCACCTACCTTCCCCTCGTCTCTTGGTGTATCACTTAAATGTACAACTGGACCCGGGTGCGTCTTTGTAGATCTGCGAAACAATCAAATTCAAAACAGGGTCAGTTTTCAGAAATCAGAAAGGGACTTGCTTCTCTTCATACGGTGGCAAATCGTCTCATCCTGCCCCTGGATTCTTGGATTCTATAAAAGTATTTACATTTTTGAAGCTATTAGCACAAGATTGGTTTCTGTGTGTGACAATATTACCTGAATATTTATTTATTTATTTATTTATATATTTATAAAGTGCGACATTCATCCCTTAGGGATATCACGGCGCTAGGTGTAGCAGAGAAGTGGTGAAACATGTTGTGATTAATGGGGGAAGCGGCAGACAGTGGGGTTAGGGAAATCGATATGTTTTCAGTTTCTTCCTGAACGTCATGAATTTGTCGGCTAGTCGTAACTCCAGCGGAAGCTCATTCCAATGCAGTGCGAAAAGGTGCGAAAAGGAGCGTCCACCTGTCCGGCTCCTACTGATTCTTTTGGTCTCAGATAATGCTAAAGAGCGTGACCGTAGGCATCTGGTTGGGGTATAGAATTTGATTCTGTTCTGGAGAATCTTGGGGCCT
Source organism: Lissotriton helveticus (assembly GCF_964261635.1). Taxonomy (NCBI): domain Eukaryota; kingdom Metazoa; phylum Chordata; class Amphibia; order Caudata; family Salamandridae; genus Lissotriton; species Lissotriton helveticus. The sequence continues at coordinate 68,021,052 of NC_136069.1, forward strand.
GTGTGGTGGAGCGCCCGATGGGCGTATCCTAGGACTTTAAAACACGCTTAAAGAAAGTTCCAGAGTTAATGCAGGAAACTGAAAGCCACACTTAAATACAGAAATTGCAGCCCTGTGCATCCTTTACCCAAACATCCAGGCTGGCGTGACTCAACTGGACGGTACATTGAGCACTAGTTACCCAAACATCCAGGCTGGCGTGACTCAACTGGACGGTACATTGAGCACTATTACCAGCAAGAGGGCCATTCCACTGGCCTGGCCATTTGGCCCTTTGCCTCAGCGATGCACACGGTAACCAAAGGGCCATCACAATGACATTAATGGGTATTTCTGCTCATTTTAGAACCAGCGACTGGTGAAGGTGCCTTACTGGAATTACGCTAGTGCTAGATTGCATGCAGAAAAAACACCATGCCTAACATTGCGCTTCTGTTAGTGACTGAGCAGAACCTTCTGATCATAGACCTACCGACCGCGCTAGAAGGGAACATCACAAACCCCTTTCCTAAATGTATAGCAGATATTCACAGAATGTGTATAAACACAACTCTGGACAAGCAGCATTTTCTGCAGCACACATAGAAAGAGGAATATGCCTCCCAGGATTGGTTTTGTGCAGGAAGGTGCCCCTTGACGAGAGCCACACTACAGGTCTAGGTTTGTTTAGCGGGCAAAAAGAAACTGTTGCCATTCCCCTCACCATTCACACTGCTAATGAATTTAGGGATTGGCTATTCATCAGTGGCAACAGGGGGCATGCAAAACCCTGAGGGATATCACCACGGTAGGAGAGGGGAAACCAACGGAACAGTTGAAACCAGAATTTGGTCTACAAGAAACTGAACGTTTCAAATATATGCAAAGTAGACACTCGCTTCAAGACGTAACTCAAAAAAGGGTGAATTGAGACCTCACATATTTCGAGAAATACCTGTTGATATGTTACAATGAGAGCTATGCTGTCTCATGCATATATGATCTACTCAACAACACAAAGGAAGAGAGAAGGTTCCACGCCGGCGGGCGTGGGAAAAAGAATTGCAGGTATCCATGAATGAAAAGCAACTTAAAGATTTTTTCACACAAGCTAATTATTTTGCCAGATGTAGGGGAAAACATTTTGAAAATATAATATAGATGGTACTACACTTCTTCTTAGGGAACCGACAGTGGCAATTTGTTGGAAATGACAATCTTTTGTGTGGTGTTCCCCAAGATAAATGTTTGGATTTTTTGGTCACAGACCTCTGTGCATTTTACCCCATCAAACAGGTGTAAAGTGCTGTGCTCCCTCCTTAAACATGATGAAATTGGCAAACTCCTGATTGGAATATTAATTTACGTATAGGTTCTTAGAACATGGTACCAAAGGTCATTCAGGGCCTGTAAGTTAAATGTCACCAGTGGACTGCAGCCCCCCTTGAGCCATACACTACATTGACAATGCATATTCCTGATTGGAATATCAACTTACGTATATGTTCTTAGGACATGGTACCAAGGGTCAGTCATGGCCTGTAAGTTAAATGTCAGCAGTGGACTGCAGCCCACATTGTGCCATACACTACAGTCACAATGCAAACATAACTGCAGTAGTCTCACTGTGTAGGTTTTAACTGCAAACTCCTTTTGTCACCCTCTAAGTGAGCTAATTGCCCATATGACAGGGTGCATCACATTTAAAAGTAGGATATGTACAAATTGAATGTTAGACAAGTCCTTACAATGAAAACACTCTGACAGCTATTTTCACTGAAGCTGCGTTGGCTGTTACATATGAACGTATTTGTATACAATATTACATTTATTATATGTTGGCTTCAGCCTAGGAAGTAGCTACAAATGCAATTTTTGAATTTGTTGAAATATTTATTACCCACCCAGTTCAACGGTGAAGTGAGGTTTATAATACAGATTATGGAAAGATGAGTTTTATAAAGTTACCTTTGCCCTGCCTGAAGTCCCTGGAAGCTAAATCTGCATTTTGTTCTCCCACTTCTGCCAGTCATTATAAGCATTACAATAGGTGCGAATGAGCTGTGAAACTGCTCCCAGGACAAGGCCAAATTGCCTTGGGTGTGGGAAGGTTTCTTGGTGCCCTTAACAGGATGGCCTGTTAGCTGGGCCCAAAGCCTTAATTAACTTCAGCGAGCGGTAGCCTGCACCCTTTTGTTCCCCAGCCAGACTGGCCTCCATCACAGTGGGCCTCTTGTTGACATCACAGGGGCATATCCTGCTGGAGTTTCAAGACCTGTTTGATAGATCTGCTGAGGTTTTTTCATATGACATTTGGGATGCACTTCAAAGGAGGGAAACAGAATGGCAAAAGTATTTATGTGTGTCCACTGCCTGGTTGCTGAAGACTCAGCTTTATTCTACCAAATGTCTGTCTCGGAGGTTGATGGGGGTACATGGACAGCTAAAACTGAATTTCAGTATTAGATGTGTGAGGACACTAGGATTATGATAGTACACTCCCCACCCAACTCCAGCCCTCAGACCCCAGGTTTATTGTGGCCAAAGACATTAGCCTTCTTGAAAATGCTCAAAGTGGGTAGGTGAGCCCAAGGAACCTTTACTGCATTGGTTAGGATGCCAAAGGGGGCCCTTCACACCCACTAGTTCATGCCAGGCATAAATGTGACATCTCTAGGCACCCACTACAGCACTTTGCTGACCCAAGAACGATCAGAAGAGGACTGAACCTCCAGTCTGAGCCTTAAGAAGAACCCTACAGGAATAGATCTGAGCTCCCACTTGTACCCCACGACAAAGCGGTAGATTCCAAGGGTCATAAGGATTACCTCCTGTTAAAGTTACAGAGACACAACAAGCTACAAAAGTCATTTTCCCGCAGCTGACCAGTGTCCGTTGACCTTGACTGGACCCCCTGTTGGTCTCTGCCTGCCACCCTTTGTGTCTCTAAGTGCCTCCTTGAGGTCCCAGGGGCTTTAGATTTAGAACTGTACTCCAGGGATGGATTGGGACTTAAAGGACTGAAGTCATAAAGCAAAATCTTTGACCATGACAAATCTGGTAGTGTATCCAACCAGCATTCCATCACGTCAGCATCAAATTGGGTCTAGGCTCTGTTCTACCGTGACCATTGGCTATCATTGCCAGTTTATGCTTCTTGGTGCTATTTCTACTTAAAACTTCAAACATTCATATCTGTGATTTATTTTATTGGATTTCTTTGCCATTTTGGTGTAAACCTCCAGTCTGCACACCACTGCACTTATACAATGGAAACTATTTAATAGTACATGGTCCCTTTGTGACACTGCGGCCCTCCATGTGCCTTCATGGCTAAATCCCAAGCTAAGGTAGTCACCCTCATCAAATAACTTCATGATATTTCCAAAGAGCGTAAATGGCTCCTGTGGAACTGATCCGCCTTTCTAAGATGATGACTTTGCAATCCTGGACACCCATCTCATCTGCTTCTTTCAACAGTATGACTCAAAAACTGACAACAAATCATGCACAAGCAATGACCTAGTAATGAACACTGAGCAACACACAAAGAACCACAGTACCACCAATAAAAGGACAATCCCTGCTAATGCCCATGAGTGCTGCATCCAAGTCATAGATAAAGATATCAAACACAGCAGGAGCCTGCAGACATCCCTGACGTAACCACCTGTCCATTACCAAGGGGGCATTACCTCCCCTCAGACACCATAGCGGACCAAAGCGGTAATCCCTAAAGAAAAACAGGAGATCCTACCGCTTGCCTGCTCTCAGTGTTTGCAGCCATTACTGCTCCCCACAGAGGCACACGGTCTGCAGTCAGATGCTGCTGTTAAATTGAAGAAGGCTAAAAATAGTCTTACTCGCTTAAAGGGCACATAGGCAGAGCACTTATTCCATCAGACAATATTTTGCCATAAAGCTGACATATACTGCCCAAAAGAAAAATGGGAAGATAATCTGATGCTGCCCCCGTTCTTGTAATCTCAGATTCCTTCTGAAGATGAAAGACAGGGCAGGTCATTGTGCTGAAAAGAGGTGATGAGAGGAACAGGCTGTGCCTCTGTGAAAGATATTCCACACTGGAGAACTAGTGGGACGGTCACCATTTTTTAATTCTGACCCCAGTATCTTGAGTAGTGTATTTATTGTTTGCAAAGAGCACCCAGGAGTGTCCAACTTGGGAATTTGAGATACAGGCTTCTTGCCCTGTGTGTATTCTGTCGCCCAGGATGGGACTGAGAGCTAAGTCTAATTTTATTAAGGAATCTTAGACCTTATGGTCTATTCGGTCTACAGTGGAAGTAACTACTAATGTGACAAAGGTCTGACTCTCTGGTCTACATACCAATGAGTCCTGTGCATACTGTGTCACTGGAACTAAGCTGTGTCTGGCTGATGAGCCCAAACTAGGAGGAACGGGTCCTAGGTAGCTTGTGTTCCAGTTCAGGACCTACCTGACTTGGCAGTTTGGGCTGGACTGTTCCGACTGGAGCAGGGCCAAGACTTTTTTGCATATAGCCGGGTCCAAACTGAGGTAATATGGTGTGTAAACTAACAATGGATGGGGATGCGGCCTGAGTAATTACCAGTAGTTGATATTAATTCAAGGATACCGTCCATCAATTTTTTGTGTACTTTAGTGTGTCGCCCTAAGTGGTACGTGCATGCCCAGACGTGGACCAGTGCACAATGTTCACTAGAACCAAGCTGTGCCTGGCTGATGAGCCCATAACTAGGGCCAAACTGGTCCTGGGTTGATTGTGTTTCAGTTCAGGGAGGGCCTGGCTTGGCTGTTCGGGATGGACTAGTCCGATTGGAGCAGGGTCAATACAGGTTTACATATAGCTGGATCCAAGCTGAGGTGACAAGGTGTGCAAAATAACAATGGATCAGAATGCGGCCTGAGTAAATACCAGTTGCTGAGAGTAATTCAAACATTCCATCCATCACTTTTTTGTATACTTTACTGTGTCACTCTAAGTGGGACGGGAATGCCCAGACGCGGATCCTGTGCACACTGTGTCACTGGAACCAAGCTGTACCCGGCTGATAAGTGAAACTGGTCCTGGGTTGCTTGTGTTCCAATTCAGGGGGGGCCTGGTTTGGCAGTTCTGGCTGGAATGTTCTGATTGGAGCGAGGTCAAGACTGATTTGCATACGGCAGCTGGGTCCAATCAGGGGAGACATGTGAAAAATAACAATGGATTTGGATGCCGCCCGAGTAATTACCAGTGGTGGAGATTAATTACAGCATTCCATCCATCACGTTTTTGTATACTTTTATGGAAATGTTCAACACGCCCTACATGTTAACCACAGAAATATTTTGCTTCTTACTCTCTAGGCCAGTGGGCTGCTCCAGCCCCGCAGCTGGAGAGCCTCTGCTTTTCAAGGAGGATTATGAGGAAAGATATCAATTCCTGCTACTGGGCAAAGCATCACTGACTTGTTTATTTAGGACATCTATAAATGCAGACTCATTTGTGGACTTTAACTAGTCCAGTGAGAGGGAGAGAGACCTGGACTAAGAATGTGATTGCCATGGCTGCCTGGAACAGGAGTGGAGATCAGACCCCAAGGACCCTCTATACCAAGCCCCTTATATGCCTGTGTGTGTGACTGTGCCTGTCTTCCGGGGCATTCAATGTGCACTGAGCTGGCATCCCTGCTGTGAGGGACACATCAACAAAGCAGGTCAACGCCATCTCGTCCTCCTGCTTCAACACCCTCCGCATGCTCCACAAGATGTACAGGTGGATCCCCACCGATACAAGAAGAACTGTCACGCAGGCCCTCGTCAGCAGCAGATTGGACTACGGAAACGCCCTCTACGCAGGAGCCTCGACCAAACTCCGGGAACGGCTACAACGCATACAGAACGCCTCTGCACGCCTGATCCTCGACATTCCTCGCCGCAGCCACATCACAACCCACCTGAGAGACCTGCACTGTCTTCCCGTCAACAAGAGGATCACCCTCAAGCTCCTCACCCACGCACACAAAGCACTCCACAACACCGGACCGGCATACCTCAGCAGATGACTCACCTTCTACACCCTCAACTGCCAGCTCCGCTCTGCCGACCTCACCCTCGCCACAGTCCAAGGCATCCGAAGAGCGACCTCCGGCGGCAGATCATTCTCCCACCTCGCCGCCAGGTCTTGGAACACCCTCCCAATCCTCCTGCAGCAGACCCAAGACCTGCTAACCTTCAGGAGACTACTCAAAACCTAGCTATTCAAGCAGTAGTAGCATCCCCCCCACCCCCCGCACCGTGAGTCCCTCACTGGGTGATTAGTGCACTTTACAAATGTTCTGATTGATTAATCCATGCTAAAACCATGCCAGATGACGGGGAGATGCAGTCTAGGACAGTCAGAAGAACCTGGCACCACCCAGATGGGGATCGCTTCAGGACTATAGAACCTACAGCTGCACAGAAGTGTTGGCAGAGATGGGCTCATGCAATGCTGGAGCTTTAGAAAGGGGTGACAACCTGTCAAACAATGCTAGAGAGGCATCATATAACAGTAGGGTGGGAATGTCCTTTTAAAAGTAGAACATATGGATGTGGGGTTTACTGTAAAATCAAGATTGTTAGGGAAGGTGCAGGGCGCCTGTTTCCGGGGTGCAGGCGTTCTTTACCATATAAGGACTGGAACATTTCTAATACTCTGTATCTGTAATGCACTATCCAGTCCAACTCATCCTGGGATGACCATTCCTATAGTATCTGTATCTGAGCAGTTTCTGCCCAGCAGATAATAGAATCAATCACCATATATATTTGCAGATTGCAAGAAGAAGATTGTTTTTCAGACAAGGCCTCTGTGGCAGCTTCATACAAACATGGGGTACCCACACATCAGACATTCTTCTTGGAGATTCACTGTTTACAAATCATTTCACCTTCACAGTAGGATCAACAGTCTCAAACATACACTTCGTATTGCCAAAGCCTCAGTAAATACAGACATTACCCAGGAATCATTTTAGAAATCAAAGTGTGTCATTTCTGAATAGTCTACAGATGAGGTTGAAAGGAACTCTGAAATTAAAGTGTCAGCCCGAATGAGTGTTCCGAAAATTGCTTGACACAAAAGCTGTGTTATTTCTAAAGTCAGGCAATTCTCTGAGAAAAACAATAAGGTTTTGTGCACCAACAAAACACATTTTCCAGTAATTTCTTACAGACCAAATGGGCAAACGAAAGGCCATCAATAAATGCACAAGCTCAAATTTGTATCTGTTTAGGATCGAAACGCTCTGCAATCATCCTAGGCGGTGGAGAGGACACTTTAGGGCTCCTTGATGAGCGCGTACGCAGCGCAGCAAGTCCTTTGCTGCGCTGCGCTGTGTGACAGGCAAAGAGCAGGAATGCGCCGTATTTAAGTCAATAAGGCACAGTCTCGCCTTTTCCCCTGCGCTGGCGCCCTTTAGGCAGTCTAGCGCCAACGCAGGCACTCTGCAGCATAGTGATGGTGCAAGGGTGCCTGTGTTGCATGCAGGATTGTGGTTGTGCAGGAAGGAGTGCCTTCCTGCACAAAAACAATCCTGGGAGGCATGTTCCTCTTTCTATGGGGCCCATTACGATGTCGGGCGGATTGCCTCCGCCAGGCTGGCGGTAGCCACCGCCACCCTGGCGGAGGCAATCTGCCCGACATCCATTCCCGAATTCCCCCCTGCCATATTAGCATGGCGGGGGGGACCGCGGCGGACGGAAAGACCGTCCGACGCCTTTCCGCCCCGGTCGCCTTGCGGCCGGGGCGGAAAAGGAATAATATGGTGGCGGTGTCTATCAGACACCGCCAGCCATATTACAATGGGCAATGCCTTTCGGAAAGGGATGCGGTCTCCACTCTGGGGGCCTGCCGCTTTGTTTATGCAAATGCTGAAATGCATTTCTAGCATTGTGGCGGGCGGTGCTGAGAGCACCGCCCTCCACAATGCTAGAAATGCAGGATGTGCCCGCCACTGTGGCAGGCACATCCTAATGCCCCCCACGGGATCCCCGCTCTTATGGGGGGGGGGTCCAATTCCCGCTAGGATGACGGGCGGACAAAGTCCGCCCGTCATCCTAATGGACCCCTATGTGTGCTGCAGAATATAGCACATAGAGAAAAGGAACAAATGAGGAGAAACAGAGATTTTTCTCCTCATTATGCCTTCCTCGAGAAGGTGTAAACTTTTGGTGCATTCACAGGTTTAGAACTTCTTGTAAATCTGGGGATGCGTTAAAATCCAGGGGCGCTGCGTAAAAAATCCCAATGCATTGCCCATGGAACGCCTACCCAGGGCAGAGTAACACAACACAGCGATTTGAGATGCGTTACGTTATTCCAGATTTTGAAAACCACTCAGAGCCACGCAAAGTGGCTTTGCGTGGCTTCAAAAATCTGACATAGAGGTTTGAGTCATGTATGTACCACAATGCGTGGTGCAAATGTGACGCAACCCTTTCATAAACACACCCTTTATTATTCAAACAATACTATTATTAGGCTCTATAGAAAATAAACAATTCTTTTATCTCCCTAATCACTGACAAGGGCTTACATGTATGCTGCGACCTTGATTTTGATTACGGGTGTCATTTGGCAGAAGCTGGAGTTATCCGTTACTAATGCTACATTTGCTGCTTGCATTACTTGTGTACACATTTATAGCCCTGTTCTCTTGAATTTCCAGTATCTGACTCAGTCTCACAGTCACTGAATTTTGATTCAAGACAGGAGGCTAGCATTATGCATAAACCTTATTTCATCACTTCATACCAACTTTCAAGATCAAGATTTCAGTGACAACGTATTGTTTTACACACAAAAAACACAGAAATTCAGCAGATTTAGTTACCCCTAGTAACTATGAATTGCGCCCTAAAGCAACTGTAACTCATGCCCAATCATGTCTGTGTCATCAATTATGTCATATCAAATTTTGCAGTGATGTTATCAATGATATTATAAAAAATATCATGAGTGATGTAGCATGTGCGGTAATTAGCTGTGCATGGCGAGGGCATGATTTTTAGTTACTTTAGGGTATGAGTTGTAGCTACTAGGGATAACTATAACTGGCGAATGTCCGTTTAAAAAAAATTTGAAAACGTTGTGCCTAAACTTTTCACCTCATTATAACATCACTTTAAACTTTGTTTAATGAATTTCTAGTATTTTTTAACGTAAAGTAATATTTTATTACCATGTGTAAAGCCGACCCCGCGGAATGCACAGCCCTTGGCCGGGCCCTGCATCCTGTGTCCAACCCCTTGCAAACAACTCTTTGACGCACACGGCCTTTGGCTGTGGCCAAGCCCTGCATTCAATCCCTCGTGAGCTGTCAATCTCCCACCATGCACAGTTTTCGGCCAGGCCCTGCACTCAACACCCAACAAGCGTGCTACGTCACAGAGCACAACCTTCTGGCATGAGCAGTATACGGCTGGTCTTGCGGGGCCAGGCTGTACTCAGGCAAACTTACTGACTTTGTCAAAGATGGCTGTCATGGTTTTAGCAATCGGTGGGTGATGGCATAGGTGGAGTCTATGCAGATGTCCCTCCTCACCCTGTTTTGTGTGCTCTGTTTTATTGGCCTGTGGCTGAGGTCAACTGCAAGGGCTGGGTGAAAAAGAGCTTGGCAGCAATCCCTGAACTGTGTGTTCTGGGCCTTGGCCAGGAGGGCCCCGTTCAGCATGTTTGCTCCATGCAGGGAACCAGACAGACTTTAGCGTGCAGTAACTGCTCTAGGAAGTACAACAATTGAGGTGTCACTCAAAGTGGGAGATACCAGCTCAGTGCACATTGACCTTTTAAAATGTTCAGGCCCCAGTGGATGGGTTCTCCGGGGCCGTATAGTGGTTCAGGGAGGAGAGCCACATGCCCTCTCCTGTTTCTTTGTTATTCGGTCATGGAGGAGGGGTTCCAGGGGCCTCCTAGAGGCTTGGGGAATGGTCTGAAGGCCCCCTCACCTTTTATTAATATGTCAAGTCCACCCATAGGCGTCCCTTCCTGCACATAAACAATCAATAATGGTGATTTGTTACTTCCATGTGTGCGGCAGAGCAAATTGTCATTATTAAGTGATTGTTTATGTGCAGGAAGGGACACCTTCCTGCACATAAGCAATCATTAATAGGGTTTTGCTCTTTCTATGTGTGCTGCAAAATGGAGCACACATAGGAAAAGCAAAAACAAGGAAAAATAAAATGATTTCTCCATGCTGCACCATTCTAGCGCTTGCATGAAGTTCGTTTTTGGCGCTGTATCAGATTTACACATCCTCGTAAATCTGGGGCAGCGTGAAAAGGCAATGGGTGTTGTGTTGGAATGCTCACAGCAACAACAATGCATGCCCCTTTCACGCAGATATCTGCGTGAATGGGTGCCATATGTACAAAGCGGCATCAAGCCCCAAAAAGTGGATTAATGGCGCTTTCTAAATATGGAGCAGGGCATTGTGCCACAGGAACGTTGTTAAAAGTGACGTAGCTGTGGCGCAATGCCCATGTAAATATACCCCTCAAATGCTACAAACCTTTTATTCACAAGTGAAACCTTCAATTAGCAGCACAAACCATGGTAATCTCATAGTTGTATGACTGGCAGCCTCCTGGCTTGCTACAAACACTTGGAAATGTGATCGCTTCGGTCTCGGCCTCTCTAGAGTTACTTGATTCCAGAAGGCAACAGCATCAACAAAAGAACATGTATCACCCGCAGAGAGCATGAATTAAACACCCTTAATGTCTGTCCCAAAAAAATAATATTCTTTGGGGGAATAAGTACCCACATGCTTGTGAGATCACTTATTTCTGGAGAAAAACATCTTCTAAACTACGGAACGGCCCACATTAGGCTTGTTCCCTCCTTCCTGGTGCTTGAGAAGGCCACAAACACCTCTTGCTGCACATCCACCTTAATTCTTCCTTTTATCATTTCCTACATTCTGCACTCCCTTCCCCAACGGTGATCTCTCCATTCTATACTGGTCATACACTCCCCAAAGGGAGCTGATGCTTTTTCGAACCTGTACATAGCTCTATGTCTCTGAAATGTACCTCGTTATTGTTAGGGGCATATTTCCAAGGGCTTTATCTCCGCTCTTTTGGCTTACAAAGCCAAAAAAGCAGAGATAAACCCAACGTCCTATTTACAAGATGGTGCTAACATGCATAATCGCATGCTAGCACCCTTTTCCCAATGCCTCTCCCTTTGTGGGTCGTATCAGCAAGGTTATCGCCGTTTTGCAGTGAACATCGCTGGAAAACCAGCGATGTTCCCTACAAAAGTGCGATAACCTCGCTAACTCTTGAATTTTTATGGCCCTGGATAATGCGGTTAATAACTCGCTACCAGGGCAATATATTCCAGAGATAGCCTGCGAAAATATAATTATCGCTAAGCACGGACAGCGATAATTATCGCTGGCGGTTCAGGCCCCTTGGTTCTTTGTCTTGTTTGTAAAGCCCCAAAGCCCATTAAGGGCCTGTAAAGACAAAAAATAAATAAACATATAAATTGAGACAAACGAGCAGTACATGTTGAGTGATATTATGTTGATTGGTATAGCACATTATTTACCAGAGAGGTCTGTGGTGCCAATGTGCTCATACAAAGAGTCTTCTTGCGGAACTCGATAAGTGATGAGGAGGCTCTGATGTGTTGAGGGAGGTTGTTCCATGTCTTGGGTGCGAGGTATGAGAATGAGAGACCTCCAGTTTTGATTTTAAGGATGCGGGCTTGTGTGCGAGTAAGGCAGTGCGTAGGTGTCTGGTGGGTTGGTGAACGTGTATGCAGCTGCTCAGATATTCTGGCCCTCTGTTGTGGAGGGCTTTGTATGCGTGCATGAGTAATTCGAATTGGCTGCATTTGTGAATGGGAGGCCACTGAAGCTTCCTGTAGTGCGGTGTAATGTGGGCGTGGCATGGTAGGTCGAGTATGAGTTTTGCGGCTGCATTTTGGATGGTCTGGAGTCTGTTTAGGAGTTATTTAGAGATTCCGGGTGTAGAGAGGGTTGCTGTAGTCCAGTCAGCTGGCGATGAGTGCTTGTGCGACAATCTATCTGGTGTCCTGAGGCACCATTAGAAGATCTTTCACAACATGCGTGGGATGTGAAGCAGGACGTGCAAACTGCGTTGACTAGAACCGTCATGTTGAGCCTGTCATCTTGTATGATCCCTAGATTTTTTTGCGTGATCTGTGGGTGTTGGTGTTGGTCTTAGCTCCAACAGCAACTAGGTGGAATCCCATGAGGATGTCTCGTTGCCGAAGACCAGTACTTCTGTCTTGTCAGAGTTGAGTTTCAGGCAGTTGGTTCGCATCCAGTCTGCCACCACTCTCATGAAGTTGGTGAAGTTGGTTCTGGTGGTGTTTATCTTGCTCATCAGGGAGAGGATGAGTTGGGTGCGGTGCTTAATTTGAGCCGATGGTTTTCGATGTTCGGCACGGGTACTTACTTGTCAACACCAGTGCTTTTGACAGTCTGCCACAAAGTGGCGCTTTCTTGCTAAATTAGAGATGACCACAAAAACAGTCAATCAATAAGTCACAATATATTAAAAATTACTATTGCATGCCCCCACGCCATTCCTATAGCTTTGGGGGCCTGAAATAGTCTGAAATATCACACTTGTAGGAGTGTGATGGTCAGTAGTTGTGTTGTTACTATTATTGGCAATTGCAAAAAACAACAAGTGATGGACTGAATGTGGATCAATGTCACACACTCCCCCAGTCAAAAGATCTGGGCCCAAATCCATCGTTTTTTTGCACTCCACACCACCCTGGGTCAGATAATGGCTTTATGCAAATCAGCTCTGACCCTGTTGCCCCATGGGAACAGTCCAGTCCGAACTACAACAGCCATATCTTTCCCAGACCGGAATCAAGCATCCGAGGACCGGACCGGTTCCGAGGTAACACCTCTCTTCAGCCCGGCTAGCTTGACTCCAAGTGGTGTGGAGTGCCTGGGACCCACGTCTGGGCATCCCCAGCGCACTTAGGGCGGCAATTGCAAAAAACAACAAGTGATGGACTGAATGTGGATCAATGTCACACACTCCCCCAGTCAAAAGATCTGGGCCCAAATCCATCGTTTTTTTGCACTCCACACCACCCTGGGTCAGATAATGGCTTTATGCAAATCAGCTCTGACCCTGTTGCCCCATGGGAACAGTCCAGTCCGAACTACAACAGCCATATCTTTCCCAGACCGGAATCAAGCATCCGAGGACCGGGGCACAGGGTCAGAGCTGATTTGCATATCGCCATTGTCTAACCCAGGGTGGTGTGGAGTGCAAAAAAACGATGGATTTGGGCCCAGATCTTTGGACTGGGGTGAATGTGTGACATTGATCCACATTCTGTCCATCACCTGTTTTGTTTGCAATTACCGCCATAAGTGCGCTGGGGATGCTCAGACGTGGGTCCCAGGCACTCCACACCACTGGAGTCAAGCTAGCCGGGCTGATGAGAGGTGTTACCTCGAAACCGGTCCTCGGATGCTTGATTCCGTTCTGGGAAGGACATGGCTTTTGTAGTTCGGACTGGACTGTTCCCATGGGGCACAGGGTCAGAGCTGATTTGCATATCGCCATTGTCTAACCCAGGGTGGTGTGGAGTGCAAAAAAACGATGGATTTGGGCCCAGATCTTTGGACTGGGGTGAATGTGTGACATTGATCCACATTCTGTCCATCACCTGTTTTGTTTGCAATTACCGCCATAAGTGCGCTGGGGATGCTCAGACGTGGGTCCCAGGCACTCCACACCACTGGAGTCAAGCTAGCCGGGCTGATGAGAGGTGTTACCTCGAAACCGGTCCTCGGATGCTTGATTCCGTTCTGGGAAGGACATGGCTTTTGTAGTTCGGACTGGACTGTTCCCATGGGGCACAGGGTCAGAGCTGATTTGCATATCGCCATTGTCTAACCCAGGGTGGTGTGGAGTGCAAAAAAACGATGGATTTGGGCCCAGATCTTTGGACTGGGGTGAATGTGTGACATTGATCCACATTCTGTCCATCACCTGTTTTGTTTGCAATTACCGCCATAAGTGCGCTGGGGATGCTCAGACGTGGGTCCCAGGCACTCCACACCACTGGAGTCAAGCTAGCCGGGCTGATGAGAGGTGTTACCTCGAAACCGGTCCTCGGATGCTTGATTCCGTTCTGGGAAGGACATGGCTTTTGTAGTTCGGACTGGACTGTTCCCATGGGGCACAGGGTCAGAGCTGATTTGCATATCGCCATTGTCTAACCCAGGGTGGTGTGGAGTGCAAAAAAACGATGGATTTGGGCCCAGATCTTTGGACTGGGGTGAATGTGTGACATTGATCCACATTCTGTCCATCACCTGTTTTGTTTGCAATTACCGCCATAAGTGCGCTGGGGATGCTCAGACGTGGGTCCCAGGCACTCCACACCACTGGAGTCAAGCTAGCCGGGCTGATGAGAGGTGTTACCTCGAAACCGGTCCTCGGATGCTTGATTCCGTTCTGGGAAGGACATGGCTTTTGTAGTTCGGACTGGACTGTTCCCATGGGGCACAGGGTCAGAGCTGATTTGCATATCGCCATTGTCTAACCCAGGGTGGTGTGGAGTGCAAAAAAACGATGGATTTGGGCCCAGATCTTTGGACTGGGGTGAATGTGTGACATTGATCCACATTCTGTCCATCACCTGTTTTGTTTGCAATTACCGCCATAAGTGCGCTGGGGATGCTCAGACGTGGGTCCCAGGCACTCCACACCACTGGAGTCAAGCTAGCCGGGCTGATGAGAGGTGTTACCTCGAAACCGGTCCTCGGATGCTTGATTCCGTTCTGGGAAGGACATGGCTTTTGTAGTTCGGACTGGACTGTTCCCATGGGGCACAGGGTCAGAGCTGATTTGCATATCGCCATTGTCTAACCCAGGGTGGTGTGGAGTGCAAAAAAACGATGGATTTGGGCCCAGATCTTTGGACTGGGGTGAATGTGTGACATTGATCCACATTCTGTCCATCACCTGTTTTGTTTGCAGTTACTATTATTGGCAGCATAGCATGGGCAATGTGTGGTGTAAGCTGCAGTGGCCCCCATGACGAGAGCCCTTGCACTTATTTTTGTACAAATTAAGCACTGGTTGTGTGTCACTGGCATAGGAGATGACAATGATGTCTTGTGATCGGATCATGATGGTAAGCAGTGTCATGTATATGTTGAAACAAGTGGGGCCGAGGGACGATACCTGTGGTATACATGCTGAGTGATAAATGTAAAACAATGGATTTGTTTTCAACTAAGGGTGATCGAGACTCAATGTGTGGCAAGACATAGAGCACTGCCCAAGCCAGAAAGAAAGAAAAAATGATTTAGCGCCTGAAAGGAGGGGCGTTTAAGTGGCAGGTAACTTCAGCAGTGGAGTCTAAACAGTGTACTCAAGAAATCAGATCATTGGCAAAACACTGCAGAGTCAGCAGAATTGTTGAGAGTATACCAATGCAAGGGCGCCGGCATCTCACCGACACTTCAGAGTTATTTTTAGACATGCAGTTTGGGCTGATTCAGCAGGACTGGACCCTGTGTAAAGTATATGTAAAACTCAGCAATGCTTAAGGTCTAACTGCAGCTAGAGGCATTAAACAGATGTACAGAGCCAAAGGGTGAGGCTACCACTATATCATCAAGGTATGTGGATCGAACCGGTACTGCCCATCGTAGGCTTACCTCTCAATATGTTGGCTGATGTATGTGCAGGTCCACATTCTTGACCTCGAGATTGTGCCATACAACTCGCCCAACTCAGGGCATCCATGCCTTGCTGCTGAGTCCCCCCAGTAGCAACAAGAACAGGGCCTCCTGCGACAGACATTCTTTTGCACCAAGCCAAGGACAGAGTCCTCAAGCCAGCAACAAAAAGGTTAGAAAAACGGGGAGGAAGGCAAATATCTGGAGGGGAACTAACTTAAGACAAAATCCTAAACTTATTACCATTTTGGTATTCACAGAAGTTAGGAGTCCTAACTTTACTACTACTAAACTGAGAAAAATCCTAACTTTAAGACTTTCGGAATTCACAGAAGGCATTTAGGAGTCCTAAAGTTAGGACTCCTAACATATTTGAATACCGAAATGAGTAAGTGCCTTTTTTAAATACCAAAATGGTAGTAAGTTTAGGATTTTGTCTTAAGTTAGTTCTGTGAATCGGGCCCGAGGAGCCGCCACTGGGTCTATGAAGGCCTCTGAAGGCACTCGTAAAGTGCTTGACTTGTAAGGCATCAATGAGGTTGGATATATTTAAAAGCAATTTTTAAAAGGCTAAGCTTAAAAATACGTGTATTATTTAATACAGAGGTTTCTCAGATAAAGGGCACATGTGTATAATACAAAAGGGCTCAGTGCAAAGGCCTTCAAAGCACATGGAGGGTAAATAATGTTCCTCTGGGCACCCATTTAAAACTAGGGCAGTGTTTGGGAGGCTCAGGTGTTCACATGCGGTAAGAGGCTTTTAATAGTTGACTTTTATAACAAGCACTGGCAATGTCAAAAGGTCTGATTGCATTTTGATACCTGACAAAAAATAATCCTTGATGTGTACCCTCATGCTACCATAACTCTGACCCTAAACCAGAATGTAAACTTAACCTATACTCTAACCCTGCCCCTCACCCTAACCTTGATGTGTACCCTCATGCTACCATAACTCTGACCCTAAACCAGAGTGTAAACTTAACCTATACTCTAACCCTGCCCCTCACCCTAACCTTGATGTGTACCCTCATGCTACCATAACTCTGACCCTAAACCAGAGTGTAAACTTAACCTATACCTAACCCTGCCCCTCACCCTAACCTTGACTCTCATCCTAACCCTACCTTTAACATAGTCCTGACACTAAACCACACCCTAACTTTCACCTTTTTCCTAACTATAACTTGCCTCCTCACCATTCACCATGACGGTCACCCTAACCCTTGATCCTAAACTTGAGCCGAACTCCAACCCTAACCTAGTGCTACTTTAACCCAAATCCTAACTGTGATGCTTATGATTAATCTAAAACTAACAACCCTGTCCCTAAACTTAACTCTAGCCCAAAGCTTTACCGTAACCTCAAAATTAAATTTGCCCTAAAGACTCTACTCTAACCCTAACCTTTACTTTAACTAAATCTAACTTAACTTTGTGCCTAACCTGGACCCTAACCATAACCTTAATGCTTAATTCACTCTAACCCTATCCTAATTGTAACCTTAGACCAAATGCTACCTGTGAGCTTTACCATAACTCCAATACACACATTGACCCTAGCCTTGACTGTGGCCTTTATCCTAACTAAATCTAATCTAACCCTGAGGCTAATCTTCACTCTAAGATAACATTCCTCCTTATCCTCACTTTAATCCTAATATAACCCTGACTATAGACCAAACTCCAACTGTGAGCTTTACCCTAACTCCAATCCACGCTTTGCTCCTAACCTTGAAGATGACCATTATCCTAACCTTATACTTGAACCTAACTGTGAGAAATTGGGTTGTTAATGATAAGTCATTAACTAAATTTAGCTGTGCTTAACCCTCTGGTAGCTTGGAACAAAAGCAGTCAGGCTTAACTTAGATGCAATGTGTAAGGTATTTATGCAGCACACAAGCAGTAATCATTTGAAAACACAACACAAGAAAAATCCCATACCAATTTAGAAAAATATGGTAAAAGTTTAATAAATTATCTGACAGCAAAAATACAAAAAAAAACAATTAGTAGAACTGGAGTTATGGATTTTTAAAGTTTAAGGTAAAAACTAGCACCAAAAAGATCAAAGTGCCAACCGCTGACATCTAGTCATGCGCGACTAGGTCAAAGTCCTAAAATATGGTCGACCACAAGGGAGCGAGAGTCGAATTCAAAGAGGGGATTGGGCGCAGTCTACGCTTACCTTTGGACTTAGATGAAATTTCAGCAAAAATTTGTCTGAGAAGGTAAAGATCAGCAGTGCAAGGCTGCAGATGGTGTCCAAGGAGAAGTTGTCATCATCCGGGAGCCGCTGGATGAAGTTGCGGTGAAGAGTTCTGTGTTCGGCCTTATTCTCTTTTTAGGAATTTGAACATTTCCAGCTGGATGAGGCTGGAGGCTGTAGCCAACGAGAGCTCCACAAGGCTGCGAAGGACCACTGAACAGGATTTGCTGTTCCAGAGAAGAATGTAGCACAAGTTGACGTGAAGTCAAGGCTTACTGGAGATGCACCTGGGGCGGATGGACGAGCAGTGTGGTCCCAGCCTCCACATGGTTTTCAGAGTGGTTTTTAGCCAAAAAGTCCCATGTTTTGGATTTTGGCTATCTGGGCACCATTAACACCACCAAGGGTCCAGGACTGGAGGGGCACTACTTGGGGGTTTAGGACTCACTCAGGCTGTGTCCAGATGCGGGTTCAAGATGGTTGGAGCCATTTCTGTCCATGAGGCTCTAATCAGGAGGCCAGCCAAGTCACCCATGGAGTCACTCTGGTAGTCCTGAGGTCAGCGGTGGAACGGGGCTCAAGTATCAGGACAGGCATCTTAGGTTTCAAAGCAGGCTTGAGACAGCAAAGCAGTCCTTCCAAGTCCAGCAAAGCAGCCTCCTGAAGTCCACAGCAGCAGGCAGCCCTTTGAGTGTCCTTACCCAGGTCCAGAAAGTGAACCGAGAGTGGGTCTGAGCGTCCCCACACCTAATCCCTCTATTGTGTGGCTGTCTATGAAGAATAAACAAAGCCCAACTGCTAACTGCACCCAGTCATATGCCCAATGTGACTCAGGGAGAGGGTGAAGGCATCAAATACCTAGGGCAGGAAAATGCCAACTTTCTAAGGGTGTAATTTTCAGAATTGGAACTTCAAATCTGACTTTACTATTAAAGAGGGTTTTAAATTACAATTTCTCTGACACTAAACACAAAATGTTTACCTGTTCCCAATCAAACGTTAGCAGTTGTAATAAGGCAACCCCATGGCATCCTATGGAAGAGGTAGGCCTCACAGTAGCAAATAACACATTTAGGAGTTTTTCACTTCCAGAGAGGTAAAAGCAAGAACTACATGTCGAACCTTTTAATTAAATGCACCCTGCCCTTTGGGCCAACTAGGGCCTACCTTAGGTGTGATGTATATGTAATAAAAGGGCAGTTTAAGACTTGGCAAGGAAGTTATGTTGCCACTTTGAATTGTCAGTTTAAAACTGTATTCAGGCTGCAATGGCAGACCTGGAACTTGTTTAATTGGCAACATAAGTGTGTGGCACAATAGGTTCTTCAGGCCCACTAGAAGCATTGAATTTACAGGTGCTCGGTATATGGTATACCACTTTACTAGGGACTTATAAGTCAATTAAATATGCCATTCAGGTGTTGCCAATGTTACCATGTTTTAAGGAGTGAGCACAAGCACTTTAGCACTGGTTGGCAGAGTAAAGTGCAGAGAGTCCTAATGCAAGCTAACACAAATTCAGAAAAATAAGAAGTAAAAGGCAAAAAGCTTGTAGGAAGACCACACAAATGCAGACACAGCTAACACTAATTCTGTGGCTCAACCTAATCCTGACCAGTCATCCACCCGATGATCCATTTACATGTATTCAATTTGCATTTCTCTGATTTTGCTTTTCAATGGATTCGCTTTCCGATTAAATCTTTTCAGTGAAACAGTACACACTCTAATATTTCTCTGTTGTCAGACATATTTTGTCATCTGCAACTGCTTGCTACCACAGTGCATCCTACCCGCTGGCCTCCTTTCCCAGAGATTTGTGAACTTGAGGGCTAATCACATCTTTCAGGCTCCAGTTTATCCACTGTACTCTCCTGTACAGGCTGTATTTCTTATTACTATTCCACTGCAAACCATTGTGCTTCCTCTCAGAGACCTTGAGCCCAGCTTAAGGTGAAGGAAACAGATAAGAGTATTGATGTGAAACAATGGATTAGGAGAATGATAAAAACAATGTTCTAAGCACCAGGGACTAACCGAGATGAGCTTCTGTGTGAAGGCAATAACAAGTAATGATAATAACAAAGTTATCAGTGTTCCATGCTTAGGGTGCCATGGCAACTGGAAATACAAGGACTTCTGCCTCTCCAGACTATGGAGCATGACTTTTGAAGGCTGGATCCAGGGGTAGCGGTCTACACTGTAGGAATCTGCAAATAATGCACACATTGGCAATTTACACACTACAAAAAATCATAATAATCATGAAGATAGTATATGTGTACGTGTTTTAATCTTCACAGCAAAAATGATGATGCTGATCATAATCACAAAACACGGTCCTCTCATCGTAAGCATCACAATATCACCAGCTCACTTTGAAACTGGGACACTCAGGACTAGGGTTTATCCTCAGACTAGGCACTGACCTAACACTCGAATGTGACATTTTTGCAAGTTGGTAACTCCACCAATGTGAGGTTATGCCTATAGTGAAAACCCATCACTTTGTTCCTCCAAACCGGCCAAAGATGCCATTCTGTCCACCAATGGTGAACACAGCTTCCCATTTTAAACTATATTGAGTTTTGGTATTGTAAAAAAAAATGTAAATGTATACTTGTAAAGCGCACTGTTACTCCATTACGCAGTGTCCTGGCGCTGTATACCGCTGT
This sequence comes from Lissotriton helveticus, assembly GCF_964261635.1. Taxonomy (NCBI): domain Eukaryota; kingdom Metazoa; phylum Chordata; class Amphibia; order Caudata; family Salamandridae; genus Lissotriton; species Lissotriton helveticus. Next base: position 68,041,644 of record NC_136069.1, read on the forward strand.
GGAACCCTTCCTGGCTTTCCCTGTGAGATGCCCCCTACTGGGCACCCCCAAGGTGAAGCCAGGCATCCCAGCGCTTTCGGGCCGTTGTGGAGATTAAGCAAGCTATTGCCCAGAGTTGCAGAGTGGGACCCATGGTTAACTTAGGCACCTCAGCGAGAATTATCGAGTCCGCAGACATTGACCCAAGACCCTGCCGCGAGGGGAATTGAACCCTGGTCCCGGGCCGACCTCTGCTTCAGGGTCTGCCGCTTCTAACCAGTGAGCCACACTTCTCCTTCTCCTTCTTGTATGCTATGTTCTGTTATGCCATGCTATTTCATGCCAACTTGCGCAGCTGCATTATACTGTGATGTTATACTATGGTAGGTTTTGGTCTGTTATGCTAGGATATTTTATGCTACCTTAAGCTGTTCTCTTATGAGCTATGTTTTGCTATATTATGCTATGTTGTTATGTTTTGCTAAGCTATTTACGCCATGTTCTGGTATGATATGTTACAGTATATAATGCTAGGTTATGTTACGGGATGCAATGCTATTTTATGGTGTTATCCCATATGGTGTTATCCCATATGGTGTTATTATTCTATGCTATGTTATGCTATGACATGCTATATCTTGTCATGTTGTGTGTTTTCTACAATGTGATCCTAGACACCGAAGTTGCCTCATGGTGCTTTTTTGGAAAGTTTTGTGGAAATTTGTCAAATGCAGCCAATTTTATTTGCAACACACAAAAGGCATTTCGTATGGAAACATCATCCTGACCATAATTACCCAGTGGTGTCCGCCACTTGATAATATATATATATATATGTATATATGTATAGCCAATTAGCTAATGACTTGTCATCGCTATATGAATGTATGACATTACAATGCATACATTTACAACATATGCCTTTACAACACAGTTTTTACATCACAACATCCTTTACAACGCATACATTTACATCGCATGCCACTTCAACAATGTTTTTTAAAACTACATTTGCAACGCATTCCACACATCTCATTATACCTTTACAACACATACCATTACAACGCATACCATTACATTGCATTTAAGATAAGTGTGGATAGTGTAGCAGTAAAAATTACTATTGTAACTCCAGGGGTTGCAACAGCAGGGTAAGTGTTGCATAGTGTAGGGGTAAAAATTACTATTCTAACTCCAGGGGGTGCAACAGTAGGATAAGTGTCGGATAGTGTAGGGGTACTATGCTTTGTAATGGTATGCATTGTAATGACATGCGATGTAATGCCTGCGTTGTAGTGACATGAGTTGTAGTGTCATGCGTTGTAGTGACATGCAATGTAATGGCTGCTTTGTAGTGACATGCATTGTTTAGGATGTTGCGATGTAATGACTGCGTTGTAAATGTAGTGGGGTGTAATGACTGCGTTGTAAAGGTTGTTTCCCTCGCTATATACCTCGGCAGTACCGTGGTACTACAGCAGCCACAAATATAACTAAATTGAAACCACTTAAAACGTATGAAATTCTTACCCTACTTACCTGCAGTACACCCACTGCGCACATAATATATAATCCTTCCAAATTTCACCAAACTCCGCTTTTTTCTTTGCACCCCCTTGATGAAACACCATGAAACTTTCAAGGCTCAGAGAATGAAACGGAGGCACCAGGCCTGCTTAGTTTGACGGACAATCATCAAGCGGGTGCAAAGTCATTAAGGGACCAAAATCTGTATCTCTGGTCACCCTAACTATAACTACAGAGTGGCTACAGGTCACGGTCCAAGTCCATTTTTTATTAACTTTCACATTTCTTACCCTCTTTCCCACCATCCGCTCTTTCCAAATTGTGGAACGCTCAGACAATGACCATCTCCCACAAATACTGGCCTTAGATTTGGGAAGAGAGGTCACCAAGAGGAACCCACCATGTGTGATACCCAATACACTACAAATTACAAGAAATTGAGATGATCAGAAATGTGTATAACCGAGATTGTCGGCAATGCCGAGGCCGTGATAGCAGGGTGTGAAAGGCTAAAGCTAGACTAGATAATAACATGGTACAAATGCACAACTGAGCTGCTTCGAAGTGGCAAGCGTGGCAATGGGGTCCCGCCCATGATTAAAAAAGGGGAGCCCTTAGGGAATTGCCAACAATTGAAAACAAGATCATTAGCCTGCTGTTTGGCCAAGAAGAAGTTGAACCAGGTACTGAGGGTTGCTCGAAGGGGATGTGACAAAACAAGCAATAGCCTTGACATTTTAAGATCTGCAAAAAAAGAGTCCAGGAAGTCCATCTGGGATCACTATAGAAAAAGAAATGGGCAACTTCTGGGCCAAGCTGTACTACGATAGGAAGCAGCCCAGCTCTAGAAATTTCTGGGGAACTGCGAACAACTTAAATCGACAATGGCAAGCCGTAAGCAATATTCAGATTAGGGAAGAGAGGTGGGCGGCCTTCCTTCAATAACCTTTCCTGGTAGATCCTACAACTACTATGCTCCAGGAGGCTTATTCTACACTGCTGCCGTAAGCGTGCTAAGCCTTCTTTCGCAGAGGGCAAACATCGAATGGCTCATCTACCCAGGTCATTGCACCTCTCCAAGGTACTCTTCCAACTGAAGATTACTGTTCCATTACAGTCTTGCAGCCCCCCTGCTTATTCATAGAGCTCTATTTCAGCAAGGTAAATCTTTTCCAGGTACAGCCTTTTACACTGCCTCTAACGTAGATGAAGTATGTTCTCTTGAACAAGAGAGTAACCAAAAAAGGAAGGAGAGGTGAAAATCCCAGGCCCAAAGGAATACCCCAGGCCATCTACCAAACTGACCAACAGAAGTGGGCCGGATAGCTGGCACCTCTCTACTCTAACACAATTTCCACTGGTAATATGCCCAGCTCATGGAGAAGCGCAGTCATCATCACAATCCACAAAGGGCGAGATAAGTTCGCACCAGAGAACTACCGTCTTGTCACCCTATTATATAATGAAGATACATATTTAGCAATGCATGCATTACAGTACTTGACTGCCTGGGCAGAATCAAAGAGGATAATTCCAACAACCCAAGCTGGCTTTAGAAGATGCTCCGACACAATCACAAATATTCTGGCCCTGTCAATCCTACTCGAACAAATGCATAAGCAGCATCATATGACATACTTCTGCTCGTCAAGTACCAGACGGCTTTCGACTGTGTAAACCACACAAAGCTTTGGAGGAAACTTAGGGTCAGGAACATACCATCTCATTCGCTTAGAATCAAAGGGACACTCCACAGCTGTGCTTGCATGCGGATCAAAGTCAGAAATGGCACCCTGCTGTCAAGAAAGATCAATACACATCAAAGTTTAAAACAGGGGTGTGTGCTGGCACCATATCTTTTCAATCTCTTTATGGTCGACCTCTCCTCAGCCTTTGACGCAACTAACAGCAATGCCCTCCATCTTGGAAGGTTTGAATTGAATCACTTACTTTATGCAGGCGGCATGTTTTTTTGCAGCCAAACCAAAGTAGATCTGCAAAGGCTGATAAATACCCTGCAACTGCACACCATGCAAAATGATTGAGGGCCTATTCCACACTTTGATGGATGGGATACTCCATCACAAATGTGATGAATATCTCATCCGTTGTATTACAAGTGCCACAGGATATAACGTATTTATAATATGGCAGACGGGATATCCATCATGTTTGTGACATAGTATTTCATCCACATAAGTCTAAAACAGGTTCTTAGGGGCCGATTACGATGTCCGCTTGCCATCGTTTGTGCCAATGGGACCGCCTGCCATAGGTGCGGCGGTCCCACAAAAACACATTAGGATGCGCCCGCCAGACTGGCGGGAACATCCTGTATGTTTACATTATGGTGGGTGGCAGCACCCGCCACAATGTAAAAATACATGTTTTACATTTGCATGTACAACGTGGCAGGCACCGTGCGGTGCCTGCCACCTTGTACATGCAAATGTAGGGGGGTACCATAGGTACCCCTCACGTGAAGCACACCACCCCCCCACACCCCCACCCCCCTGGGGGGCAACAAGCCCTCAAAGCCATTTTCCGCCTGTCTTTTTGCTGCAGAAACTCCGCCGCAAAAGACAGGTGTCCTAATGCCCACGGCGGTACCTGCATGGCACCGCCTCCTTAGACCCCCTGTACCTGGTCCCGCAAGGTGGGCGGAAAAGGTCCGCCTTGCGCGATCACGGCAGACGGTCTTTCCGTCCGCCGCGGTACCTTTCCCATTCCCACCGCCATCCTAATTGGTGGTGGGAATTCTAAAGGGGATGGTGGGAATATGAATTATTAAATTTATAATTAATTATGTTCATTGTGCAAATGATTTTCTGTCAAGTTTTACGAGTGTGTCGTGCGATTTGTGGGGGTATACTGTGGGAAGTAAATTAATTATAATATATTACAAAAAAATGTAATAATGATAATTTGTTTGTTGATAAATATTTATATTAATAGTGTAAATATTTTTCTTTTTTTTTTTCTTTTTTTTTTTTTAAACCTTTATTGTGCAGTATCAGCAAACAATTATGGGCCTACAACCACCTGGCCGGCCTCAACGTATGTCTAAGCACTTTCATAAGTTATACGGTAACTCAGCAGTACGGTAATAAAAAGTAGCAAGCATTCAGAATTACACTGGAAAATATCAGACTGCCGTGAAACAGGAGAATTAAGGTTCATTTTAAAATATATAAACAACGTACGTAAAAGGAAAGGAACAGAGAAGGATCAGTAACCATATAGTCCATCGAGAGCAAGAGTGAGCAACGCCCACCAAAGGATATCCAACGAACAGGGAAACACAAGCAAAGAACGGCACATAAATAGCAATGAAAGGATAAACAACCACCAAAATATTTCGCGCCAGTCCGTATCCACCCCACATCAAGCAACCCTACTGACCCGAGAAAAAGAGAGGAGAAAAGAAATAAGAAAGGAAAAGAAAAATAAGGCCCATAGAAACTGAAAACGGACAAAATAAAACCCCCCACCCTACACACATGCAGAGGCTACGGCCTACCCCCCCCCTAGCAGTGTGTCTGTCGCCCAATAAAGAGTACCCGAAATATAGACAAAGAAAAGAAAGACAGAAAGGAAAAAGAAACTATATAAATCGGAGGAGGGTCATACATATGAGCTCCCGGTCTCCCAAGCCTCAGGTTTATTCTCCACCCCAAGAATAAATGACAACAATGATAAGCAACGGTTACGGTAATGAATGGGGAGAGACAGCAAAAACAGCACAGCTGAATGTTACATTGGGACATGTCAATCCGATCCTCCGCCAGCCAAGCAGCCATCAACTATAATAGGGAGCACCTAGCCCTGGCCTGTTCGCGCGAGCCCCCCTAAACATGGCTCCCGAGGGAAGCCCGTCCCATCCAACACAAAGGAACAAAATGTCCACGCACGGCAGAGGAGTGGTCCGTAAATACAAAATGGACGCCGCCAGTTACCAATATGGCCATCTTCATCGACAAATATCGCCCCCAAGTTCGCCCGATGATACTCAGTCCATAGCAAGGAAAGTGGGGCTTGGAAGGAGGAAGCCGTCAAAGGGGCTAACAGCTGAAAAAGCATTGTTCGGGGCGGTGGCGACGATACCACAAACGAAATCTCAGCCCCCAGGTGGGAGAGATACACTGCAGTGCCACAGGAGCTAGCAGACGGCCGTCCGCAGGCACCAACACCATCAGGGAGAATACGCTCCCCTCTGCACTCGCGCGGAAACATTGTAGCCCCCTCAGGAACTGGAGAAGGCAAATCGTCACCCCACTGGGAGCAGTTCCGCCGTATCCGCCTCAGAGTGAACTGAACGCCATCAAGTTTATCACCCAGCTCTCGGTAACCATCCCTCCACACAGATCGTAGATCCCCAAGAGCAGCGAGAATGGTGCCACAGGATAGCTCAGATAGGTGACTCCACACCTCCGTGTTACGAGATGACCCGCATACCCCATCACACATCACATCGATAGGCAGGGCACTGCATTCCAACTCGCGTAGGGCGCCATCAAACGTGTTCACCATGGAAGGAGAATGACAATGAGATGGGGGCGAGGACGGCACCGGCAGACCGCAGTCCAAGGTACCGATGCCAACAAGGCGTACCTCGAGGGAACGATCTTCTGTAACAGCCATCCCCTCATCAATGCAAGGCTGGGTCAAATTCGGGGGCCGTCCGCAAAAACCGGGCAATCTCGAAAATGGGGTCGGCTCCGCTCACCTCCGGCTTTTCACAAAGAAGAAGTATTCCCAGGGAGCCCCCATCTCGCAAATGCCCTCCAGTCGCGCGGCGTGAGGAGCCGCGCTCCAGTCGAGAAATTCCGTTCCTGCTCCCAGTCAGCAGTCAATGCGTCTCAAAGGGCCAGCTCCGACCAGGCCCAGCTGGCCGGTGTTGATCAATTAGGACCCGGCTGCATTCAGCGGCGTAGGTCCCGGCTTCAGGGCGGCGGAGGCCACCAAACAGCTTCCCGAATAACTCCGGTTCCCGGGCAGGTAGAGACTCCGGGAGAACACGAATGAGGACAGCGCGCAATCACCGGCACCCCGCTGCAGCGCGACCTCAGGATGGTAATCAGGATTTCAGAGCGGGGCTCGAGAGCTCGCGGAGCCGGGAGCCTACACGTCCGCTCCGGCGGCCATCTTGGCTCCTCCCCCCAATATTTATCTTTTTAAAGCTATGTTTTAGGTGCAGGTTGTGAATTTTATGGGGTTGTAGGGTGGGAAGTAACTAAATTAAATGTATGCAATAAATAGGATTTTGTTAATAAATAATTCCGAAATAGAAATATTTATTTGGATGAAACAAAATTGTCTTTTATTTATAATGATATTTGTAGTTATTTGGGATATGTATTTAACATTGCAATATGTTTTGTTATTTTGTTATTGTTAAATCGTAGTTTTTTGTACATATTTATATTTTCCTTAATTGAATTTTAAATCATATTTTCTTTTGTTCTAGATAATTTGTTTGTTTTTAATGTTGCTCTGACGGGAGTGGGAATAGTAATTTTACCCCTCTGCATTCCAACACTTTCCCTACTGGTGTACTGACTTGAGTGGGAATAGTAAATTTTACCCCTCCGCTATACACCAGTTTTCCTACTGTTGTACTGACTGGAGGGGGAATAGTACGTTTTACCCCTCCACAATCCAACACTTTCCCTACTGTTGCACTTATTGGACTTGGAACAGTAAATGTTACCCCTTCGCTATCCACCAGTTTTCCTACTGTTGTATTGACTAGAGTGGGAATAGTAAATTGTACCCCTCTACAATCTAACACTTTCCCTACTGTTGTACTGACTGGAGTGGGAATTGTAAATTTTACCTCTCTGCTACACAACACTTTCCCTACTGTTGTACTGGCTAGAGTGGGAATAGTAAATTTTACCCCTCCACAATCCAACACTTGTCCTACTGTTGTACTGACTGGAGTGGGAATAGTAAATGTTACCTCTCTGCTATACAACACTTTCCCTACTGTTGTACTGACTAGAGTGGGAATAGTAAATTTTACCCCTCCACAATCCAACACTTTCCCTACTGTTGCATTTATTGGTGTGGGAATAGTACATTTTACCTGTCTGTAAACCAACACTTTCGCTACTGTTGCACTTATTGGAGTGGGAGCAGTAACTTTTACCCCTCCGCTATCCAACACTTTCCCTACTGTTGTATTGATTAAAGATGGAATAGTAAATTTGTACCCTTCCAAAACTTTCCCTACTGTTGTACTGACTGGAGTAGAAATAGTAAACTGTATCTCTCCGCTATCCAACACTTTCCCTACTATTGTATTGACTCAAGTGGGAATAGTAAATCTTACCCCTCCACAATCCAGCATTTTCTCTACTGTTGCACTGACTGGAGTGGAAATAGTAAATTTTACCTCTCCGCTATACAACACTTTCCCTACTGTTGTACTGACTGGAGTGGGAATAGTAAATTTTACCCCTCTGCTATCCAACACATTCCCTGCTGTTGAACTGACTGGGAATAGTAAATGTTACCCCTCAGCAATCGAACACTTTCCCTATTGTTGTACTGACTCGATTTTACTCCTCCGCAATCCAATACTTTCCCTACTGTTGTACTGACTGGAGTGGGGTTAGTAAATTTGACCCCTTTGCATGCCAACAGTTTCCCTACTTTTGTACTGGCTGGAGTGGGAATAGTAAGTTTTACCTATCCGCAATCCAACCTTTTTATTACTGTTTCATTTTCTGTAGACAGATTTGTAATTTGACCGAGTTTTATTACTTTTGCATTTCGTAAAGTGGGAGTAGTACATTATATATATATTTACTATAATAGTTTGTGTAGTTTTGTATACATTGTAGTGGAGATAGTATATGTATTACATTTTATATGATATTTTTATAATGTATATTATTATGTTTTTGTTTATTTAAAATTATAATGTTTATAATTATTCATGTTTTTAATATATGAAATATTTGTACTAAATTTTAAGTTGTTTACTTTTTCAATGAAATCAGAATGTTTTTTTTAAAGTATGTTTTTTGTATATGTATATCTATATATTTATTTGCTATATTTTTATATTGGTTAAAAAAAATTGAAATTATAATATAAATTAAAATTATTCGTTTAATAATTGTTTTTAAATAGATATATGTAAATATATAAATTCATTATTTTATAGGTGTGTTTACCTTTTTATTTCATTTGTTGTTATATTTGTTCAAATATATGTTGATTCTATTTTTGTTATTAATGTTACTATTTAATATTTATTATTTTATTGTATATATATATATATATTTAAAAAATGATATTTAATACAACAATGTTTTTTACAACAATATTTTTGGGGATATATTTGCACTTACCATCATATGTATAGGATGACGATATTTTGACATCGATATTTTGTCACAATATTTTTGTACTGGGATATTTTGCGGATTGATATTTTGTCAGTGAACCCTCTCCAGGGTTAGATTGTAAATGACTGTTAAGGCAGATATAATGGCCTCTACTCATTTCAGTAAGATGTCTAAAGGAGCCAGGTCCAAAGGAGAGCCTAGCTGAACTGCTTTTGCTGCTCTTAAGATATCTTTCTTATGGGAATGTTGAGAGTTCCACTGCAAGCTTTTCAACAATAGCACAGTTTTTGGTTTTGATAAGAATGTCTGCTGTTCCTCACAGGGAATCGTATAAAAGTCTGCCTTTCCTAAAAAGTGATTAGCCAGATGCTCACTATATTAGACACCATGCCGATACACTATATAACAGTTTACTACACTGTAAAAATAAGCTACTACAGTCTGCTCTACTCCACTCAATGACAATCTACAATAGTCCAGTCAATGACAATAGACTTTACAAAACTCTCCTCCACTGTACTGTATGACACATGACACTCTATATATCAACTCTCCACTTGGGTCACTGGATTCTATGATTTAAAACTCATTTTTATAAAACAAATATATATATATATCTCTATATATATATATATATATAGAGAGAGAGATATATATATATATATGTATATATATGTATATATATATATAGATATATATATATAGAGATATATTTTTTAATTCAATAGATAAAAAACAAAGGTTAAGCTTAGTTATAGTAAGGTAAACACATTTCTCCCCATTCAAGCCAAGTTTAAACTACACAAACTTTGAAAATTCTAAAGTTATAGTTATAACTCTCATTTACAATTTATTCACCAACTTCAAATTATTATAAGTTGCGGACCTTGTTACACACTGTTTTCAGCTCGCTAACCAGACAACACTAACCATAACTCACCACTATACCATGCACAGTGTTCTCACAAATAATCAATCAATCAAGGAATTGTAAGCTCGCTACTCACCTGTGAGGGTCTCAAGGCACTGAGGGGGGAGGGGAGGTAATGATACTCTACTGTACAACACTACAGTGTATGAGAACCTCTGCCATTCTACTGCACAACAGTACACTCGACAACACTGAACTATACAACAGTCTACTCCACTGAAGTCTAATATATGCCACTACACTCTACAACACTCTACTGCACTCCAAGCTACTCTACAACACTCTATGACACTCTACTCGAAGACACTCCACTCCGCCTCCCTCCATTTCATGACACTCCAGTCGATGGCACTCCACTGTATAACACTCAGCTCTACTGTTCAGCATGCCACTACACTGTACAACACACCGCTCCAATCCATAATACTGTACTCCATGATACAACACACCTCTCCACTCCACTGTATAATACTTTACTCCACTATACGCTACATCACTCCACTCCCCTCTATTCCACTCTACAACACTTTCCTTCATTGTACTGTACTACATTGCAACTTTGCGACACTCCAATCAATGACACTCCAAATTGCGTTTTGACACGCATTTTTATTTAAAAATAAAATCCATTAACATGAAAAGAAAAAAATAGGTTAAGTATAATTTGTAGTTAGAAATACCTCATGTATTCTTTCTATACAAACTCAATTTAAAATACACAAACATAAAACTGTAAAAGTTATAATCATACTTCAATTTATAATTTAAGCACCACCTTCAAATTACTATAAGTCGTGCACCTCCAAACACAGTCGTCACCTCACACGTCAAACTACATTGACTATAACTCATGCCTTTTCCATGCACTGTTTATCCCCTGAAATTATAACATTCATAACACTTATAACTCATCAAAAGACATTATTTGTAAAAACTGTAGTGTTGTACAGTAGAGTATCATTACCGCCCCCCCTCAATGCCTTGCAACCCTCACAGGTGAGTAGCGTGCTTACAATTCCCTGACTGATTGATTGATTGATTGGTTATTTGTGAGAACACTGTGCATGGCAGAATAGCGGGTAATAGTTAGTGTTGTCTGGTTAGCGAGCTCAAAAGAGCGTGTAATGAGGTCTGCTACTTATAATATTTGAAGGTGGTGGACAATGAAAGTTATAACTATAGCTTTAGAATTTTTAAAGATTGTGTAGTTTAAACTTGGTTTGTGTAGGGAAAGTAAGTTTTCCTAACTATAACTAAGCTTTACCTTTGTTTTTTTCATTGAAGATATATACATGTATGGTAAATGGTCAAAATATCGATTCCAAAATATAGACTAACCTAAATATCGACTCCAAAATATAGAATGGACAAAATATCGAATGGACAGAATATAGACATCAAAAATATCGTTTTGAAGGTAAGTAATGTAATATCGATTTTAAAAATATAGACAGTCAAAATATCGTGGTACATAATATAGTTTATTAAAAATATCGAATTTTTATTAATATTGATTTTTTTAAGTGTTTTGTATGTTAGTATATGTGTGAAAAGTGTATATATTTTTGTAATTTATTTTAAGTAATTAATTTTATGTTATTTAATTTTTGCGTAATTTAATTCTGTAGCGGGTTGTGGGTTTATAGGGGAATAGGGTGGGAAGTAATTTAATTATAATTAATTAAATATGTTAATTAATTAATTGGTATTTATTTAGAATATATTGTTAATTAATTTTTAATTGGTAATTATTAATTCTTAATTGATAATTAATTTGTATTAATTGATTAATTGATAATTATGTGAATTCAATTATTTAATTTTCTGTAGCGGGTTGTGGGTTAATAGGGGAATAGGGTGGGAAGTAATTTAATTATAATTAATTCAATATGTTAATTAATTTATTGGTATTTATTTTGAATAAATTGTTAATTAATTTTTAATTGATAATTAATTCTTAATTGATAATTAATTTTTATTAATTGATTAATTGCCAATTATGTGAATTATGTTAATTTATTTTCACTAGAGTGGGAATAGTAAAATTTACCCCTATGCTTTCCAAAGCTTTCCCTACTGTTGCACTCTCTGGAGTGGGAATAGTAATTTTTACCCCTACGCTATCCAACGCTTTCCCTACTGTTGCACTCTCTGGAGTGGGAATAGTAATTTTTACCCCTACGCTATCTAACGCTTTCCCTACTGTTGCACTCTTTGGAGTGGGAATAGTAATTTTTACCCCTATGCTATCCAACGCTTTCCCTACTGTTGCACTCTCTGGAGTGGGAATAGTAATTTCTACCCCTACGCTATCCTACGGTAATAATATTGTGTATTTTTTTATTAATATTATGTTAATATATATATATATATGTTTTAACAGATATGATTGTATATTTTTTTTATAAGTTAAATTAGTTATTTAATAATTTTAAGATAATTTAAGTATTTGTAAGTATATTTTAGCTATTTATTTTAAATATTTTTTTAATTTTACATTATTTTTAAGAAATTCGATATTTTTACAAAGTATATATATATATAAACGATATTTTGGGTTCGATATATTGGTACTTACCTGTTTGTAGATAGGAATTCGATATTTTGTCTGTCGATATTTTGGAATCTACATTTTGGGTAGTCTATATTTTGTCCCTCGATATTTAGTCAGTGATCCATATATATATATATATATATATATATATATATATATATATATATATATATATATATATATATATATATATATGCACAAATGTAGGGTTTACACTAAAATATAACACTAAAATACTTTATAGAAATAAAACTGATTAGAGTAGGAAAAAAATCAGTTAAAAACTGTGGTAATCCGAAATAAAAGATCTAAATAATCATAATCTGAAATTAAGGTGGCCGAAATAGTGACATGTACCCGTAACAGAGAATAGCAAGACTAGCGGAAGATGGGAGTTGCCAAGTGTTAACTTTCAGCTGATAAAGTTGGAAAAAAGGACAGAAGTGACACTGTAAAAAGTTATGGGGCCTATTTATTAAAAAGTAATGCAGCGCAGCACATCAACTTGCTGCGCTGCATTACAAGGAAAGGGCAGGAATGCGAGGATTTAACACAATGCGGTGCATTTCTGTATTTTCCCAGTGCTGACACAGAATATGCTGCCTAGCGCCAATGGAGGCACCCTTCCACGATGGTGCAAGGGTGTTCGCGTATCATGCAGGATTGTTTTGTGCAGGAAGAGGCAACTTCCTCTACAAAAAACATTTCCTGAGGCAAATTCCTCTTTCTATGCGTGTTGCAGAATGCAGCACACGTAGAAAGAGAAGCAACAAAATATATTTCTCCTCAATACGCCTCTCCTGGGAGCGTAGCATTTTGGCGCATTCCCCGGTTTACCAGTAATGGTAAATCTGGGAATCAGTCAAAATCCATGGTATTTGTGTGGGAACAGCCATGCAACACCCATGGGATGCCGCCATGGGGCAGAGTAACACAACACAGTGATTTGAGCTGCGTTACTCTAAATTTATCACGCCACTCAGAACCATGCAAAGTGGCCGTGCGGTGCTTGATAGATCGCATCTTAGGGTTTACGGCACGCATGTACCACGTTGCCTGGTGCAAATGCAATGCAAACCCTTGATAAATATGCCCCTAAGTGACTGGATGATTCTAGTATTTTGTATTGTCGGCCCTTCAGTGCTCATGCATTGGGTGCAGCTTCCGTTTTACTTAGTGGCTCAGTCCGTTTCTTCACTGCCCTGTTGGAGCCAGAGGTCAAGAGAGGTGGTGGAAACACCTATGAAATTCATGGAAGTCCACTCATTTACCCTGCTTGGGCTGACGAGTGCTGTATTTTGGTTACAGGGCAATAAAAAAAAACTAGACTTGTTTCACTATACCAATGTAGCGTGCCTCTCACAACACGGGTCGGGTAGAATTATCCAAAAATGAAGCTTTCTTACAATGTTTTGAAAAAACATCACTTTGTAACTAAACAAATCTCAGAATTCCTGAAAATCTTTAGGCTTTCTGTGGTGGGGTGCCCGGCACTTAGGTAGCAGGAGGGGTGCCCATGTTATATATGCCCTAGGGTACGAGTCGGGGGTCCACGCGGGTGGACGGCGTCCCCCCACTTCTTTCACAGGGTGGATGCCATCCACCCTGCCAAGAAGTTGGGCCCCACTGCTGAATTTGTCCAGGTGTAATTTTCAAACACCAGGACACATTCAACAGTGCCTGCACGTTGTCTGCTTTCGATCACAACGTTCAGGCGGGAACAGGGCTCTCTTATTTATGATTCCTGCTGGGATACTCAGCCATAACAAAGGCTGCATCTCAGGGGTCATCAGGCCTCCTTTTGCTGGAGTCTCCTGGCTGGGAGCAGTCATGAGCCTCACATCTACATGCAAATGCAGCAGAGGGAAACAAAGGCTGGCACCTTGTTAGCACTTCACACATACTTAGGAAAGGCAGCTTTTCACTTTGTTCAGGCTCTGTTTAGGAGATATGCATGCACTGTTAGAACGTCAGATGTGTTGATCTTTCCCAATATTTGCACAAAAAAATTGCATTTATATTCGCTTATTACCGTTGTAATAATTTAAATATCACTATTTCTTTTAAGGCACTATGGCTATAGAAAGCTTAACGCAGACAAAAGGTAACATTGTTTTATGTGTAGCGTACAAAAATGTGAATCTTTTGCCTAAATCAGGAGGGTTTGCAAGTATACTCGAAATGTGCTCAAATGTACTCATGATACACCTGCTAAACATATATGTGAGGGCTTAAGATCTGATATCACTTCTTGGGATGGCAGTTCCTGTGCTGTCACGTGTTGTGATGTCACGCGGCGCGATGTCACACGCTATGATGCCACGCGCATACTGATTACCTAGGTTAGTCCCATCACTTTTTTTTTTAGGACTTGTGCCCTGGTTATATATGCCCCCGACACCCCAACAATGCATCTGAACTTAACGTGATTCGTTTGTAGGCCTCATGACATTTTCTCCTCTACAATTTAGGGTTATTTACTTATTTGCATTCACACTAGGGGTGGGCGGAATTTGCGGAATCGCGTTATGCAAATCCTGTGAAACGGTAAAAAAACTGCGCGAAAATGAAGAAATACCGCGAACACGCAGAATTGCTTGTTCGCGATGCTTTTTTCCTGTTCACAATTGCTGTTTGCGTGGTTGGGGGCAACTATCTCGCAAACACACATTTTGAGAACGCGAACAAGCAAAAAAACTTGCGAAGTCGCGAAACGCAGAATTTTGGGCCATTTCCGTTCTCCGCGGAACGTGAAATTACCCAAATTCCGCGAACGGAACGGAATTTACCTCCCAGGCCTAATTCACACGGCGCTGATGAAATTTCGCCAAAAGTACATGGTAAAAGCTGGCTCACGGGGCAATGACTCGACGCCTTGCATTATGAAGCTGTAGTTATAGATGCTGATCTGATGCAATGGTTGTGCTTTTCCAGAGCCCACAGGCTCAAAGGATGGCGGCGAGGCTTTGTTAAATGGGATAACTATAAGAAAACAATAGAGTGCTTCCGAGAGGGCACCTGTATTAGGAACAAGTACAGAAGAAAAAGGAAATTAGGACTGTTTTTCGTTGAAAGAAAGGGTTTTGACTTACTGTAAGCTGAGGACATAGTTTAAACATGCCACGGGTAACTAAAAAAACATATTAAGGAATAAAAAGGGAATGAATGATGTCTGAAAAACATAGAAAGGAAGAAAAAGGGAAAAAAGGGAATGATGACTGAAAAACATAGAAAGGAATAAAAAGGGAAAAAAGGGAATGATGACTGAAAAACATAGAAAGGAATAAAAAGGGAAAAAAGGGAATGATGACTGAAAAACATAGAAAGGAATAAAAAGGGAAAAAAGGGAATGATGACTGAAAAACATAAAAAGGCGTAAAAAGGGAATGATGACTGAAAAAACATAAAAATGCGTAAAAAGGGAATGATGACTGAGAAACATAAAAAGGAATAAAAAGGGAAAAAAGGGAATGATGACTGAAAAACATAGAAAGGAATAAAAAGGGAAAAAGGGAATGATGACTGAAAAACATAAAAAGGCGTAAAAAGGGAATGATGACTGAGAAACATAAAAAGGAATAAAAAGGGAAAAAAGGGAATGATGACTGAAAAACATAGAACGGAATAAAAAGGGAAAAAAGGGAATGATGACTGAAAAACATAAAAAGGCGTAAAAAGGGAATGATGACTGAGAAACATAAAAATGCGTAAATAGGGAATGATGACTGAAAAAACATAGAAAGGAAGCATGACAAACATGTTGTTGCTCACAGTGCACGAGAGCCAATGGCCACTGCCCTTTGCTGCCTATATATTTATTTAAGTCATTTTTTTTTTTAAATACTGAAGTTGAAGACACCGTTAAGACTGTAGGACAGACCTAAAATCGTGCCTCTGCCACCCCCTGAAGGCTGTGCCGTTCCTAAAGATGCAGCATCAATAAATAAAAGAAGTACTTTTTATGTTCACAGCACGAGCAGCAAGCCATTTCTGCACAATGATGAATTTGGGAGCCCCGGGCCGGCGACGAGTCTTTTCTGCGCATTGTACATGATGGAAGCAATTTTACAAAAGGGCCGCTCTGCTGGTAATGGGCCGCGCTGGGCTGCCATCACGCCCCCGCTTAAGACTGCTCCTGTTTTGTTTAAAGTGGGCTACTTAGAATCCGCTGACATTGCGCAGACCTTCACCGCCAGCGGGGGGCGGTGTCCTCGGTGCCCAATCGCACACCGAGGCCACCGCTCGGCCCTGGAGCCAGGGGCGCAAACAACACACGAAGGATGCGTGGGTGGTGAATAAAGGATGTTTCATTTCTATGGTCCCTACATTGTTTTGCGCTTTCTATGGGGCATATTACCAACAAAGTGGCATAGAGAGGTGTTAGCCGCCTTGGCTCAACGCCTCTCTTCGCCACTTCAGAAACGCTAGGCTACGCTAGGATATGGTGCTGCCTAGCGTTTCCCCCTGTGATGGCGATAAGTTTTACAACTTAACGCCAGCTCAGGCAGGGAAGGTTTGTTTATGTACAGGAAGGAGTTCCTTCCTGCACATAAACAAAGCTTAAATGCCATTTTGTAACTTACATGTGTGCTGCTTCATGCAGCACACATGTAATTACAAATTGGCATTTTTAAAAAGAGGTTTGTTTATGTACAGGAAGTTGTCCCTTCCTGTACATAAACAAACCTTGGCATTTTGCTTTTTCCATGTGTGCTGCACCAGGCAGCACACATGGAAAAAGCAAAAACGAGGAGAAATGAAGCAATTCTCCTCGTTTCGCCTCCCTAAGAACAGGTCTTTCCTGTTCTTAAATTCGGCGTTGCACCCTATTATCGCCTCTCTTGATAATCAGTGGCAGTGTCAAAGTGAATGGGTGTTGCGGTGGAACGCCCACCGCAACACCCACTGCACGCCCCATTCACGATGAGTTTATCGTGAAAGGGGCCCTATTACCCAGGCAGTGTTAAGTCAATTAACGTGGCTTTAAGCTCACCTCACAAACAAAGCTAAACCACTTTGAAGAGCTGTAATGACAGCAAAACACATGTCAGGGGTTGCTTTTATTCATTTCAGGTTGGCTTGGATGGTATTTTACCAATCCAAAGCTGTAATATTGTGCCTGGAGTGGTAAATGGCTTTTGTCATTTTACAGCTCGGCGTGGATAGCACTGTGCTAATCCCATGCTTAAAGACTTTGCTGTACAAATGGCAAAAGACTTTGTCCATTTCTATCTCGGCGTGGATAGCACTGTGCTAATCCTATGCTTAAAAACTTTGATAGAAAAGCAGACATTTGAGGTGAGCAAATTTAGAGTGTCGCTAGTGTTGAGGGTGCTCTATACAGGAGCTGCCTTCCACCTAAACTTGGGAACTACCCAGAGTTCCCTCCTTCTTTTTTTGCATATATATATATATATATATATATATATATATATATATATATATATATATATATATATATATATATATATATATATATATAGATATAGATATATATAAAATCGCTCCTCTTGCCCCTTTACGAACAACGGGGCACTCCCAGGTGGGTGCCGAGGACACGGCGGTGCTCCGTGTTAATTTATGCAGCTCAAAAAGTCAGTGTTCACACACTGAAGAAGGGAGTTTCCCGAAACGCGTCTGTGAGGCGTTGTGAATAAAATATCATTGACGATCACCCCGTGAGTGCCGTGCTTCTTTCCCGGCTGGGAGAGGGGACTTTTTGAGATATATATATATATATATATATATATATATATATATATATATATATATATATATATATATATATATATATATATATATTAGAGCCGGCCTTTGCTAAGATAGCGATCTGGACATGGCCGGAGAGAAATATGCAGATGGTAGTACATTAAATAATTCATTTCTATTGCACACAAAAGGGGTTCCCTTTTGTGTTTACTGGTCAGTACCTGGACGAGCAGGGACTGACTGACCCCTGAACACAAATATCCTCAGACCTCCCCCAGCGCACCTGAATCACCGTAGCACAGATGATGGTTTAGTTGATGTGTTCCAGCAGTGGTCAGCAGTCGCGACTCGCATGACTCAATATGGTTGCGCTGGTGTTCGTGTGGTGGAGATTAAAATAAAAAGTACCCTACTGGGTACCGCACCGCCTCCGCTCCTTTCCAGTTCCCACGCCCATGTTTTGCTAGAACAGGAAGCAGGCATCCTCCCTCACCCTCCCCTAAGCCAATCGGAACGCTGTGTTGTGATTAGTGCGGACGGCGCCCAACCGGGCGCCTATAGAAAGGCCATTTTCTCTATGTTGGCTGCATGCAGCCTACATAGAGAAAATGCAGAGTGCGCATGACTGGTTTGGTTGGCCTTCTGGGGCTGTAGGAAGGCCATTTTCCCTATGTAGGCTGCTTTGAGCCAACAGAGAAAATGCAGAGTGTGCATGACTGGTTTGGTCGGCCCCCGGAGGGCCGACCAAACAGTCAGGACCCACAGCAGTGTGCAAGCCACTTCTCCCCGACCCGCCCGCTCCCAACCAGCCATACCATTCTGCTTTCTCGCGGCCCGAGAAGCAGAAACATAAAATGGTATTTAGAATACAATTTTATTTTTCTGCTTCTCGCCCTGCGAGAAAAGCAGTGGGGCAGCGCTCCTCCGCCCTAATGGAGGAGCCGCCCCTGGGGGTCAGTGTGTGAAGGGGGAAAGCTAAGGGGCTAAGTGGTGTTTAAAGCATTGTGCACCGTATAATAATGAAGGAGTAAAACCACTTTAAACTGGCAAATCAGACATAAATGAACAGGCAAAGGGACAAGGAGAAGGCTGGAGCAGGATAAGAAGGGCGCTGCTGTTGGCATGAATTTAGTGCACACAGCTCCATCGTCCATGCTAAAGGCCGGCCTTGAATATATGTATCTGTGAGTGGGTGTGTACACATTTTACCAGGTCATGCAAAATCGGGACAAGCCGTACATAAAAGTAAGACTAAAGGCTTTAGTCCCACTTTTATGTCTGGCCTGTCCCGGTTTTCTCTTCTCAAAATCTGGTCACTCTAGGAATGGCAAAACACCAATCCAAAAAAATACAAAAGAAGGGGTTTAAGGAGGGGGTGGGGCTGGGGATATTGGTGCTCTGGCTAATGCAGAACGAAATAACCCCCACTTAAAAACAGAACAATGCAGATGTAGCTGTTATTTACAATGTTTCTTCTAGCTTTCTTCCTGCATTGAACACATTTGGGGACGTCATTGTTTGAGTTAACATTCTATATTTAAAGACCAGTCTTCTTCAACTTTCGCTGGACCCAATGAAGCTGCAGGGTGTTTAAAAGAGAGGTACACAATGTCACTCGGAGATGAAGACTTGCGGCAAAGTACAAGAAGCCAATCATGCACTGGAGACTTTACTTCTATCACGATTTCATATGTTCGTCAACAAGTAATGCCCAAAGTCTGAATCCAAGAGCACTGGTAATTCCCAGGATCTAACAAATTCACTCTGGAATTGAACATTTATGGATTTCTAGGGGAGTCAAAAATACTTCTTTGAACACAAGTACTTACACACAAATAAATGCACTAATGCACACACAAGGGACATACACATGTACATTCACAGACACACTCCGATGTTTACACACAGAGATATACATTGAGGGGCTTATTAAGATGCCGGTAGGAGTTACCTCCGACCAACACTGTCTCAGTCTCGGGACCGACCGATGTACGGTCGGAGGTTCCAACCGCCTGATTAGGATGCGACCAAACACCTATCAGACGCACACTCACTTTTTTCTATGAAAAGCTTGTGTTACGGCCGTAAACCATCTGGAATAAATGCTTCTGACTAGCGGTTGGAGGCTTTCTGACTGACATCATAATTGGCCCCTCAGTCTTGCTTGCACACACACACCAACATACACACACATAGTGAAAAGGTGAGACAATGTAAGTTGATCTTTCATCCCTATTACCGTAAAATAGACTTCTACTAGGGAGTCAGGGATGTTTTGGGATATGCTATAAGGAGCTTGAAAAAGCCCCAAAGCTTACATTACAGACACAGGCTTGAATATGTGGTTATTGATAATCGTTGCTGAGGGTTCTGGAGCTTGACAGAGCCTCCAAGGATCAGCTTACAGAAGCAGTCTAAATGTGTGGTTCTTGATCATGTTAAGTGAGCGATCTGGAGTCTGGAGAAGCCTTTGAGGATCAACTTACAGAAGTAGATCTAAATGTGGAGTTATTGATCATCTTTTGTGAGGGATCTAGAGTCAGAAGAAGATTTAAACTATCATATTGCAGAAGCAGTCTGAATGTGTGGTTCTTGATCATGTTTGGTGAGGGACTTGGGGGCATATTATCAAGATGTGCGTTAGAAAACGCACTTCGCACATTTCCCTATCACTAGCTATCGTCGGATTTTATCGCCGTGATAGCGCGTTATTATCAATGCACAACACGTAGGCGATATTAAATTCGGCGATAGTCGGCAATAGGAAACATTAGCGCGTGAAAACAAGCGTTGTTGTCACGTGCCAATGTGTGCCTTGATAATATGGGGGGGGTGGATTCAGCTTTATGATCCACACCCCATGTTAACAATGCCTAACACCTGATAAATGTATTCACGGTATATGTTTTTTGTCATTTTATGTTAAAACGTCATTTATTTGTTGTTTCACTGTATATATGCACAAAATTTTTTTTTCTCTAAAGTGTGTATGGCTAAGACATGAAGTTGATAGCAGTGTCTGTTCTGCTTTTTTGAATATCTTTTTACGAACTGATTACTAATTGAAAAACATAAAGTGTTGTTTGGGTAAACTAATAAACTATTGTTTACTCGTACATGAATTTGTGAGTACCATAATTAGCTCGGAGGCATAGGCAAATATTTGTAATTTATAACACCTGATCAAAGCAGGCGTTGGGAGACCTGCAATCTTCTCCCAACGCCTGCCTTGATAATAGTGTCTTACCACCTCCAACCACATTCTACATGTGGTTGGACGTGGGAACGCCCACCCTGCATCCCATTAGCATTATCTATCGCCCCCAGCGCGAGGGCAATAGATGAAGACAAGAATACGTCTCTAACTCCGGTTAGAGACGTATTGAGAATAGTGCGATAATAAAAAAATGCGTTAGCGACTTTAAAAAGTCGCTAACGCTTTTATCGTGGGCTTGATAATATGCCCCACGGAGTCTGGAGAAGACGTCGAGGATCACGTCACAGAAGCATGTCTGAATATGTGGTATTGGTAACTTTGATGATCGGAACACTTCTGTTTTGGTTGCATTCAGCTTCAGGGCTGGGCAGGGAAGGACATCCAGATTTGAGTGAGAAACACAATGTTCTCTGCCAATGACACTGTGGATGTCAGCTGAGCACTGACAGAAAACATATCCGATTTACTCACTGCTTTCCTCTTTCTCTGTTTTGGTCTAAACTGTGATCCCAACACGATTTTCTCATGAAAACTTTCTTTCTTCAAAGGAAATCTGGCTTTCAATTGAGTTTGCAAAAATGAATGTTAATTGGAGCAAGAACAAGGCACCAAAATCGTGGTCTGGAATCAAACTATGTTAGCCAAACTAACTTTTATCAACCGGAACATGTAGTAATGGCTACTGCTCCGAGGAGTGGTTCATAAGTGGTGGACCCAGAAGAATCATCCCAATACCAAGATCATTTCCAAACCCATAATAATATCTTTTTCAATAGTGTTTGAGTTCAAGTAACCTGCCTGGTTCTAGCATAATGAATCAAAGCTGATTTTATTCTTTGATTTATCACGACATTTGCTTTTCTCCATATTTGGGGCAATAATTTTACCATAAAAATATCCAAATTACAGGCTTTCATCACAGAAGGAAATATGAAAGACATAAGTGTTACATGTTCAAACCTACTGCTTCTAGGTTTGTAAAACAATCTTGAAAAAAAAAAATAATAGGTGCATCCAATAATATACTCCTGATATCATAGTCATTCAACCTGACATTTTAGCGATGCAAACTTGTCAAGACACAGATTTCACCAGAGTGCCATAATCAGATTTTGTCACACATAAATCTCCCGCCAAGAAAAAGCAATCAATACATTTGAGACTGGATCAATATCACTTGGATAATCATCTGCATAAGCAATGAGTTTAAACACAACTTTGCTGGGTTTTACTTCTCTATAGTGTGGGTCTAAGGTCAAAATAGCTTGAGTGACAATACAAAATGATGATCTAGCCCACCAGGTAACCATGAGCAAGGTAATGTGATGACACATACAATGTTGTGAACATGTTTATAGCTTTTGATTCCTAATCAAGGATTCATAGTAGGGATGACATGATCCCCAAATCACAAGTGTTTGTCTTTCTTTCTCTCTAGCCGTAGGATACCATAGGCTCAGTGGCCATCACTGGGCTTCAGACTTAAATATCAAAGTCGCTCGCCCACACAACAGCTCTCCAGTTGAGGGATGCACTCCAGATTTATAACATCAGAATAATTTACAGTGGCAGGCACACACATCTTTATCCTTAAAATCGAAATTATTTTAGCAAATCCTTGACACTCCTTTCCCTTTTGAAAAATACATCTGAGAATAATAAGGCTATTAAAAGCACTTTAGAACTGTAGCATCCAGAGCAATCAATGTCAGGTCATTTACATTTCTGCCTAGGGTGACAGGAACCTACTTCAGCTTATAGAGTATGGCAACAAAGAACTGATTTCCTGTCCAGTGTTCTTTCATTACATAGATAGCCAACCTCAGATGAGGGGGGAAAGGAAGCATTGGTTCTGATCTGAAAGTGGAAACTAGAGCTAGAGAGCCTTTATCACAGGTAGGTGCCCCTTCCTTCTCCAGCAAGGGTTTTTGAACAGGTTAATAGTCTTCAAATGGACTTCACAGCAGTGGTTTTACCTTTCAGGATGTGGCTATTTAAATCTCCGGTATAAACAGATTTCTGAGGGATCCCTGATACACTTGAGCATCAGCCTTTGCATTGGATTGTTGGAGATCAGTGGCACAAAAACTGTGACCAGACTTCCAAGTAGTATCTCAACATACTTAGGTCAAGAGGGATGCCGCTTCAACTCAGTGAGCTCCTGAGCAACGGGGAAGAACCCTGTTAGCTTCTGGTAGCACAGCATTATGTATTCGATGATCCACCAGATATAATTTGTTTCTCCTCAAATATTCACTGTATTAGAGACCAATAGGTTCATAGAACACCCAGGCCCTGGTTCTCATGAGGTAATACAAGATATCTCTCTTTACTTCTAATGTCTTATGTTCCTGCACCACCAAACTGGAAAATCTCAGATCCAGCAGCAGCTCAACTGAGAGATGGACAGCAAGATCTGGCACAACATTTGGAGAATATTTTAGGTAAAAATTAATATGTGTTCTCACTGCTTCCCTTTCTCAATGAAAAGCCATAAATTGTTCATCCCAGAAGTTAGGGTTCTTATTTCTTAGATTTCTCATTTTAAAGGTGGAAGGTGAAAAAACGATTTGGTTAAAATACTGAAATTTAAAGTTACACATTTTTGAGTTTTCGAGGTATAGCCTGGCAACTTGGAATAATCGTGAGTTTAGAATCTGGGCAAAGTCTCTTGCTGGAGAATACAAATGTGTATCATTTTAGAGAACAGAGAACCACAACAAAGAGCCTGACACATTTCTTGCAAACCAAGAATGGGCACTTACAGTTCTATTGCCTTGTTCCACATGATGACATATCCTGAGAGAATAAAGGACTCGATATTTACAATGTGCGTGTTTCCTCTCTCCGTTCCAACGTACAGCCATTTACTCTGGAAGGGAAGGTGGCAGGAAGTGATGCTGGAAGAGAAAAAAGAAGGATGCTTTTCAACAACCTGTGGCACAGAGATAGGTCACCATCAGTTTTCAACTGCTGCGGGACACATCGGATTGGCTCTTTAATGAGGGATACGTTGTTCACATCTCATAGGGCCCCACCACCCCATCTTTTAAGCATAACCACAGTATACATAAATATTCTCCATTCAAATCCATTGCATGCAAATTATTCCTATGAATATTCTTTTGAGAATCAGTGGTGTCCATTAATTTGCCAATGCCTTCTCCATGGCCGTCTGCACCACACCAAGATAATATACAGCGTTGGGGTGGCTGGGGTAAAGGGTGTAAGCAGTGCAAAACACAGTGGCTAAGAGAAGTGGGGGATAGGGACCACCAAGGTTAAAACAAAATAAAATAGCTCTGAGCTAGCTGGGAGCATGGGAGCCATGGAAAGAAACTAGGTTGGTGGAGACACTTTCATAAAAACACACATGCAGGCTGAGGCAGAGTGGTGAGCAACCCATTGGGGGCAGGCCACTAGGCCATTCTTGTCTCTGTTCCAGGTCCTGGCCCGCCTTCACAGTAAGGTACTCTGCCCCCACAGAAGAGTGACAAAAAGTCTCAAAAAGAAAAGAAGGAATGACACAAGGAGAGGGAAGGTTGGAGTAAAAGATGTAGGCAAGCAGGGAGCACACCGCAAGAAGGTCACAACATGTGTGCGATGGTGACCTTCCCTCGGTGAACATTCCTAGGATCAGGAATCATGAATGCTTGACCTGGACGAGGTCTATCCCTCCTTTGGCGCTTTCAATCGCAATCCCATCTTAATCAGATGCTACGTAAGAACCGCAGCGGTGATTGCTATAGTTGGGCCCATCAGAGCGCTTGAATCTGATGGGTCTGCAGGAAGATGGGGCAGTCAAGCAGAGAATTGAGGCTCACTCATCGCTGCATTTATCTCCGCATTACAGGCACTGAAGGCAGTGGGGCGTTGTTCTGCAAGGATCTCCAGAGGGCATCGCCAGTGGCAACATACAACCATTCCGATAACGATGATGAATGAACCGGGCAATTTGGTTGACAATATTTATATTAGAATGAAGTCTAAGAATAGAACCTTCACGGGGGATTTGAAGGGCCTACAACATTAACCTAATCACTTGAATCCTTCACAGCTGAGAGACAGGCAGCAGTTTAAATTTCACTCAGGAGGATGGTCTTCAGGGACAAGACGGGGGGAGCGGGGAAGAGATTCTACATTTGCAACAGGGAAGCGAACATCTATTAATAAGCCGTCTTCACTTTACAGCAACTCATTTTCTAAGCATATTCTCCCATTTAGATTGGTACACTTTTCAGATTATCATAATTAGGTGGTAAAACACGGTGGCAAGACTTGCATTTGAAGGTTATTATTTTACAAGCGAGCAGTCATCATCAACAATATTGTTTATTCGACAGTCAAAGACAATCATGAAAGTATGCATCAAAAAGACCAAATAAACAGTGTACACATAACAGTTATAAATGCATACATTTGCGTTAAAATACAGCTGATTTAAGAAGGATGTATGACAGAACCATGCACGCATTTATACCGCATCTATTACCAGGCAAATGCCTTACCACGCATGCCTTTACCACGTTAATCTTCACCACGCATATGGCTTTACTAGGCATGCCTTTACAATGCATAGTATTTATGCTAACTTGCTGTAAACACATGTGTGGTAAAGGTATATTTGTGGCAAAGTCATGCGTGGTAATGAATGGTTGGTAAAGGTAATGTGTGGTTTTGACCATGTGGTAAATAATGTTTCCCGTTTAAGAAAGCACCCCACATCATTTGATAACAATTACAAGAAACAAAAGCTACTCTACATTGAGTACATCTATGTAGAACAGAATGAACAATATAAGTATACTATAAAATCTGTGTGGCAACAGAAATCGTGATCTAAATATACTATAAAATCTGTGTGGCAACAGAAATCGTGATCTAAAAACACTATAAAATCTGGGTGGCAACAGAAATCATGATCTAACAGACTATCAAATCTGTGTGGCAACAAAAATTGCGATCCAAAAACACTATAAAATCTGAGTGGCAACAGAAATCGTGATCTAAAAACACTATAAAATATGTGTGCAACTGAAATCATGATCTAACACAGAATCAAATCTGTGTGGCAACAAAAATTGCGATCTAAAAACAATATAAAATCTGTGTGGCAACGGAAATTGTGATCTAAAAGCACTATGGAATCTTTGTGGCAGCAGAAATCGCGATCTAAAAACACAATAAAATCTGTATGGCAACAGAAATCATTATCTAAAAACACTATAAAATCTGTGGGCGACAGAAATCATGATCTAACACACTATCAAATCTGTGTGGCAACAGAAATTGCGATCTAAAAACACTATAAAATCTGTGTGGCAATGAAAATTGCGATCTAAAAACACCATAAAATCTTGTGGCATTGGAAATTGCGATCTAAAAATACTATATAATCTTTGTGGCAACAGAAATTGCGGTTTAAAAACACGATAAAATCTGTGTGGCAACAGAAATCATTTTCTAAAAACACTTCAAAATCTGTGTGCAACAGAAATCGTCATCTAACACACTATCAAATCTGTGTGGAAACAGAAATTGCGATCTAAAAACACTATAAAATCTGAGTGGCAACAGAAATCGTGATCTAAAAACACTATAAAATATGTGTGCAACTGAAATCATGATCTAACACAGAATCAAATCTGTGTGGCAACAAAAATTGCGATCTAAAAACAATATAAAATCTGTGTGGCAACGGAAATTGTGATCTAAAAGCACTATGGAATCTTTGTGGCAGCAGAAATCGCGATCTAAAAACACAATAAAATCTGTATGGCAACAGAAATCATTATCTAAAAACACTATAAAATCTGTGGGCGACAGAAATCATGATCTAACACACTATCAAATCTGTGTGGCAACAGAAATTGCGATCTAAAAACACTATAAAATCTGTGTGGCAATGAAGATTGCGATCTAAAAACACCATAAAATCTTGTGGCATTGGAAATTGCGATCTAAAAATACTATATAATCTTTGTGGCAACAGAAATTGCGGTTTAAAAACACGATAAAATCTGTGTGGCAACAGAAATCATTTTCTAAAAACACTTCAAAATCTGTGTGCAACAGAAATCGTCATCTAACACACTATCAAATCTGTGTGGAAACAGAAATTGCGATCTAAAAACACTATAAAATCTGTGTGACAACAGAAATTGTGATATAAAAACACTATAAAATATGTGTGCAACCGAAATCATGATCTAACACACTATCAAATCTGTGTGGCAACAGAAATTGCGATCTAAAAACACTATAAAATCTGTGTGGCAACAGAAATTGCGATCTAAAAGCACTGTAGAATATTTGTGGCAACAGAAATCATTATCTAAAAACACTATAAAATCTGTGGGGGACAGAAATCATGATCTAACACACTATCAAATCTGTTTGGCAACAGAAATTGGGATCTAAAAACACTATAAAATCTGTGTGGCAATGGAAATCGTGATATAAAAACACTATAAAATATGTGTGCAACCAAAATCATGATCTAACACACTATCAAACCTGTGTGGCAACGGAAATCGCGATCTAAAAACACTATATAATCTGTGGGGGACAGAAATCATGATCTAACACACTATCAAATCTGTTTGGCAACAGAAATTGGGATCTAAAAACACTATAAAATCTGTGTGACAACAGAAATTGTGATATAAAAACACTATAAAATATGTGTGCAACCGAAATCATGATCTAACACACTATCAAATCTGTGTGGCAACGGAAATCGCGATCTAAAAACACTATATAATCTTTGTGGCAACAGAAATCGCGATCTAAAAACACGATAAAATCTGTGTGGCAACAAAAATCATTATCTAAAAACACTATAAAATCTGTGTGCGACAGAAATCGTGATCTAACACACTATCAAATCTGTGTGGCAACGGAAATCGCGATCTAAAAAAACTATTGCCTGGGCCTGGAGGCCCATAGGAATGAATGTCAATTACTGAATCGGTAAATACCGATTCGGTAATTGAGGGAAACATTGAAGGGTGGCAGGGTGTCACTTTGACACCCTGTTGCACCCCTCAATTGTGCATGGGTGCACATGTTGCAGACATACATGCCGTAAGGGCATGTATGTCTGCAACATGGCACTGTTGGAAAAGCAAAAAAATGCTTTTTCAAAGGTTTTCATTATTTACCACCAACTTCTAGTTGGTGGTAAATAACGAATCCTTAACTGAGGAATGCACTAACTTGAGTGCTTCCTACATCCTGGATTCGGTAATTTACCGAATCAGTATGTAAAGAATTCGGTATTTTACCGAATTCTTAAATTACCGATTCGGTAAAATACAGAATCCTTAAAAAATGCCACCTACATCTCGAAAACCCAATACCGGTCGGTAACTGCCGAAATTCGGTAATTTCGGCCGTTACCGACCGGTATTGGGCGACCTACATCTGGTCCTTGGTAATCGGAAAATCCTACTTAATACATGTGGCCTAATGTTTCTGAAAATCCAGATCCAATAAAAACATAAAGGGGGTGGGTCTGTTTTCCATGGCCACTAGACCTGATATTTCACTTGCAGACCAGTATGAGTCACCATTAGCAACAACTACTACACCATGATGATATAATATATAAATGGCGCCACCTGCGTCTAAAGGGTGGGAGAGCCTAGTTTAGGGTCATGCTCGTCCTAGGGTACATCAGGGGAATCTAAATTTAGAGCATACCTGATTTGCAGTTTGGGGCCCTATGTGAAAATAGGTTCATCAAAGGAATCTGTAAACGGAAAATTGCAAAGGGACCGCAGGGGCAAAAAGAACAACCACTGGCAAAGCCAATTGATCTCACCTTTATTTAAAAACGCACTGGTAAAGCTAATAAGTCTAGCTTTTTGTTAGGGGTGTGTGGTGATGGGCGTGCGACTTTGTGTGTGCAACTTCCAACTGTTCTAGAAAGAAAATACCATAATGAAGTAACCGGTTGAGCTACTATAGTATGAAAGTTGGGTGTTTAAAAGAGTGCATTAGTGGCATTAAACAGCACTCTCAAAGAAGAGTGTCTGAAAAATGAGACAGAACATGAAGTTTATGGTTAAAAGTTATAAACAACAAATTATTGCATAGTAGACACATCTGACTATGGGCTAGCATTTGTGGTGCAGCAAAGAAAAACAAATGACTTACAAGGGTGATTAGTGAATACCCTTAGCCGGTGTGAAGATAAATAAAATATAGGATTCAAACAGGGTCTGTTTACTAAACAAAAAGTCATAAACCAGCAATGAAAATATCATCATGTCAGTAAAGTAAATACACCAGCCAACACACACTGATGCGACATTAAAAGCTATAAGGGGCTGAGTAGGATGAAGTAAGCAGGGCCGCCCGACAGGCTGTCGATGGTCCAGACAGAGGCATTACAATGCGACCGCCACCACAGCGGTCGCAATGCCTATCTTTTGCATTGTAAAACCCATAAGATGATGGACGGAATGTTGCACAATTGCAAAGCATTCACCCCCAGTCACAGATCTGTGTTTAATTCATCGTTATCAGTCTTGACCCTGTGCCTCATGGGAACAGTCCAGCGCGAACTGCCAAGCCATGTCTTCCCTGGACCGGAATCAAGCATCTTAGGACCGGTTTCTGGCTATCAGCCGTCATCAGCCAGGATAGCTTGACTCCAGTGGCGCAGTGAGCACGAGACCCACGTCTGCGCATACCCTTCCCACATAGGGTGAACAGCAAAACACACAAGATGATGGGCGGAATATTGCACAATGGCAAAGCATTCACCCCCATCCATCATCTTGTGTGTTTTGCCATCTTTTGCATTGTTGCAGGTGCTGCTGGCTGCAGCACCCGCTGCAATGAAAAACTGGGACACATGTCATATCCCTGCACCATGTGGCAGGCACCATGCAGTGCCCCCAAAACCTACAGCTTAGGGCCAGGGGGAAGAGGTCCCACTACGGGCCCCCAAAGTCCCTTTCCACCTGCCTTTTCATGGTCTGTTACCCACCTGTAAAGGCGGGTGGAAAGGGGCATCATAAGGCACCGCCACCGTAGTAGGGATATGATTCCTCTCTGATGCACCAGCGGGCTCAAGGAGTCCGTCGGATGCATGGCGGCCATCTTTCTGACCACCATCTACCGGCCTGCCATGGTAATACGGCGGGCAGATATCATGGTTCCAATGGCGGTGGGACTGCTACAGACGGGTTGTTGGTGGCGACCCCACTGTCATCATAACGAGGCCCCTAATCCTGTTGCTTCTGCAGACTTGTTAAGTCGCTATAAAGCAGTGCAATGTATATCTATATACAGTGGACTTATTTGTTTACAATTGTAGGTGAAACCCACACATTCATCGCCTTCAGACTCCCAGTCCTCCATAAAATATTAGGACTGGCGCGTGAGCATGCTAAACTTGATGTAGATTCATTCAGAGATAAGGCAGGATGCAATAAAATGTCTTCTTAATGTAAAGAACACACAGAAAGACAGCTCCTGACACAATTTTCACAGGTAGTCAGAGGTTAACTGACAAAGATATTATATTGCAAACAAGTGGTGTATGGGAAAAAGCTGCAAATCAGTTTTCTGCTTGTCCTCGTACCCAAGCGGCCAAAGCTTTCTTGAGCCCAGGGGGCAAAAGATTTTACGAGGTCCCTTTCTAATATTAAACCCTTGGAGTTCCTCATCCTGATTAAAAAACACAGCATTTGACTCCACCGAGTAATAAGGCCACGTTAGCTGCATCATAAAGGAATATGTCAGGCCTGCTTTTTGTTTTTTAAATACGTTTTATAACAGAAAGGAGGGTCACAAAAATGTAGCCTGGGCCAAAAAGCCCCAGCTGCTTTGCCCATGTGAGGGCCCAGGGAGTCTCAGTGGTGTTACCGAGGTACAAGGATGGTTATATCAGGAACCCCAACTGAGTTGGGAGTACCTGGGGGCAGGAGTGGTAGGTGCAGGTAAGAGCCGTGGGGCCGAGTGGGGTGGGGGAATTCGACAGATGACCACGATATAAAATTCAATAAATAATTTTCCCTCATCACTGTCTGTTAAAACTCCCCCCCCCCCCCCCCCATACGCCCAACCACTCTTACCTGCACGGGTCGTGGGTCGTGGCTGCCTTGGCGACCATCCTCTCCCGAGTGGAGGGGGACTTTAACTGTCTTACTGGCTGGACAAAAAAGCCTGCTCCCCTCAATCAACTGCAATATTTGATGGTTCTCTGTACCACCACATGGAAGCAGCAGGGCGCCGGGAAACAGGGTCCAGTTGGCTGTTTTTATCATCCAATATTATAGTGATATAGAGTCAGTGCATTCCTTGTTTGATAACTCTCTTAACTCTTTAAAACATTAAGGTGCGGATTCACAAGCCCCTTGCAACACTTTTGCACTGCCATTGAGTCACTTTTGTGGTGCCGCGACGACGTAAAAAATGTGGCCAGTTTACAATGTGATGCATCTAGGGAAATGCGTTACGTTGTAAAGCCCTGCATTACATTATACCTGCATCAGATATAATGTATGCAGGGTGGGCGTTCCCACACAGAAAAACCTCGTAAAAGTGGCGCAGTGAATCTACAAGATTTCACTGCGCCACTTCTAGGAAGCCACTGCGTCAAAACCATACGCCTGCTTGAAGGAGACGTAAGATGTGACGCAGTGTAGTGAGAGATAGGCTTCAACATGCATTGCTGGAGTTGCGTCGTGCTTGCAACATGACTCCAGCATGCGTGACTTTTGCTCCAACAAATGCGTCAGAATTTCTGACGCATCTGTCAAAACATGCGCCATGGTGCACCGCATTGTAAATACAGCGCATCCATGTTGGCACAAGGGTTTCGCAGGCTGGCGCAGGGAAACTGACGGGTCTCTACAGATGCGTCAGTTTCATGTAAATATGCCCTAAATGTTTTGAAACCAAAGCGATAGGTTGTGTAGATGATTATACACTCAGTATGAGCCTTCAACACCTGCCCAATCAAGAGGTATTTCGATTTGTAATGCCTCTCCACCTGGGAAATATCGTCTAGTGGGACATTTAACACATGCCTGATAAAGGTCTTTTGGTATGAAATGCCTCTATGCCTGGGAAATACCGCCCAATGGGAAATTTAACACATGCCTGAGAAAGGGTATTTGGATATGTAATGCCTCTCCGCCTGGAAAATACCGCCCATTGGGAACTTTAACACATGTGCGATTAAGAGGAGTTTTGGATATGTAATGCCTCTCCGCCTGGGAAATACCGCCCATTGGGACCTTTAACACATGTGCGATTAAGAGGGGTTTTGGTATGTAATGCCTCTCTGCCTGGGAAATACCGCCCATTGGGACATTTAACACATGTGCGATTAAGAGGAGTTTTGGATATGTAATGCCTCTCCGCCTGGGAAATACCGCCCATTGGGACCTTTAACACATGTGCGATTAAGAGGAGTTTTGGATATGTAATGCCTCTCCGCCTGGGAAATACCGCCCATTGGGACCTTTAACACATGTGCGATTAAGAGGAGTTTTGGATATGTAATGCCTCTCCGCCTGGGAAATACCGCCCATTGGGACCTTTAACACATGTGCGATTAAGAGGAGTTTTGGATATGTAATGCCTCTCCGCCTGGGAAATACCGCCCATTGGGACCTTTAACACATGTGCAATTAAGAGGAGTTTTGGATATGTAATGCCTCTCCGCCTGGAAAATACCGCCCATTGGGACCTTTAACACATGTGCGATTAAGAGGGGTTTTGGTATGTAATGCCTCTCCGCCTGGGAAATACCGCCCATTGGGACCTTTAACACATGTGCGATTAAGAGGAGTTTTGGATATGTAATGCCTCTCCGCCTGGGAAATACCGCCCATTGGGACCTTTAACACATGTGCGATTAAGAGGAGTTTTGGATATGTAATGCCTCTCCGCCTGGGAAATACCGCCCATTGGGACTTTTAACACATGTGCGATTAAGAGGAGTTTTGGATATGTAATGCCTCTCCGCCTGGGAAATACCGCCCATTGGGACCTTTAACACATGTGCGATTAAGAGGAGTTTTGGATATGTAATGCCTCTCCGCCTGGGAAATAACGCCCATTGGGACCTTTAACACATGTGCGATTAAGAGGAGTTTTGGATATGTAATGCCTCTCCGCCTGGGAAATACCGCCCATTGGGACCTTTAACACATGTGCGATTAAGAGGAGTTTTGGATATGTAATGCCTCTCCGCCTGGGAAATACCGCCCATTGGGACCTTTAACACATGTGCGATTAGGAGGAGTTTTGGATATGTAATGCCTCTCCGCCTGGGAAATACCGCCCATTGGGACCTTTAACACATGTGCGATTAAGAGGGGTTTTGGTATGTAATGCCTCTCCGCCTGGGAAATACCGCCCATTGGGACCTTTAACACATGTGCGATTAAGAGGAGTTTTGGATATGTAATGCCTCTCCGCCTGGGAAATACCGCCCATTGGGACCTTTAACACATGTGCGATTAAGAGGAGTTTTGGATATGTAATGCCTCTCCGCCTGGGAAATACCGCCCATTGGGACCTTTAACACATGTGCGATTAAGAGGGGTTTTGGTATGTAATGCCTCTCCGCCTGGGAACTATTGCCCACTGGGACATTGATCACATGCCTGATAAAGAGGCATTTCGTTAAGTAATGCCTCTCAGCTGGGAATTACTGCCCACTGAGACATTTAACACATGGCTAATAAAGAGGTATTTCGATTTGTAATGCCTCTCTGCATGGGAAATACCACCCAGTGGGGCATTTAACATGTGCCCGATAAAGAGGTTTTTCAATATGTAATGCCTCTCCATCTGCGTAGTACTCCCACTGGGACATTTAACACGTCTGATAAAGAGGTGTTTTGATATGCAGTGCCTCACCGCCTGGGAAAACCACCCAGTGGTACATTTTGCACATGCCCGATAAAGAGGTACTTCGATGTAGATTTCCTCTCTGTTGGACATGGCCCTTCTTAGGAGAGTTCCCTAAAACTGTTTGCTTTTTTTCCGCCTGGTTATTGCTACCTCTCTTTTCGTGGCCTTAGGACTCTGGGCAATTTGCCTCTGTAATGCAGTGTAAAGTAAAGTAAAGTCCACATTTGTAAAGCGCACAATCACCCGTAAGGGTCTCTAGGCGCTGGGGGCCGTCGGGAAGATTAAGCGAGCTATTGCCCAGAGTCACATGGTGCTGGGCTAACCTGCCGCCGGAGCCGGGGATCGAACCGTGGTCCCCAGATTCCAGCGTCAGTCGCCCTGGCCACGGCGCCACACCTCTCCCTGTGAAAGTGTGAAAGCATGCATGCCCTTCCCACACATGCTAGGGAGTGAGGCATACTTAATTGGTTAAGGTGCTGTACCTATGATTGTCCTCTAGAAAAGTACACAACATACCCAGGGCGGTAATGCACTGGCTAGTAGAGGGATGCAGCACTGATTGTGCCAGCCACCAGAACAGCCTGTCAAACATGTATCAGGCCTGCCATTGCCTGATTCGGGTTTCCACCACCACCAGATCACCCCTAGGGTAATCCCTGAGGGGCGGAGCAAGTGGTAGGCGAAAGGCAGGGAAAGTACACATGAGTGTTCCATGACCAGGTAGTGAAGAATCCGCATGTGGGTTTTCCCTACCTAGGAGGTCAGCTCTTCCCAGGGGACATCAAATGGGTGTTGCTGATTCTCTGTAGTGACCTTAGGGCTCTCTGCACTTTCCCATTGTAAATGCAGTGTGAAAGTGTGAGCTCCATTCCTACACACGTTAGGAAGTGGTGCTTACCTGATGTTTTTGACCATGTCTCAAGCCTGCCAGTGAAGGCCTGTGTGTGCACATTTGCACTTATGCTCAGGTTGATCTTTTTAAATCACTAGCCAATCTTGAAGGGAACGTTCACTACCACCAGAGCACCCCTAGGTTAAGTCCTGAGGGGTAAAGCATGTAGGAGGTGAAAGGCAGGGCAAGAACCCATGTGGGTACCCTGCCCAGGTAGCGAAGAATACCCCTGTGTGTTTTCACCCCCTAGGAGGTATGCTCTTCCCATAGGCTAACATGGGGCAATAGTTAAAATTACTTCAGGCTGCATATTGGATTGCAGTGGAGCAGCCTCATGATGTTTCCTATCACTTGATTCACAATGACAACCCCTCTCCTGTGGTAAAGGTGGATTTGTGATTATTAGCTGAGTAATGCCACTTCTAGAAAGTGGGCATTTCGCTGCTATACAACTCTTTGTGTGCCTTTTAGTTGACTCCATCCCACACTGGAGGCTGGGGTGCACATCTGTGCATTCCCCAGCTACAGCTATAAACATTGGGCATGCAACTGGAACAACAGACCTCTGCCTTTGAGGGTCTGGCTAGATAGATTGGAGGGAGTGGTTTTGACACTTGGCCTCTGCGAGCCAGATCATGGTCCCACTACAGATTAAGACTTGCATTTAACGGCCTCATGACAGACAGGTCTGAAATTTATGGGAGACATCTGTAGTTCAAAGGGAAACCCTCTGTACCACCCGCAACTTTAAAGGCACACTGCAGTATATCTGCTGATACCATACTTCAGCAGGGCAGAAATACACTTGTGGGGAAGTGGGACCAGAAACCCTGGAACTGCTTGGTGCACACTGCCAGAGGACTCTGTTGTGCACAAGGAGGATTACTGCCATTGGAAGGGACTGTGCAACCTTCATGAATAGTGACAGGACTGGGCTGACTAACTGCTGATGTGTGGCACCCTGAAGTGGGCTCTCCAAAGGCTTGTTGGCTTCCCTTCAGTTCTCTTGCGGAGGTGACAGGGACATCAAAGATCTCTCACGAGGGACCCACACAGTCTACTTGTGATACCTGGAGTGGTGCCCTATTAAGAGCCCACATTGTCTGCTGGATCCCAACTGGTAGTGTGACATAAGCGTGGAACTAAGAATCATGCCTGGAGAGCCCTAAAAGTATTGCCCGCATTTAAGGAGTGGGGCCCCTGCTTTGTGGGGACCTCAACAAGCATAAGCGTCTTGTTGGAGGAGAGCGGATTCACTGGTTGCGGGATTCAGCGTGGCCACCAGAACCGTTAATCATGCTGCATCTCTTTTGCGTGACATGCTGAATGCATGCTCATTGCGTGCCATGTCGAATTCACAGGTTGCAACCCTCTGAGTTGACAGCTTACCCATAGAAATGCTTCATTCTAACTTTCTGGAATTGCTAAACTGGCATCTGTGCTTGTGACCGGAATTGCTTGGTGCGACCAGTGCACCACGCATTGTGCCTAATTTCCACGGAGGAATGGACTTTGCAACCCTCTGTTGTGTGTGACCGGGATTGTCTAGTGCGGCCCATATCAATGTACAAAATTCCTTGGTTTCAGGGAGGCATGGAATTTGCAACTCTTTGTTGTGTGCAACCGGAACAGTCTGGGGCAACTTGGAGCAACACGGACCAGATGTTGTGCCTAATTTCCAGAGAGGTTCTGAGTTTGCGATTCTTCATTGTGTGAGATCGGAATGGTCTAGTACGACTCATATCACCGCACACCAGACGTTGTGCCTGGATTGCCTGGGTGCTACTCTGATCGACGTGTGCTTGACGAGGTGCCTCTTTCTTCCGAGAGTTTCATTCCCCATTTATTGATTGTACCTTTTGGGCCCTCGTTGCAATGGACCAACTGCCCTCTCCTCTTCCAGGCCCCAACAACATGGTAGTATTGACCAGGTCGGGTCTGTTCAGTGAGAGTGATTGGCTGGGCTGAAGAAACGCATCCAAGAGCAATCGGAAGCAGGTCAAGAGACTGAGTGTCCCCACATGTGCTGCGTGCGTATGTTTGCGAGTACACTC
Source organism: Lissotriton helveticus (assembly GCF_964261635.1). NCBI lineage: Eukaryota > Metazoa > Chordata > Amphibia > Caudata > Salamandridae > Lissotriton > Lissotriton helveticus. The sequence goes on from NC_136069.1 coordinate 68,078,747, forward strand.
CATATGGACCTGCCTGATATCTGTTGTAGTGCATATCGGTGCTGAGGGAGTGTGTGTGTGTGTGTGGGAGTGACTGATTGCAAACTGACCGGGATTCGTTACACTGCCCGGCGGTGTTGCTTTACATGTGGATTCCTTGCCAAAAGAATACTATGTTTCACTACCCACATGGCCTCGGCCCACAGTCCTGCCTTAAAGTGTTGTAATTCTTTGTATGTACATATTTTTTATATCGGTGTGATCTGAAGTGCACCCTATAACTGTGTAGTATTGAATTATAATGTTTGCCTAGTTTTGCCAGGGTTCTGGAGGTTAAAGTAGGATTTTTCCCAATTGTGCATGCTACTGATGCCATTTTTAGGTCTCGGCTAGCGTAGGCTGTGCTTGCGCAATCTCGCTGGTGAGATTTTATGTTTTCTAGTAGTGGACTGAAACCAGCCCCTCTTCTCCATTGGCTGGCTTCCTAAAGGGCGGCCAGCCATTGGAGAAGAGCTTTGTCTGTCAATTTAAGCCCCGTCTTTTTCAGATTTGGAGGCGTGTATATTCCTGTTCTTTCTCTCTGTGACGTCATCAGTCCATAACACGCCCCCCCAATCCGAAAAGGACGGGGCTTAGTGACTGACAAATGGCGAGCGGAACGAGCCGGAAGTCCCGCGCACACCCCGGCAGCTGAGGAAGTTCTTCGAGGGAGGAGATCGGGAGCACACACCACCTCCTTGAGTTCCGTTAGGAAAAGTCCCGGGTCTCAGGAGGGGGCCTGGTTGAAGGCAGGGAAGCAGCGCAAGTGTTCCGGGGGCTCCCATGCGCTGGAGGGAGTCCCGGAAGAAGAGAGAGCCCCGCCGCCTATTGCTGCGGAGGGGGCGCGAGGCACACTGCTGGTGCCTGCCCTCGCCGCTTCTGAGCAGAGCAAGTGTTCCGGGGGCTCCCATGCGCTGGTGGGAGCCCCAGAAGAAGAGAGAGCCCCGCCGTCTATTGCTGTGGAGGGGGCGCGAGGCACACTGCCGGTGCCTGTCCCCGCCGCTTCTGAAGAGGGAGCGACCAGCGAGGAAGGGAGACCAACCGCGCAACAGAGAGAGACCCCCCCCACCCTGAGCCGGTAATTTTTCTTGCCTCTGTACCCCGGTTGTGCTAGTTTTTCTTGCCTCTGTTCCCTGGGTGTGCTTGCTTTTCTTGCCTCTGTTCCCTGGTTGTGCTCGTGTTTTTCTTGCCTCTGTTCCCTGGTTGTGCTCGTTTTTCTTGCCTCTGTTCCCTGGTTGGGCTCGTGTTTTCTTGCCTCTGTTCCCTCTGTGTGTGTGGCTCTGTGTGTGTGTGTGTGTGGCTCTCAGTGTGTGTGTGGCTCTGTGTGTGTGGCTCTCTCTGTTTGTGTGGCTCTTCTGTGTGTGTGGCTCTCTGTGTGTGAGTGGCTGTGTGTGTGTGTGTGTGGCTCTCTGTGTGTGGCTCTGTGTGTGTGTGTGTGTGGCTCTGTGTGTGTGTGTGTGTGTGTGTGGCTCTGTGTGTGTGTGTGTGTGTTTGGCTCTCTGTGTGTGTGTGTGGCTTTGTGTGTGTGTGGCTCTGTGTGTGTGGCTCTCTGTGTGTGCGGCTCTGTGTGTGTCTCTGTGTGTGTGTGTACATTGGCTTCCAGTACAGCAGCGTGTGGAGTTTAAAGCCTTGTGTCTGGTTCATAAGGCGCTGTATGGAGGTGGCGCCGAGAAGATCTCTAAATTATTTACGCACTACACCCCCGCGCGCCCTCTAAGATCCACTAATCTAGGTCTGCTCAAGACGTCTAGGGTCAAGCGGGCCAGATGGGGAGGCAGGACATTATCCAATGGGGCAACTCATTTATGGAATAGACTACCTCTGGACATGAGATTTCAAGCTAATAGGAAACTGTTCAGGAAGAACCTGAAGACGCTTCTTTTTGTCACTTAAACTGCTGCTGATGAAAATCTCTGGACTCCTTACACACACCAGCGCCAAGACGCCACGGCAATCGAGCGCTTTATAAACTCTTATCCTATCCTATCCTATCCTATCTCTGTGTGTGTGTGTGGCTCTGTGTGTGTGTGTGCGTGGCTCTGTGTGGCTCTGTGTGTGTGGCTCTGTGTGTGTATGTTGGGCTCTGTGTGTGTGTGTGTGTGTTGGGCTCTGTGTGTGTGTTGGGCTCTGTGTGTGTATGTGCAGGTGTTGGGCTCTGTGTGTGTGTGTTGGGCTCTGTGTGTGTGTGTGTTGGGCTCTGTGTGTGTGTGTGTTGGGCTGTGTGTGTGTGATGGGCTCTGTGTGTGTGTGTTGGGCTCTGAGTGTATGTGTGTTGGGCTCTGTGTATGTTGGGCTCTGTGTGTGTTGGGCTCTGTGTGCGTTGGGCTGTGTGTGTGTTGGGCTCTGTGTGTGTGTTGGCCTCTGTGTGTGTGGGGCTTTGTGTGTGTGGGGCTCTGTGTGTGTGGCTCTGTCTGTGTGTGTGGCTCTGTCTGTGTGTGTGTGACTGTCTGTGTGTATGTGTGTGGCTCTGTCTGTGTGTGTGTGTGTGGCTATGTGTGTGTGTGGGTGTGTCTGGCTCTGTGTGTGGCTCTGTGTGTGTGTGCAAATGCAATAGGTCTCGCATTTGCGAGAGATTAAGCTATTGGCATTGTAAATGACAATGCCATTTATTTATATGTTTTAAAAACAAAAATAATGTAATGAGCAATGCCAATAGCTCTAACGTTAACAAAGACGAGACCATTGCATTGTAAATGCTTGTTACACAGTTGGGCCTAGAACTGCTTGTAATGTCTCAAGTGTGATTTATGCCCAAAAATGCACCCCCCTCCCCATGGCACTATGCATTTACTTGCACATTGTCGGTCCTCTACATTCCAAGCTGGATTTCACACAGACCCAGCCTGCACTGCCCTCCCCCGGACACCACACTTTTACCAGCACCCTGCCTGTTCTCTGCACTCCCTGCTAGAACTGGAGTTCACACTGACCCAGCCTGCACTGACCTTCTCCTGGCACCTCCCGCTCACCTGCACCCTGCCTGTTCTCCACACTCCCTGCTGGAGCCAGAGTTCCCATGTGCCACATCTTCTGTGTATTATTACTCAAGCTTGCAGTCATTGCCAATATTTGTTTCCTAACCCAATGAATTACATAGTTCAGATGTACTGCCTAAGGTAAGCAATTGAAGTGGCTTAAAAGTATTAAGGTTTAGTGTTAAATGTACCATTACAACCCCTGACAGGTCAAATGATGCTCTGTTCTTCGGATCCCTCTGGCTACATCTGATGAATCAGTAAAAGGTGTGCGGCTTTCTTTGCAGGAAAATGTCGCAGATGAGGAAAGCGGAGAAGATGACGAGGTTTTAGTTTTGATGCAGGAAGCTGCAGCCATCTTTAATAGTTGGACTGAGAGAATGAAAGCTGCTGATAGGGAGCATGGTGGAGAGTGACACCACCTCGTGAAGATGCAGGGCTAAGTGTTTAAGTTTAAGTTCAAGAATTTGCAACCAAACAAAACCAAATTGGCATCATCCAGAGGCTGAGTCAGCAATAACCAAGGTGAGCCCCTGAACCATGGACACATTATTAATTTTTCATGACAAAGCATCCTGATGGAAACCCCTTGGCTGCCCTTCCCAGCCTGTACTCTCTTTAAAACCAGCTGCATCATTTACAAAGCCACCACGTCCTGTACCCCACCCTACCTGTCCATCAAGCTCACCATCTGTGGTGGTGCTAGGCACACCAGCAGCCAGGACACCATCAGAGTGGATGCAAAGAAGTGCTAAAAAGGCAAAACAAGGCAGCATGCCTTCTCCGTCTATGCACCCAGAATCTGGGAAAACACATCTGCTTTCCATCAGGAGCGCCCCAACCTTGATCCAGTTCAGGATCTACTTCAAGATGCACCTCTTTAAAGAACACTACAATGTGCTACATCTCCAATCACTTGTTGGCGGTATCCTGCCTTTGACACTGTAGAGTGTGTTGCTGCCTTTTGGTCTTAACTGAAAAAGTGCCACATAACGTACAGACATCTATACATATATACAATGCATCATTTCCAAATATTTCGTACCAAAATCTCTAGCCCGATCCTACTTGCCTTCAGGATAATGACAAAAACGTGGCTATTCAGCCAATAGCCTATAGTCTCTGGCTCCTGCTCGCTGTCCATAGTGCCAAGACACCCACAAGTATTTGCGCGCTTTACAAATTGTATAAATAAATAAATAGTCAGGATATTGACTGCCATAATCACTGTGCTGGAAATGTGGTTTACACTGGAGTTAATAGCAGAAAATCTACACCCAGTGGGACAATAATTTTGTAAACAATATTTAGGACACAATATTTAAGTTATTTCTCACTATGGTATTCTAACATACTACATTACAGGGATTTCTTGCAACTGCATAAAGTACCACAAGTGTTGTAAAGTTTACACAGGAGTCTCGGTTACTTTCCCTACAAAAAACTCATATACAGTAGGATTGTATGCTCTTGTCAATGCCCACTGTACTTGTATACTTTATTGTGGTTTGATTACACAGTACTTTTGAGAAACACAAAACACCCACTCATGGCAACTTTAGTAGTTCTCTCTACAGTTTCTGCTGCATGTGCTTCCAGACGGCAGGCAACCGGTAAAGCAACATCTTTAAAACACAGCAAAAAGGTATAGTTATTAACAATGATACCCTGTTAGACTTGGCATCTTTGGCGTGGTTTCCCCTGACTTTTTGCCTCTACCTTCTGTATTTTTGATGCTGTGCTGGATTTCGTTTTTGCTGGCTTAGATGCTTTGGGCACTTGGCCACCGCTGATCAGTACCAAAAGGATCCTTGTGTAAATTGTTGTTACAATTGGTTCTCCCTGATTGGCATATTTGATTTACTGGTAAGTCCTTAGTAAAGTGCACTGAAGTGTGCCAGGGCCTGTAAATCAAATACAACTAGTGGGCCTGCAGCACTGATTTTGCCACCCACTTGAGTAGCTCTGAAAAGATAACTCAGACCTGCCACTGCAGTGTCTGTGCGCAGTTGTTAACTGCCACGTCGACTTGGCAAGTGCACACTTGCCATGGCCTAACCTTCTTTTTTCTTATACGTAAGGTAGCCCTATGGAAGGCAAACACAAGGAAGGAGATAATGGACGGAGTGCTGAAACTTTTCAGACACTCACCCCCAGTCACAGAGCTGGGTTGAATCCATCATCGTTCTTTATCTCACTTTACCACCCCAGTTCAGACATAGCTATAAGCAAATCAGTCTTGACCCTGTGCCTCATGGGAACAGTCCAGGCCAAACTGCCAAGCCATGTCTTCCCTGGACCGGACACAAGCATCCTGAGACCGGTTTCGGGCTAACAGCCCTCATCAGCCAGGCTAGCTTGAATCCAGTGGCAAACTGAGCAAGGGACCCACATCTCTGCTTGAGGAAGATCTCCAAAGGCCTGAGTGTGCTGGCCTCCTGTTCTGAAGTCTCACTTCACCCCAGCTCCCTTTAACTTCCTTGCTGGGAGTTCTGACCTGCCAAGAGGTGCCTGTAACTGTGTTGGGCCTCTGGAGGTTGTTCTTGTTGTTGGGAGCTGGAAAAGCAACGCAACTACACAAAAATCAACGTACTGGTCTTCTTGCAGCTGTTTTTCCGACGCAGCACCGCTGTGCGGGAAGAATCTCCACACATTGCTGCGCCGCTGCTGAAACCGACGCAGTGCCTGTCGTTGCAGCAAGAACCAACGCTTCGCGGGATCACGGCTGAAGAAACCGACGCAGCGTCGCTCAACGCAGCCCCATTGATCGCAGACGCATCTCAGATGTTCACGCATCGTAACTGTGCGACAAATTTCCCGACGCATCACCTGCGACCAGAACCGTCTTGGAATCTAGGCATCACTTCCCCATACAGACAGGTTTCGACGAATCACGTCTCCTGTGAGCAGCAGAACTGTTGCATCGCCTCCCCATGGTCTCATAAACTGATGCATCTCTTTGTTTTTCGAGGCATCCCATCTCTGCGTCTGTTTGGCCTTCTGAATTTTGTCGCAACTACAGGTACTTTGAGAGAAATCACGCATTCATAGTTTTCTATGGGCCAAGTAGTTTGAAACCTTTTTAAGGTCATGGTGTATATTGGATTTTTTTTGTTTTGCTCTGTGAGTTACGATAAAGATACTTTATTTTTTTAACTAGTGTGCTGTCCATTTGTGGTGTTATCACTGTATTACTGTGTGTTTTGAGTGCAAATACTTTACACATTGTCTTTAGGATAAGTCTGTCTGCTCATGCCAAGCCACCCAGGGGGTGAATAGGGGTTATCTAAAGTGTGTATCCCCCTTAAACTGACTAGAAGTGTTGGTCCCTATTTGGAGAAAGGTACCTACCTTTGCCAACTAGAGACCCCCATTTCTAACATACCCCAATCCTACATTTATAAAACATGGCCCTAGAGGAATAGGCAATCCATATTCATTTCCAGGTTTGGATTACTACATGTACAAACACAACCTTTGTGCTCAGTTCCTAGCCATTAAATCCATTAGGACCTTACAGGCAACTGAGTTATTCTAAAACGATATAACATATTACACATGTCTGAATTCTACCCAAGACTTATGTATAGTCCATGCCCTTTCATGGTGCACACTGATAGACACGCTCCAATGAAATATGCTTCCATTTCATATAACCCTCTATCAACAAATCCTCAAGTTCGAAAATATGCTGTGATCCACCTCCTGTCATCTTTTACAGTTTGAGAGAAAGATCAGATCTAGCCAACCTAAAAAACTCATCGTGTAAATATCTAAGCCGGAGAAAGTCCACTGTTCCATCAAAGCTTAATACTTCTATTACGATTAACTTTAGCAGCGCACTCGTTTCACCACAGGTGCTCCTGGATGCAGTCTGTAATGCCAACTAGGCCAGTCTGAATATGTATTCAGAGGATGCTGATTGAGTATATCGAAAGAGATTACCTTACAACAAACCACAGGACAGGCAATATAACCTGATCCATATCCTCCTATATCCTCTTCCTTTGCCTCTTATACCTTCAATATCACCACTGCAGGTTTACTCCCATGGTGCCTGCTAACATTTTAGATATACCCATTTAGCTGAGAAATAAAGCATGCCACAGTGTGACAGGCAATTCATCCAACATACTGGCAGATGCATCAACGTAGCCTTTTGCTATTCCTAAATACCAATTTTTAAGGAATCGCTATTTCGGAATAGCAAAAGCATATGCATGTAGGAATCACTATTAAAATAGCGATTCCTAAACATTCCTTAATTGCTACTCGCAAATTGCTAGTCGCAATTAAGGAATGCTGTCCCATTCATTCCTATGGGCCTACAGGCCCATAGTAGTGAATTGGAGAATGCATGAGCAATTTGCGAGTATCAGTAGGTACTCGCAAATTGCTCATGCAATTTCAAGGGTGCAAGGGTGTCAAAATGACACCCTGTTGCACCCCTGAATTCATCTCTGTCCATATGTTGCACACACACACACCCTAAGGGCATGTGTGTGCGCAACATGAAACTTTGAAAAATGCACAAAAGTGCTTTTTTCAAAGTTTTAGCAAATTACCATGAAGTTCAACTTCATGGTAATTTGCTACTCCTATAAGCAAAAGCCCTTTTTTTTTTTTACTTTCATGCATTGCATTTAAGGAATCTCAATTTGGGATTCCTTAAATGCAATCGCAATTTAAGGAATCTCAATTTAGAGATTCCTTAAATTGCGATTTTTGCATTTGGGATGCAAAAATACCGGTTGCAAAGGGGCAGATTCTGAGAATTCTGAGAATCTGCCCATTTGCGACCGGTATTTACTTTGATGCATGCCTGATAGTCTATCTAGAATTAGATTGCAGCTGAGTGTAGAGAATGGAGTAGTGTGTACCATGAGATGCCCACCTATTGTACTAGCTTCAATGTCATGTTTTATGGCCATTATACAACAAATTTGTCTTTAGGTCACATGCTTACATGTACTTTACAAAGGAGTTATCTGGACTCTGAAACCCAAGCGAGATATCAGAAATCAAAACAATGAAATCTGTACTTAGGGTGATGGAATAAAGAAAGGAAAGTCTCTTAAGATGTTATGGTTTTACAAACCAATATATAGCAGACCTGTAAGTAGAAGTAACCAGGCGAGGACGCAGTTTTTACTTTGTCTGAAAAAACAGCCATTATGCGGTAGTGTTGTGTGAAGAAGTCAATTATTCAGTAAGGTATAGAACCCCCTGAGCAGCAATAACTTCAAGTAAATGTTTGCGGTAAGAGGTCATCCACCTTCTTCTATGCACCCAGATTCAGGAACAACATCCCTGTATCTCCCAGTACCACCACAACCTTGTTTCAATTCTGGAAAGAATTGAAGATGCACCTTTTTAAAGAACACTACAACATGATGTAGCACCAGTCCACAAGTCCAAACACATCTCCAATCACTTATTGACTTGAACCACACCTCATTATAAAACTGCTCCGGTTCAGAGATGTTTGAGGACCTTCTTTAGGCACAGAATAAAGTGAGTCCACAGGGCTTAAAGCCTGCTGTCAACACTGCTCCTGTACTTTAGAATCCCAAGACTTGTTATTCCTCTTACGGGTCCTAGGGGCTAGTGTCAGTTGATGAAACCACTACAGAGGTTGCCTTCCTCTTTAAAAAATGAAATAAAGGCCACTTCCGGTTTACACTGGCCCTATGGGAAATACCAAAATTCAAAAGGTCACTAGACAGGCTGAGCACAAATGGAGGGCCCATAGCAACCCTTATTTTGAAACAGCCCATAAACTACAGCTAAACCACTACAGGCCATGTATACAACCTGCATACTACTCCAGCAGTATTTTAGCAGCCAATAATGAACAGAAAGATACTGTTAAATTCTCAGATCTCTTCCATCTTACTCTTCAATGCCAGACCCGATGGGGGCCCGGGACACACTCCACCAGTAGGCAAGAAGCCCCTCGCCCCCCATTGCGAAGCCCGCAAAGAAGAGGTGCCCCAGGGTAGGCTACGGCGCCACCTGGCCTACCAGCTAGCTGCGGAGGGGGGGTTTAAAAAAGGGCACAGGGCATATAACCCCCTAGAAGAAGGTCAAAGGGGGTTATGTGAGTAAACATAAAATATAAAAATAAAATAACATCATAAATCGCAAACAGGAGGAGGAGTGAGAGGAGCAGCCGCTCCTATTTGGGGTTTGCAGTGGAATGTATCAATGCTTTGCAACCACAATTGCGGCCCAAAACCAGTGATCAGATATGGACACTATTGGCTTCCTGCCTGTAGGAACATCACTCCCAGGATACCCTAACTGTGTGGGATAGCTCTGCGAAAGGACACATCAGGGCCAAGGGTACTCTTCCCTGCTTCACAGCCCCCTTTCCTACAACGGGTATCAATCATAAATGTGAATGCTTAAACTATGTACATTTGTGTATTCGTAAATTTTATCCTCATCGACACTGCGTTCCTAGAGGGATTTCAGCCACAAGGAAAACCTTTACAAATATGGTGATCAACCATTGCAGATGGTTTTCACAAACAATTGTGAATGCTTTACCTACCCTTGTCTGAAGAGGAAGATTTGCACCGAGTGTGGAAAGGAGCACCCTCATTATCGCAGAGAGGGGTTGAGGAAGATACCTAGTGATATCTAATGATAATTTCAGGAAGCTTGGGCCATATTATCAAGAAAGGGTGATACATTACCGCCGCTTTTATCATCAGGAAACTGCCGCTAAAACGGCAATAATGGGCATGATAATATGCCCTTGTGAATTCCCAAAGAAGCTTGGGTTCTGGTGTTAACCTGGGCTTCTATGGGAAATCACAAGAGCATATTATCAAGCCCATTATCACCACTTTAGCGGCAGTTTCCTGATGATAAAAGCGGCGATAATGTATCACCCTTTCTTGATAATATGAACCCTCCTTCTTTAAAATCAAACGGGCTTAACATTCGATGATTGTAAAATTCTTCAATGTCGGACAAGGAAAACAGGTGTTAGTAAATCCCATACACTTAAGAGTGCCGCTCTCGGTAGAAGTTAGATAGACCTGTTTGGATAGATGGAACAAGCCAACAGACTGAAAGTACCTAACGACTGGCTTAGGGTAAGAGCGTGTCCGTCCACACTGCGTTGTGGCTTCCACTTTCCAGAACGGGCTTCCCTCTCCGCTCTTCCGGGAAACGAGGGAGTCCCTCGCTCGTAAGCGATCACGTTGCACAGACTTTGCAGAAACCGAAGAAAGCGGGGACACTTGTAGGCTTGCAACCTTACACCCCTCTCCCTTTCCACATACTCCCCGGGGCCTTGTACTACCAGCTGACACCTTCAACGCAGGCAAGATGGCGGCCATCGGACAGCACTGTTGCTGCAAAGGAATATTTATTGTAGAATAGATGATTTAAGACATGATTGAGAAAGATTGTGTGTTAATATAGGCTGTGAGTGTTAACAGATGCTTAGAAATATTTGCTAGAATATTCATTTTAAAGGACTCTTCAGGCCATGGAACTAAAGAAAATGGTTTAACGTTGTCATGTTTGTAGCTTAATTCGATTCTAGCTCTGCTTGCAGAGTGAGTCTAAAATCATTTTCATTCTTTCTGTTGCTCAGCATGAAGTCGTACCCTTAGGCAGACTTCAATTTGGAGATCTGTAAAAGATTATATTGTAGAGGTCAATATTAACCTGTGTTTAAAAATAGAGACAAACTCCCCCACGAGGATGTCGCCTCTGTTCGCGGTATATAATTGCTTCGCTGTCTGCAGCAGAAGAGAAAGTCTTTCCTGTGTATCTGAAGCATGCTGTGCTGCAGGAGGCAAGGACTCAGGGACGGAGAGTGGGAGAAAGAGAGAGGAAGAGAGGAAGGGAGGGAAAGAGGGACGGGCAAACAATGGATTAAACCCAGATCCTTTGACTGCGGGTGAGTGGTTGAAAAGTTTCAGCGCTCCGTCCATCATCTTGTTGTGTTTGCTTTGCTCTCTCTAAGTGCCATGGGTATAGCTAGACCTGGATCCCTTGTTTGCTGTGTCACTGGATTCAAGCTAGCCTGGCTGGTGAGGGGTGATGCCCTTAAACTTGTCCCAGGATGCTTGTTTCCGGTCCAGGGAGGTCCTGGCCTGGCAGTTTCGACTGAACTGTTCCCATGAGGAACATATTCAAGACTGATTTGCATATGGCTGGGTCCAAACTAGAGTGGCATAATGACCAAAAGAACAATGGATTAAACCCAGATCTCTTGCCTGGGGGTGATTGGTTGAAAAGTTTCAGCACTCTGTCCATCATCTTGTTGTGTTAGCTATGTTCGCCCTAAGTGGCCATGGGTATGCCCAGATGTGGGTCTCTTGCTCGCTGTGCCACTGGATTTAAGCTAGCCTGGCAGATGAGGGGTGAAGCCCTGCAACCGGCCCAAGGATGCTTGTTTCTGGTCCAGGGAGGTCCTGGCCTGGCAGTTTGGGCTGGACTGTACCCATGAAGAACTGGGTCAAGACTGATTTGCATACGGCTGGGTCCAAACTGGAATGGCATAGTGACCAAAACAACAATCGATTAAACCCAGATCTCTTGGCTTGGGGTGATTGGTTGAAAAGTTTCAGCACTCCGTCCATCATCTTGTTGTGTTTGCTTTGTTCACCCTTAGTAGCCAATGGCATGCCCAGACATGGGTCCCTTTCTTGCTGTGTCATTGGATTCAAACTAGCCTGGCTTATGAGGGGCGATAACATGAAACCGGTCCCAGGAAGTCCTATTTTGAACCTTTATAATGCCATCCTGGGCATCTCTCCTTTGGCTAAGCCTTGAGAGGAGAGGAAGCAATGACTTCTTTGACTGCAGGGAGAGATGATCTTATATTGTATTTGCTGTGCTTGACTGGGTGACTTGATTCCAAGGTCCAAAGAAAAAAATGCCTTCTGACGGAAACCTAGGCCGAGAGGAGTTTATGGCCAACTGTGAAAATCAGCCTAGAGACTGTCGGTGATACAAGAGGCTGTGGCGGGCTGATTGGGACTACCGCCATTGACTGCTCTGTCATCAGCCGTCTGTCTCTCTGCTTTCTGCCTTTTCTCCTGATCTCTTCTTTCTTCCTTACATATTTTCTGCTTTACTGTCACTTCCTTTCACCTTCTAAATTTTTCCACTTTTTTCTCTTGTCACATTTGCACCTTTTCCTCGCAGTGTCCCCGGCACTGCTCGCCCCCGTCAGCACCACTTTCCCGCTTTTCCTGCCTTACAGCTGTCCAGCCCTCCCCCTCACGCTACTCAAAGATGGCCACTACGCAAGCCCCGTGCCTCATGACATTATTCTTTTTTTACCCATTAAACGCCCGTGCCCACCGGGCACCCCAGTACTGCCAAGGTCATTTGAGTTTTTAGGGAAGTACCAAGGCCCCTATTGGCTATGCCAGCACCCAGCACCATGCAGGAGCCAGCATCTTCTGTGCTCCCACCTGCACTATTTTTAGTGGGTGGGAGAGCAAACCAGTATTCCCAGCCACACTGATAGGGGACAGGTTGCTTAGAGCAAGATGCCCCCACCGCCACCCCCACATGTGGGCATGGGGGATGAGCGAGCACCTCACATGCCCTTCTCCTCCTCCTCTTTGTCCTGTGGGCATGGGGCCCTCCCAGTACATTGTTTATTGTGGCAGGCCCTGGGAGATGGGGTCACCAGGCTAAAAGTTGGCTCATGGAGGGTGCCCCACGCACAACCCCCCCTCCCCCACATCTGAAACAAATTAATGAAGATATGTCAACTCCGGGGCTTGGCCATCCCTATGGATTTCAGAAAAGATAATGAAGGCCCCATGCATTTCCTTCTCTACCAGGTCCCCACGGGCCAACAGGCTTTATCTTGGGCCTGATGGGTCGATATTCAGTAGGAAGGTGTTGTTTTGCTCTTGGTGACAAGCTCTAGCCAACAGGAGCACTTTCATCAAGCCTCCTGGCCTCTAAACCTTTTTTTTCAATTGGGAGCTGAGGTTTCTGGCCCCCTTTCTCCAGCCCTGTGTTCTGCATGGGCTCCTGGTGTTCTTTCCTGCTAGGGGGGCATCTTTCACAGCCCCTTGCTGATATTCAGCAGAATAGTCTCCCTTCCTCAAACCTCAGCCTCCTTATTTATTTTATTTTCAACGTTTTATATAGCGCTGGATAGACCCGGAGGTATCAGAGCACTTTACATGAGGATCAGCGAGTTACAGGTTATTTAATTACATCAATTACAGGAGCCAAGTATAGACATAGGGGAAAAAACATGAGATTACACAATAATATGAGCTCATAGCATAATAAGACATACGTCTTGTGGGGAATGAAAGGTGGAGGAGGAATGGTAAACAGGGTTAAGGAATGCAGATAGAGTCAGGCAGACAGGCAAAGGAGAAAAGTACTTCAGGGGGAACAAAGCGGCCAAAGTGAGAGACAGACAAAACCGACCTGAGTATCATTGAAAGAATACTAAGGGAGGGGTGTGGGAGTCCAACAGGGGGATGAAAAGGTCAATCAGGCAAACAAGGAGCAAGTCCAGTGGAAAAGAGGATAGGTTGAAACCACCAAGAGGGAGAACCTACAGAAGCCGATAGCATTATCCCCCAATGGCGGGATATACAAAATCAAACATAAAACAATAAAGGTAGCAGACCCCACGGTTCCACGAAGGGCTGGAAAAGGGGAAGCAGTCAAAGAGTCATGAAAGGAGCAGGCAGGAGAGGGAAAAGAAACACAACGGGGAGACAAGGAAAACAATCTCCGATGTCCGGCTGGGTAGGTGAAGGCCGAGGGGGTGAACCAGAGCCAAACTCCTCAATAGCTGAACAGGACAGCTCCATGGGGTATAGGCCAAGGTTGCTCGGGCTCCGCGGTAAGTACAGGCAGTTATGATCTCTGCTCAGGGGACATCTTTATAGTTCAATGAAAAGCACCGGTTCCGATGTTACTGGGGAGCGCCGTCTGCCTCGTCCTCGATCTCGCCCCCCGGTCAAGAGTGGTGAGATGAGAGGTGGAAGTTACAGTTCCAAAGTCTTCCACATTTCCAGCAGCAGTTGTGAGTGTTGGGCATTTGAGCAGGATCCCAGTGGTAGTGGGGCCACTCCCAATCCTCTACTGAGTGTGCCTCCCATGCTGCTACCACTCCTTGCTAGTTGCCGGGCACCTGTGTGTTAATGGTTCAAAATGCCAGCCCACAAAAATCTCAGGGGAACCATCTTCCCCAGCTGCTCCCCAGGGGGCAGAAAAGGGCCAGGCCACCGGCCCTGGAGAGACACATCCCAGTCTTAAGGGTCATCTGGAGCCAAAGCTTGCCTCCCCACCCTGTCCTTTCCCGAGAACTGGATCAAGCACTATTAATGGCTCTATTCTTTGGGCGAGGCCTTTGAACCCCCTGTAGGAGAGCAGTGTAATTAATTTGCCCCTTTAGGGGGAACAAAGAGTTATGAAATGAGCCAGAGAATTAGACAATTCTTAAGTCCCATCAAAAGTGTAGGTATGATGGCAGGGACTGAAAATCTACACTCAGGATACACATTTAACTTTAGGTTGACGCCTCGCTGGACCCTGCAGGTGTTTGTGGGGCAAAAGTGTATTTTAGCGCAGATTTCTCCAGTACTGTGTAATAAAGTTTAAGCACCACAGACCGTCAGTGACCCAACAGACCTACACTATGAATACCCACTCAGGTTATAAGGGCTACCCGAGGTCAGTACCAATCCCTGAAGGATCCCTTCTGCAACAGCCAACTTGTGTCCAGATACCAGGCTATGCAAGACAGTAGTCTCACATGTGCACAATGGTGCTCACATGTTCAAGTGTAACTAGCTCAGGGCCTATTACCCAAGCTGTGTTGCAGCGGCCTTATCATAAAAGACAGACACTGGTGTTTAGTACTGCCAGTCCATTTACTGTGAATGTTTAGGACTCAGGTAGTAAGGCTCACTCACTCACAGAAAAAGGTCAAAAACCTGGATGTCACAAGTGAAAATCCCAGAAGGATTAAATAGGTGGAACACACTTTCCACCAACTAGTATGAAGAGACATAGGGTGGACACAGTGATTATTACACTCCAATAAAGGTACAATTTATTTGAACATTATTTTGGTTCTAAACATGACAACACATCACAAGATGCAGTGATAATACATAGACAAATGGCTGAATAGTGAAGGTTATGCAGCGTTAAGACGCATAACAATACCCCCAGGAGTATTTATATTCCCATCATAACATGGTCATTCCCTCACCACTTGCTTCCCTCTGGGCTAATACTGCTCTGTGTGACTCCCAAAATGGTGTCTTGCATTCGGTAGGTATGCCATCAATTCCACCCAGAAGTCATGTTTTCTAGCCGCTGGGAGAAGCATTCTGGAGTATGTTTTAATCATTTGGTTACAGTACACCATGTCATGGATCCAAACTTCGTGCAGGGAAATACAAGCAATATTGCTGTTTTTCTTTACCTCTTGTGGTCATGCTTCAGGGGGAAGGAAAACGATGTGGCATGACCAAGAGAGTTAAAGAAAATTAGTAATATCACTAGGGAATTTCCTCATTTGCAGAGTGCAGTTGTATTATATCGGCATAGATAGTTGTGGTTATCAGCTCTGCATGTGGTCTCTCTGTTATCCTAGTTAAGATGGGGCACTCCTTATGATGGGGCACTCCTTAACCCGTTCGCTACTAGGCCTTTTCCACCCCTGTGCTAAGCCTTTTTTTGGCTATTTGGGGTAGTTTGCGCTTAGGCCCCTGTAATGTTTTGACCACATAAGGTATCCACGCCAAATTTGAGTCCTTTTTTTCCAACATCATGGGGATTCTAAAGGTACCTGGGGTTTGTGGATTCCCCTAGAGGGGACCCAGAAATTAGCCAAAATACAAGTGCATTTAGTTTTTGGGGGAAAAATGGGAAAAAAGGGATACAGATGAAAGCGTCTGGCTTTTTCCCTGCAAATTGTATCAATAAAGTGGTTGTGGTACTGAAATCACTATCTTCCAAGCTTTCAGGAACCAGAAGACTTTTTCAGAAAACCAAAATGTTTTACACAGTTTTGGCATTTTTCTAGGACATAGCCTGTTTTTGCTTTTTTTTGTGCTTTCAACCTCTTTCCAGTTAATGGTAGAAATGGGTATGAAAGCAATAATAGATCCTGAACAGCTATACATTTTAGAAAAGTAGACATTTGTCTTGATCCTTCAAGGTTTCTTTATAGAAACTAACCATTGAATACAGGAAAAATGTAAAATTAGTTGAAAAAAACAGCCATTTGTGTCAACGTTTTCAACTGTACCTTCTTCTAATGGGAAACATCCTTTGCAACAAAACTTTTACAACGCACTACCATTACGACGCAACTTTTACAACGCAAACTATTACAACGCATAGCGCTTGGGGGCGCTCTAGGATAGGGAATAGGTTAATCTACTATCCAATAACCTTCCCTAGTGTCCACGGGGACTGGAGTTGGAATAGTAAATTAAACTATTCACTATCCAGCGCCCAAAAGCAGTATGCGTTGTAATGGTATGCGTTGTAAAACTTGCGATGTAAAGGTAGGCGTTGTAAAAGTATGCGTTGTAACGTCATACATCCCTTCTAATTATGACAGCTGTTTGAAAGCAATATACTGTTACATACGCTGGACCTTTCTGGTTGTTGGGATATATAGGACTTGTAGGTTCACCAAGAACCCGACGAACCCAGAGCCAATAACTAAGTGTGCGTCTTGCAATGGTTTTTTATTATGTACCGGGTATATAGCAATTAATTTGGGAAAATAAATACATGGAAAAATCGGTATGAAAGACACTTATGTATTTCTGAAATTGGAACAAAATATAGAGTTTAAAAACAGTAGATATTTGCACATTTCCGAAATCGTGAGTACCCATACTAGCATGAGAATTATAGGTCATTTATCAAAATGACTTCTTATTTACACATTGGCTTTCATTTGGAAGGCAGAAATGCATCGAAAGTCAATAGGTAATAACAGTTGCTCTACAATTCTGTTAGCCTAAGTCTCCCGATAAAAGTGGACACACTTTGTTTTTACAGTGAAAACGGACCCTTTTTTTGTAAAATGCCTAGCTGTAGATTTTGAACCCTAGCTCTGCCGGCACCTAGAGAAACCTAGCAAACCTATATATTTTTGAAAACTAGATACCCAGGGGAATCCAGGCTGGAGTGACTTGACTAGCTCTCACCAGGTTCTGTTACACAGAATCCCTTGCCAACCGAAATATTTGTAAAGAAAACCACATTTTCCTCACATTTCTGTGGTGGAAAGTTCTGGAATCTGCGTAGATCCACAAAACTCCACCCACCCCATGTTCCCCAACGTCTTTTGAGAAAAATGGCTTCTCACTTGTGTGGGCAGGACTAGTGCCCGTGACAGGAAACGGCCCAAAACACAATGTGGACACACCACATTTTCACAATGAAAACTGACCCTTTTTTTGTAATGTGCCTAGCTGTAGGTTTGTAACCCTAACTCTGCCCGCACCTAGGCAAACCTAGCAAACCTATACCTTTTTGAAAACTAGACACCCCGGTGAATCCAGGATGGGGTGACTTGACTGCCTCTCACCAGGTTCTGTTACCCAGAATCCCTTGCAAACCTCAAACACATTTTCCTCACATTTCTGTGGTGGAATGTTCTGGAATCTGCGTGGATCCACAAAATTCCACCCACAATGCATTCCCCAAAGTCTTCCGAGAAAAAATGGTACCTCACTTGTGTGGGAGGGTCAAGTACCCGCGACAGGCAAGGGCCCAAAACCTTGAGGCGACTTCAAAATTATCTATCACAAAACAATCTGGTTTTGTGATAGGCCGGGCTCGGCGGCCATCGATGGAAACTTACCAAACCTACACATTTCTGAAAACTAGACAACCTGGGGAGTCCAGAAAGGTATGGCTTGCGTAGGTCCTCGAACATTTCCCTACAGAGAATCCCCTGCAAACCTCAGATTTAGCTGAAAAAAAATCACTTTTTTCTAAAATTTCTGTGTGGGAAAGTTCTGGAATCTGCATGGGGTTCAAAATCTACAGCTAGGTCCGTTTTCACTGAGAAAATGTGTTGTGTCCACGTTGCGTTTTGGGCCATTTCCCGTCGCGGGCACTTGGCCTGCCCACACAAGTCAGGTACCCTTTTTCTCGGAAGACTTTGGGAAATACGGGGTGGGTGGCATTTGTGGCAGGGGGGGCATTGACATACCCCCACCCTAATTTGAATTGCCCAAAATAAATCCCAGGTGTCTAGTGGACTGTTTGCCTCCCCTGGAGGGACAGATTGGGGGATACTACCCCATCTGCCCCCCGGGTGGAGAAGGGTTGTAATTTAGGGGGGGGGCATTGGCATGCCCGTTTTGGGTGGCCCGACCCTAAGTAAAATTACCCCAAAAAATCCCTGGCATCTAGTAGGCTTTCTGCCCCCCGGGGGGGGGCATAAAAACTGTAATTCTTTTGGGCGGGGTCGGGGGCATTGACAAGCCCGTTTTGGGCAACCCCCACCCTAATTTCAATTGCCCAAAATAAATCCCGGATCTCTAGTGGGCTTTTTGCCCCCCCACCCCAGTGGGCAGATTTGGGGCTACTGCCCCCATCTGCCCCCCAGGGGGGCAGAAAGGCTGTAATTTTGGTGGGGGGGGGCATTGGCATGCTTGTTTTGGGCAGCCTCCACCCTGAGAAAAATTGCGGGGGAAATAAATTCATGGCACTAGTGGGCTTTCTGCCCCTCTGGGTGGCAGATAGGGGGGCTACTGACCCATCTGACCCCATGGGGGGCAGAAAGACTGTAATATTTTTGGGTGGGGTGAGGGCATTGGCATTCCCGTTTTGGGCAGCCCCCACCCTAATTTCATTTGCCAAAAATAAATCCCTGGCGTCTAGTGGGCTTTTTGCCCTCCTAGAGTGTTGTAATAATAATAATAATCCTGTATTTGTAAAGTGCACAGCTACCCATAGGTTTCCGGGCGCTGGGGGCCATCAGGAAGATTCAGCAAGCTATTGCCCAGAGTCACATGGTGCTGGGCAGATCCCAAACCGTGATCCCCAGCATCCAGCTTCAGTCGCCTGCGCCTCACCTCTTCTCTCTTGTAGAGAGTAGTGTTGATGGCTGAAGTGGCATAGAGCGGAGTAGAGTGAAGAAGAGTGCTGTAGAGTGTTGTAGAGCGTCATAGGGTGGAGCGGAGTGGCATAGGTTGGAGTGGCCTAGAGACAAGTGGCATAGAGTGAAGAGACTTAGAGTAAAGTGATGTGTCATCGAGTGGAGTGATGTAGAGTGGCGTGGAGTAGAGTGGCGTACAGTGCAGTGGCGTAGAGTGGAGTATGCATGACGTGGTAGCGCACTGCTATTACAAACAACACATTATCAATGGAAATTACCATTACATTTGAGCAGACATTCAGTTTTACTGATAAAACTATAATGTGTGGAAATTGGCATCATCTATTGTATTTATTTGTTTTGAGTGTATTACAATATTTGTTCCACCACACTTTAGAATTCCCAAAAATGTGCTTCATTTGTCCCTTCCCAATTCTCAAGTATTATGAAGAATTGGTAGAGCTCATTTACTTGTTGTTGTGCAGTAGAAGAAAATAACATCCTACAGCCTTTGCCACCCCCAGTACCCAGCAAGATTGTCAAATAAATCCTCACACTTTACAGTCAGAGAAACAAAAGTAAACACCAAACGTCCTGAGAAGACAGAGCCTAACATTTGACTTCTGTCTTTGAATGCACAGCAAATGCAGCAAGATAAAAACACAAAAACACTATTTAAAGGCCTGTTTCTTGCTCATTCCCTTCTGAACTCCAGCATAGTTATTTCTGCACGCTCTACTCCCCCATTTTCAGCGCCTATGGGATGGGCGTGAAATTGAGGAAGAGAATTGTTTAAGTTATGCTATTAGAAAAGAACACTGACCAAAATAAACAAGCTCATAGACAGAACATTGTGCCTCAAAGGCATGCAAGATTAATGAACTGGTACTGGCAAAGATAAGTAGAATCAGTCAAGCAGAAAGATAGATGGCAGCAACCTATTCCAAGAAATACAGCACATTTACTACAGCCTGAACTAGCTTTCAAGGGAGACAACTGAAAACACATCTACTCTCATGGATAGGCTCACGAAGAGGAAAGGAAAAGAGGTCCCAGAAAGCGAGCACTTGTGGACAAATGCAAGGAGCCACTCAGTGGGGGGGTAAACAAGCTGTGCTACATGGGAGGGGCAAAGACATGCTGGACAGCCTAAAACAAATAAAGCCAGCAAATAGAAAGCGCAAGCAAATGTGAGTTACAAACCACAAAGCCAATGGTAAGCAATGGGTGGAATGTATTCCCAGGTCATCTTCAGCATGTCCCCAATATGCCTTTGGAAGGCTTCGATCTAATAATACACACAAGCCATGTGCATATACACATGCAAATTACACAAAAGCACAACAACCTCAAACGATGTTGTATAAAAAATAGTGCATTTTAAAACACCCAATACATTTTATGAATATAAATATGATTATTTGTTAGGGATAGCTGTGACACTGAAATACCCAGAGACAAGGTTCTATTCAAATATAATGGACCGGATGAACATTTTGAAGGGTTTTAGCAGAAACTCTGCATTTATTTAGCGAAATATGAAAGTTATTAAAAAGCTATTCTGATTTTAAACACTAGCAGGTGTTGCAGTGTGGAAAGTCCCACACAGCAAAAAGCGTGCTTCATTATTTATGATTTTGGAACTCAGATGAGATCCACATAAAGAAACAACAGACGCAAATACATTTTCAATACAATCACAAATAAAGATTACAAAAGAGAATAAACATTTAAAACCCTCTAATATATTTCTAGAAAGCTTTTAAAAAAGTTAAAATTTTTATAACAGAACATTTCATTAGGGGGATTGTAGATAGAATATAAGAATGCAGGAGCTGAGAGAATACTTAATTGAAGACAAATTGGTCTCAGCCATTTACGCCTATAAGAGATTAAAGCTGGACATACAAAGAGCACATGGGTGATATCCTGAGTAGAAACATTACAAAGATTACACCTAGCTGAGGAGCCGTACCATCTGGACAATAATTTATTCAATGGAAGTAGATCCTGCCTTAATAGAAATAGAAATCTGCGTACACCATGAGGGAGATTCCAAGTAACATATGGTTGCGCTTTCTTATTAGGCAGGTATCGGTGATCATCGAGACATCTTTCTTCATAATACGAGCTTCCCTATCCATCTTAAAACTTAATTCCCAAGATGCCAGCATCAAAGTGGATTTCAGTTGATATGCCGATAAGGTAAATAAAACTGATTCATCAAGTTGTAAAAGATCAACTGCAGTTCTAAAATTTTTCACAATTAAAGAGTGCTCTTTGAAAGTTCCTAACAGTTCTTTTTGAATAAGGTGTCTTAATGTGCCAGATTCTCCCCTTGCAAGGTTAAAGACCCAACGCACTATCCCTGCTAGGCCCTGGACCCAGCTACTACGCAGGCCGAATTCCAATCTAAGGGCGGCTGTAGAACATGATGTATTAACTTTGGTTAGGTACCGCAGAATTTTGCCTTCCGTAGTATTTAAAAAAAAAACAATTACTTATATCAAGTAATTCGATACCATATAGTAACGATGCTGGGATTTTACCGCGGTAAAATTCTAACAAAATAGCAAAGTGTCTTTTACCTGTAGAGTTGTAAAGGGAGAATAAACTTTTACCTTGAACAATTGCTTTCCGGGTGTTATTTGCTATGTAAGCCTTTTCACTTAGATTACCAACGATAGTTTTTCCGAGGAAGACATTAGATTTTACCACTTCTAATCTTTGCCCACCTACAGAACAAGGAAAGCTCACATATTTTGGTTTTTTCCTTCCCGACATGCACATTACTTTACTTTTTGATACATTTATCTTCAAATAATGTGCCTCAGCATGTTCGTAGAGTTCCTGCAGATGATTATTTAGTCCTTTTGGTGTTAAATCCAGAATTAATATATCGTCTGCATATAACAGACAAACAATTGATGAACCCCCCAGGGTGGGTGCAATTCCTTCCCTTATGGACAAAAAATGAGGGAGATCAATATATAAAGGGAAAATAATAAAGGGGCCAGCAAACAGCCTTGTTTTAACCCATTAGCAGAAGGGATTACTTGGGACAATCCTCTCACCCCACCCAGCAAGATTCTGCACCAGGTGTTAGAGTGGAGAGCCTGAACTAGATCCAAAAGAGTGGACGGCATACCAAGGTACGATAGCTTTCTCCACAGCAAAGACCGATCTACTTTGTCAAAAGCTGTGGAGAAATCTATGAACGCTCCATAGACTCTCCCTCCTCGAACCTTGATATATTTTTCACTTATGATCTGCAATGCCGTCAAATTGTCCATGGTACCATGCCTTTGCCTAAAACCCGTTTGCTCAAGGGGCAAGATTTCCTCCTTAACCACCCAATCATTAATCAATTTAAGCAGACATTTCGCAAAAACCTTACCTATAGCATCCAAAAGGGCAATTTGACGGTAATTGTTTGGGGCATCCCGTTTTCCCTTCTTGTGAAGGGGAACCAATATGCTCCCTCTCCAGGAGGGGAGAACCAATTTATGGCTGAAACATAAGTTAAAAACCGGGAAGAGAATTTTGCTCCACATCTCACTATTTTGTTTTATAACTGAAATGGGAAGCTCATCCGGACCCATTGCTCCAGAGGATCGCAAGCCCTTAATAGCCAATTCAATGTCCTTTTCGGATGGCGGTTCATATTGGGAGCTATCCACATACGTTCTACCATAATCAAGCACCAGTCCATTGCTAGCATATAAATTTGCAATGTAT
The DNA here is from genome assembly GCF_964261635.1 of Lissotriton helveticus. Classification (NCBI taxonomy): domain Eukaryota; kingdom Metazoa; phylum Chordata; class Amphibia; order Caudata; family Salamandridae; genus Lissotriton; species Lissotriton helveticus. The sequence goes on from NC_136069.1 coordinate 68,101,574, forward strand.
CCGACCCAAATTTGTTCTTCGATTGGGATTGGTAGTGGTCTAGATCTTACTCCGCAGCCTTCCCCAATAAGTGACCAAAATGTCCCAGCTAGACCCTTACGAACTGCTTCCCGTAATTTAACCCATAAACAATCTTCACTCTCACGTTTCAATTTGGCCTTCGCCCTACTCCTCCTTCTTCCTAATAAAACTATTCTATGGTATCTTTCAGAAGAATAGATCAAGTACTGTTCCCTTACTAATTTATTTATTTCGATATTAAGATTCCGAAGACAACTGGGAGTTACTTTAATATTACTTATTGGATAGGATTTTTTTGCCATGGAAGTTACTCTAGTCAGTTCAGAGCCCTTCCAATAAATCAAATTCTCCACAGCAGCCTCTAAGATGCTTGCCAACCCCTTAATTGCCCTGAAATTCCAATGGCATCTTCCAAATTTGTCTCCAAAGGTTACCAGTTCACTGTTTAATGACCACGAGTCCGTTGATGGTAGGTTCAAATTTACTGTAATAGTGAGTAACTTGTGATCACTAAATACTGTATTAGAGACCGACAGGTCTTTCAAAATGGAAAAAAAAGAACATCCTACTACCACATAATCAAGGATGGATTCACTATTATTGGACTTGTGAGTAACATTTGCCGGGGTATCGGAGGTCATTCTTCCATTAGCTATAATGCCATCTACTTCTGACAATTCTTCCAAAAATAATTTCCCTCTCTTATTAGTTTTTATATTGTCCGGAAAGATGGCTTGGGGTATCTGTAGAGATTCTTCCTTAAGCACGTTTCTAAAAAGCTCCAGACTACAATTAGAGATTTTACAATTAAAAATCTCCTATTAAAATTATGTGGGGAGAAGGTTCAGAGTCAAGTACTTTCTTTATATAGGAAAAAACCTTCTTCAAGCCTACATTATAACATGTTTCTGGGTGAATATAAACATTTATCCCTATAATTAGTTTACATGAGTTGTCATTAGCGACATTGCGAAGTGTTATTGCTTGAAAGAGATTACTAGGATCTAAGTAATGAGTAAAATTCCATTGTATCTTGTTAGACAACAGACAGGCCACTCCACCCTTAGCATGGCCTCTCCTAGAGGAAGTGGCTCTACCATCTAGCGAAAAGTAATCCTTACCCGCAAAAAACTTCACATCACACCAGGTCTCTTGGAGACAAATCATGTTAGCTTCTAGTGTATGCAGGTATTGTAATTTCCCTGGACTATTCTTTATACCGACCACATTCCAGGATATTATTTTTAGGTCAGTGCTAAAGATGAGAGTACAATTTGGAATTGATCTTAGATTTACTTGACAAGACACCAGGCAACCAATTCCATTTTAGACTCTCCTCTGTTGCACTCAATTGACAGGGACGGGGGTTTAAGTATGTCACATGCCTTACATTTTGTGAGATGCAGATTTTTAATTCATCGGTTACACCAGGCTTATTTATACTATTCCTTGGTACCTCCGAGAGTAAAGACTTATTTACGAAATTTCTATTTCGAGAATCTGCTAGATAGGGAATGACATCAATCCCCCTGCTTTGTAATCCTTCAGACCAATGTAAGATATGGTTTACAACAAGTTTAGAGTAAAATCTAACCCCTGCTAAATTCCCAGCCTCAAGTTGCACAATAGTAATTAAATCTATATCATTTGTTTGGATGTATGACGTTACAACGCATACTTTTACAACGCCTACCTTTACATCGCATTTTTTACAACGCATACCATTACAACGCATAATGCTTTTGGGCGCTGGATAGTGAATAGTTTAATTTACTATTCCAACTCCAGTCCCCGTGGATAGTAGGGAAGGTGTTGGATAGTACATTAAACCTATTCCCTATCCTAGAGCGCCCCCAAGCGCTATGCGTTGTAATAGTTTGCGTTGTAAAAGTTGCGTCGTAATGGTAGTGCGTTGTAAAAGTTTCGTTGTAAAGGCTGTTCACCCATTTGTTTGAATAATTTTCAAGCTTTCAATCTCCCAGAAACATTTGAGGAGCGAGGATCTGTTTAATATGACATCCGAATCAAACAACGGGACAAAATCAAGATGAAGGGTGTCTATATTTTCCTTTTCAGAGACAGTATTTGGCTGGAATGTGTCTATAATTTCCTTGTCGCGAACAATATTCCTTAGCTTGGTTACCTTCTCACCTTCAATCATAGCAGGGAATGGTTTAGCTAGAGGATTAAGAGCTGTTAAAAGAGGGCTAACTGGTTTAATTTGTTCGACTAGACTAATACTGCTGGAAGGCCCCTCTGATACGGGGATCATAAAATCTGGATCTAATTTGGTTTGCCCAATCGTATCATGGGATACATTGAGCAAAGAGTTTAGAATGGATTTTTTTCCTACGGAGATATCTGGGTTTTCTTCAAAGTTGATTTTCCTCAGTCTTTTTTTTGCAAATCTACGATTAGGTTTCCTCTTTTTTCCTCTTAACTTTTTACTTTTCCCTTTTATTCCCTTTTTGCCCTCATATGAGGCATCCAGAGTACCCTCTTTCTTTTCCATTATATGTGGTTTAAATATAGGGAATGGCTCCTTATCTATCATTTGTTCAGGGCCCATCAGGATTTCAATTTCTTGGTTAAGCTCAACAGCACAGTTGGTTACTGCTGTTTTTAATGTGTTTGCCTGGGGATTCCCCAGAGTAACTACTGGTTTCATCCTATCGGTGGAGAGGGAATTCTCATTTTGTCCTATTTGAACTACTCCTAAATCTTGGGGAGTGCTCTCAAGCTTATTCTCTACCATCTTGTCTTTCAATACTTGCACATCCACTGGAGATGAATCTTGTTGTAGGCTAGATTTAAGCCCTAATTTACTTGTCAGTAATACGTTAAGTATTTGTGTTACAGTTTCCAGCACACAGTCTGAGCCGCCAACAAATTTTTCCAATAAAAGTAAAATAGAGGAAAGCAGATGTTCTAGGGAGATCAATGATTCAGAAAAAGGTTTGTCCTGCCTAATGGTGTGGTTGACATGAGTATCAGTAATGTTAAACTCAGGACTAATGGAAATGTTTGACTGAGACATGGAAAAATGAGATTTATTAGAAGGGGTACTACTATATAATTGGAGCCCTTTTGGGACCGGGGCTACTGGAGTATTTTCTAGATCTATTACCTTGCTGGAGTCATGGGTGATATATCTCTTACAGAGCTCAATATCTATATCGGGGAGAGTAAAATCATTACCAGAATCGACCACAGGCTTGGATGGACCAGGAGAATTTTTTAAATCTTCGATTTGGTGGGAGGAGGGATTGTGCACACGCACCTCAACTTTTTTGGGGGTGGGAACAGAGAGTGGCCCCATACCATGTAGGCATGTTTCCCCGAATACCTGCTTTAGGGGCAACGGTAACAAAAAAGGGTCAGAAGACACATCCACCCCAACGTTGGGAAGAGCATCAACCTCTATTAAATTTACCAAAGCACTAGAAGTGTCTTGATTGCTATTCTCTCTCATTGTAATTCTACCTTGTTCTATACTTGTTTCATTAGTGTTTGCTGGCATTAAATCCCCATTCTGGACCTTATCCTTACCTCTTTCCCATAAGCTATATAATTGACATTTTCCCTTTAACTGTATGACAGCAACGTCCTTATTTCGTAGGGGATTTGATTTGGTCTTAGAGCAAGTTTTGCCCACCAATAACCGGCCCGACCTTAACTTTTTTGCCGTCATTACAAAAATCAAATCACTAAAAAAAGGTACGAAGGTCAATATTGTTAAAAAGCAGTTAAAAAGGGAGCTACAGCTTTACAACTATTGGGTATTCCCTGATTTAAGCAATATTACAAATCACAACTAGCTCATAGAAATCGGCCTTCAGTGCACATGGACCACAATGCAATATTAGTACAGTCACCCAGAAGTTAACGTTAAAATGTGGATACTAGAGGAGGGTGCCCCAGCCCAGCCGACTCCAGCCTCGGTGGGCCTCAGAGGGCCCGCCCTTTGCCCGGGCTTCGCCCCGTGCTCCGTCCCGTGCGCGTCCCGCGGGCCACGGGAAAGGGCGTAGTTAAATAGGGGGAATTGGGGCGGGAAGAGACACCAGCTGCACTGCGTTGGCTGAGCGCTGGGAATGCTGGGTCTCGCAGTCCCGGCCCCTGCAGGTGTTGGTAGTTCGCCCTTAGTCATCTTGCGCAGCTCACCCCCGGAGTCCTCTGTGGCAGTCCTTCGGTATCAGCAGCAAAAAATCCCAGAGTTCAGAGAGCAGGGAAGGATCCACACAAACAATCGGCTTGGGAGCGGCTCCCGCGGAGCGGGGGCCGCGAGCCGTAGGTAGCCTACGGGGGAACAGGGGGCGGGAAGAGACACCAGCTGCGCTGCGTTGGCTAAGCGCTGGGAATGCTGGGTCTCGCAGTCCCGGCCCCTGCAGGTGTTGGTAATTCGCCCTTAGTCGGCTTGCGCAGCTCACCCCCGGAGTCCTCTGTGGCAGTCCTTCGGTATCAGCAGCAAAAAATCCCAGAGTTCAGAGAGCAGGGAAGGATCCACACAAACGGCTTGCGAGCGTGCTTCATTAATATATATATATATATATATTATATAAGCTTTCCTATTTTCAGTTTCTATTTTTGGTAAATTCTGGTGGGGTTTTTTCTGTTTTTTTAAGTGATTTCAATTCCTTAAAAAACAGTGGTTATCAATGGTTACACATTTTCGTGCCATTAAAAACAACAGAAACAGTGTTTTTCTGGTGTTTAGGGAACTTTTTGCTTTAATTATTGCTTGCCTTCTGCATTGATAGTGCATGGTATGTACACAGTGTACGTACAGTGTATATGAGCTTCAAATACATTTTTAGTCATCAAACACATTGTAGTACACGTTACAAGATTTCTTCAGTGAGCCTTTGGTCATGCGCACTTGCTATTTCCTTCCCATGTAAAGGCCCTCTCAACGCATATTGGCACCGACATAGCTTTCCATGCCAGTACTGGTGCACCCGATGATTGCGATTCTCTGGGACAGGTTCTACAACATATGCGTTGAATTGGGCACATGTGCCCACAGAGTTATAGAAGCAGTCAAAAATGAAGCAGCACTGGAGAAAATTCCAGTTTTCTGAAGGGATCCAGAACTTGTGCAGAGTACCACAGTGAGGCCTCATTGGCTTCAAATGCCATGGTTGGTAAAGGGACATTTCTATGCATCACTGCCAGCCTTTCTCATTCATTGTAAAATAAAAGTTCCTGAATAGGGCCTCAACTTTTCTTTGCTTACCATGTGGCAAGCACTCTAACATGGAACATGTTGCAGTACTAAAAGTCACTACAAAAGGTCGCCCAGCCTACTCTCAAGGAGATGTTTCACATCTACTCCAATTATGCTGAGCACTTGGTAGACAAGGGTGTTTTCAGCCTCTAGTTTTATGTCCAATACAGCAGTCATGTTATCCTGTACAAATCTAATAATGCAGTAGAGTGTACTTTTTTCACATCTCTATCAATATACGACCAACTGACCAACTATCCTCTCATTTCTTGCCCTTTGCATCATCACTCAGCAAAATATCTGTAAATGGTTGCCACATGGATAATGTAGCATTCACAGCTTCTAAGACTGAGAACCACCAGCTAAGTGACACAGTTGGGATGACTCTTTCTGTGATGCCAGACAAAGCACAAAATGAGAAATATGTGCGTTTTAGTTCCTGCATATAACAAAACAGTGCACCTTAATGGACTAAAAAGTCAATAGCATTCTTCATTAACTCTGAAAATAGTAAATATGCTTTTAGCATACCATCTCAAGTGGCAAGGATCTCTTATGGGGAAGCACTTCAGCTCAGATATCGTATTTAACAGGTATTCATACAACTTTTTCATATATGTAGCTGAATCATGGCAAATACAAACAATATCACTCCAATCTTTGTTGAACGTGGTGACATCACTCTTTTCACATATAGCTGTGACTGCAGCTTGCATTGAATGTTTAAAGTCTGAGGTATTTGGCAGTTCAACCACTATTAATACTGCCTAGAAAAGGGGGCTGATGTATCAAGGGTTTTTACCCATTCTCTGTGGGTAAATGTGATGGTAGATATTGGGGAAGATTCTTATGAAACCAGCAATTTTAACTATCAGTAAAAGAATCAAACATAGCCAGAGTATCAAATATAATTTTGAAATTTCCTGCTTCCCCACAGTCTATAAAATAATTAAACAAGACCTAAAACATGCTTCTAAACCCTGCATCTTAAGACCAAAGACCACACAACTGAAAATAAGCAAAAGGAAGAATAAACAATATTTTAGCAACATCCCTGGTCAACAGAACTCAAGCAGCATTACACAACGCTCAGCCGGATGGAACGCTCATCCCCTCTTGCAAGGGGGTGTAAAGGAGGTCCTTAAAACATGGCAGCAAGGCATGACATAAAACACAGAAGGATGGAAGGAATGAGCATTCAATCCTACTGTGCGTTTTAAGGAGGGCCTTAAAACATGGCAGCAAGGCATGACACGACGTACAGCAGGATGGAATGCTCTTCCCCTCTTGCAAGGGGTAACACGGCAGTAAGGCATGACAAAACCCACAGCAGGATTGAATGCTCATTCCTTCCAGCAAGAAGGTGTAAAGGAGGGCTTTAAAACATGGCAGCAAGGCATGACATGATACACAGCAGGATGGAACACGCATACCCCCCTGCTAGGGGGTGTAAAGGAGGGCCTTAAAACATGGCAGCAAGGCATGACACGACGTACAGCAGGATGGAATGCTCTTCCCCTCTTGCAAGGGGTGTAAAGGAGGGCCTTAAAACATGGCAGCAAGGCATGACATGATACACAGCAGGATGGAACACGCATCCCTTCCAGCAAGCGACATAAAGGAGAGCCTTAAAACATGGTAGGAAGGCATTACACGACGCTCAGCAGGATGGAACGCTCATCCCCTCTTGCAAGGGGGTGTAAAGGAGGGCCTTAAAACATGGCAGTAAGGCATGACACGACGTACAGCAGGATGGAATGCTCTTCCCCTCTTGCAAGGGGGTGTAAAGGAGGGCCTTAAAACATGGCAGCGAGGCATGACATGATACACAGCAGGATGGAACACGCATCCCCTCCTGCAAGAAGTTGTAAAGGAGGGCCTTAAAACACGGCGGTAAGGCATGACAAAACGCACAGCAGGATAGAATGCTCATTCCTTCCAGCAAGTAGGTGAAAAGGATGGCCACAAGGCATGACATGAGGCATAGCAGGATGGAACGCCCATATCCTCCTGCGAGGGGTTGTAAAGGAGGGCCTTAAAACATGGCAGCAAGGCATGACATGATACACAGCAGGATGGAACACGCATCCCCTCCTGCAAGGGGTTGTAAAGGAGGGCCTTAAAACACGGCAGTAAGGCATGACAAAACGCACAGCAGGATAGAATGCTCATTCCTGCCAGCAAGGAGGTGTAAAGGAGGGCCTTAAAACATGGCAGCAAGGCATGACATGAGGCACTGCAGGATGGAGCAGGCATCCCCTCCTGCTAGGGGTTGTAAAGGAGGGCCTTAAAACATGGCAGCAAGGCATGACATGAGGCACTGCAGGATGGAGCAGGCATCCCCTCCTGCTAGGGGGTGTAAAGGAGGGCGTAAAAACATGGTCGGGAGGCATTACACGACGCTCATCAGGATGGAACGCTCATCCCCTCTTGCAAGGGGGTGTAAAGGAGGGCCTTAAAACATGGCAGTAAGGCATGACACAACGTACAGCAGGATGGAATGCTCTTCCCCTCTTGCAAGGGGGTGTAAAGGAGGGCCTTAAAACATGGCAGCAAGGCATGACATGGAACACGCATCCCCTCCTGCAAGGGGTTGTAAAGGAGGGCCTTAAAACACAGCAGTAAGGCATGACACGAGGCACAGCAGGATGGAACGCTCATCTCCTTCTGCGAGGGGTTGTAAAGGAGGGTTTTAAAACAGGAAAGTAAGGCACGACATGACAAACAGCAGAATGGAGGGCTTATCCCTTTCTGCGAGGGAGTGTAAAGGAGGGCCTTAAAACATGCCTCCCTTATTAAAATGGAACATACAACCACTCCTTAAGATCTGACAGTAATGCATGACATGCCACTCAGTAGGATGTAACACTCAGTTCCCTTCCTTCAAGAGAACATAAAGCAAGGCATGAAGAACTGAGAGTAAGGCATGACATGACACACAGCATGATGTAATACCTCTCTCTTCCTATAAGGTAACACAAAGCTGTGCCTTATGCTCTAATAGTAATACGTAACATGACACACGGTGGTATGCACTACTCTTCCTTTCCTACAAGGGAACTTGAAGTTGTGCTTTAAGATCTAACAGTAAAGCATGACATCACACATGTGTAGCTGCAACTCTCCCTCCTTCTTACGCACTCTGTACAGTTGTGTTCTCCTGCCTAAAGTGCCCTACTGCAAGTATCTTGGATCCTGATTTTGACTTTGACCCTAACCTCACACTCATCTAGTGCGTGCACAGAGGCCTTTCCTTTGACAACAGTGAGGTCCTGGGCCTGTCCTGTATCCTAATTTTGCTGATAGTGGACTACTTTATTGTCAAGGGTTTAGCGTGTAAGATAGTAGTGACAGTGTACTTATGTTTTTTTAAACCACAGTTGTGTACCAGACCGTATCATCCTACTGGCCCACTCCTGTAAAGTTCTGCTTCTATGTGCGAACCCAGATTCTAGCTCTACCATCCCAAATATATGTTGTGTGCGTTTGTGTGTGTGGCTTCTATACTAAATGCATTGTGTGTATGGACCAGAGTAATGGAAGCCTGTGTGATCCATTTTGGATACCCCAGACCGGTTCCTATGCAGAAGATGGAGGTGAGGTTGATTTCCAGACAATGTACATGTATGTCTGTCCTAAGTGGATCTGGAGGGCGGAGTCCTAGACACTAAAGTGGGGAAGGAGACAAAGCTTCTTTAAAAATTAAATTCCCCCTTTTGCTGAGAGGAACTTCTGCTGATATATCCTATGCCAGCGTTTCCCAAACTGTGGTCCGCGGACCCCCAGGGGTCCGTGAGACATTCCCAGGGGGTCCGCAGGTCTCGAGTGCCTGTCGAAGTGAAAAATGAAACACCCATGCGTCCTCACAGAACACAAGAGCTGTGAGTGTTGGCGAAGGGGCGACGAGACCACAACAATACAAGCGGGAGGCGGGGGCAGCGAATGGGCAGTGGGCAATCAGGGGGGGGGCTGCAGGGGGCACAGCAGCTGGGGGAAACGAGTGGAACAGAAGGCAAAAGGGGCACAAAAACAAGGAAAAAACAAGTGGCACAGAAGGCAGAAAGGCACAAAAAAACGAGTGGAACAGAGGGTAGAAGGGCACAAAAAACAAGGGAAAAACGAAGTGGAACAGAGGGCAGAAAGACACAAAAAACGAGTGGAACAGAGGGCAGAAGGGCACAAAAAACGAGTGGAACAGAGGGCAGGAGGGCACAAAAAACGAGGGGAAAACGAAGTGGAACAGAGGGCAGAAAGGCACAAAAAATGAGTGAAACAGAGGGCAGAAGGGTACAAAAAACGAAGGAAAAACGAGTGGAACAGAGGGCAGAAAGGCACAAAAAACGAGTGGAACAGAGGGGAGAATGGCACAAAAAACGAGTAGAGCAGAGGGCAGAAGGGTACAAAAAATGAGGGAAAAACGAGTGGAACAGAGGGCAGAAAGGCACAAAAAACGAGTGGAACAGAGGGGAGAAAGGCACAAAAAACGAGTGGAACAGAGGGCAGAAAGGCACAAAAAACGAGGGAAAACGAGTGGAACAGAAGGCAGAAAGGCACAAATAAAGAGTGGAACAGAGGGCAGAAAGGCACAAAAAACGAGGGAAAAACGAGTGGCACAGAGGGCAGACAGGCACAAAAAACGAATGGCACAGAGGCAAAATACAGAATACAGAAATATTGGGGCATCTAAGAACAGAAGGCAGAACGGGCAGAGAGGCACGGGGGCAACGAGGGGAACAGAAGGGAAAAACGGAAAGAGACACAGGGCAACGAGGGATACAGAAGGAAAGACCGGGCAGAGAGAGCACGGGGACAGCGAGGGGAACAGAGGGAAGAAAAAGGGGCACGGACCACGTACAGGCAGCGGGGGAAGACAGACAACAGCAGTCACAGACACAACAATGAAAATACAGGCAATACAATAAAAGCAATAAAACGTTGAAAGGCACATGTGTATAGGTTACCGTTACTTGGCAGGCAGGTAAAAATAGATGCAGCCAGGATCAGCAGTAGGATTTTCGTGCTGCTGTCTGATTGCTCACTTTCCACAATCCCTTGGGTACCACTAAATAAAACACGGCTGTATGCATACATGTCCATGCCAATAGATCCAATTCAGGCTGTCTCCCTCTTGAAATTGCCGCTGCTTCAAAAGGCTTTTTAAAAAAAAAATTTAAATTGTACAAATTCCTTGGGGGTCCCTGGTTTCCAATAGTGATTCCGTGGGGGTCCTCAGAGTCAAAAGTTTGGGAACCACTGTCCTATGCCAATACCATCTGGAAATGGTCAAGGTAAAGAGGGGACTGCAGTTTGTGATGTTCAAGCTGACCTGTCCAGCCTTTGTCCTCATCACTGTTCAAGGTGTCAGATGATAGCCAGGTGCAGAAAGCTCACCCCTCTTTGTGCCTCTGCTCCGGGTACTACAGGTTGGAGACTACCCTGCTGTGAGGATCAGAACTCTACACAAAGGCTATGTCTGGAGAACAGCCGGTAAAGGACACTTGAAAGCAGAACCACCGTACATACTTCTGAATGTGTAGACACGGAACCCACATCCCCTGTGTACTTCAACTGTGTAAAAGTGAGAGCCACGGACCCACTTGTTGCTCCCATTTGAAGTTCTCTCTGACCAAGGAAGGGAGTGCTCCACAGGGTACTTGGAGGACCGCTGAGCAGCCAGAGATGGTGTCATCCAGACAGTCAGCGTTCTAGAGATGAAGGCCCTTCACCTGTAGTCTTGCCTCGCTGAAAGTAGCTCTTGATCTGACCTGAAGCTCCTAGCAGCCAGCCGTCCTATTGAGAGAGGGAAAGAGCCGGCTAACATTGTAGGAGGGGTGACTCTCCAGGGAGAGCGAGAAGCAGCGGGACCGAAGTGCTGTTGGGTTCTTCCAGAAGAAACACTGGTGAGAGCAATCTGCGAGCCCCAGAAGAGGTGGACCCTAGTCATTTTGGGTCAAAATTGCAGATCTGTACTGTAGTCGGCCTCGCAGCTGTGCCAAGCAGTGCAACTGCGGCCAACCTCGCCTCTGTGCCAAGAATTGCGACTTCACGACTGTGCCAAGAAGTGGGACCTCGGCCCACCTTGCCACTGTTTCACGAAGATGGCTTTGGCTGACTGCGCAGCTGTGACAGAGAAGTGTGCCCAGGGCGAATCAAGGTGCGCACTTGAGGTTGGGGTTGTTGTACTGCTCAGGCGTCTTTCTCCTGTTCTTTATTTCAATATAAAGTGCACTGACAGCTTCTGGGTTAAGAGTAGTGCCATACAAAAAACATAATGAATTGAGTAAATACATCTAGGTTCCAATATTGGCACTTCCTCTTGTCTGTTCATGAAATCTTCCCAGGATACTGCCGCCGCTATATCTGAGATGATTTCAGCAGTGTTCCAGCAGATTTTAATGCTTGTTTTTTTGTTTGTTTTTATTGTTTAACTGGTATTCGTTCAGCGTTCCAAGATGGCTGCCGTGCACCGCACCGCGCTTGTTATGCTCCCATTATTAACCTTGCTACGTCTTGCTCCATGTGCCCTACTTATCATTGATGCAAAGGCCCGAGACTGCCGTGCGTAACCAGAAATGAACCGCTTCTATTGCACATTGACGCAGCATCTGGGGTGACTTACTGTTGTTCCAAACGCTAATTTGTGTTTTAATTAAGACAGGTGCCAGATGCAATGAGAGCACATTAGGGTCTCGTTTACCAAACTTTATTGCCTCCTTGAAGTGTTTTAGCCTCTGAAAACAAGCATTTTTCAAAGAACACGGAAACGCTGACGTGCGTAGTTCTTGATAGTGCCCTTCAGAAAGTGAACTTAGCTGCGTGACTTCTATCCTTGCTAAGAGAATCATGCAACCTGTGCGGAGTGTGTCAGCCCCCACCCTCCCCAAACCTATCCCAGGGGTAGACTTTATGTAGAAGCAGAAACGTCACCTGGTCGTTCTCAGTGGCATCTTAACCCCTTCCATGCGGCCGCGATTCTGCGCCTGTGCGGCAGAATCGCGAGTGGGCGGGTTTATGACGGCCCCCAGCCGTCATCAGCACACGAGCCCCGTAGTGGACTTTGGGAACCCCGGGTTTAATAATATTTTGAGGCCCCTGTTTGGAACAGCTTTCACAGGTCTCTCCTTAAAGGTGAAGATTGGGAGCTTCCAAAAACTTCGCTGGGGACTTTGAAAATCCTGACACAAACCCCTGAACATCCATTGCACATCCTGACACAAACCCCTGAACATCCATTGCACATCCTGACACAAACCCCTCAATATCCTTTGCACATCCAGACACAAACCCCTGAACATCCATTGCACATCCATACACAAACCCCTGAACATCCATTGCACATCCTGACACAAACTCCTGAACATCCATTGCACATCCTGACACAAACCCCTGAACATCCATTGCACATCCTGACACAAACCCCTGAACATCCACTGCACATCCTGACACAAACTCCTGAACATCCATTGCACATCCTGACACAAACCCCTGAACATCCATTGCACATCCTGACACAAACCTCTGAACATCCATTGCACATCCTGACACAAACCCCTGAACATCCATTGCACATCCTGACACAAACCCCTGAACATCCATTGCACATCCTGACACAAACTCCTGAACATCCATTGCACATCCTGACACATACTCCTGAACATCCATGGCACATCCTGACACAAACCATTGAACATCCATTGCACATCCTGACACAAACCCCATAACACCCATTGCACATCCTGACACAAACCCCTGAACGTCCATTGCACATCCATACACAAACCCCTGAACATCTATTGCACATCCTGACACAAACTCCTGAACATCCATTGCACATCCTGACACAAACTCCTGAACATCCATTGCACATCCTGACACAAACCCCTGAACGTCCACTGCACATCCTGACACAAACCCCTGAACATCCACTGCACATCCTGACACAAACCCCTGAACATCCATTGCACATCCTGACACAAACCCCTCAATATCCTTTGCACATCCAGACACAAACCCATGAACGTCCATTGCACATCCTGACACAAACCCCTGTACATCCATAGCACATCCAGACACAAACTCCTGAACATCCATTGCACATCCTGACACAAACCCCTGAACTTCCATTGCACATCCTGACACAAACCCCTCAATATCCTTTGCACATCCAGACACAAACTCCTGAACATTCACTGCACATCCTGACACAAACCCCTGAACATCCATTGCACATCCTGACACAAGCCCTTGAACATCCATTGCACATCCTGACACAAACTCCTGAACATCCATTGCACATCCTGACACAAACTCCTGAACATCCATTGCACATCCTGACACAAACTCCTGAACATCCATTGCACATCCTGACACAAACTCCTGAACATCCATTGCACATTCTGACACAAACCCCTGAACATCCATTGCACATCCATACACAAACCCTTGAACATCCATTGCACATCCTGACACAAACCCCTGAACATCCATTGCACATCCTGACGCAAACCCCTGAACATCCATTGCACATCCTGACACAAACCCTTGAACATCCATTGCACATCCATACACAAACCCTTGAACATCCATTGCACATCCTGACACAAACCCCTGAACATCCATTGCACATCCTGACGCAAACCCCTGAACATCCATTGCACATCCTGACACAAACCCTTGAACATCCATTGCACATCCATACACAAACCCTTGAACATCCATTGCACATCCTGACACATTCCTCTAAACATCCACTGCATATCCTGACACACACCTTTGCACACCCTGACACTAATGCTTCAGAAAGGAACTGTCAGTAGTGAATGAGATCATTGTCACCTCTCCATAACTGGCTCGTGACATCACACATCACATCTCACAAAGACAGATCACATCGTGTTAGGCCTCACAAGTGACATCTGCTGGTGGGATGATGTAAAGCTCGAGCATGTGCCCAGGGTGCATCTCCTGAGACATATATGTCCACATTTTCACCGATCGTGTGAGCCTGTCCACCCTTACTTCCAGTGTGCAAATGTGATTGTGTAAATATCCTAATAATGTGCTATACCCAAGGTTCTGCTCTGTTTGAGGTTTAATCACTGACTGCCCCTTGCAGGGGACAAACAATCAGTTTACTGCCCCCTGAGGGACACATAGTGTATTTACAACTACTCTCATAAGGGATGTAGAACCTTCTATACACTGCCAATGTACTTCAACTGAGAGGCAAAGTATGCAAACCTACACAATAAAAAAGAAAGAGCCAGTTGGAGGCAAACCCCAGCTACTGTCTCAAATGTCATGAAGTGCTGACATTAAGATGCGAAAGGAGACCTCCACTAGGATGCTTTATAGTGAACGCCTAAATGAGCGAAGACACAAACACATACAATTCCAACTCGCCCTCTAACGGTTATTGTGCCATGTAAAGTGTTGTGCTGTGTTGAGTACCAGGAGTACTTTGGAGCAGGTGGGATCCATCCCACCCGGGGTTTAAACTTTGTCAACCAGTTCTTCTACATTTCAGATCCAGGATTTGCTGGTGCCTGGTGCTCATGAGGTCTTGATGCACATTCTTCCCACCATCGATCTCTTCACTGGTTGCCAGATCTATCGCCTGGCACCAATCTTTCCCTTGGTTGGCTTAGACACTTCTCTAATCCTGGGTGCAGGTTCTTCCCTCACTCTCAGTTTCCTGCTCTATCCTAGTCTTCGCTATCGAGGAGGATCTGCTGAGACTTGGTAAACACTCGACGCAAGGCTTCGTGGAGGTTACCGCCATCAGCTACTTGAAGCAGATGCACATAGAAGTGCTATTGTGCTTCAGATCAGGCTTCAGGAGGGGAGGAGGCTTCGCAGAGAAGGAAAGGTGCTGAATAGGGTAAGATGCCTTTCACAGTAGAGAGCCTGCCAGTGCCTGACTGGGTACAGAATAAATGAGACATTGACACACACATGCTACCACTAGCCAAATTGTGCTGTGGTACGACCACCCTTAAGACTGCATGTGGAAGCAGAGGTCTAAGCCCACCTCAAAACTTACCTCAAATGCGTGGTAAAGCCACATGTTGTAAAAGCATATGCGTTATCAAACCATGCGTGGTAAATGTACAACGTGGTAAAAACCTCGTTGTAAAGGCTGTTTCCCCTTTTTTTCTAGATAGTCTTTTGTTTCCTGCCAGTGAACTTGACCTGCATGAGAGTCGGCTGAAAGTGCCCATCTTTTCCTTGCAGTTGTCATCAAGGCGTTGTTGGAACGCATATACCATGCCATCCGATTAAGGATGGGCATTCGCGCCTCAACATGCACGGGGTCATGACTGATGATGGTGGTGACAGCAGGTTCGTAGTTCAGGGACTCAGGTTTTTTATCTCTTGCCCTGGATGTAGTATGCCAACTGGCCCTTCTGTAGTAAAACCCCTTCATGTCCCATAAATTGTTTCTTTTGCTTTCATCAAGTTTGGGGCAAGTGCAGAAGGGGAGTGTTTTACACAAGACAGAGAAAATTAATGTTTCTATCTGAGAATCACTGCAGGAAAGGCTAACTCACAAAAAAGTGCTTAGCTCTGCTTAGCAGCCACTGTCTTTTAAGGCTGGTCCAAAGCCCCTGAATCATATGGGTGGAGAGGCTTACCTGCTTGCATGAGGTGCTAGTCTGCACCTGCAACGAGAACCAATCTTAGCTTAAGAAGCCCTGCACAAGCCGAGGGTGCTGGAGTATCTGCGTGGAGGGCTCCCCAATGGACCAATGTTGCATAGTATCCCAACCATCCTAACAGTGGTCCGGAAACCCCCTCTCCTGTCAATATACGGTCTCCATGCCCTCTTTCCTATAACTGTAGGGTGCCTGCGCCACCCTCTCCTGTAAATGTAGGGTTCCAGCACTACCCTGCCCTGTACCTGCTTGGTGCCTATATCCACCTTTCCTATAGCTAGGGCGCCTGCATTACCCTCAAGGAGGGCCTTCCAACTGCTACCCGATGTATAGGATCTGGTTCTGCTGGATGGAGGAGATCACTGATTCTGGAACCATTAAATCATTTTTCTCATTGTTTGGATCTGGAGATCTCAGCATGGAAGTCTCAGTTTACGCACAAACCATGACTCCAGTTCAGAGTGGCAACTGGTGAAGCCAATGGTCTCTGGGTTTCTCAGTAGGTCTTTACTGAGCTGATGATTAAAAACATGGTTACTGCTGGTTAATTTCCAATATTCACAGCTCCCTTATAAATGCAGTGGAAACGGCTGATAGTTATAGTCCCCGAGGCGCAGACAATTTGACTATATTGAGTAAGTGTGGTCTACAATGGAGACTGTAACTTACAAGGACCTCACCCAGACTTTCTTCAGCAAAAATCCAAACAGAACACTTGTACGCACCTGTGCTAGTGATACTCTGTGTCCAATCAATTTCTTTTCTAGTCCCTAAATATTGTCAGTGGCGCTTGCCCAGGCCACAGACATAAGCGTTGAGAGTAAGTCGGACAATACGCTGTGCAGGGTTCATTTTCATGTCAGCATAGAACATTTGTCTGAGCTTACCTTGCTATCATTTTATTTGAGACAACCTCAAGATGTTTCAGTTCTACTAGTGACATTAGTTATCTGACAGCCCCTTGCCAGGGCTCTACCATTGTCATCCCTTGAGGGTGGCGCTCGTACGAACAAAGGAAAGGAAGGGTAAGAGTTAGTGCTGTGTGAAAACTCAGCTCATCAGCAAGTGGCTAACCCAATGATCAACAGAAGAAGGTGGAAGTATAAGAAGGGAGTTGGGGTCTGGATATTTGCCGGATCACTGGATATGTGCACCCCGTGCGCCCTTGGACTCGTGATAGTACGCAGAGCCGAAGGTTGATAGCAGAAAAGAATCTCTTCCAGGGAATAAAGTGTTGCACCATTGATAGTACAACTTTCACATCCATGGATATGTATCTCCAAGCTTCTTCTGGTCAGGGGACAGCGATGCATAGAACCCGAGGAGCAGAAAGATTGATTTTTATTCCAGCACTTTCAGATTATGGGTCTGATCTAGATTTCCGTGGATGAGTTATCCCGTCCAACGGTGACGGATATCCCATCCAACGAAATATAAGTCCCATAATAGCCTATGGGATTTCTATTTTTGCGGAAGGGATATCTGTCACCGTTGTGACAGAGTAACCCGTCCACTGAGATCTAAATCAGACCCATAATCTTTCACATTGTCTGCACCAGGTTACCACCAAAAATATCCACTTAACAAACTTTAGCTTTAGTGTGTCCATCCGATTACTGACACTCCAGACACCACGTCAACGTGCTTTATACTAGCCTGCAGGAGTGTATGGGAGCCCGTATTCTGGGGTCGCCCACGTACGAGTCATTGCACAGAGCTGGCCTGTACCCATTCCAACCATTCTCCAGGGTTCATGCATTGAGAAATCTGTGGGTAAAAGTGTTCCTCATGTCAGACAGCATTGGTGCAAAGGACTATTCAGTGGAAGATAATAGTTGCTTCTTCTGCAATATTTTATGGGCCTTTTATATAGGATTAAACATGCACCTGAAAAAGGTCCTACACAGGAACGTCCAAATTAGTGACAAAAACCAGCCACTGCGGTTATCAAGCTATTAAATTAATGAATGCAGAGTTTCCTGATTTAATTTTTTTTTCCAGGTATCAAGGTTTCTTTTAGAAGAATCAGAAGATTAGAATGGTGGGTTAATTTCTAAAACTGCAAAATTGTAATAAAAAAAACCCTGGACGGTCCACCGTCTGCTCAAACGTTGTTAAAGAAGACCGATCCTAAGAGGCGGATTAGCACAGTGAACATTTCCTAAGTGTAGGATTTATTCCTCACGACACTTTTTGCCAAGGATTTCAAGGGGACATTTATCTGTAACCTATTTTAGTAAGTCAATTTATTGCGTAATGGTTTACAATTCTACAAATAAATTACAAGATCTAAGAGCTCCATTAGGTTACCAATGAAGGGATTTGTTTGTAAGATGAAGCAACGGATGGTTGCTTTCTTTGTGGTCTATATTTTTGCTTCCATGAATGTTTGACATCGACTTTCTGCGTAGGTCTCCCAGCTTCAGGCAGATACATATTGTGTGTTCTATATTTGCTCAGCGTGCTTGTTTTAAGGCACTGTTGTGTGCTTTCTATGAGCCTTTGATCTGTCTGATTTGTATATATATTAATCTGAGTGTTATGTATTTAATTTTGTACCAGATTTGAGTCGATGATTGGCTGTCTTAATTAATGGTTACACTATAGAAACAATTCCATGAATTTATATTGGAGTAAAGATGTTAAGTCTCTTGCCATAGCTGATTCTCACAACTTATTATTTATAATCATTTCACAATTTGGGTGTTGTGATACTTTTTCAGTTGGTCTAATGGAGGCGAACGAAGTTGTTTTATTGAATTAGTTCCAATATAGTTTGTAGGGTAAAATAGAGGTTATTCGTTGAATGTGTGTTTTCTTCTTTATAAATTAAGCCCTTGACGGAAGCCTTGTTCACCAGATGATGTATGTAGTGTTTACACATGGAATATTGAGTTGCAGGCACATTTCTGGATGTGGAGTTGAGGTGTGTAAGTTTGCTCGCTTTAATGCAAGCTTTGATGTTGTGTATGTAGAGGGTGTTGAGCTCTTGCAATAGTTTTCCCTGAGGACCGGTGATGTTATGTTTCGTTTCCATTTGTTCCCAAAGGACATTATTTTAGTTTTTGTGATGATAACTATTAGCCCAAACTTTGTACTGAACTCATTTGATCCTTTTTGTTGTTTTTGGAGACTGAAGGGAGTGTGTAAAACAAAATTGCTAAGTTGTCGGCATACGGTTTGGGTGCCTAGTTTGGGTGGAAAAATATATACTTTGTTGATACAATTTGACATGTCGGAGATATAACGGGAAAAGAGAAGAGGTGCCAGCACACATCCTTGTTTGGGTGAGAGTGCGTTGCTGTTTGAGATTTAAATTCTTACCCCCATGTATCCATGTTCATGGCTATTGTGTGATATATCAATACTTGGTTGGCCCCATCCATGATTGTTTTTCCAATTGCTGGGTTCTGTTTACTTTGTCAAAAGCTGTACTATAATCAACAGAGCATATCTATAATGCCTTACTTTTAGTACGTGCATTGTAGTACAGATACAAAGTGTAGCTTTTCAGAGAATCTGCCTCGAATCTCTGCAAACAGCCCTTCAAAGTCACTATCCTATACTTAACCCCTTCGCCGCGGGGGTAATTCCCCCGCGGTGCGGGGGGGAGAGGGGCCGAGCGCGGCGCCGCGGTGCTCATGACGAGCTCGGCTCGTCATGCAGCTCGGTGGCGCTGTGCTCATGACGAGCTGAGCTCGTGATGACCACGCCCGGTTCTGTAGAACGCTCAGCACAGCAGGGGAATTATCCCCGAGTGTGAGCGCCGCAGTGGTCATGACGACTTGAGCTCGTCATGAGCACAGCGCTACCATGCCTCATGACGAGCTGAGCTCGTCATGAGCACGCAAGGTGTTAAAGGAAGGAATTCTGCTCCTCTTCATTGCTGGCTCTTTCTGCTAGTCAGCATTATTTAATGCCTGGGCACTAAGAACACAAACTTTACCCCAAATCCTCTGGGTACCACTGAATCAGAAAACCTGTCTCATGAAAGGCAAAGCAGACAAGCATTTCAAGCTTGTATGTGCTAGACGGACTCAGGTTACAGAGACAGCAGATGCTTTCAGAGTGGGCATCTCAGAATGAGCTGACTTCTTGATTAGTGGCAGACTGATACCCTAGTGGCATTTTGTTCCAGCACCACAGAGACCATCTACTTTCAGGAAAGTTTTATATCAAAAACTGTCACAATCTGGGGTCTCCCAGAGCTGTGGGGTCAGATTTCTAAGCCACTGGTTCAAGGACTTAGTTCAATGCACCAATACGAATTGGAAATCCAGTTTGTCTGTGACCCATACACAACCCACTGAGCCACGCTAGGCAGGTGGTGTTTTCTGGTCAAGATTAGTCCATGTAGATGGGTTTAGGGACCCAGTGGAACTCCAAACCCTCGTTTGTAAATGAATGATCCAATCAAAATGGCATTAAGAAACACCAGATGAAACTTTAATGTTTTTATTTCCAAAACCGAAATCTAGAGTTCAAAATATGAAGAATAACAACATAGAATGAGAAGGTAAATGCAGCAATGCTTGACACAAGAAGCGAAAACAATATAGACATTCCTAAATGTTTAGTATGTTCCTAGCACTCTAACACCCTATCGCTACTTCTATGCGCTAGAAGCAGTAAACAGCAAGCCTATAAATCGAGTTTGTTAAGAAGGATCGCACAGGATGCCTTCTTTCGGCGGACAGGGAACCACAACCGGCCCTGGGGGGGCAGGGGGGAGAGGGAGGGGGGGGGGTGTTGGAGGTGCCGCTGAGCTCTTTGCCAGGGCCTGTTTTCGGCCGATTTTGTTACATGGCCGATTTTGCTGCAAAAACGGCCCTGTAACAAAAACGGCCCCCAGGGGCCCAAAACCGGCCCCCACCCGTGCGGCGCACCAGGGGATTGCCCTGTGCCCGCTACGGCCCTGCTTTCGGCAGAAGAACACCGTTTAGCTGTTCTCTATCACAGCCCTTGCCCGGGAATGATAATATGGGCCAGAGTGACGGCCATTTCTCTGCCCCACCCCTGGAGCAGCACCCAACTGAGGCTGGGTGTCGCTGCTAACCGACGGGACCCCCGGCTTGATAGTCCTATCCCATAGCCCCACCAAACCATGGTCTAATGCTGCGGCTTTTATAGTATCTGATCGCCAATTTTATCTTATATTTTTATAAAACTAACTGAAGTCTAGAAGACACAGCAAGTATAGCGATAAATGAGCCATCTCGATTCACATTTATGATCATTTATCCCTATTACTAAATCAATTGAAGTATGTCAGTGACTATAAGAAAATCAACACAAATCTGTCAGCCTCATAGGAGGCAGCCATGATGGTAACACTTCTGCTCGTGTCTAAAACTTCACACTTTCAAACTCAAAATGTCTTGTCTTGAGAAAGCCAATGGCCTGCCTCCTAACCCTATCCCAGCTGCTTCTCAAGCCAGCACCATCATTGCCAAATATACAAGGCATGCCTTTGTAATTGTGGATAGAAGCCAGGCACTAACACTGATAGCAAACACTCCACGTTGAGACGCAAACTCTTCGTCAGAACAGGTTTGAACAGGAGACATGTGAATGAATCCATAGAGCATGGATATGAGCCGTCAGCTCATCGATACCTGGCGAGAAAAGAGCAATGATCCATATCTCCACCTCCATGCTTGGTCCAATGGGAATCAAAGCTGACCTCTTCCATCCCTGCGTTCGGACAGAAGCACTGGGGTCACTGGATACCCCATAGTGGAAGGTCCAACTGATGTGCTGTGAGATTAAGGTGCCAGGCCATGCCATGGATGCTGTGTGTAAGGTAGACTGCTTCATCACTCCACACAAGTCTAAATCCTAGTGGGAAATGGAATTCAATCAGGTAGTGTCTACAGAGTTCAGTTGGTAGTACATGAACCTTGAGATGAATAACGCATCTCTGGGAAGTAGATTACATTTGCATGTGGAACGGATTATTTATTTTATTGGAGGTATTCATACATCCATCTAGCTCTGGAGGGTACAGGTGTCCTGTATATAGCAACAGGAAACATATCCCATACGTGGGAGGCATGCAGGTACGATTGCAGTGACAATGACAATATTAATGAAACTAAATATCTCACAGGGAAAACAATAGGTTGAAAGTCTAGGATCATAGCAAGACTTAGGGCAGGATGTACAACCCATTTTTGAGGCCGTAAACGGCACAGCCTCCTGTTTGCGACTGCAAAAAATGGTGATGGCATGTACAAATGCTATTTTGCGAGTCACTGAATCGCAAAATAGCATTTGCAACTGCCGCTATTAGAAAGGGGGTCCCTTCCTAATAGCGAGTCACCATCCCATGTACAATTTCTTTGCAACCACATTTGCGGCCGCAAAACACTCACAGTCTACCACCTACTTCAAATAGGTGGCAAACCACTCACACAATATATTGTTTTTGGGTATGTTTGATGTACTTTACGACAATATCATAAAAATTTATACTGTGAGATTTAATATTATTCTGGTTCATAATTTCCTTAAAAGAGTAGACAATAGAAAGATAAAATACACAGCACTTTCTACAAGGAATTGCCAAAGCCAATAGCTCTTGGCCATGATACCTAATGGCTTTGTTGTTTCGTGTTAGAATACATCCATATCAATATATTTTTAGAGAAAAAACAAAATGCATACATAGATGGCCAACGCAGAGTTGCGTGCATCCATGGTGGCCATCTTTGAAAGCATTTAAAAAAAAAATCCCATTTAGAGATGGCCACTGAGAATGCGTGCGCATCCGTGATGGCCATCGTAGAATATTTTATTTTTACAAAAGACGTTCACAGATGGCCACCAAGGACATGCACATCCAAGCGGTCAACTTTAAGAGCATGCTGTTATATTTTTACAACTCCTATTCAAACAGGGTCACTGTAGAAAAAAACAATTACACATGCATAATTGTGCAGGTGCCTTAAAATGATCCAAAAAACATTTTAAGGTGGCCACCTGCTAATAGTGCACAAGCTTAGCCCTTAAACTAATTTAAACTCTGAAAGTAATCCCTTAACCTAATGTAAACTCTGAATTTAATCCCTCACCTGAAATTGATCAAATACTTACCTTAATAGTTTCCTGATGATATAGGTGCAGGCGGTATTTAGACTCCCGTTACCTCTGTCCTGGTGATTCAATGTCATGATATTTATGTAGTATGATACTTTACAGTCGGTATTGTAGTAGTGTGCACTTTTTGTTTTTTTTTCACCAGGCAAGGGATGCACTCCTAGGTACTCATGGGGCACCAGATACGTTGAGTTTAAAGGTTTTGTCGCACAAAGTGATTTGTAGATCATATAATTTTCTTACAATGGATTATTGGTGTCCAATGGTAACTGTTCAGTTCAGTTATTATATTTTAACTAATAGACCTTTGGTGTATGCAGGAAAATCAACAACCTAAGTATATTTCTACTAATATTTCTGGACCTTTTTACAGAAAATCCAGAAATCTCCTCTATTTTTATAAGGAAACTAATGAAAAGTATTTACATATCTAAATTTCCAGAATTTTATTGGCACATTATGGCTTACGTCTTTTGGGCCACATGTATCATGCATTTTACATGATACGGCTCGCTTTTATGCAAAATTGGGCTGTTTGTGACCTGTAAAATGCTTTTTGGTATGTATGAATTCCAATTTGCGAATCAGTAACATTACCGAAACACAGTCTCGAATTGCGAATACATACCGTTTCAGTATTAGGAAGGGGTGTGTTTAGGGCGTCCCTTCTTAATACTGAATCACAGGGGTATGTAATAATGTTTTGCAACCGAAATGCGGTTGCAAAACATTCACATTTTGCCACATACTTCAAGTAGGTTATAACCCATTGGCAAACGGGAAGGGGTCCCCAAGGGGCCCTTTCCCCTTCGTGAATGTTCGTAAAAATGTTTTTTGAGAGCATGCAGTTGTCTTGTGGACAACAGCCTGCTCTTGAAAGATGAAAAGAAAACATTTAATTTTTCTTTTTTAAATGTAACCCGTTTTCCAATAACGAAAATGGGCTTAATTTTAAAAAATAAATAAATAGTGGTTTATTTAAAGCAATCAGAGATGGTGGTCTGCTGACCCCAGCAGGCCACCATCCCTGTGAATTTAGCGATTCCTAATGGGTCGCAAATTGTGACCTGCCTTATTAATATTAATGAGGTAGGATATTTGTGAACCATTATTTAACAATAAATTAAACTCATGAAGTTCCATACATTCAAATAGTGATTACCTAATTCCGATTCTAACTTAGAGATGAGCACAAGAATAGTTTATTAATTCAAAATATATTAAAAATGACTAGTACCCGCCTGCAAGCCATTCTTTTAGCTTTGGGGGCCTGAAATAGTCTGAGCTGATGGTTAGTAGTTGTGTTGGAACTGTTACTGACAGCACAGGCAGGGACAAGTGTGAGGCAAGCTGCAGTGGCTCACGACAAGGGCCCTGGAACTTTGTATTCTCCAAATTAAGCACTATATATAATCCCATGGTGATCACATTAAGTACTGTAGACACCATCAGGTGGACTTCCAAGCAGTACAGGTGTGTACTCTCTGTCACCCGCAGGCTCCTGGAAGGCGGTGTGTCAGACATGACCTTCCCATGTTGACATGCACGGTGCATGTGAAACACGACAGTCTAGCAGCGAGCAGCCATTGCTTGGCAGATGTGACCCATTAGCAGCAGCTGTAAGTGCGCCGCGTGCGTTTCCTAGGTGAGGCGACATGCCTGTTTCTGTTTAGTAAACATTGAGGCTGCTGAGCTGCTGGAGGTCGCCCTCTGCAGTGGGCGAGAAGGAGCAGTCCTAGCAACACACGCACGCTCTAGCAACAGTCACAGCAGCTCCGAGGCGGCCAAGGACGCTCTCAAGGAAACCAAGCTCTTACATTTCAGCAAGTTCAGCTCAAGCCTCGGAGCCTCCCTCGTGCCTCCACGTCTTTGTGTTTCTGCATTCAGTGGAGTTTGGGAGAGGTGGGCGCTTTGCATCGATAACCAGTCGCTGCAGCTCGGTCCTTTTATTCTGCAATAGACACAGAGAGACCGCGAGGGACACACTGGGCGGGAGCAACAGCGAAGCAGGGCTTAATTTTTAAAGAAATATGTGCCGGTGCCCTCCTCTGGAGGTCACTGCAGCTTGCCCCACACATTGCCCCTTCCATGCTGCCAATGGCAGAACCAACACTACTAGTAACCATCAAACGCCTACTAGCGTGCCAATTCGGATTATTTCAGGCCCACTACAGCTATAAGATTGGCTTGGGAGGCAGGTAATGCCCATTTTTAATGCATATCTACTTTGTCGAATAAAACAAGTTCCTTCTAGAATAAATGAGAATGTTAGTTTGCTCCTCCACGACCTAGGACCAGCATACGTCAACCACCGCCTGAACTTCCACCAACCAGCCAGAGACCTTTGCTCCACCGCCCTCACAGGCAATGTGCATCCGCAGAAGCCACAGCGGAGGCTGGCCCTTCTCCTATCCCACTGTCATGTCCTGGAACTGCCTTCCCTCCATCTCCGGACATCACCCTCGCTGGCAGAATTCAGGAAGAGACTCAAGGCCTGGCTTTTCGACTGAGCCCTGCTACCCAGCGCCTGGATACACTCATGGGTGATTATCAGCAATATACAAAATACCGTTTGATTGGTTCCTGGCTGCATCCAGAGCTCTGATCAAACTGTGCCCACTATGCAATACATCGTGGTTGCTACTAGCAACACTATAGTCGGTATACTGGCACCCCAACATCTACCTGTCTACGGAGCACTGTTAGTAACTTCCTGATTATCCAAACCCAAACTTCTAGCACAGCGTAATCCTAGTAAAATCAGCACTTCTGTCCTTTCTCTGCATCGATGGCACACTGATGTGCCTACAAGGCAGCTCGTTGCCACTCACTTTACTAGCATTGAAAGGGGTTGGTGCGATCCACCACCCGAGTTTTAACACTCTCTTTACACTGCACATTCTCTAACTAGACCGAATGCAAAGTACTCATTCTAGTTAGGGAAGTATTGAAATCCTGAACTATTTGAAGAAATGAGGGGGAAGACCCTTGAGGAGCCACAGTTCTCAACCCTCAACTCCCGTCAGAAGCTTGTTACATTTAGTTTAGAAAGCACCTAAAAATCAAGCTTTTCCAACAGGCTTCACCTAAAGATTGGGAAACATCCATTACAATGCAGTCTTTACATCACACTGGTTTCACAACACAGCAGTTACAACGCACCTGCCTTTACATCGCATGCCATTACAAGGCATGCCATTACAACGCATGTCACTACAATGCATTGCATTACAACGCATACCATTACAATGCATACCATTACAACGCATGCCATTACAACGCATTATAAGGTAAGTAATAGAGATTTGTTAGTTTTAGGGTGGGTATGGCTTTTGGAAATAGTAATTTCTACCCCTACACTATCCAACACTTTCCCTACTGTTGCACTCACTGGAGTGGGGATGGTATTTTTTACCCCTACACTTTCCAACACTTACCATATTGTTGCCCTAAAAGTATTATGCATTGTAATTGGATGCATTGTAATGGTATGTGTTGTAATGGAATGCATTGTAATGGTAGTTTATAAAAATGCGTTGTAATGGCATGCGCTGTAAAATCATGCGATGTAATGCTAGTTGCGATGTAAAAACTGCGTTGTACAAGCATGTGTTGTAATTTTTTCCGTTGTAACGTCATATATTCCTAAAGATTATCTCTATCATGGGAAGTACAGAGGAATGGCCCTTCCTATCCATCAGGTTAGACACTACTGTTCCTTTTTCAAGAAGTAGAAGTACCAGGCTCCCTCGTCTGTGCACCAGTGCTCTAAAGCAGCATATGTGGCGTGTAGTGCTTTACAGATCTACACATAGGTAAATAAAAAAATGCAAAGATGGCTTCCATCGGCCTAGAAAGGTGCCTGAAAAACACGAAGATTACCCAAGCTCACTGAGTTATGCAACTCTTTGCTGGTAATTATTTGAGTCATAGGGTGGCTGTACTAAGTGCTTAATTTGAGCCAGTGGTTTCCTGTGCTCAGTACCGTCACTTCATTGTCAACACCGGCACTTTTAACAGTGCACCACATGGTGGAGCTGTTTGTCTAGTTTAGACATGAACTCTACACATTAAAAGTGACTAGTCCCTGCCGCGCAAGCCTTTTTTATGGCTTTGAGGGACTGGAATAGTCTAAATTATCACACTTGTAGGAGTGTGGTGGTTAGTAGTTGTGCTGGTACTGTAATTGTGTGCGCAGTGAGTGGTGACAGCTGCAGTGGTCACCTGTCAAGGGTTCTGGAACTTATTATTTTACAAATGTGAAATGGGCGTCTCAGCACTATGTTCTCAAGAGCCGCAGTCCAGGAGATAGCTGGACCGCGGCTGATATGAAACTGTCACCTGCGGTTCACGGGGTCCCATTTCCACTGCGCTCCTCTTTTCTGTTAGCTTCTGGTGGCCGGTTCTTGTCTCTGTCAGGTCAGTGAGTCACTAATAGCTCAGACTTCATTCGGCAGAAATGAATGACTTTTGAAGCTTATCAGTGTGAGAAATGACTCTCCAGATATAAGGACTCCGGATTCCATACAGCTCTGCCGCCCCACATCCATGTAATTCTGAATGTAATTTCTCTTGGACTGTACTCAGAGAAAGGGCATCCTCCTCTGAATTCAATTTACTCCCATTCCTTTCAGTATCTTGTGATGTCCATTTAGAGATTCTTAGTTTCAACTCTTTTCTGTGTGGGATAGTAAATCTAGTCTTACACCTCTATATCTACCATCAACATATTATAGTAGGTGAGATCCTGCTCACAATACTTTTTTTTAAAAAACACTCTTTATTGATTTTGTTTTTAAATCATTGCATCCATGAATATATTTTATACTGCTTTTGTAAAGAAGCATATTAACATACATTTGTTGGTTTCAGACAAACATTTGATATCACGATAGATTACATTACAAGATATATTACATTACCGGCTCTCATCCTATTCTCCCTCGCGCCAACTTCGCTCGATGGGACAACACCTGGTGGCTGTGCCCCGGGTGAGGAGGGCTCGGTCGGGCAGGCGCTCTTTTCGTTTATTGGCTGCCAAACTTTGGAGTGCTTTGCCACTATTCATCCGTGCCATGAATAACTACCTGGATTTCCGTAAAGGCCATCAAAACTCACCTCTTCACTCCGCTTTAGTGTCTTTTTCCTGTCATCAACCTCAATGTTTCTGCCTTAGCGCTGGAACGCCTCTTTGCTGTGGCAGCTGTGTGCTCTATAAAACTGGGTAACATAACATAACATGTGCTATGTGAACAACTCAAGCAAGCCTCCCCCCGCCCAGCCATTTTCTGGCTCTAACCGGCTTATACACTTTTATGTTATCGTGTCTTGCTCACTTTTATGTTGCATGTATAGCGTTATTGTATTGACTATGGGAATGGGTGAAAGGCAGCTCTCCAAACTCCAGTCACTGCAAAATGCCGCAGCAAAAGTACTGCTGGATCTTCCGAAGCGCCACCCAACATCTAAGGGCATACGTCAACTTCACTGGCTCCCAGTCCGTCAAAGAGTACAGTTCAAGGCCCTCTGTCTAGTTCACAAAACCATAATTGGAGGAGGGGCCGAGGACATGAAAGCTCTCTTTGCTCGCTACATCCCAAACCTTACACTAAGATCCGGCGGCTTTGCCTGATCAACATCGCGAGAATAAAGAAAGCACGCTGGGGGGGCAAGTCTTTCTCACACCAGGCAGGTAGGCTATGGAACACCACGCCCATCAAGCTTCGCCTAGAAACAAATAAGATTCGCTTCAGAAAGGCACTAAAGACCTGGCTTTTCATCACGGCCTAGTCACCCAGTAGTAGCCAAACCCTCCTTCGCAGCGCCAAGACGCCTCGGCATAAGTGCGCTTAATAAATATTTCAGTCAGTCAGTCAGTCACTATGTGGTTGCACATCCAGTCTGTGCGTGCGCTGGGCTTGACTGTTTATTGTTAAGCCTATATACATCTTCTATCCTGCTCACAATACTTTAGCAGGACAACATTTTTGTACTTGTTTGACAGACAGAGCCATAGCATGAGCTGAGACATCAAAACATTTGACATGTAAATTACACGACAAAAGTCACACAAAAATACGATAAAGACTTTACAATTAAAAAGTGCCTTCTGTAATATTCAGAAGTTTTTCATTGTAGTACATTAGATTAGATTATATCACTGTTGGAAGTGACATATGTTCAAAATGGAATTTTTTAAACATGAACCTAAATCATGCCATGAGTGAAACAAGAGGCAAGGCAGTTGGCATGTGCCTACTACCTATGCCCAAATTTTGTATAGGTGGACAGCAATATATAAGTGATAAAGTACCCCCTGCCATACATTAGAAGGATTTTGCAAGCCACAGAGGAGTTCCATAACCATGTAGAGGAACAAGATCGAAGGTAATGGAACTCTGAGGTGACGTGCAATGTCCTTATCATGTATGCCAGGCTGTACTTTATCAGATATAATACAGGGTCACCGCTGTTCCGACAAACCTGTTAAACCCTTGGTGCATAGCTCTTTCATATGAAAGATTGAGCATGTTTGCAAACATGGAGAATAAAGCAAATTTAAACACATCAAAACCTGTTAGATATTTGTTTCAAACAAATATTAAAATCAGTTCAATATGTGAGTTTAAAAAAAAAAAGGTCAGAGGCTCAGAACATGTAGAAAAATATCAAATGAGCCTAGCCTTTCTCGATGTAAGGAGTACAAAAAATAAACATATTCTCTTTGATTGTCATTGTAAGCTATTAAAGCAGAGCAGAAGAAAGAAAAGCAACATTCCAGTTGTTGCTTTAAACATCTGCTTTAATTGTGCTCCTTGGCCTGACCTACCTTCCACCACAGCTGCTGGGTCTGGCAGCAGGCATTGTAACATCAGAACTCAACTGTAATATCTTATAATAATCCAAGTCCGACCTATTTTCTTTAATTGGTTAGGGAAGAGAGGTTTGTACAGGGCACATCATGACCTTTTACTTCAAGGTGCTCTCAAAAGTGGCGAACATGCAGTGCTTACTTTGAGCCAGTGGTTTCAAGTGCTCAACACCGGCACTTAATTTTCTACACAGGCACTTATGACAGCTGCCACATGGGGGTGCTGTCTGTGTGATTGAGAGATAAGCAGAACAACCGTTGTTTATTAATTCAATATATATTAAAAACAACTAATACCTCCCGCCTAGGCCATTCTTACAGCTTTGTGGGCCTCAAACAGTCTGAATTGTCACACACGTAGCAGTGTGATGATTAGTAGTTGTGTGGGTACTGTGATGGCAGCGCTGACAGGGCAATGGGTGGTTCAAGCTGTGGCGGCCTCCGGACATGGGCCCTAGGACTTTTTTTTTCCAGATTAAACCCTGCGATCATGGAAGATAAAACATGGTGAGGTAAAGTAATTTGACCAAGACAAAACAATTTAGTCAAGGGTGAGTAGTAGGGACTTGAACCCAGATTTCCTGGTTAAACATGGTACAATGTAATACTGAACTGATATGTTTTTCTCTGTCCCATTTAAGACCAAGGCACAGTGCATTTTTGTTCATTTCTGAAGGGAGGTAAATAATACACTGGCAGGTATCAAGATAATGGAGAATAGCCATTACAACGCGGGGATTACCCCGCACTACCATTACAATGCGGGGATTACAACAAAAGTTGTTACAACGACTTTTGCTGGAGGGCGCTGTTGGATAGGGAATAGTTTAATTTTCTATCCAACACCTTCCCTACTGTCAACATGGGCTGGAGTTGGAATAGAAAATTAAACTAGTCCACTATCCAGCGCCCTCCAGCGAAAGTCGTTGTAATGACTTGCGTTGTAATCCCCGCGTTGTAATGGCATGCGGGGTAAAAGCCTGCGTTGTAATGACATACAACCAAGAAAATGCACCTGTGCAAGAATCTGTTTGCACACTTTATTTGTGCAGGGTTAGGTGCATGTCTGTTTTTTACACAGTGTAAAGATCCCAGGAATGCTATTACCCCAGTGCAAATAAAGTGGCTGATTTACTACGATTCCAAGCAACATAGCTAGCAACTTGTTGCGCTGCGTTGGGTGAAAGGAAAGCATCAGAAATGCGCAGTTCTTACAAAGATGAAGATATGCTGCATTTCTGATGGCTCCTTGCAGCAGCGCACTGTGTGTGCCTAGCGCCAACGCAGGCACCCTTGCGCCAACGCAGGCACCCTTGCGCCAACACAGGCACCCTTGCACCATGGTGCAAGGGTGCCTGTGTAATGAGCAGGATTGTTTTTGGGGAGGAAAGGAGACTTTCCTGCAACAACAAAAAACAAGCCTTGAAAGCATTTTCCTTGTCTACGTGTACTGCAGAATGCAGCACACATTCAACAAGGAAGCAATGAGGAGAAATAAAGATATTTCATCTTGTTCAGCTGGGGTCTAGGAGGCGTACCATTTTGACGCAGTTCCAGGTTTACAACTCTTTGTGTGTCCCTGCCGTATGGTACGCAAGGAACGGAAATTCTCCGGCCTAGTAAATTCCAGATAATGACTTTGGTTGTGCGGAGTCTCCTTGCGTGACGCAACCGCAAAGCAAGCAGTTAGTATATCTGGCCCAATGTTTTTGTACAGGTGATTTTGATTATGATGCGGCCGCTGTGTTCAATAAATACTGGTGCACACTGCATCAATCTGATTCAAGACATCTTTCTAAACAAACCGTCCAATTAAAAAAAGGCGGGTATTATTTTCATGCTAATGTCTCTGTCTTCCTTTGGAGTACAACACAAACTGTCTTCAGGAGTGGTTTAACACCTCAAGAAGACAATTCCACTTGTTTGAAAGCGAGAGAGGTGCGCAGGGGCATAGCTCCAGGGGAGGGGGTGATTGTAGTGTGGCAATCCCCATATAGATTCTGATGTGTGCAGTTGGGGCAGTCATCATAGCATAACATAACGTGTATTTTGCAAAGCGCATAGTCACCCGTAGGCATCTTGGCACTGAATAACAGATGGTTATTGTTACCCAACTCAATGGCACAGAAGCACGTCTCTATGAAACTTTGCAGAGCTTGTATAAACCCATCCCGCCTCTTCCCTTCTTCTACTTTTTGATAGTCAGAACCTGCTTCACTAATTTAACACCCTCTGTGAGAAGCAGGCCTGGTGTATGATGTCCACTAATGTAAGTGGGCACCTTGCACCAATCCAGACAACCCTTATGGTGATTCAAGAGGTCTTAGACAACCTTAGAAAGCTCTCTAAGTGGTAGCTGAGGAGAGCAGCCTTCAGGCTTAGTCCAGAAGGAGTGAAAAGCAGCTTGTTTTACCAGAATGCAATCTTATAGTATAGATTAAGAGAAAAAGAACCAGACAAGGTATTTTTAAAAAGATGTATTTATTATAATATACTCTCTAACACGTTTAGATATCTCCTACCTGGAGATAATCACAATGTACACAATACTTTGCAAAGAAACACAGTGAATAGCACATAATACAGAGTGGACCCCAGGGAGGGACCAAACCATATACTAAGAAAGTGGTATAAGAACAACGACTCAGGTCAAGACAGTGTCGAAAGGACATAGAAATGCTGGGACCCAAGGAAGCACCCAAGGTGAGTAGATGGGGACCCCACAGAGAACGTGTGCCGTGTACAACTCTAAGGGTAAGTCTCAGTTGGATTTTTAAAGATTAAGGGCCCTTCCCAGTGGACCAAGAAGAAACCCCGTGAAAGACAGAAGGTTGGCGAGCCACCCCACCAGTGGATACCCTAGTACCCACATTACCTACACCAGGGAAGCCGGGTGCATAGGTGTGATGTGGTGCCGGAAACCACAGTCGAACCCAATGGAGGACTTCAGGAAAGTGCAGTTTCTGAAGAAGGAGAAAGTGTCCTGTGGAATCGGAAGGTAGAGTCAAAATGAGAGGTACCTGCAAGCAGAGGGGACAGAGTCTATGTCACTCAGGAGTGACCAGGAGACTTGGAAGATGAATGCCCCTGATGCTGAGAGTTGCAGGATGGATGACAATTATTATTAACCGGATTTTGACAATGACCTTGACTCTGCATCTGTGAGGACCAGGCGATGCTGAGGTAGACCAGGAGCCATACACGGACTGTCCCATGTTGGATGTCGAGTGCTGAGGAGTCGGTGTCCGGCAGGAGCACCAACAAGCCTTGGCAAATGTAACCAACACAGAAGTCGAAGAAGGTGCAATGTCGGGACCCGCAAGATCCTGGGGACTCACCACAAGCAGGGGAGTCAGGGCAGGCCCGAGCAATCAGGAGAGCCCAAAAGAAACAAAGATGACCCTCACTGGGACCCCCAGGCTGGAGGCACTGGAGTTGCTAGAGGACCTCAAGCAGCTCACCAAAAGATGCAGGCCGCAATGCACACCGTGCCGTTTTGCTGAAGATTCTGATCACTGGAGGTGCTCGAGGTTGGGGCTACTTGGAGCCCGAAGATCTTCTTGGAAGGAAGCAAACAAGCCTTTGCAACTGCGAGTTGACACGGTGCACAGGGGTTCGGTTATTGCAACCCCCATGAGGGATACTGGCCTCAAACTGAAAGACTGGAAGGTAGAAGAAGTCAAGCCCAAATGAAGTCCTGCAGGTGCCCAGACGGTAGAAGAAGTAGTGGTGTATGATCTGAATCTTGTCCCATGACGAATCTAGGGACCCACCCACAGGTAAGCCCTTAAGTACCCTAAGGAAAGAATTAGGACGATTCAGGGAACCCTTAGAGGGGTTTGTCTCGATAGGGGGGAGGTTACTCCCATGTCCATTGTCCAGTTTTGCACCAGAGCATGAGCCAATGGCTCCCAAAGCTGGTTTGAACTGGACTGAGCATGGGGACATCAAATGTGCTCCTCGTGCAGACTGAGTGGTGCTGGCAAGCGCACCCACCCTTCCCCAATACACTAAATCCTATGTGGGAGATGGTCACACCACCCTGTGACAGGATGCCTATTGTTCTGCCTTCCCCTGCTCGAGCTTAGCTCAGAAGCAGGAGGACAGAATCGTGTCTCTGGTCGGCAGCAACCATTTTGTGCTGTACGGGTCGAAAAGGCTTTTCCAGTGCTATGAATCCGCCAACACCGTTTATGCTGTGGGGGTATGATTCCAACATGTTTAATACCAAACATGATAGGATTCGTTGCAGCCAGTTTCGAGATGGTCATCGCATACCTATGCGGTGCCCCTCTATATAGTATATGGCTCCTTAACTTACAACCCAGGAGAATGGACTCTGTAGGCTGTAGGGGTGTCCTGCTCATGCAGCAGCACCCTCACATTTAGAGCCAAACACCCTGCCTTCAGGATTGCTAAGGCGTGCTATAGGGGTGACATAATTTTGAGTGCAGTGACCCCAGAAATAGGAAAACGATATCTGTAGTAAGTGGTGTTACACAGGCTGCAATGGCATGCCTGTAGTTCCTTTTTGAATGGGCTCCCATGGGTGGCATAATGCATGCTTCAGCCCATGAGGGCCCTCTGGGGCACCTATGGCTTGGGTACCTTAGTACCATATCCTAGGGACTGATAAGGGTACCCAAGTATCCAATCTAGGATGTACCTAAGTACTGAACATACCAATTTAAGGTACAAAAACAGATATACTGGGGTCCTGATTAGCAGGATGCTAGTCAGACTAGTCAGTAACAGCTGAGCTTAGCACCAGACAAAAAGTGGGGGTAACATTAGAAGCAGATCCTACTTTCCTACACCCTCTCACACAAAACAAGCCAAGAAAAAACAAACGGGCTGGGTGGCTCTTATGTGGTGCAGAGAAGCCTTTTAAATGTAAGACTATTTTCATCTATTTTGCCTTTTCAATGGCAGTGATGGTTGGGAAATCTCTGTTCCATGCCCTCCATATCTAATCGACTAAGCTACACCCCTGGAGGTGTGGGGGATCCCTCAGATTTGTCACTCTTGGTAACTGCAGTGAAACCCATAGACGGGGAGAGCTTGGCTGCAGACACGGGTTCACATACATGTTCTGCGCTCTCCAGCTGGACTTTGGAAACGATGCCTTTGGGGTTTTAATGTCTGCATTCATTTGTCCCATGTCTAGCAGCCATTGTGTTAAAAAAGTGTGTTATAGAGGGAAATGGCTAGTGTCTGGGGTGGTTGCCTGCTTCTTTTTGGATGAGCCAGTCCACATGGTCAAGATCCGAGCCAGTGCCATACACTTTCAGAATGTGTGTACAAATCATTGAAAAAAAACATGTTATGGCCAGAAGCTCCAAAATGGCTCAGCATTGTCTTCTGAACAATTTTCGCTACAGAAAGTCTGCATAGAAAAGCTAGCGTCATGCCACCGAACGTTCATGGCTGCAACTCACTTGGTAGCGACTATTCCTTGGTTTGTGGTGGCAGAGTAGGTTATCATGAACCACAGACTTTATAAGACTGTTTTCATAAACACAATTTAGGCTAAATGTAGACGCATTTTCCAGTTGCTCTCAGTTAGTGTCTTCCAGATGCCATTCAAAATGAACACCTTTCAAGAAAGCCAGTGGTCCACTGCCTAACCAATCACTGGCCAGACAGAGTCCAGCAGTGGCTTCAGGAACCAATCACTGAGAATCACTGTCAAAGGTAGACTGTGCATCTTCATGACTGGTGAGAGGAGGCAGGCTCTGCCACCAGACCTGGACTGGTGACCACAATCACCCCCTGGCAAGATGTTTGAACCAGCCCCAACCTGCAGGAAGTCATTACCAGAATGGGGACATGGGGGCTTTGTTGAGTGATAGCAGCCCACCCTGCTCTGAACGCAGAACTTTAGCCTGCAGCCCACTGACATAACCTAGAATGGCCAGTCTGGCCCTGATTGCCACTGCTGGCAAACACTCCACTTCGAGACACAAACGCAACCTCAGAATAAGAGCGGTGGAAACTAGGCCTGGGCAGAATTTGAATAACGCCGGAGTGATCAGAATATTTTCTGTAATTCTGCGTTACTCATTGATACAAAATTACAGGTAATAATGCAAATTTCTCCTGAATGTGCAGTTAAGAGTAATTTGGGAGAAAAATCCTACTGCACTCTCTATTCATGTTCTGTTTCATTTAGAGCTATTTCTTACTGCACCCATTTTGGACTTGAGGCATTTTGAGATAAGAAAATAGTGCTAAATGCTGGGAGTAAATTGGGGCAAATCCTATTCCAAGAGCACATTTGGCGAGCATGAGCAGCTGCTCATGCGCCCATATTCATTTATAGCACAAAACGCAGTCTCGCACCCCTGTGGATACGAGGGGGCATTTTTGTGCTAAAGAATAAAAGTAAAGGCAGAAAAACCCTTGTCATGGAATTCGTAGACATCGGTCCAGGTCTACGCACACTACCGCTCACTCAGATACGCACTCCAGACTACAATCTGAACACTTCCATGCAGTTAAAGGTACATAGAGGCATGGTTGTCCAACATCGGTCCAGGTCTACGCACGCTAGCACTCACTCAGAGACGCACTCCGGGCTACAATCTGAGCACTGCCATGAAGTTCTTAAAGGTACATTGAGGCATGGTTGTCCAACATCGGTCCAGGTCTACGCACACTACCGCTCACTCAGATATGCACTCCAGGCTACAATCTGAACACTTCCATGCAGTTAAAGGTACATTGAGGCATGGTTGTCCAACATCGGTCCAGGTCTACGCACGCTAGCACTCACTCAGAGACGCACTCCGGGCTACAATCTGAGCACTGCCATGCAGTTAAAGGTACATTGAGGCATGGTTGTCCAAACTCGGTCCAGGTCTACGCACACTACCGCTCACTCAGAGACGCACTCCAGGCTACAATCTGAGCACTGCCATGAAGTTCTTAAAGGTACATTGAGGCATGGTTGTCCAACATCGGTCCAGGTCTACGCACGCTACCGCTCACTCAGATATGCACTCCAGGCTACAATCTGAACACTTCCATGCAGTTAAAGGTACATTGAGGCATGGTTGTCCAACATCGGTCCAGGTCTACGCACGCTACCACTCACTCAGAGACGCACTCCGGGCTACAATCTGAGCACTGCCATGCAGTTAAAGGTACATTGAGGCATGGTTGTCCAAACTCGGTCCAGGTCTACGCACACTACCGCTCACTCAGAGACGCACTCCAGGCTACAATCTGAGCACTGCCATGAAGTTGTTAAAGGAACAGTGAGGCTTGGTTGTTCAGTACATGTACAAGTTTACACACACTGACGCTCACTCAGATACACACTCTGAGCTGCATTCAGGGAGGTTTGTGCTCCAACAGAGGCAAAGGTACAGTGAGGCAGATGGCGTGCAGCACAGGGCCAGGGTTATGCACCTTGCCACTCTCTGATAGGCTCTCAGGAGGCCTCATGAGTATTAGCAGAACTGACTCCCTGTGTAAAGTCCTCGCAGCAGGTAACTTGGAATCCGTGTGGGAGTAAACACCACTTTTCTCATGCCAATTTCACTGGAGTGTGGTGATAATATGGGATTTGATCTTTGCACTGTAGTAATTAATGTGCAAATATGCCCAAATCTATAGTATATATGTAGATGCGCAGAGTGGAAAATGCAGTTTACCATTGACTCATGAGTGACGCAAGTGGGCCCTTCCCTCAACACCTGTAATAAACAGTACATTATATTCTGTGCATGTTCATGTATGGTTTATGCCACATAATCTTTTCATGTGTCCCTGTTTTAATGAAAGGAATTTGTACTAATATCGAGGATGCCAAGGGTTAAATGAGTGCAGTAACTTAAAACCAAACTGAAGAGGCCTCCTTGCTACAAGGACATTTATTTCCAGGTGTAAAGTAATTAAAAAAACGCAATCTGCCAGGCAGTGAACAATAATTCCTTTTTTTTCACTGCCAACTAATAACGCTGTCCATGTGCACACGATGCTCCAGGCAGTATCGATGCTGCTATCCTGGAGCGGCTCCTCCGCGCGTGTCAGGGTGATTCCTAAACAACTGGGGGGCACCAAACCCACGACGCACTGCTGAACCACCAAAGGAAGTTTAAAACAAATCTTATCCGCATTTAAAGAATGTATTCCATATGTAGTCCCGGGTAATCCATTCTTCATCAAAACATTGCAATATTCTTTGCTCAAGTTCAACCAGGCTTTACTCATGTACACATAGAAGTGCGTGATTTCACATTATCCAACGGGGAATATTCAGTCCCAATGCATATCGGGAAAGTAGAATCAGAACCACATTTTTTTTTTTTTTTTTACAGAGTTTTATATAGCGCAAACTTGACCCGGTTTCGGGTATCAGAGCGCTTTACATAGCACAAGTTGCATTACATGAGGACACACATACATTTTTGTTAGGCACGGGCCACGGGGAGAATAACGGCCATATGTATCAAGCAAATTCGCCTTCGCAGAGGCCTTAATTCGCAGAATTTCGGCCTTTGCGAATGCGAATTTGCTAAATGGAATGTATTATGCAAAATGTGGTGCAAAATAAGGAATCGCAAAATTTGCAATTTCTTATTTTACAATTGCATTTAAGGAATCACAAATTTTGCGATTCCTTAAATGCAATGTATGTAGCAAAAAAAATTAGCAAAATGCCCTTAAGGAATCGCAAATTACCACCAACTTCTAGTTGGTGGTAAGTTGCGAATTCCTTGAAAAATGCCAATTTTTGCATTTTTCAAAGTGCCATGTGACGCACATACATGCCCTTAGGGCATGTATGTGTGCCACATGTGCACCTATGCATATTTCAGGGGTGCAACAGGGTGTTCTTTGGACACCCCTGCACCCTTGAAATTATTCTGAATTTGCGATTAGCAAATTGGGAATCGCAAATTGAGAATAACTTCCCATTCATTCCTATGGGCCTCCGCGCCCATAGAAATGAATGGAAAAGTATTCCTTAATTGCGAAACGCAATTTGCTAATCGCAATTAAGGAATTTTAAGTAATCGCAAAAAAAATGCGATTTTGTACATACATACCAATTTGCGATCCTCAAATAGCGATTTCTTAAAAATCGCTATTTGGGAATCGCAAATGGATATCTTGATACATATGGCCCTAAGTGATTCGCCCAGAATCACAGGATGTTCAGCGTCGTTGTTGAGACTCGAACCCAGATCCCCAGATTCGAGATCGCCCGCCCTCGCCGTTAAGCCAACTCCTCTCCCCATGCTGCTGCTATCCATTAATAAAACCATCGTGTAATAGAACAGCTCTACCTTCATATGTTACTACTGTGCCCCCATATCACTGGCATGAAACTAAAGTGTGCGCAACCTCCATTATAAACTGTGCTTTCCCATAAACTAAATAAAACTACAGTGCCTTTCCACCTGATAGCTACTGACTGGGTCCGGGGTGTGGGGGGCCCCCTCCTTGCACTTTGCAAGGGGGCCTCCGCAAATGTGAGCCCACTGGGCGTCACGGTGTCATTTCAAGAATTTCACACAGCAAGCATTGCACACAATTACTGACATTATGCCAGTATCATTTAAATGTCACCCAGGCCTGTTTATTGCTACAAAATGGCGAACTTGGCATAAGCAAACCAATGTTTACTGTCTCACAGGCTGCATATTCCAGTATCTTAACACCTGGAAACAAACTGGCCACAAGACCTCTTCAATGTGATTTATCTTACTGCACAATCCTGGTTTTGTGAAAATATATATTATTAAAACAAACATGAAAAATGCCACAGCATAAACCATATATGCAGATGCGTAGAGTGAAATACGCCATGTATCACCTTTGTTGAGGGCGGGGACGGGCATCATGACACACACCCCACAATGGCGACCACTCTTTATCCCCCAGCTACTTCCTCTCACAGGTCTGGCTGTAAAACATTGGACTGCAGCAGGTATATTATCATCATGACCTTCTCAGTCTCTTCTACCAGCTGCAGTGGTAGTTCTGTACCTCAGGTGCGATCACCTCTTGCCCTGGCTGCATTTTGCACTCTAAACTTAGGGGTCATTCTGAGGTGTGTCACCACATCAGGGTATCGCCACTGGGTATAGGAGACAACCCTAACTTATTGCGCCAGTTATTTCATGCGACATCCAAGTGGGTGTGATGGCTGAGCTGACGAATGGGCCCACCTTAGGGACCTGTTTTCAACCTCATGGTCATAGGTTCAAATCTCAGTGGCTCCACTCAGCCTTTCATCCTTCTGAGGTTGATAAAATGAGTACCTTTGAGCTGTGTAACACTAAACCTCTGGTATTCGGCACCAAGATACCCTTGGGCGAACGTGCGCTTTTCAAATGCACGTTATGTTTATTCCCTGCCCATTGGCTTGATCACTACCTAGAATATACTTCCTGATAATGTTGTAGGGCCTGGTTCTTCTGTGCTGCTGGTTTCCTTTTTATGCTACTTGTTCAGACCTTGTCAAGAAGTAGTGTCCAGTGATACAATCATATTTTTAGATGTCCCTCTGTCTGATGTTAAATTATTCATGGCTTTGGCTGTGCTGATTTGTAGGTCACTGAATTCCCTCCAAAGATTGACCAAGCCCCAGCGGATAAGCTCGGGGTTGATATGGGCATCCCTGGGACATCTCTGTGTGTAAATGGCTGTGCGAGACTCAGTGATTGCTCTGACTGTGGTGTTAAGTAAGTCCTACCCTATGCTTACATAGGTCGTTGCATAGCCCCTGGTAATGAACTTGGCCATGAAATACAACATAAAGGGCTATGATCAGTAATACTACTCCCAGCAGCCCATTCCACCATCTTTAGATCATATCCCAGTAATTTCAGGCATAACAACAATCAGCATTTCCACCCTACTCCTCGGGCAGTATAACTACTACATCTCACTGGTTCACGGAAAATGTGTCAAAAAGGTGCAGGGTGAAATACAAGTCTGGAAACCTAAGTAACAATCAGTTTTTCTGTCCCAATACATATAATCGAGACCATAATATGAAAAGTTGCATTAAATCACCCCCATTCAGTGGTAAATTTGAGCAGGTGGTTTGGGGTGCTCAGCACAGGCACTTAATTGCCTGAACCTGCAGTTATGATAGCTGCCACATGGTGGCGCTGTTTACACAATTCAAAGATGAGCAGAAAAACTGTTGTTTTTTTAATTCAATATATATTAACAATAACTTATGCCTGTCACCCAAGCCATTCTTAAAGCGTTGGCGGCCTCGAACAGTCTGAATTGTCACACTTCAGTGTGATGGTTAGTAGTTTTGTAAGTACAGTGGCAATGTGTGGTGCAAACTGAAGTGCCCACCTGACGAGGACCCCGCACTTATTGTTTTGCAAATTAAGCATTGGCCTTACTCCCTCACTGTCAGTGTTTTATATGTTGGTGACACTGTCACTTAAATCATTCTGTACCCCATGTCAAGGCAAAAGTGTAGTCCAACTTCTATGCTTATGGAAATACTATTTCTGGGTTCCCAAGTCCGGTCACCCTCCCCATCTTCTAATGCATATGTATATGGAAACGCAATACGTGCATGCGCACTTACAGACTTGTATCTTTACTCTCCCCTCCTACTGAAGGCATTTCAGTGCCCTGAAAAACATTGGCCCTAGGTTTTCGAGGACTGGACTCATTATAATACATTATGCTGTACTTAAACATTTGGGTGTATTTCCATGCCCCTTCTTTGAATTTCAAGAGAAGCGTAGAACTAAGACCACTTCCGGGAGGCACAGACTGGAAAGAGTTTACATACAATCCAAAATGGCTCCACAGTAATGCTCCGCATCAAGAGCCGCTAATTTGATGTGCGCGTCGTGCATTAAAAATTCATGGCGCAGATTATGTAATAGGCCCCTCGGTGTTTAAAGTGCTAAACCATTTAAATAATGATGACGCGGGTTAAAAGGAGACACAGGCGTGTGTGCCTCAGTGGACAAAGGACGACAGGCCCTTATACATTTTGCATATCCCTTATTATAGAAAGTGACGTCTTTAGGTGGGTGCACGAGGGGACAAAGATAAAACTGACAGGGCCGCCCGGTAATGAGCAAGATTGTGCATACTGAAAAAAACAAAGGTTAAAGTAATGTTATAGTTAGGTGAACATGTCAGTGACAACATTAACGTTTTGAACTAAAAAAATACATTCACCAGTTATAGCAGAGCTAACAATAACTTGCGGCCTGCCATGAGGTGCTTATGACCTCTACATCACTCATGTTCTATGACATCACTGATGACATCTCAAATGACAAAAGGCCCCCTGCACCCCCCCTCCCTTTGCTGCCGGCCCTGTGGGATGGGGTCCCCTGGGGCTGAGATTGGCCTTGAGATGGGAGCCTCGAGCCCCCCTCCCCCTGAAAAATTTTGCTGGGCCAAGGTGTCCCAAGGGTCAAAAGTGGATTGAGGAGGAGGGCCCTAGGCCTCCCTCCCGGTCAAAAATGCATCAGGCACCGGTAGATGGGGTCCCTGGGGCGAAGAGCCGGTGTGCGGGGTTGGGTTGGCTGCATGTGGGCAGTTGGTAGCAGGCCCTGCAGCCAACCCCTGATGTGCACGGATGTTGTGGAGTGGTGTGGCTCACTGGTTAGAGGCGGCAGACCCGTAAGCAGAGAACGGCCCGGGACCAGGGTTCATTTCCCGACGCGGCAGGGTCGTGGACCAGGGTCAAAACGGACTCGATAATTCTCGCCTCGGTGCCTACTCTAACCAGGGAACACACTCGGCAACTCTGGGCATTAAGCTTGCCTCATCTCTACAACGGCCCCCCACAGACGCCAGGGATGCCTGGTTTCACCTTGGAGATACCCAGAAAGGGACCATCTCACAGGGAAAACCAGGACGGGTTCCCCAGCGGTCTTCAGCGCCAGGATACTCCATGGAGTCGCAGTGCGCTTTACAAGTACACCCACATTTACATTTACATTTACATTTATAGTTAGGAAATAGCATTAAAAAAATATCGAAATTTACAGAAGAA
This sequence comes from Lissotriton helveticus, assembly GCF_964261635.1. NCBI lineage: Eukaryota > Metazoa > Chordata > Amphibia > Caudata > Salamandridae > Lissotriton > Lissotriton helveticus. Next base: position 68,144,446 of record NC_136069.1, read on the forward strand.
AACAAAGGTTATAGGGAGGTTATAGTTAGGCTCAGATTTAAACACAAAACCATATTCAGCAGTTATAGTTACAGTCATCTCAAGTAACTATAACTCGTGCTGTAAGGTAACTATAACTTGCGCCCTCGCCATGCACTGCTAATTACCCCACATATTACATCACTCATTACATCTTCTATGACATCATTTATAGTATTACTGCAGCATTCGCTGTAAAATCGTTCATGAGAAAAGTGTGCATGGCAGGGGAGTCAGTTATAGTTACCCTAGGGCACGAGTTATAGTATTTTCAGTGAATATATACATATATATCTCTCTCTCTCTATATATGTTCACATCACTCTCTTGATTGGACACTTACACTGTTTTTCCTTCCCGTATCTTTCTGAAACACGGCATCTGCACATCTCACCAATCATCTCTTTCCTCTTCAGCTTCCTTTTCACTTTCTCCTGCATGTACTTCCTTGCATTTCCTTCACCTCGCCACCCCCTCGCCACCTCCCCGCCACCTCCCCGCACACAAAACACTTCATTTTCTCTAACTTTCACCCTTTTGACAGCTATGTACCTCCGTCGCATACTTTCGTATATTATCACAATTACAATTGGCACACCTGCCCACTGCTCTGTGCCCTCTGTAGAGAGGCCAGTGATTGGATGAGCATGATTATGACCCCCTTTATCACCCACTGATGGGCACTCAGAGAAATTCACTCAGACCTAGAGGAAACTCTTTTCACACTATGCACTATATCCATACATGGGTAATATATCACATAAAAAAACGACAAAACACAAAATCCTGGAAAAAGCAAATACTCTTCGGAAATGTAAGAGAAAGTAAAACGTGAAATGTTAACAGGAACATGGCTCTTTCCAGCTGAGAAAGGAGTGTCGGTTTTGTTGGCTGCGGGTGGTGAGGCACAGAAAGGGAGGGGGGTTTGGAGGGGGCTAGTTTCCAGGACATTTTGGAGGGGGGGGGGGGCAGAGGCAGAGCGCACTGCTAGGAAAGGTCTGCCAAGAGCTGTTGTACATCAGACCGCACCAGTGTGCCTGTGTTATTTTCTCAGCACACACTGTAGTGTCCCGGTGTGGGCCTGAATAAGTGAGACACTGGGACACATGTGGTTGCGGTGGTGGCTAGTTACTTACTGACCACGCCCAGGGCTCTGGGCTATTTATTCATACGTGAGCGCAACGGCGCTCACGTTAGGGTCAAACCAAAGACCCTGCACGTCCCAGGGGGGGAGGCACAGGAACAAATGGGAGGGGGCGTGTGCTGCAGTGGTACGCCCCGCTGCAGCAACACTACATTCCTCCTTTACCTAGGGGAGAAAACAGGATCATACAAAACAGCTAGGAGCCACAGTCTATTGTTCACATACTCTCTGGTCGGCGACCATGATACGGCATGAGAGAGCCAACGTCCATGTGAAAGTTCACCAATTGTCTCTGATATAGTCTCTGGTCAACCTGCAAACATGGGATAACATTTTTAAACTTCAAAAACCAGAACATTCTTACTTCAGTTCTCGGCGGGGTCAGCCATCTCGACTTCTTCAACGCCAGCATTGGGCTACAAAGTCACGGTACCTCTGAGACGGCTTCGGGCATGGACGTAGGCTGTACCTTGTCTGACTTCGACTCTCGCCGGTGGCTGCAGGTGACCCCTCCGAGTCTCTCGTCTCTTGAACAGTGGGGTCTTCTGCGGGTCTCTGAGCGACTTGCATGCCGGGGTCACTGTTCTCTGCTTGGCTTGCTGCGGCACTGGCATCCGCCGAACTTGGGAGCTGAGGAGGAGTGGTCGGGTGCCATTCATTTTGGTCATAGTCTATGTTCTCTTCAGGCACCTGCTTGAAAAACGATACATTCCTGGTGACAGATTCGCCAGCTCTGGTGGCTGTGATCATGGTTCCGTTTACCTCTGTCACTGTCCACGGATCCAGCTCGAAAGGCATTCGGAATTTCCCTCCGGGGTGGCGGTCCTTTACCAGGACTCTGCTACCGACTTGAAACGGCCTGTCCATTGCTCGTCTTCGTCGGGACGCTTCCTGATTGGTTTTGGTGCGCCGTTCCATGGACTGGTTCTGTGGGGGTGTGGCCTGTTCCCATGCCGGGTGGTGTGGGATGGTGTCTGCCACGACTCTATTGAAGGAAAGTCGGCTTGGGGAGACTCCTGTAGTACAGTGGGGGGTCAAACGGTATTCTCTGAGGAACTGGTAGATTGCTAGCTCCAGGCATTGGCCGTCAGCAGCCGCAATTTGTATAGTTTTGTTCAAAGTCCTCATTAGGCGCTCTACCTCTCCATTGGCCTGGGGCCACCGGGGGGTGATCCGTCGGTGCTTGATACCATGGCTTTGGAGGTATTCCGTGAATTCACTGCCGTTAAAAGGGGGACCGTTGTCGGTGCGGACCTCGCTCACGAGCCCATGGGTGGCCAGGACCTTCTCAAATTTAGGTATGACTTCCCACGTAGCCGTCGACGACACGATCTCCACTTCTGGGTAGCGGGAGAAATCGTCCACCACTACCAGCATGTACTTGCCTCCCGGGAGGCTGCCGAAGTCCGCACTCACTCGCACCCACGGGGATGTGGGGCCATCTTCGGTCACGATTGGCGCCGGAGGGTTTGGGAGGCTCGTTGCTAGACACACTGGGCACCGGTGGATCACTTCCTCAACTGCTCTATCTAACCCCGGAAACCACACCTTGCTCCGGAGTCTGTTTTTGGACTTGACAATTCCTTGGTGTGATCCGTGTGCTAGGACCGCGGCCTGCTGGGTCAACCTGCTGGGAAGTACTAGGCGAGGGCCTCGCAGGAGACACCCTTCTGTAGATACGGACAGTTCGTGCCGGACTTGAAATAACGCCTTCAGGATGGTTTGGGCCTCAGGCGTGCGGAACGAAGCTGGGCTCTGGAGTGCTTTCCAGTCACCGCACTGTATGGCCTGGATCGCGATCTGGAGGCAGTCGTCTTCCACGGTGGCACGTGACACCTCGTCCAGGGACATGGGGCGAGGTCTTGACCTCTCGATGATCAGTCGGACATACTCCTCGGTGTCTGCTGCTTCGGCTGCTTCGGCATCCGAGACGGGTCGGGCGTGCCTCGACAGATAGTCCGCCGGGTTGCGCGAGCCAGGCTGGTACTCCACTGTGAACTGAAATTCCTGCAGCTGCAGCACCCACTTCTCGATCCGTGGGGGAGGGCGGGAGGAGGAGCCTTGGAATAGTGGTATCAGGGGCTTGTGATCAGTGACCACTGAGAACGGGTGTCCATAGAGGTAGATATGAAAGTGGCGGCACCCCCACAGAATTGCAATGGCCTCCCGCTCGATCTGGGAGTAGCGTTGTTCAGTGGGTGTGAGGGTGCGGCTGGCGTATGCAACGGGGGCCCACTCCCCGCCTTGCTGACGCTGTGACAGGACGGCACCCAGGCCAGTGGGGCTGGCATCTACAAGCAGCTGTGATTCGTTTTGAGGGTTGAAGTACACTAGCGTGGTGTCGGCTGAGAGAGCCGCTTTCGTGTTCTCAAACGACTCCTGTTGTTCCGGACCCCAGATCCAAGCGGTATTTGATTTTGTGAGATTCCTTAGCGGTCCCGTGAGATCGGACAGGTCCTGGATGAAGCGCCCGCAGTAGGTCACCATGCCTAAGAAACTGCGGACTGCGGTCACTGAGGTGGGGGCGGGTGCGTCGTGGATGTCTCGGACCTTTTCTGGGTCTGGGCCTACCCCTTGGTCGGAGAACTTGTACCCGAAGAAGCTTATGTCTCTTCGCAGGAACTCGCACTTGTCTTTGTGAAGAGTCAAACCTCTCTCTTTGAGGCGATCGAACACTGCGTGGACGCGCCGGATGTGTTCCTCCAGCGTCGGGGCATGCACCAGGATGTCGTCACTCACGTTGAGTACCCCGACGAGACCTTGAAGGACATTGTGTATAATGTTCTGAAATACTTCGGCGGCGCTTGAGATGCCGAAATTGAGCCTCGTGTACCTCCACAGGCCAGCATGTGTCGAGAAAGTGGTGATGGGGCGTGAGTCTGGGTGGAGCGGAATCTGGTGGTACCCGGATCTTAGGTCCATTTTGGAGAACCACTTGGACCCTGCGAGTTCACCGATGATGTCGTCAATGGTGGGCGTTAGGTGGCGTTCCCTCTTAATGGCCAGGTTGGGGATACGCATGTCCACACATATCCGTACCGCGTCGGGCTGCTTAGGTTTTTTCGCCACTACGATGGGGGACACCCACGGGGTGGGCCCGGTCACACGCTCGATGATTCCTGCTTGTTCCAGCATTCTCAACTCGGCTTCTACCTTGGGCCGGAGGTGGAACGCTATCCGCCTGTGTCGCAGAGCCACTGGGGCTACAGATTGGTCAATGTGGAGCTGGACAGGGGGTCCACGGAGGCATCCGATGCCCTCAAACAGTGAGGAGTGTTCAGTGACTAGATTGTCCAGGCTCTGAGCTTGTACGGTCAGGGCGAAATGTATAAGTCCAAGTTCACGGGCCGTCTTGCAACCGAGGAGGAACCCTGACCCCTCTTGGGACACATAGACTTTTGTTTGCAGCTGCCGGGTGTCATGTGAAATGGTGGTTCTGAACACTCCGCACAGGCGTAGGGGCCGCCGAGTTCCGTAGGCAAACACTTGCACTCTGGTGGGGTGGAGTGCGGGGGCGTCTGTTAGGTCCCGGTATACACTGGCAGCCATGAGGTTTATCGTCGCCCCGGTGTCGATGAGAGCTCGGGTGGCCTGGTCGTGGACTTGGACTGTGCACATCGGTTCGGACGAGGAAGCGGGCGTCAGGGAGTTGAGCATGCGCACCACGTGGACAGATGCGGCGTCCTCGTCGTCGTCGTCCATGTCACTGCCGGGTGACGTATCCGGGAGTGGCGCCACCTGCCGCGCTCTTCTGGGTGGGCCGCTGGGCTTCTTCCGTTGGGACGACAGACAGACACTGGCAAAGTGGTTGGCTTTGCCGCACGCACTGCAGATTTTCCCTTGAGCTGGGCAGGCTCCTTTGTGCGGAGTGGTACCCCCACACCACATGCAGTTTCGATCCCGGGTAGACTGGGAGTGCTGGGGCTGGGGGGTCCTCTGCGGCCTGGACCGGTTATCTGGACGTTGCGTTCGGACAGCGCACACTGGTTCTTGCTTGATTTTGACGGCTGGGCTCCATGTGGGCCGCCCGGGCTTTGGAGAGCTCCTTGGACCGTCCTAAGGCCAGTATTTCTCGCATCGGCATGGCGTCTGTTTCGAGGACTCTCTCTCTCAGTTTCAGAGATGCGCACCCCTGAATGAACTGTGCGCGAATTTCGTCTTCCGCGTCTGGGAGAGTGCACGTGCTCGCCAATTTCTTGAGGCGCGCGTAGAACACATCAACTGACTCCTCAGGGAGTTGGCGCGCCTGTCGGAGCAGGAAGCGTTCGTAGTCTGCGCTGGTGAAAGGTTCGAAATACTTGGTGATGGCGTCTCGCAGGGTGGCGTATGTAAGGGGCGGATCGCCTTCAGTGACTTCCTTGGATATGTCGTGGATTTCTTCCCCTCCTAGGTGTAGGAGCATCGCCCTGCGTCTTTCCGCAGCGACCTCCGCCGCAATAAAGTAGGTCTCCAGACGTTCTATCCACTTCTTCCAGCGAGAAGCCTGGGAGGGAGGCGTGCCGGTGACAGAAAAGGGCTCCAGGGGGGGCACAGTGGCCATGTTGGCAGCTGGAAGGAGTAAAGGGATACACCCCTAGCACTCTGTAGGCAGAACCAGGTCCCTCGGGGTCGCCCAGGCCCAACAGGAAGAAAGAGGCTCTTCCGGCGAACACACAGGCCTCACTCCGCCAGATGCGTGAGGAATGGCACCCTCCCGTTCCCGCCGATACGCGAGAAGCGTGAGAGACGGCAGCCGTCGGAACTGCGCATGCGCGGGAGTTCCGGGATGACGGGCAGGCTGGCGGCGGGCAGGGAGCGGGCCGCAGGCTTCCGGGCGGCAGGATAGAGCTGGAGGCAGGGCACAGGGGCAGCCGTGAGGCGCGGCAGGCAGCAGCCCGTACCTGGATGAGGCCACGTGGGCGGGTCGGACAGCGGCACTGGCAGCCGGAAGGCCGGACGTCTCGCCGGAGGCAGGCGGAGCACTCGGGAACACCGCTGAGGCACAGGCGGGCCAGGTGAGGGCGGGAGACGCGGACCAAGCTGCTGGGCGGCTGCGGCAGACAGGAGGCGCGCCGCCGACAGGATGCGCTGCGGGGCAGCGAGCCAGGCGTGGGTGACCGACAGGGTCACGGGTCCGATGAGGCACGCGAAGAGCGGGGGCCAGACCCCCTCGTCGCCAATGTAGTGTCCCGGTGTGGGCCTGAATAAGTGAGACACTGGGACACATGTGGTTGCGGTGGTGGCTAGTTACTTACTGACCACGCCCAGGGCTCTGGGCTATTTATTCATACGTGAGCGCAACGGCGCTCACGTTAGGGTCAAACCAAAGACCCTGCACGTCCCAGGGGGGGAGGCACAGGAACAAATGGGAGGGGGCGTGTGCTGCAGTGGTACGCCCCGCTGCAGCAACACTACACACACTGTGCCCTTGTGCTCCAGAGGAGCTGTCCTCCCTGTGCTCCCTGGCACACCTCTTGTGCCAACGGCGTGGCAAATGCCCTCAGACATGGCGGCCGAGCAGCCACTCTAAAAGCACTCTCTAATGTATCTCCCCTAATAAGCCAAATGAATGTTTAATTTAAATACCTTTTCATTCGAAGCTTCTTGAAGACTTGGAAACGGTTTGTAGATGGAGAGGCCTTAAAACGACGGGGCCACTGAACCCTGCTGGAGGTCTCATTGGGTCCTGGCAGGGAGACTTCGCTGAGAGGAAACGTCGAGATTAAACTCTTTCTAATCAGGGCCCCCGGAATTATGCGGCAGGAGAGGTCACATTGTGCTGCAAATTTGACTGAATTATGTGGCAAGAAAAGGAAATTCGTGCCACTGCCGCTTAAGGCAGCTCACTGTGTATTACTTCATTATTTCGTCAATTTTACACGTGAAACCTGTCTGGGCAGATGTTTCATCTCATTAGCACCAGTTTAACGCTCAAATACAGCAATGGCCTCCGACTGGACAGTAAAAGGAGCTGCCGAGTTTGTTATGTTTGGGCTAAAAACCCATTTGTTATGTTAGACTCCCCAGATTAAGCAGCAGGTGATGGATTATGTGGAATGCGACAAATCCATAAACATGCAACAGACACCACTGCCGCAGCATTGCATAATTCCAGTGGCCATGATTATAACATATCAGGAATAAATCTCTATGTGTGGGGGAAGAAGTGGGCCCAAGGAACAACTGCAGCCTAAAGGGGGCGTGGTCGCCCCACACAGTTTGTTTCGAACATTGGTGCAATATGGTTTGATTTGGATGGAGACAGCAGATTCTTGGGTATTTTTTAAGTATTAGTGCAGTCTACCCTTACAACTATCTGTGGCACGAAAGAGCGCCCTTTATAGCACAGGGAGCCAGGAACACCGAGAGGGTACAAGAAGTGTGTGTCACGTGGTGATTGAAAGCACCATCGGCCAATACAATGGATGTACAGTGAATGAAACATCTGTGGAGCCAGGTGTGCCTTCCTGCTCAGGCAACAGCACTCCTGTGAGGAGTATGCGGCCAATGCTTTGTTATAGACTCTCCTTTACTGACAGCCATTGCTAATAACTGAACGGGTTTAAAACGCAGGGCTCAAGACTTTTGCACGTAGGGGATTCTGTATATTTTGGCAGACTTAGAAACACCTCCGTAAAGTGGAGAGTCAGCCCTATTTAGGGGCTTATTTATGAGCACTTGCGTCACTTTTGCGCTGCCGGTGCGGGTAAAAAATGTGCCACGTTGCGCCATAATTACAAAATGATGCACTAGGTAGATGCCTTACTTTGTAAACCCCTGCGCCACATTATACTTGCACCACGTTTAATGTATGCAGGCTGGGCGTTTTGACGCCAAGTAAGCCTCGTAGAAGGCTCATGCGCCACTGCTGCATGATAATGGCACGCGGCTGCACCGCAAGTGCTCCACGTGTGGATTCAGGATTCAAGAGCTGTCCCTGTGCACCCCTCTTAGCTTGCAGAGTCAGAACTCAGTGGCAAATAGGCCCCAGTCTCTAACCCACGGCGCACATAACAGGCGCAACTCCACCACAAGGACTTTGAAAAACATCCTTATAAATGTACGATCGATGCCCAAACATAAACATGAAATTGAAGCACTAATAACTGATAACGCGGCTGATCTGGCATTTTTAACGGAAACTTGGGCCACTGAAATGTCTAGGCCCAATTGGAACTCAGCAGTACCCGCGGACTACTCAGTGGTACACACTGACAGATCAGGATCCACAGGCGGTGGAATAGCTATCATTTTCCGCTCGCACTTTAAAATAAGCATCCTCCCACAACACGGATTGGAGGCGGAGTCCTTATCCTTTACTATCAAACTGAGGAATCAAATAATCTTCGCTGGCCTTCTTCTCTATAGACCCCCAGGGCCCAGAGGTCCTTTTACGAACGCTCTTCTAACTTACTTGGAGTCCACCCTAGACCAACCAACATTTACGGTACTAGACGATTTTAACTTTCACCTTGAGGAGAATAACTCTGAAGAAACATCCACTCTAAAAGAAAACCTATGTAGCTTTGGGCTAAACCAATTAGTGGTTGGGCCCACCCATACAGCTGGCCACACGCTTGACGCGGTCTTTACTAATAATAAACACCTAAAGGTCATCTCAGTCAACCCAGTGCCTTGGTCGGACCATGCAGTCATCCATTTTAATCTTATTATAACTTCCGCTAATATTAGGCGGAGAGACCTTTCCCTCCCTCCCAAAATTCGCCCATGGAAGAAGCTTGCAGCTGCTCAGCTTTCTAACACCCTATTAAAAAATCTTCCTTCACTTGAGAACTGTGACAGTAATAAAGGAGCTGAACTTTTCAACTCATGGATAAGCCACGCGGTGAATGAGCTAGTCCTGGAGGAAACTAAGGTGTGCAGGAAACGCTCAGCCACCTCACAATAGTACACCCCGAGGTGAAACTAATCAAACTGAAATGCCGGCGCCAGGAAAGAGTATGGCGGGCCGACTACAGCCCTCATTCCAGGAAAGAGTACACTGCAGTACTTCATGAATACAAGACAGTCATAGAGCAAGCAAAGGCGGTCTTCTATTAAAATAAAATGCTGGAATCCGCAAACTCCTCCAAAACACTGTTTAAGACTGTTGCGCACTTAGCCAAAAGCCCTAGGGACATAGTCTTCATACCAGATCAAGACTTTGTGGAAAATATAGCTCAATTTTTCCAGCAGAAGGTACAGGCGGTTTATGATAATCTTCACTCCTTACAGGTTAGAGCGGCTGACCCACTGACAACTGAGTTGGCTCCGCACATCTCCAATCACACGCAATTCTCACCTTTAAGTGATTTTCAGGCAGCCACTCTACTTCTGCAAATCAAATCAGGCTCACCCCTGGACCCCTGCCCCCCCCACATACCGCATCAGGTCTCGGAAACTATTAGGCCGATCCTGACCCCACTCCTGAACTCCGTTCTAATCTCCGGCTGCTTCCCCGGAAGATGGAAAAAAGCATGTATAAGGCCCATCCTCAAGAAGGAGACACTGGATCCAACAGAATCCAAGCACTACCGACCAATATCTTGTCTCCCCTCCCGGCCAAAATGCTGGAGAGAGCTATGAATTAGGTACTAACTAAACATCTTGATAACAATCATCTTCTAGATTCCACTCAACATGGCTTCAGGGCCTGCCATTCCACCGTATCTCCTCTGATCATAGCTACTGAGGACATACGTAGGACCATGGACGATGGGGGGAGAGCCGCCCTAATCTTACTCGATCTAACGGTGGCTTTCGACACCGTCAACCATGTGGTCCTACTTAACAGACTGAGGGCGCTGGGCATTACGGACACCGCTTTAGCGCTTTGTGAGGCTTTCCTAGAGTCTCGTATACATCAAATCCACTGGGGAGGTCTCCACTCAACAGAATTCCATCTGCCATGCGGTGTCCCGCAGGGTTCGGCATTATCGCCCACCCTATTCAATCTTTATGTCACCCCACTTGCCTCACTAATAAAATCCCATGGCCTGCACCTAGTGTCATAAGCCGACGACACTCAATTAGTGGTGTCACTCTCTCAGTCGGTGGAAGCCACGGCGGCTAGTTTCAGGAACTGTTTGTCTGACGTAATGAACTGGATGAACGATCACTTCTTAAAGCTTAACACCGAAAAGACTGAAGTGATCGAATTTGGCCAAAAACCATCTATCTGGAGTCACCTATGGTGGCCTCCAGAGGCGGGAAATTGTCCGGTTCCAGCCAACAAGGTCAGAAATCTTGGCTTTATAATGGATAAAGATCTCACTTGTAATGAACATATCAGTCAGGTCAGCTCAGCATGCTTCTATACAATGAAGTTACTTAGGAAAATCCTGCCCTATATTCCACTCTCTCTCAGAAAAACCGTGGTAGGAGCCCTAATCATGTCGAGGGTTGACTATTGCAACGCTCTTTACCTGGGGGTAGGGGAAAAACAGCTTGCCAGGCTCCAGTCTATCCACAATACTGCAGCAAGAGTTTTACTCAACCTCCCCAAGAGACACCCTACTTCCACAGCTATACGGGAACTGCACTGGCTCCCTGTTAGGCGTAGGATTCTATTTAAGACCTTGTGTCTTGTTCACAAATCATTGTATGGGAATTCCTCTGAGGAGCTTACCAACCTTCTCCCCCGCTATGTGCCTTCGCGCACCTTAAGATCCTGTAGTCATCATCTACTCCAAGTGCCGAGAATAAAAAGAGCCCGGTGGGGCGGTAGATCTTACTCCCTCCTAGCCCCTAAGCTGTGGAACAGTATGCCCGTCATTATGCGCTCAGATAAGAACATGGCGAGCTTCAGAAGGGCGCTAAAGACCTGGCTCTTCACGCTGCCCTAACCTCTCTCTACTTCCCTCCCGTTCTTTCAGCGCCAAGACGCCTCGGCATAAGAGCGCTTAATAAATAATTCAGTCAGTCAGTTAGTCAGAAGTGACGCAGTGAAATCTATAAGACTTCACTGCGCCACTTCTAGGATGGAAATGCGTCAATATCTTATGCCTGCCTCACAGCAGGCGTAAGACTGACGCAGGCACATTTGCAATGGGACTTGCCCATGTGTAATGACCCATTGCTGGAGTTGCGTCACTTTTGTGACACACTATAGCAATGTGTCATTTTTGCGCCTATAGAAATGTCAGAAATACTGACGTATCTGTAACTCTACGCGACATAATGCGTCATACTGTAAATATGACACATCCAGCATGTCGCAAGGAGGGCGCAATGAAAAGTGACGCATTGCTGTTTTCTCGCAGCGATGCGTCACTTTTCATAAATGAGGCCCTTAGAGTGCGTAGAGGCCCTATACATTCTTAATAGGGTGGCTGGGGCATCTCTCAGACTCTAAATAATGCCCATAGTTATGGGCACACAGATATGGTACCCACAGAGACATTCTCCTGCTGTCAGGCAGCACTGCACTGACTGGACTTGACTCTGGCAGGAGAAACCTGTATGGAACAGAAGGACCGTCAGGTATATAAGACGGGCATAGGGTTTTTGGGAGCTTGGACACAGGTCAGAGAGTGAGTATAAAAATGGGCCAATTTTCACTAGTCAAAAGAGCAAGAACTAGCCACATGCCACCCTATCATTCTTCCAGACCCATGGGCAGCTAATGCTTAATTTGTGCAGGAGGTTGTCGTGACGTGCACCAGGACTCATTTTTTGGACACTCTGTATTATTATTTTTGACGATCAGACTTTGAACCAGAATAAAAATAAAAAGGAAGAAAGGGATGAAAAGAAGATTAAGGAAAAATAAGGAAAACAGTGACAAAGGAGCAGAGCTGGAGCTCGGATACAAAAGAAACTGCAAGAGTTATAAAAAAAAAAGAGAATGCAATGGAGGTTTGGTGGCAGAAAGAAGTGTAAGATGGAACCACGGCTAGGCAGCCTTGGCAATTAGCGGGCTCAGCATCTGTACTGTAGACGACAGGCACCTACAAAGTACAATCTGCTGGGTCTGCAAGCCACACAGTGTTAACCCCCCCCCATACTGTTCTCGTTCCCTCCCTGCGCCTGCATGCAGTGTTCCCAAATTAATGGGGCCGGTGGAAGGTGGCAGGCGCTGCCATTTAAATGCTGAAGGCTCGGCCAAAGAGGCAAACACAAGCCCCTGCTCCCCTCCACACCAGCAGGGTTACTCTGATCACCTCCCCCCATTTCAGCACCGTGATAGCAAAAAACGCGGAAGGTATGTTCTGAGTAGTCACATTTTCTGAGGCTGCCGTTGTTTTGGGAAGGGTTAAGGAGTCACTAGGGCTTGAAGCTGATTGGTTGTCTTATTGCGGCATCATTTGCAAAGCCGTCACAACCAGCGCCCCACTTATCTTGCAGATAAGCTCACCATCTTTGGAGGCTCTCAGCACAAAACCGCCAGGAACGCAGACTGAGAAGGTTAAAGGCAGCAGGCCTTTCCATCCAAGCACCAAAGATCCGCACAGCATCCACGGAGCCATTTGGACCGCACCAACATGGATCCAATGTAGGGAAGAGACGAAGATGCGCCTCTTTAAAGAACCCTACGAACCCTACATCCCGACGCATGAACATCACAGGGTGACTTGATGCGAATATTTTTATACAGCGCGAACTCGATCCGAAGGTATCGGAGCGCTTTACATGAGCACCGGTTACGTTACACAAGGACACATTCATTTTTTTTTTTTTGGTTGGCACGGGGAGATTAAGTGATTTGCCCAGAATTACAGGATGTGGACGCGACCCCGAGGCTCGAACCTTGGTTTCCAGCACCAAAGCCGGCAGCTCTAGCCGTCAGACCACATCCTCTCTACATTTACTCTCTACAGTGATCCGCTGCCTTTTGGATAGATTTGTGCTATAGATACACCACATAAATACATGGCTACATTATCCTAGATACATGCATTATCACAATATTATAGGCTAGGAAGTATTGATGAAGAGCAGTATTTGCCAACGTTATGCTTTCCTGGTGGCTTCTTAATGAACACTGTTGTGTACCTGGAACCCTAGACTTACTCGTTCTGATGCTCATGGTCCGAGCGTCTGTGGTCTCCCAGTCTTTATCCCTGGCATTTATGTTCATGCATTTATGTCCTTGTGTCCTCTTGTCTCGTTGTCAGTGACCCTTTGTTACATTTTCCTGCCTGTTTTAATGATCTTGTATGCCTCGGTCCCCATGTCCTAGTGTCTAGGGGCCCGATACACAGAACTAACTTAAGACAAAATCCTAAACTTACTACCATTATGGTATTCACAGAAGGCACTTACTCGTTTTGGTATTCACAGAAGGCACTTACTCATTTCGGTAATCACAGAAGTTAGGAGTCCTACCTTTAGGACTCCTAAATGCCTTCTGTGAATACCGAAAGTCTTAAAGTTAGGTTTTTTTCCCAGTTTAGTAGTAGTAAAGTTAGGAGTCCTAACTGTAGGACTCCTAAACTGAGAAAAATCCTAACTTTAAGACTTTTGGAATTCACAGAAGGCATTTAGGAGTCCGAAAGTTAGAAGTGCAAACTTCTGTGAATATCGAAATGAGTAAGTGCCTTCAGTGAATACCAAAATGAGTAAGTGCCTTCTGTGAATACCAAAATGAGTAAGTGCCTTCAGTGAATACCAAAATGAGTAAGTGCCTTCAGTGAATACCAAAATGGTAATAAGTTTAGGATTTTGTCTTAAGTTAGTTCTGTGAAGCGGGCCCAATGTCACTAACAGTATCACTCTCCTAATATCAGTGTCAATTATAGTGTCCATCTACTAGTGTCATAAACAATGAAAGAGCGTGGAAAAAGAGGGGCACGTCCTATTCCCCTGGAAACAACATAAAGCAACAATAAGAGCGGGCCCTAGGAGGAAATCCAAATATTAGTGCCCCCATATTGGCGTCATTGTTCCCTAGTCCACTCATGTTCCTGTTGCTTTTTCAGTGCCCATGACATGTTCCCCTTCCCTCATAATCGAGTGGCAGGAGTCGGATTTCTAACTCCCTGCTACAAGGATTTAGTGAATGTGCAAACACGAACTAGAAATCCAGTTGGACCGCAACCCATACACAACCCACTGAGCAATATTGTATAGGAAGTGTTTCCTGGTAACAGTCAGTCCCACATGATGTGTTCAGGGGCACACTGGAACTCCAAACCATCTTTTGTGAATGAATAACACACTCAAAGTTCCACTAAGAAGAGGTGCTATGTATTTTAAAATGTATATATTGAAATCCCAATCTCGTACATAGCATTTGAAAGGTAACCACACAGAAAATGTTTAGTAATACAGCATCATATGTTATGGAAAATGAAAATAGCAAGAAAACCTCCTACACTGTTATTGATTTGATATCGTCCTAACATCCTTAAGCTATTTCTAAGAGCTTCGCTAACGCTTAGCTGAAGCCATTGATAGCAAGCCTGCTCTCATGTTTTACAGATGGTTTGCACACCGTACTACTGCTTGGGTTCTCAAATAGCAAGTATTCCAGCTAGTTCAAGGCTGGAACATAAGCAGCGACTGTTTGAAGGCACTTCAAGCTTCTCTCCACACTTCAGACTTCTCTCCAAAGCCACCTTCGACGAAAGCTGTTACTACAAACTGGCCTGGCCTCTGCATCTATAACCCTGGCATGAAGTCCCTCCTTAGCATATGGTTCGATACACAGGTTTTTATAAAATCGTATCATCGAAATTTTATTTTAGGGGGCAATGCGGGGGGCATCACAGGGAAGAAAAATACTAAGAAATAAATAACATTTACCTGCAGCTGCGGCTTTGATGGTCTTTTGCTCCGCTTGACTACTGAAGTCCATACACAGGCTCCCAGACTCCCCATCCAATCCAGATGCTGCTCTCATGTTATTCCAAGCATGAGAGCAGGGCCAGGATTGACCTGAGTGGGCTGGCTTGAAGATCGCTCAGACACAGGGCATCTGTGCCATTTCTCCACCCAGCTGTGGAACATAGCTTAGTTGGAGAAACCTAAGTGCCCTGGGACGACTGGCCAAACGGACATGCGCACTTGTAGCAGTGCCAACCACTCCTCTTCCCACCTGTCAACCACGATGGCCCGACCCAGCCTTGGCCTTGAACAGGCCTAGCAAGGAAAAATAAAATGATAATCTGTTTTATCATTGTATTTTTCCTTTTTTTACTGCTGAGAAAGCAGTGGGGCAACGCTCCTCTGTCTTAATGGAGGAGCTGCCGCTGGAACAATGATGGGTTTAGCGTGCACTAGACCAACAATAAGACACACAATCACAGCAACAAATTTGTCAGCATTGCAATGCTGCCTACGTGGAGAATATGGCCGGACATTGTGATTGGCTTTTGGTGGGAGCCTGGCTGTCTGCTTCCTGTTCCTGCCGGAGGCAGGAGTGCAGGAGCAGAAGCAGAGACAACGCGGGACCTGGCCGGCAGGAACGTAAGTTAAAAAAAGATTTATTATTAAACCCCCCATCCCCACGCAACTTCCCTGCCCCCACCCGTGAGTTATGCCGGCCATGACTGCCTGTGGTTGTGTCCAAGTGGCAGTGAGGGACTTCCCAATATTTGTGCACGTGTTCCACTGTCAGTATCAATACCCCTGTATTCCTGAGTGAGCATACCCACATCAGTGCTCTTTCTGTCAGTGTCTCTGTGTCAGTGTCCGTGTGTCAGAGCCCTCCATCAGCACTCCACCATCTGTGTGCCACATGCTAGCTTTTCTGAGCTAATGTTGATGCTCAAGTGCCAGAGACCCAATTAAAGTGTCTCTGTGTTGGTTCCTATTAGATCTGTCATCCTTAGTGTGGTCTTACCCCAAACCTTTTGCCTGCTTACCTCCTCTTTTTGCTGATTCTCTTTGTTGGCCTTAGGACTCTGAGCATTTTAACACTGCTGACCAGTGCGAAAGTGCATTCACTTCTCCCTTAAACATGGTAACATTGGTGCATACACAATTGGCATATTTAGTTTAATTATAAGTCCCTTGTAAAGTGGTATACCATATACCCAGGGCCTGTAACCTAAATGCTACTAGTGGGCCATCAGCACTAATTTTGACACCCACACAAGTAGCATTTCAAACCTGTCTCAGGCCTGCCACTGCAAGGCGGGTGTGTACAGTTTACTGTCACTTCGACTTGGCATTTAAAACCCTTTGCTAAGCCTTAAATTCCCCTTTTATTGCATACTAGCAGCCCGTCCCAAAGTTGTCCGGGTATGAATTGCTGCCGGCCAGTAGTATATTGTTTTGTAGGATTTCGTTTTGATAGCATTTCTTATCTGTGACAGGCCTGTGAAACGCTCCGATTCACAGTGCACTGCTGATGCACTTAAGAGTGCGCGTACAGTAGTGTGTGAACTCGAGTTTCCCTACTTTATTTTCCCTTCCAATATTATATAGCGCGAACTCAACAACATGGCATGAGCACAATTTACTTTACAGAAGAACACATTTATTTGTGGTAGGCACGGGGAGACAAAGCGATTTGCCTGGAATCACAGGATGTTGAGCTGATGCCGAGATTCGAACGTAGCTCCCCAGCTCTAAAGTTCGCAATTCTAGAACTTGTGGCGGGAGGTGTGTCTAAAAGTGTATGTCGGTGCTGGCCATTAATGAGAGAGACCTGTGCATTTTTCAAATGGGTGGTGAAAAAATATGAGTATGTTGCTGGAGATGTGGGCCGCCGTGCCACCAATGTACTTACCGGGGAAGGGTAAACACCCATTATTCTGCAACTTTCTTTCTGCATACCATCACTCCGCATACTTTCATTACGAAAGAATCATGACTCTGCAATGCCATTATAACGCATGGCATTACATTTTATATGCTTTTACCACGCATACATTTACAACGAAATTCGTTGTAAATGCATGAATGGTAAAAGCATGTTTTTTTTAAATGTTTGGATAAGGTAAGTATGGGTATAGGGGTATATGTTTTGAGGTACTGAGGTATATGTTTTGGGGTGTTTGGGTATTTTAAGGGTTCAGATACAGTTTTGGGTTATGGGGTACAGGGATAGTTATAGGGTTTAGGGATAGGTATGGGTTTTGGGGTACAGGGGTATTTTTAGGGTTCAGGGCTAGGTTTGGGTTTTGGGGTATAGGGGTATTTTTAGGGTTCAGGGGTGGGTTTGGGTTTTGGGGTACAGGGGTATTTTAAGGGTTCAGGGCTAGGTTTGGGTTTTGGGGTACAGGGGTATTTTTAGGGTTTAGGGATAGGTTTGGGTTTTGGGGTACAGGGTATATTTATAGGGTTAAGATGGGTTAGTGTTTAAGGGTGTTGGGGTATTTTAAGGAGTAAGGGTGGGTTATGATTATGGGGTGCAGGGGTATTTAAAGGGAGCAGGGTGGGATTAGCACACGATATGAGACATGGCATGAAGGGCGGAACAAACCACACGCCCCCAGCGTTTGTCACGCCCCCAGCACACGCTCACAAGGGACTACTTTGCTGGCACGGTTCTTTTACCTTTTAAAAGTATATGGTGGGCGTCTGCATAGCCTATGTCCTTCTGCTGCAACTGCCCTTTCCAATGCTGTATTGGGTGTTGTGATTGGTGCTGTGGTTCCTGAGATTACCCGCCTCAAAGGTTTGGGCTCTCTCTTTATTATATTAGTATGGATAGGGAACCTCTAAGGTAGGCCCTAGTTAGCCCATGGGGCAGGGTGCTGTGTAAGCAAAAGGTAAGACATGTACTTTTAAGTTCTGTATGTACTGGTAGTGACACAGCTAAATTAATTTTTCACTAGTGTGAGGCCTACTCCTCTCTTTGGTTAACATTGGGAATTCCTTAATACACCTTTAAGTTGTAATTCCCAATTAGAAAGGAGTGGTTGGCTTGTGTATTATATCTTTGGAATGGTAATGATAAATCCTCTTTACTGATAAAGTTGGATTTAATATTACTATTTTCGAAATGCCACGTTTAGAAAGTGGACATTTCTCTGCTCCTACTGCTCTGTGTGCCTGCAGCCTGTCTCCACTACCTCTAACCAGTGTAGAGTATTTTTGTGGTGTTTTCATTATGTTACTGTGTGTGTGTGTGTGTGAGAGTGTGTGTTGCACAAATACACATTGCCTCTTAAGATAAGCCTGACTGTTCTGTGCCAAGCTCCCAGAGAGTGAGATTATCTTTTAGTGTGTGTCTAACTTACCCTGACTAGTGTTGGTTCCTGCTTGGACAGGGTGCATACCTTTGCCAAACAGAAACTCAATTTCTAACAGTGCCCTTCTGCAATGTCACAATCTTAGTGCTGGTGTCATTATCCATGTGCCGTAGTATCCTTGTGTCAGTGGTCCGATGCTGAAGCCTTTGTCTCCGCATTAGTGTTTGAGGACCTGTCACTATTACCGGGTCAGCGAACCCATGTCAGTGTTAGTGAATACGTACCAGTGTTTCAGTTTGTTTCCACGCTCAGTATCCCAGTGTTAATGCAAATGTCCTTTCCCCCTATCTATGCATGCCCCAGTGTAAGTGTCCCAGCGTAAATGTTTCATTCTCTATGCCCCCATTTTAGTACTTCTATAAATTTGCCTATGTGCCAATGCCAGCATTCCATTGTCAATGACACCTTATCAGTTTCAGTGTATCTGTGTTAGTGTTCTGTTGGCAGTGTCTGTGTACTCAGGCAGTGTCTCTGTGGCAGTAACCCTAGGCAGTGTTGCAGAACCTAATGCCCATGTTAATGCCACCATTTTAGTATCAGTGCCTGTGTCTCTATGTCAGTGTGCCCAAGTCAGTGCTGTTGTAATCAGTATTCTAGTGTCATTGTCCCCATATCAGTAAGCATAAAGCAGTTCCCTATTGTTATTCCCCTGGTGTTACACCCTCGTGACAATGTGTGAGTATCATAGTGACCCCTATGTAAGCCTCCCAGTGTCACTGCCGCATGTTGTTGTCTAACCATCAATTTTGTAGCCTTTTGAGTGCCCAAGTCCAAATCCCCATGTTAGTGTTGGTGCTCTTGTGTTGTAGTGGAAGTGGCCTCAAATCGATTGGTGTTGCCATCTGATTGCTGGAGCTCCTGATTCAGTGGCCTGTTGCTAATGTTTATGATTCACTTCAAGTTTCCAGTGACACTCTCTCCATTCCAATATCCCCATCCCAGTGTGAGTGTTCTAGAGTGCTTGTCCCAGTGGCAGTGTACTTGGGTCAGCACCCCCTCTCAGTATCCATCTTTCAGTACATTAGAGTTGCATTGTCCCTGTGGCAGTGTCCCTACGCTGTGCCTATGTATGGCTATTGTGCCCTAGTATCACTATCTTAGTGTCAGTATCCTAGTCTCTTGTGTAAGTGTCCTCGTGAAACAGCACCGTGGCAGTGTCTCAGCATTAGTCTTTGCACCCCAAGTCTGCGTTCCTGTGTCACAGGTCTCATGTCCCTACTGGTGATCTGTTTCAGAGTACAATGTGCCAGTGTCCCATTGCCAGTGCTGGTTTGCCTGTGACAGTGCATGTTTGTCAGTGCCTCTATGTCAGTATCTCCTTGTGCGGTCCTACTGCCGGTGCTTCTTAGTCACTGTAACCATGTCAGTACCCCCTGTCGCTAGTGTGCTCCTGTGGCAGTGACAGTGTTGTGGTCCCTATGTCAGTGCCTCTGTGGCGCTGTTGATAGGGCTGTGTCTGATTTCTACTATCCACGTGCCCCCCGTGTCAGTGTGTGTACTGGTTGGACTGCCCCACATGATGCCAACCCTTGTGACCATAAGATCACTTTGAAGAACTTAGGGTTTGGAAGATCCCTGAGGGCAGAAGATAAAGTTGAGTGAGATAACTGGTGATCTAAAAATATCAAATAAGGTTTTTGTTACAGACCCACATCAAAAAAGAAGAGTTGAAAATAAGACTTGCATTTCACTAATGCATACATGACAGTGACTCATACAGCACTGTGATTATCCCGCACATCATGCTAATGTGTGTAGATTACCCTGAAGACGCAGTTTCACTGATTCTCTGAAGGAAAAAAGACATGGTTTAATTGTTTTTTTTAAAGTGCAGTGCAAGTCTTTAATTTTAACTTGAATTCTGAATGTATTTAGCAGTTAAGGAATTGTTAAAATGAGCCAGGCTTTAGAAAGCAATCTTGTGACCTGCAGGCGCTGCATGCTACCAGTCGCGTTTAGGGGTGCGGCAGACAATAATATAGGGGTGCGGCAGACAGTAATATAGGAGTGCCAGGCCAAGCCTCAATGTTTACAGCTCTGATCTACTGTTCAGTATTTACACAAGGGGGGTTTTAATACATGATGCAACACACACCTCACAGGCACACTAATTACAGGATTCACCTGGTTTAGTTACCATTATAGGACCAGAGCGCTCCCTTTTTTCCTGAGCATTTTGAAAGGGCATACAAAGAATAGTTATTTAATAATATCAGTAGGCTAAAATAAAGGACAATTGTAGAAATGGTCAACTAAAAGAGTCTAAACACAATATTAACTCATATTTAAGGTCTCATTATGATGTCGGTCGTAACGGCTCCGACCAGCATTCGGATTTTCCTAACCATTGTCGAAACCCCCTTTTCCCGACTAACTCGGAAACATTTCAGACCAGCCGATTATGATAGAAGGTAACCATTCGGTCTTTCCGACTCAGTTCCGACTGGCATTTGGATACTCTGAGTCGGTCGGAGCCAATCGGACCACGTTTCTGACCGACGTATTACGATGTCGGATTCGGACAGCCGTTCCGAATCGGTCTGTCTGACACAAAATGGCTGCTGGAAACTAACTTTGGGGTCCCGTAGTAGGCAGCCCTTCACCCAGAGACCTTCAGTTGGGGCCCCTGTTTACAACCATGCACAGTGTGGCAGACACTATGGGGTGTCTGAGACAAGGTGCAAGGTTTTATGGAGCCACCCCTTTTTTCAAAGTGAGCCTTTGTTGTCGGTCGGAACACAGGCTCCCATTGAATTTAATGGGAGTCCGACCGAACGGGGTTTGGATACATTGTAATTTGTGAGTCGGACTCAAGGAACCCGAGTCGGTCGGAACCGATTCCGACAAGGAGTCGGTACAAATGCTTTCCGACCGATATCATAATGGGCCCTATATGTCACAAAGACTCTGGTGGAAGCAACAGGTTGGCAAAATCCAGACATAACTGAAAAGAGGATGAGGAAAGCATAGACCTGCCTCAATACAAAGACGCAAGAAAACAAGAAGTCAGAACGACTTGGCTCCACCCTAAGATACCTCAGAAACCAAATACAGGAGAAAAAAGTCAAGCCTATTTCAGGTTGTAGATTTATATAGCGCGGCTTATCACCCATGAGGGTATCCAGTTGCTGTCCATGGGCACAGGGAGATGACATGATTTGCTCAGAATCACAGGATGGTGCACCAATGCCGAGATTCGAACCTGGATCCCAAACTCCTGAGTTGGCAGGATTGGCCGCTGCGCCACATCCTCTCCCTCAATAGTCTTAATAATTACTCCATTTCGATCTTCTGCTTGCATACGTAGGCATGAGTGCTGTAGTTTGTAGGGTGATGGTTTTGTCTATGGGGGCTCTAGGGGAGAGGCACACAGGATCCACTGCCTCTCCTCCATGGACCACCACTACAGAACGGAACATCAACTGATCCACGCAATCGAAGACAAATGGAGTCTTTTTTTTTAGTAGCCAGACATACGGGAGCATGATCAGAGAAATCTGCAGTTTTTAAATCCGGTGGAGCACTGACTCCCTACCAGCATCGATGGAGCTTGTTCAATTTTTAATTATGATTAACTCTACACAAGCTCCGAACAATAGCAAGGCGTATACCTTCTCCCTGCAGAATCAACCTGAAAATAAAAATAAGGTAGTCAGTGACCTCGTAATGATTATGTCAACTGAAACTCAATATAGTCATTCATATAACTATGATCAAAGTTGAAGCCTTTCTAACAAAAGTATGTAGATAATTACAGCCCATTGATATGGAAGCCTCGCTCATAGAAAAAGATGGTAGAAGTGAGACGGTGAGGTATTGTGCCAAGGAGCCCCTCTGTGTTTATCTTCAGCTCACTCAGCCGAGTTGGCTCATGATTCTAAACCTGCTGGACATCCTGGAATTGCTAAAACGTTAAAAGCCGCTGAAGACATTTTGGTGGTCAAATCTTTTTGCAGAAGTAAAACTGTAAGGAGCATATTATCAAGAACGGCGTTGAAAATTATCGCCGGCTTAGCGGCAGAAAACTACTGCTAACGCGGCAATAATGGGTTTGATAATATGCCCTGGAGAATTCCAATAGAAATCCATGTTCTGGTGTGAACCTGGGCTTCTATTGGAATTCTCCAAGGCATATTATCAAGCCCATTATCGCCGCTTTAGCTGCAGTGTTCTGCCGCTCAACGGCGATAATTTTAACGCCGTTCTTAATAATATGCCCCTCTGTTCGGTCATGTTCTATTTATGTTAAAAAAGGATTCCACTCACTAAACACGTGAGTCTTTTGAGTCCATTGCCTGTTCCATCCATACCTTGGCAGAAGATTTATCAAAGAGTCCAACATTATGGTCATTTTAGTAGTTGATGACTTGACATTGACCATTTCTGTGCATTGACTGGGGTAACCCCGTCTGAAGAGTTTCCACAAATCTTGGCACACCGTATTACCTGTTTATGGAATGGCACAAGTTTTGATAACTCACGGGTTTTCAATTTGCCTTTTAATTCATCATGGAGTGAAGAATTAGGCATGGACGCATGTCCACCACCGCATTATCCTCAGCAATACTTGAGATGTGTTTCAAGAAGAGGATTAGAGAAAGACATTGTGGTTAGAAAATGAACCCACAACAATTCAGACAATTCTGCCAGAGGGGTGGCATCTTTCATTTGTAAGTATGAATGTCATCCCAGAATATTGCATTCGACCTGTCTACTTCATTTCCCTCACTCATATAACATTTAACAGAATCTAAGTAATCCAAAAGGCAGCACAAGAGACATTAGAAAAAGCCAAAGCTAGCTATATGCTGATAGGAAACTCTAGTACCCAAAATATATAGGGATTGGGAAAGTCTGGTTACTTACAAAGAATTTACATTTGAAATACGTTCTAAATCACAATCCAAGTTAAGTTTTGAATCCTGTAACTGCACGATTGCATCCTATATTTCTTGCGTGCATGTTGCTCCAAATCCTGCATCTGTTCAGTGATGAGGTGAATGATGAAAAATAATATGAAGAATAAGGAATATGGAGTATATTCTAGATGCAATCTAGGTGCATGGATTGTGTTAGGAAAATTGCATCATTTAACGAATTGGAAGGGGCTGAGCCCGAGAAGAGATCCTGAGACCTGTGGATGTCCTGGCAAAGCAATGAAAGACAGAAATGGATACAGAGAAGGATGCTGCTTGTGTTAAAGGATTTTGACTTTGTGTTTGAACACAACATTGAGGATTCATCGCTTCAGGATTATGAACTCTTACATTTGCAATGTGTTGTTTTCACAAGAGAAGTAAAAATGGTCCTCATGTTTCCACAGACTTTCATAACCTTTCAATTGAATTGTAAATTGTATTAAATTATCAAAGTAGATTGGAAACGGATTGCTTGTTGTCGGGGAAACTTTATAACATTTTATAAAACCAATGTGCATTTATTATGTTTCAGTTTATGGACCTGTCACGCTGAACCTCCATTGAATCACAGCGCGTTTTCGTGTAACTCAGCAGATACTTGTCTTGTCTGCGGTAGGAAACACATAAAAGCCCTGGAGCCCGGAATATTTTTAATATGAATGACATATATTGTACATGTGTTCGAGCTCTAAGAAAACACAGAGGGCACATAGTTACGAGGGCATCGCACCAGCGGAGCGTCACTTTTTCAGGCGCTCCAGTGGCGCAGTGCTCTGCTCCATGTTTACAAAGCGGCGCTAAGTCAATATGTGTGGCTTAACGCCACCTTGTACATATCGTCCTCCTCAACGCAGTTTTCTGCAGGAAACGGGTGTGCAATGGGTGTTGATGTGGGTGCTCTCATGCAACACCCATTGCTCACTGACCCTGCCTCTGATTTAAAAGGATCTACGAATCTGAGGCAGCGCCAAAAACTAACGCCTTTCAAAAGGAGTGCAGTAAAAGTGCCGGGCGTTCATCAGGAGGCAACTTGCACGAGTCCATGTTTCCTGTTAGCCCCGCCTAAAACAGAACCAACTACTAACCAGGAAAGTGGGGTGAGGATGTGGGGTAATGGACAGAGATGCTGACTTCAGAGCTAGGGAACCAGGTTTGAGCAAAACGCAATTAATGATTTGTTTCCCCTCCTGCGCAGACACAATTATTACAATTATCCCTACAACACAGGCACCTTTGCACCATTGCGCAAGAGTGTCTGTTCTGGCGCTAGGCAGCTTTCTTAGCACTGGCGCAGGGGATCGCACAGGGATGCAAAGTGTTCTTCTTAATACGGGACATCCCTACATTTTTAAAATGATGCAGCTTGCCATAGCTAAATTGCTTGCAGCACTGCGCCATTTCATTGTAATGATGTTTTTCATTGTAATTATGTCTCAGAGTTTCTACAGGCTTTAGAGTGTTGAAGTCACGGAGATTGTTTAAAGGTACATCCAGTGCTTAAATTGAGCCTGAGGTTTCCGGTGCGGGAAGGTACCTATGACAGTCTGCCACATGGTGGCGCTTTTTAAAAATTCATAGATGAGGACAACAAACATGGTTATTAATTCAGTAGACATTAAGAATGACTAATACATGCTGCCAAATTAATTCTTTTAACTTTGGGGTCCTAAGATTGCCCGAATTGTCACACTTGTAGGAGTGTGACTTATTAGGTATGCTGTTACTGTAATTGACAGCGGCAGTGGGTAGTGCAAGTGGAAGTGGCCTGCTGATTAGAGCCCTGGCACTTCTGTTTTTTTTTACAAATTAAGCACTGGCGATATCACAAGTAAAATTAGAAATCAAGTGTTGGAGCAAAAGCGATAAAATCCTCTTGTCTTTAAATAACTACGCTCCCCTTATCCAGTGTTATTTTCCTGGGTCGACTCCTAATCCACATATGGTTCAGTTTATGCTGCTGGTGAGTTTGAAGAAGTGCGGAAGCCCCCAACCCTCCCACTGGGTCCGAATTGGAAGGTTAGTGCATTTGGACCCAAACCCACAAAATCACATAACAGCCTATTGGAATACAGCGAAGCGCCAAGAGGCCACGCTTGTGGTAAAAGCTGCACTGCATGAAAATAGTGTGGCACAACATATATCTTTTTTTAGGTCGAGCAAGTACTTTATATACTTACATCTGTATGTACTTTGTGGGCTCTGGAGATCAGCCCTAGGACTTGTCTGCTTCCGCTTAAGAACTTCTTTTTTCTGTTCAACTCCCTCTATTTAACTGTCTTAATAGAAAACGACCAGCAGAGGTCAGTAAAATACCAGAATTGCTTTCTGCTGAGGGTCTTTCTTTTTTTTAAATTTTTCTGGCCACAGCTCTATTTAACTTTCTTGATGGAAAACGACCAGCAGAGGTCAGTAAAATACCAGAATCACTTTAGCATTCGCTAGATTCCGGTCCATAGAAATTGTCTTCCATGAGCAGCCGTAGACAATAATAATCTTGTATTTTCAGTGATATGACCACCGAAGGCCCTGATTTTATATTAAAAACAGAGCTTTGGACTATACCATTTACCGGTGAAAGGCAATATTTCTCTCCATGTTTAACCATACCTGGCAGTTTGGTGCTTATTTTCCTTCCATGTTAAAGAACAGTTTTCAGCACCCAGGCTAATGTGCTGCATAGCTTAATACATATAAGGTCCTAAAGGTGAGCCCGATTGCATTGCAAATGCTTGTTTATTGTATGTTTTTCATTGCAATGAGTTGTTGCTACATTATGTTTTTTACCCATGTTACTGCTTTCAGTATGGTGTAAAGCCCCCCTCCCTTTCAATATTCCCCATGTCCCTCGGCAGGTCATTAAAACCAGCTCCATGGCGCGGGGAGATCAGGCACCGCGCGGATCATCATTTTGGGGAAATGTCACTGTTAGATGTACACATTTTCCCTGTTACTCAGATTTATTTGACAACTTACAAAATAAAAATGAAACCTGTACGTCAAAGAAGAAAAGCGACAGCAGCAGAGGAAGAGGCTCTGTGGATGCTATCACATAGTTTGGCGTCTGTCGCATAAATCAGCCGCCTCCATGGAGACAGCAGAGCCAGGCACCAGGACCGCGCAGGCAGTGCTGCTTCAGAGCCAGCCACCAGAACCGTTCGGGCAGAGCTGCTTCAGAGCCAGGCACCAGGACCGCGCAGGCAGTGCGACTTCAGAGCCAGCCACCTGGACCGTTCAGGCAGTGCTGCTTCAGAGCCAGGCACCAGGACCGCGCAGGCAGTGCGACTTCAGAGCCAGCCACCAGGACCGTGCAGCCAGCGCTGCTTCAGAGCCAGGCACCAGGAACCCGCAGGCAGTGCTGCTTCAGAGCCAGGCACCAGGACCGTTCAGGCAGAGCTGCTTCAGAGCCAGGCACCAGGAACCCGCAGGCAGTGCTGCTTCAGAGCCAGCCACCTGGACCGTTCAGGCAGTGCTGCTTCTGAGCCAGGCACCAGGACCCCGCAGGCCGTGCTGCTTCTGAGCCAGGCACCAGGAACCCGCAGGCCGTGCTGCTTCAGAGCCAGGCACCAGGACCCCGCAGGCCGTGCTGCTTCTGAGCCAGGCACCAGGAACCCCGCAGGCCGTGCTGCTTCAGAGCCAGGCACCAGGAACCCGCAGGCCGTGCTGCCTCAGAGCCAGGCCCCAGGACCCCGCGGGCCGTGCTGCTTCAGAGCCAGGCACCAGGACCCTGCAGGCTGTGCTGCTTTTGGTCTCACTGAGAAGCAGACTGCTTATAATGACAGGATGGCTCTGTGGAGTGCACTCTTACTGAAGAAGAAGCCATGCCAATATCCTACACACATGTATGAGGTAAATGAACCCAACGGGGGGCAGATTACAAAAAAACTCCCGTGGGGTTTTGCACAAACCGACCAGTAGAAATATAATGTCACTTGGTACAAAAAAAAATGTTTTTGCACTTTGATCTGGTAGTACTTTCAAGTTAAAGTGCTCTTTCTACGATGTGTTATGGGAAGTGCCTTATTATCCATTTCCAATGTTGCGTGCTATGAGGCTGCACCAATGAATCATTTCTTTACATTTTATTTCCACTTTTGCGATTGTTTTTCAACTTGCATCTTTTTTTGTAAGCTTTTAGATTTTTTATTAGAATACAGGTAACAATAACAAGCAGTGCCTAATTGGTAAAATAAATAAATAAATAGGTATAAGAACCCAAAGCTTTTCTTAGGAGCCCGAGCCCCATTCCCACTGCTACCGAATCCTGGGGTTGCCAAATGCCGCAGCTGTAGAGTATTGATTCCTGCCTCTTTTTTCCACCACCCCAAACTTCATATCTCTTTATCTCATCCTTGTAGGTTCTTTTTCATCCCTACTTTCTCCCTTTGCCACAGTTTTCCTCTTTTTACTGTAGGAAATCCTCCTTTCTGCATGGACATCCTACATTTTTCGATTTTTGCTGAACCCTATATTGTTCCTGGCTTTAGAACTTTACCCCTGTTAACCGTAATAGTGTGTTTGTGCCCCTCCCTCTAAACATGGTTGAGTTGGCATATTTCTAATTGGTATGTTTAACTCACATGTAAGTCTTTAGCACATGCTACGAAAAATACCCAGGGCGTGTAAGTTAAATGTCACTAGTCTACTGCAGTAGTTACTGTGCCATCCGCTACAGTGACAGTGTAAAACATGGCTCCAAGCCTGCCACTGTAGCTTGACTGTGGCAGTTTAAACACTGATATTCGACCTGGCAATATAAATCCTTTTAGCAAGTCAAAACAGGGCTCTCTTTTAAATTTTAATGTCACTTCTCTGTAGGCCTTATATACACAACAGGGTGCTTAGCATTTTAAAGTAGGACATGTAGAAATGTAATGTTAATATGTCTTTAAATTGACTAGCATCCAAAAGCAATTTCTCAATGAGGCAGGCCTAGCTCTCCAGTGTAGAACATCAATCTACAGATAAAAAATCCTATTGCTGTGAATGGGGTTAGCTATAGCAATTATTTGTAAATGTTATTAAAAATCCAATTCAATGATGAAGTCTTATTCTTAATACATAAAATACATTTTAGAAAGTTACCTTTTTCCTTTCTGAAGTTCCTAGAGACTACATTTACATTTGTTCTTCCACTTCTGACAACCAGTAATTAGCATTTGAAGAGGTGTTTAAACTAATTCCACAGCAGAAAACAAATGTCTGGGTGTGGGGAAGTGTTGTTGTTCCCTTGACAGGATGACCAGTGGGGTTAGCTGCAGGAATTGGATTAACTTTAAAAAGGCTTCCCCTGCCGAAGGCAAATGTTTCCTTTGTCTCCCCAGCCAGGCAGGTTCCAACTACAGACACCTCTTTTTGACGATAAAGTGACAAATCTTGCTGGAGAATCAAATCCAGCTTGACAGGTCTGCTGGGCTTTTACATATAACACTCAGGGTGCACTTAAAAGGATGGGAAGTAAGATGCCAAAACAATTGTTATGCATCTACTGTCTGGTTGCTGGAAAACTCAGCTTTGCTCTACCAGACTCCTGTCTCTGGGTTTATTGTGGACACAGTGACTGCCCGAAACTGGATTTTAGCTTTATATGTGGGAGGACACCAAGATTTCCATAGTACACTACCTACACATAGTGTTAGCAATCACAGTTTAGTGTCGCTGAACACTTCTGCTGCTTCTGCCATCTTGAAAAAGTGAGTAAGGTTGGCCAAGGGAAAATTTACCCCATTGGTTAGGGCGTGCTCAGGAGTCGGTCTCACCCCAGTGGACCTGCTCTCTCTTTTACCCAGTACAGAGATGTGGACTCTAAAAGTTATAATTCTGACCACCTGGTAAAGCTACAGGGACACAATAAGGTAGAAGATACCTTTTCCTTGCAACTACCCAACTGACAAGTGGCAATTGGACGTGGGCTGGATCGTGCTCTTTGGCCTCTGCCTTACACTCTGAGAGTCTCTAACTGCCTCCCAAGATGTCCTGAGAGGGCCTTAAATGTGTAATCCACTGGACAATTTGGATTTAACAGACTAAGGGCCAGATGTAGGTCGCCAATTACCGGTCGGTAACGGCCGATTTCGGCCGTTACCGACCCGTATTTGGGATTTGGCATGTAGGGGGCATTTTATTTACAGAATCGGTATATTTACCGATTCGGTAAATTTACAGATTCGGTAAATCAAGATGTAGGTGGCACTGTAATCAGTGCCACAGGCCCTTACCGAGTCGTTATTTACCATGGAATACTATTCCATGGTAAATAACGAATTCTAGTGTACATGCACATTTGTGCATGTACACCTGTGCCATGTGGCACACAGACATGCCCTAAGGGCATGTCTGTGTGTCACATGGCACACAAGCCAGAAACAGGGATGCAACAGGGTGTCAAAGTGACACCCTGTCCCCCTTGTAAATTCGGTAATTTTACCGATTTGGGAATTACCGAATCGGTATTTGCTATTGAATCCTAAGGGCTTCAAGGCCCATATAAATCAATGGCAAATACCGATTCTGTAATTACAGAATTGGTAATTACCGAATCTTACAGATTCAGTATTTTTACCGAATTTTTTACCTACATAGCAATTACCGAATAGTGAATACCGAATCGGTAAAATTCGGTATTTACCATTCGGTAATTTGCTATTACCTACATCTGGGCCTAAGTGAGTAGGTAAATTCTTTGCACGGGAAGAACCGGGTTGGTGTATTGCGGTCAGTGTCACATTGATTGGCACCTTGAGCTTCATGGTGCTAGTTTTAATTAAAACTTTGAAAAATCATATTTCCGGCCCTGTTTTGGAAGTTTTGTCATTTTATTTATTAAATCGTACTCTTTTTTTTAAATTCTGTTTGGAATTTTTATTTTGGTGCATTTGACCTTTATTACTGTTTTGGTACTGCATAAATACTTTACACATTGCCCTGTCTGCTATCTGCCACAGCTATCGGGGAGTTGAGCTCAGGTTAACGTAGTGACTTTGAGGGTCCACCCTGAGAAGGGCTGTGAGTATTCCTTGAGGTGGGTAGTCACCACCCCAAATAATAATCCAATTTTCTACATATTCTCTTCTTCCTTCTTTCTTTTCTCTTGCTTTAAATCAAAATCTAATGGTGAAAAATAAGTCCCAGTCCTCAAAAATAAGCGCTGGTGCCCACCACCTGCAACCACTGGCACAAATTAAGCACTGACGGTGATTTCCGACCTGTGGAATATTTCCAGCAGAATACATTAACCATACTATACTTGAGGAAAGGCAAGTGTAAGACCATCTCGGCTTCTTTACTCCTTCCGCAGATTAGATGATTTTCTGGTATCACCAAACTCCGAAGCCAGCCCGGATTCAGAAATGAGAGTAAGTAGATCACAGTAAGTTTACACATTTGTGAATAAATCTTATTAAACCTTTTTGATTTTATACCTTCTGAGCTTCATAAAACTCTTGAATCGAGGGTAGGTGCACGTTTTGTCTGAAAGCCAATAACACAAAAAGAGAACTTCATTTACAACTACTGGTCCCCACAAATGTTCAGACATGATTGAAGTTGCTTCAGCGTACGCAGATTCAGGAGGCATCAAGAAGCTCCGGCTAAAAGGGAATTTAAAGAGGCAACGGCAAAAAATCTAAAAAACTTATTTAGGCTCTAAAACAAAAAACCTAGAGAAGGAATGGAAGTATGCATGCTCCTTATTAACAACCGCTATGTCAAGGAAAGTTTGGGAACATGTCAAAGGCCTCAGTAACAAAACCATCAGTTTCTGCGGATCAATGGACAAATTGTGCTACATCTTGGTATGTTGGCCCTGAATCATCTTTCGCCCACTGAGAAGCACAATCTGGAAATGAAACAGGAGACCACGTAGAGGAACCGATGTACCTAAAAGTGGAGGAAACAAAAACAATACTCCGAACAATACACAAAGATGGCCCACCCGGGCTAAATGGACTTCTTTAGGGAAGATGCAGATTTCTGGGCACCACAAATTCACGATTTCTTCCAAGACTGTATTTTATCATCTAATATCCCTGCATCCTGGTGAGGCTTCCTTCTGCATCCAATTCATAAAAAAGCTGACAGTTCAAAACCAGAAAACTGCAAGATAATATAATAGCCCTGTTGGATGGGGAGGGTAAGCCTTTGCAAAAGTCCCCCTGCGCAAACTGGAGGATTGAGTAACCGAAAACAGTATTATCCCGTAATATTAGTCAGGGTTTCACCCGAAGGTGTCAAACATGGACAATGTAATTACCCTGTCCTTTTTGGTGAATAATGTTGTGATAAAAAGGTCAAGTCCACTATACACATGCTTCATAGACTATTGTGTGGCATTTGACGCCATTGACCGCAACATTCAAAGGGCAAAGCTCACCGAGTGGGGGATACCGAAAAATGTACTAAATCAAAAAAAAATTCTAGATGTAATAAGTTATTTATACACAGACACTTGGGTCCAAATCAAACACTGCCAAACCCAAGCTTCCACAAAAATAATTATAAAGGACTAAAACAGGGTTGCGTAATAGCAGCCACGCCGTTTAACCTTTATACTGCTGATTTAAGGCTCGCACTATCAAAAGGGAACTTGTTTCCACCAAAGATTGTGCCATCAAACCCACGGGGCCCAATTCACAAAATTAACTCAAGACAAAATCCTAAGCTTACTACTTTTGGTATTGGAGCTTCTGGCCCAGAGGCGGAGCTTCCGGCCCGGAGGGGGAGATTTCAGCCATGGCTTAATCTCCGCCACCTCCGGCCAGGAAGCTCTGTCTCCGGGTCGGAAGCTCCGCCTCTGGGACGGAAGCTCCGCCTTCGCGCTGGAATCTCCTGCCCGAGTGCGGAAGTAAAGTTAGTAGTCATAAATCCATTCTGTGAATACCAAAAGTAGTAAGTGCATTCTGTGAATACCAAAAGTAGTAAGTTTAGGATTCTGTCTTAAGTTAATTCTGTGAATCGGGCCCCCTGATTGTACAATATCATCTTGGGTCACACTCAGGCCACACTACTGCACAGCAACTTACGCCACAAAAACGAAGGTTCTGATCTTTGGACAGCACACAAAAAAATATCAACAGAAATGGAAGCTGGGCAGCTCAATCTAATCACAACTAACAAATATCATTAAACCATCTGTACAGTCCAGGGCACTAGAAGAAAAGGCAGCAAAAACAACATTAGTGCTGGCAAAACGCCATCGCGACTCGAACAGCAGTACCACGAACTAAATCCGAATAGCAATCGGGCTAAACTTTCACCAGCTATAAACTCTGGGCATCTCGCCTTTCCGGGAATACTGTAGCAGGACCTTGAGCAGCGCCATTCAGCGGCACACAGGAATATTTGGAGTTTGCCGAAACACACACGGCGTCCTCTACAGTGCCAGGACATTGAGTGCAAAACGGTTATTGCAAATTATTAACATCGGGTTGTCTCAAAAGACGGTGCAATGAAATGTGTATTGCAAGCCATTTTTAAAGGAGAATTAACGCCTGATGAAAATACTTGCGGATCGCACTCAATACTCTAAACCTGAACTTTGGACTCCTAAAATATACGGTGCTCTCAGTCACAGCACCAACGGAAGTGCATTTTAAAAACACAAGGAAGGCAGCTGTCTAAAGCGCTGGACTGGGGGGTCGGTAGCGGTATCGTTTGTGCCCATACATTTTAGAATCGCAGAGCCACCTGTATGTTGTTGCCCCGTGCGGATAGCTGATTGGTATTTTTCCCTGAGGCCTTTAATCCTGAAACATGGGGTGAGATCTTGTAGGGAAGGGGTTAGGTACGTTTACATCTGTGGGGTTCAAACGGAAGTAGATAGAAAGCTTAAATATCCCTCCAAAGTAGGGGACCATCTATGGGAATTGTGATGTTGTACACGCTCTAGTAGTTGGGATGGGAGGAGTCTAGGGGTTGGAGGAAGAGGAGGAGCAGTGACAGGAAAGGGGCAGATAGAGTAGGGACAGGGACTGGAACAGACGTGTTAAATAAAGCTCAGTTAATAGAAGCACATAGCACGAGTCTGTCATCATTTATGTCAGGACATGACAACTGGCGACGAGGGTAGGATGAGGTGACCTGCCATCCCTGCTGCATTGAGAACTACCCCGTCCCGGGCACCAGCAAAGACGTGGTGGCTGTCGCGTCGTCTGTGCCCCACGAAGCTGCCGCCTACAGCTCTAGGCCAGCGGTGGATGAGCCGCTCCACGATCAGGCGATCGTGTAGAGCCCCTCCGGAACAGCGTGACTGAAGCGCTGCCTCTCCGGCACCAGACACGATCTTTCGCGCCAAAAGAAAGTCGTGAGTGTGCCCTGAAGCCTGGGCTAACAAAGAAAGAACTGAGAGCCCACCCCAGTCCTCCTGAAGCGCCCTGAAGGAGTGGGGAGCGTCCGGAGAAGCAAGTGACCCCCGCGGAGGCGCCAGAAGAAAAGCGCAGATTTTGCCGCCATCGGGTCTCACCCCCGATGCGTGAGAGACGGCACGCAGCGGACGAAGTAACCGGAGCTTGCCCCTGGCCTACCTTGATGGTGAAAGTGGCCTGGAAGCGGGAGCTGGGCTGCATAATTCCTGCTGTCCGGAGAGGAGATCCTCGGTGAGTGTCCAGTGAGACCGAGTGAGCAAGAAGAATGAATGCAACTAAGCCTCGTGGGAGATGAGTTTTCTGTGTGGCGGCCATCTTGAAGTCAGGCGGTCGTGAAGGACATCCCTGTGAAATGCATGAGCGGCCATTTTGAAGTCAGGCATCCTATGTTTGAGGCCGAAACAAGCATTGAAAAGGCAAAAACAAGCATTGATAGCCGCAAAACAAGCACTGGTGAGTGCAAGGACAAGTATTGACAATTGCAAAACAAGCATTGGTGAACACAAGTGCAAACAGTGACGACTGCAAAAACAAGCATTGGACATTGCGAAAGCGAGCACTAGCCAGTATATAGGTGCGTCGCTAACACTTCAGCCCAACCATGTCAACCTCGCCACACCGGAACGGAGGTGGTGCAGCGGTGGCTGCCCCCGTCGTGCCCATCGTCTCACACCTACGCCCCCCGGAACCGCTGACCCTGGTGGCGGGCGGTAGTATGGGCCCTCGATGGCAGGAGTGGCTAGAGTATTTCGAAGATCACTTAGAAGGGTCGAAAGTCACAGGAGACAGAGAGAAACTAATTGCACTCCGCAATCTCGTTGGCAAGGAGATTGGAAAGGTGATTAAAGAACTACCGACGGATGACAAAGGCACTTATGATAAAGTGCGTGATGCACTCAACAGAAAGTTTGTGCACAAAAGAAACGTGGATTACGAGAGGTACGTGTTTCATCAGGCACGTCAAGACAAAGAGGAAATGATGAGCACCTTCATATCACGACTGCGCCGACTGTCGCAGTACTGCAATTTTGACTCATTTTCAACGGAAGATGCTATCCGACTGAGAGTCATTGAAGGCTGCCATTCAGAGACACTCAGAAGGCGATTGCTAAGAAAGAGCCATAACCTTGATGAGATTGAGGAAATGACAAGGGTATACGACCAGGCAGAAGAGCACGCAAAAACCATGGAGACAGGGCGGAGCGAGAAAAAAGAACAAGCTTATTGGACGCAAAGCTCCAGCACTCAGAGAAGATCAGGGGATCCTCAGAGAAGGTCACGTTCAGCGTCCACACACACACATCAAAGCCATCGACGCTACGAATCGAGAAGGAGAAAAAAGAGATCGAGTCACACCAAGAAGCCAGAACGTCCACGGAAATGCTACCGATGTGGGTATGACTTCCCACACACAGACACCTGTCCAGCAATGGGCCAGCAATGCCGGAAATGTGGGCGCAAGAATCATTTTGAAGTCATGTGTGGAGTATACAGCATGGAGAGAAGAAGTGAGACAACCAGATCTCGACCAGAGGAAAAGTGACACCACACAAAAGCCGTACAAGACAGAGCACTGTCGTCTTCTGGCTCGTCACATTCCAGCAAGGAATCTCACAGGTCTCAATGGATCAGAAGGTCACCGTCGAGGGAATCGAGGTCGACCTCTCAAGAGACAACATTCACGGATGAGTACATATGTATGGTGGCTGACCCGGACCAGCTAAAAAAGTATCCTCCGCTGGACATCAAAGTGGGGACTCATGCCACCAAATTTGTACTTGATAGAGGGGCATCGTTAAATTACATGCCCGTGACCGAATACAACAAGATGAAGTCACCGCCTGCCCTGTGTCCCGCACATGTCAGGGTGTTTACCTGGATGGCGAAAAAAACACTTTCCTGTCTGGGCAAGTTTACAATGACGCTCCAGCACGAGTCCACAGCAGTACCGGCTTACATCCACGTCATTGAGGGACCGGAGGCTGATTGCCTCCTCAGTCTGCCCACGGCAGAGAGACTCAGACTGGTTGAAATCCTGTACCGGGTCCATGACAATCCAGACATTGTTCGAAAATTTCCCAAATTGTTTAGTGGACTCGGCAAAATGAACAAGTGTCTGATTCGCCTACACATCAACGACAAAGTGCGCCCTATTGCTCAACACCCAAGGCGAGTGCCTTTCCATCTTCAGCAGGCACTAGAGGACGAAATTCAGGAACTACTTCAAGCGGACATTATCGAAAAAACGGACGGTCCCACACCCTGGGTGTCACCAGTTGTAATTGTCCCCAAGAAGGGTACCCCGGATAAAGTTCGGTTGTGTGTGGACATGAGGCTGCCCAACACAGCCATAGAACGGGAGCGGCATCCAGGGCCTCACCTGAGTGACATGATAGCGGCACTGAATGGAGCCAGAGTATTCTCAAAGCTAGATCTCAACAAGGGATATCATCAGTTGGAGCTGCACGAAAAATCAAGATACATTACAACATTTGCCACCCATCTGGGCCTATTTCGCTACAAAAGACTGAGTTTCGGCATCTCCTCCGCAGCGGAAATATTCCAAGAGGTGATACGCCAAACCATCAGGCATATCCCGAACTCCCTGAACTATAGTGACGACATATTGGTATATGGATCAAACACACAAGAACATGACAAAGCCCTGGATCGAGTATGCCATGCTCTCCTTGAAGCGAATTTAACTTTAAACAAAGACAAATGTGAATTCCATCAGTCCACTCTCAAGTTTTTCGGTCACGTGTTTTCCGGGGCTGGAATGAAGCCCGACCCGGAGAAAGTAACTGCGCTCAACCTCACCAAGAGCCCTCAAGATGTCAGCGATGTCAGATCATTTCTGGGCATGACCAGCTATTGCTCCAGATACATCAAGGACTATGCAATGATCAGTCACCCCCTTCATGCCCTTACGAAGCAAGGGCAACCGTTTGTGTGGAGCCCTCAGTGTGAGCGGGATTTCCAAGAAATCAAGCAAGCGGTGGAATCGGCGAACAATCTGGCCTATTTCAACACCAAAAGGAAAACGGAGATAACGGTGGATACCAGTCCAGTGGGTTTGGGTGCCATCTTGGCTCATTATGACAGTGACAATGAGCGGCGTTACATTGTGGCATACGCCAGTCGCAGCCTCTCTGACACTGAGAAGGCCTATTCGAAGCCCGAGAAAGAGAGTCTAGCGGTCATGTGGGCATGTGAACATTTCCATGTGTTCATCTTCGGCAAACATTTCACCATGATCACGGATCACCAGGCCCTTGTCACCATTTTCGGTAATCCCAAAGCCAAGATGCCACCCCGCATTGAAAGGTGGGATTTGCGATTGCAGGAATACACATTTACCATTATTCACAAACCTGGGAAAGGTGAGAATCCGGCAGACTACATGTCCAGATACCCTCAAGCATCCCATGAATCACATCCGTCAATGGCTGAGGAATATATACACTTTGTGGTAGGTGTAGCCCGACCACCGGCAGTCCCATTAGAAGCGATCAAGGACGCTACGGCGCAGGACAAGATCCTTCAGAAAGTAGTGCGTCGACTGCGCACACATCGCTGGAGACATGATAGTGAGGATGAAAAGAGTGACTCACAAATACGTCAGGAAATACAAGCTTTCCGACATGTCAGTGACGAGTTGTCAACCACCTCAGAGGGGCTCCTGCTGAGGGACCATCGGATTGTCATCCCGAGGCAGCTACGTCAAGGAGTGGTCAACCTCGCACATGAAGGTCATCGGGGAGTTGTCGCCACAAAGAGAGCTCTAAGGGAGAGGGTCTGGTTCCCGCAACTCGATCAAATGGTCGAGCTCACCTTGAAGGACTGCCCCCAATGTCAACTGGTGAAGTCGGGAGAGCCTCCAGCTCCCCTTCAAATGACTCCACTGCCCAAAGGGGTATGGCAGGAACTCGCCATGGACTTCTACGGACCTCTCCAGTCAGGCCGGTACGTGGTGGCTATCATGGACGAATACTCAAGATTCCCGATAGCTCAGTTTGTGTCTTCCACCAACGCCTCCAGCACAATTGCCGTGTTAGACGAAGTATTTGCTGCGTGGGGCGTTCCCAAGGAACTCAAAACAGACAATGGTCCTCCTTTCAATGGCCATGAATTCAGTGAATTTGTAAAGCATCTAAACTTTCGACATAGAAAGATTACACCGTTGTGGCCACAAGCCAATGGCACTATTGAGAGGTTCATGGCCACCCTGAAAAAGACTTTTCAACAGGCCACACTGGAAAGGAAAGACTTACAAATAGCTCTGAACGAAGTGCTAAGAGCGTATTGGACTACCCCTCACGCCACCACTGGTAAATGTCCTGCCACACTCATGATAGGGCGGCTTATCAGGACACGGATCCCGACGTGGGAAGGGGCCCTGGCACCGGTGTCCCCAACACGCATCCATCGAGAAACAGCAAGGGCTGACCAGGCGGAAAAGAGCAGGATGAAAACATATGCAGACGCCAGACGGCGCGCCAAGTCTCCCTCCCTGCGGACAGGAGATTGTGTAGTGGTCAAACAAGAGCAGGCCAAGAAAACGGATTGTCGGTTCAAGGACGAACCTTTCATCGTCACTCAGCACAAAGGTACCATGATCACCGCCGAGTCTGAGCAACGAAGAATTACCCGAAATGTGTCTCACTTTCAGAAATGTACTCCGGGCATGAAAGAGACCCTTGAGAAGGATACAGTACAACGAGTTGTTGGCGGACTGAGTCAACCGAGTCCAACCCTGAGACTTGACAGGCCAAAGGAAGATGCGCCTACAGATGCTGGCACGCGTCTCCGACCACGAAGAGACATACTCAAACCAAAGAGACTGATTGAAGAGATGGATTAAGAATGGCTAAACTTCTTTTGTTAACAAAGGGGGAGATGTGATGTTGTACACGCTCTAGTAGTTGGGGTGGGAGGAGTCTAGGAGTTGGAGGAAGAGGAGGAGCAGTGACAGGAAAGGGGCAGATAGAGTAGGGACAGGGACTGGAACAGACGTGTTAAATAAAGCTCAGTTAATAGAAGCACATAGCACAAGTCTGTCATCATTTATATCAGGACATGACAGGAATGTAATATCTGACCACCTTCGGCTGTTTAACCCACCCTTGCCGGAAGCCGAGGAAGGCACTAATGGTACATGGTAGACGCACACGTCACAAGACACGCAAGACAACCATTGGAGGCAGCGGGGGACATATGGATTTAATCAGGTCCTTGCATTAGGCGCTCATACAAAGTTTTGGGCCAGCACCTTAGTGTGGCCTATAATGACTTTTATTTTGGCATAATGCACTTTTGTATGGTCCTCTAATGGTGCTCAAATCTTTTTCTTACATGTTCTGCCCCTTGGGTTAATTGCAATAGTTGTACAAGGTGGTTGTTTCCACATTTGCATTTTAGATTATAGTTTGGACTTTATCTTTTTTCTTTTCTGAGGGTTATGGAAATAATCAAACATTTTCATTAGATGGGCGCTGAAAACATTGTTGATTATATTCCTGCGCTTTAGAGCAAATTTAGCATTTTATATCCTGCACAATGGGTCACATGCTCATTCAACTATTTGCATTGGGTGGCCCTGCAAACTTCGCTGACTACAAGGCCCGAAACTCATGTTCTTTATAGTCAGGGACAATTATTATGGACTGGTTGGTTGCACATAGCCGCTATATTCAGTGACTTCTTGCACAGTATTATAGGTGCGAAGCTTCTTGATTTTTATCTGACCAGCAGGCTAGTGCGCTTAGGGGTCTTGGTGCCAGTAATGGGCATTATAGAGCAGCCTGGGAATAGTGTGAATTTTTATCCTTTTTAACAAAATTGTGCTTCTATGGAATTTTAATTTGTTTTGCATTGTCTTCTTTTGATTGTGGAGATTGTAACTAATCATACGGTAAAGTATTTTTACGTAGGCTTTAGTATACGAAGTTTCCATTTCAACTCTTACGTAATTTTCTCTATTTCAGAAGGAAACAATATGCAGAAAATTAAACAGAGGAAAGAAAATTATAGAATAAATGGATTTTCCATCTATGACAAAGAGGTCCTTTGAGCAGTGAATGAACTGAGAGTGAACACAATGGATCAGCCTCCAGGCACCTCCAAGTAAAGAGCCCCTCTCTTTCCTGAAGCCCTCCTGTACCTGCTCTAACGTACGAGGGGAGCTCCAGAAAGTTACAGAGGTGTCGGCATCACCCCCTGACCTAATAACCACCCTCCAAAGGGTGCAGCCCGGAGGGAAGTGCCTGATGGAAGAAAGTGGTAGTCCAGGCCTGCTGCCAGGCTCCATACTTGCATCCCTTGAGGGCATGCTGCACAGTAGCACGTCTCATCCAGGGTTTGAAGAAATGTGATCACATCAAGCCCAGCCTTACAAAGGAGATTGGCTCTACTTGTCAGCCCGCAACATCTTCAAAACCAGGGACGTCATTTACAAGCCGTCACTACCAGCACCCTGGCTTATATTGCAGCAAGCTCGCCACCTCTGATGGTTCTCCACAACCCCGCAGCCAGGACGCCATCAGACTGCGGGCTAAGAAGTGTAAAAAAATGAAAAGCAACCCAGCAGGTCCATCCATCCATGTACACAGGATCTTAAACAACATCCTGTATCCATCAGGGTTGCTCCAACGCTGCTCCAGTTCAGGGAAAAGTTGAAGAGGAACCTCTTTAAAGAACATGGCCTCACAACGTATTAACAGACCACACACCGGCTACCCTGCTTATCAGTCGTTGACTATGTTCAACCTTGACTATACAGGACTCCTTTTGGCTAAGTTTGCACACAGAAATAACACATACACATATACAGCACAGATGGTTTAAAATGCAGTCTGAATGCCATCAAAGAATGCAGACACGGATAGCGCTGGAGGAGGCGATATTTAACCCCTTCAGCGCTGATGACAAAGCCAGCTCGTCATGGGCGTTACCTGCGCTACGCGGATGACGAGCTGGCTTTGTCACAAACCGCGCATTTTTCAAATTCCAGCGCACAGCGGGAAAACGCAGTAGCGCGGTAGAGGTTAAACACCTTGTGCTCAACAGGATCCAGGATGTCAAACAAAGTTTATTTTCTCCTGCCTGAGAAGCACGAGTGCATTCTGGATTCTCTTGTGGACAATATTTGATCTATATACAGCTTTAATAGTACTGCACACTTACACCTTCCTTAACTTACCATTGAATCCTAAGTTTTCTGCAGATTGGACTTTTGCACATTCTTACGCATTGGTCCACCATAACCTAGCCTGACTGCCAATGATCCAGCACCTAGTTCAGCAGTAAGCCAGCAAAACTAATAACATAAACCAAAAAGAGCGATCCCATCCCACCCGTCCTAGGATCTCGTAACTGGCTCAGGGTGGACCGGTGCAAAATGCGCTGGACAACACGCATAGCTTATTAAGCTGTATACTATTATCCCCTCCCCAACTTAGTACAGAAACTGTCCATTGCAAGGAAAAAGAAGGATTGATGCTTGAAATCACGAAATTCAACAAGCTAAAAACACTCGACGAGTTCATCTCGGGAGTAACAACCAGAAAATTCCCTAAGGAGTGCAGGAGGCCCCTTCATACCTCTCCTAATGGTAGGAATGACAGAATTCTTACGTAACCAGTGAGATTCCTCAAAAACAAAGATTGGCAGCTACATAATCCAAATATCTTGTTACAAATATGACATTGACATATGTTGGACTTGGTCCTCCTCCAGTTTTCTGAACCCGTTTTTGCCGGCTTTTAGGACTTACTGCCAACCAGTGCTAAAGTAAAACCTTTTGCCAGGCCTAAATCTTCCCTTTTTAATACTTATAAGTCACTTCTCAGGTAGTGCCTAAACAGCCCATAGGGACAGGGTGCACTATATTAAAAAAGTTGAATATGGTTTTTTTACATCTTTCATGTTCTAGTGGTGAAAAATTCCTAAATGTGTTTTTCACTATTTTAAGGCCTATCTCTCTCATTGGATAACATTGGGTTACAGTATTACATTTAAGAATTGATATATTTTGATGGGGGAATAGTAGGGATGTCATGTTTACACTCAAATGGAGTGTAATTTAAAACCCTCTTTAATGGTAAGGTTGGATTTTAAGTCACAATTCTGAAAATTCCACTTTTAGACACTTGGCATTTTCCTGTCTGACCCATTTGGTGCGTACAGCCTGTGTCCTGGGTCACATGACTGGGTGTAGTTGGCAGTTGGACGTTGTGTATTCCTCCCAGACAGTAGGGCAAAGGGGGGCCAGCTGCTGGCAGGATGGGTCATCCTGCCAGGATCAGAGGGGTGGAGATGTTTCTTGCCCCACGGACATTTCAAAGAGGCTGCCTCAGCACACCCACAAAGAACTTGACACCCCTCCAATATCACCCTATACCCCATGGAGGCTGAGCAGGGCATGAAGGACATTCCACAACCAGATGGGAGGGGAAGTCTAGAAATTTCACCCACTTACAGGTATAAATATTGGATCCTCAGACCAACACTTCAATACAATCCAGGACCAGTGAACGACTTCAGAAGATTGCCTTGTACTTCAGAAGACTGCCCTGCTGTGCGAGGCTTGCCTTGTTTCTCAGAGTACTGCCTGCTGCTACCACAGGACTGCCTTGTTCTTCAGAAGAATACCCTTCTGCTTGAGGTCTGCTTTGCTACTTGAAGGAGACAGGACCATCTCCCTGAACCCAGGATTACCAGAGTGACTTCAAGGGTCAGTTGGCTGATATCCTGTTCTGAGTTACAGGGACACAACAAGCTGCAAATGCTGCCTTTTAACTGCCCAGCTGACTTTTGCCCTGCTTGGACCTGCAACTGGACCTGCCTGGACCTGAAACTGACCCTGCCTGAGCCCAGCTGGCCTTTGCTGAAGTGAATTTATGTTCTCTAAGATGTGCCTCCCCAAGTCCTGGACCCTTGGCTGGCATCATTTGAGCTACTCCTGTGAAATCCTGAAGTTTTGAACTCTGCCCGCCGAACTTTGAGAATGTAACTTTTTCAGTGGGACTAGTCTGGTCCCTGTGT
Organism: Lissotriton helveticus; assembly: GCF_964261635.1. Lineage (NCBI taxonomy): Eukaryota > Metazoa > Chordata > Amphibia > Caudata > Salamandridae > Lissotriton > Lissotriton helveticus. Next base: position 68,187,053 of record NC_136069.1, read on the forward strand.
CTGGCCTGCACTCCATCAAGATCAGCCTGAAATTGTGACTTTGTCCCGGTCTGGCGCAACCAGATACCCACAGTTAGCACTTTCTTCTTCTTGGTGCTGTTTTTACTTAAGCCTTCAACATTGCACAGCTCCGGTTGTGGTGATTGGATTTTTGTATTTTCGGTCTCATTTTATTCATTACATTTTAAGTTACCTTTCTAAATTGGTGCAGGATATCTCCTGTGCTGTGTTTTAACTTTATTACTGCTCTTGGGCTGCATAAATACTTAACATAGTGACTGACTGCTTTTGTTCCAGGGTTAAGTACAGGTTAATTTTGTGACTTTTGTAGTTTACTGTGAGAAGGATTGTGGTTGTTGCTGGAGAAGGGTTTTCACCCCTCTCAAACAAAAACCCAATTTCTACAGCTCCCAACCAGTTTTTTTTTAACTAAAGTGTGTCTATGTAAATAGCTATTGACGTTCCACAAGGAGTTTGCATTAACTCCCTGAAGACTGATAGGATCTGAAGAATCAAATACACACAAGTGGGCTAGGATTCTTCCCTACTATCGATATTTTGTTCTTTTTTCTTTTGGAGACTAAACGATCGTTTTTCCCTCTACACTCCACGAATCATTAATTGGGTAACATGAGAAGTACTGTAATTGACGCCTATGGGTGGACTCCGAGGGAGAGAACCATTGAGCTGAATACCGCTTAGCTGTTCCCAAAACTCTCTCTAGTCCTGAGGAAGACCCGCTGTGATACTCATTAACACATACATCAAGGGTTGAAATGTCGATGATATGTGAACAATTTTGTTAATGAAAGGACGGACATTTGTATTTATTTTGTTTAATCTATACTAATATAATAAAGAGAGAGCCCAAACCTTTGAGGCGGGTAATCTCAGGAACCACAGCACCAATCACAACACCCAATACAGCAATGGAAAGGGCAGTTGCAGCAGACGACATAGGCTATGCAGACGCTCACCATATACATTTAAAAGGTAAAAGAACCGTGCCAGCAAAGTAGTCCCTTGTGGGCGTGTCTGCGTTGTGCTGTGGGAGTGTGCTGGGGGCGTGACAAACGCTGGGGGTGCGTGGTACATTCCGCCCTTCATGCCATGTCTCATATCCTGTGCTGCGGGCGTGTGCTGGGGGCGTGGGCATGTGCGGGGCGCGGGATTACGGAAAAAAAGCGAGAATTGTGCCCAATATTTCATTGTTTTTTCTTCCCAGGTTCTGTACATTCCAGCTCCGGGTGTCCACCCTGCTCCCTTTGAATACCCCTGCACCCCATAATCATAACCCACCCTTACTCCTTAAAATACCCCAACACCCTTAAACACTAACCCATCTTAACACTATAAATACACCCTGTACCCCAAAACCCAAACCTATCCCTAAACCCTAAAAATACCCCTGTACCCCAAAACCAAAACCTAGCCCTGAACCCTAAAAATACCCCTGTACCCCAAACCCAAACCTAGCCCTGAACCCTTAAAATATCCCTGTTCCCCAAAACCCAAACCTACCCCTGAACCCTAAAATACCCCTGTACCCCAAATCTCAAACCTATCCCTGAACCCTTAAAATACCCCTGTACCTCCAAACCTACCCCTGAACCATAAAAATAACCCTGTACCCCAAAACCCAAACCTACCCCTGAACCCTAAAATACCCCTGTACCCCAAAACCCAAACTTAGCCCTGAACCCTAAAAATACCCCTGTACCCCAAAACCCAAACTTAGCCCTGAACCCTTAAAATACCCCTGTACCCCAAAACCCAAACCTACCCCTCAACCCTAAAAATACCCCTATACCCCAAAACCCAAACCTAGCCCTGAACCCTAAAAATACCCCTGTACCCCAAAACCCAAACCTATCCCTAAACCCTAAAACTACCCCTGTACCCCATAACCCAAAACTATATCTGAACCCTTAAATACCCAAACACCCCAAAACATATACCTCAGTACCCCAAAACATATACCCCTATACCCATGCTTACCTTATCCAAACATTAAAAAAAACATGCTTTTACCATTCATGCATTTTTAACGAATTTCGTTGTAAATGTATTGCGTGGTAAAAGCATATAAAATGTAATGCCATGCGTTATCATGGCATTGCGGAGTCATGGTACTTTCGTAATGAAAGTATGCGGAGTGATGGTATGAGGAAAGAAAGTTGCGGAATAATGGGTGTTTACCCTCCCCGGTAAGTACATTGGTGGCACGGCGGCCCACATCTCCAGCAACCTCATATTTTTTCACCACCGATTTGAAAAATGCACAGATCTCTCTCATTGATGGCCAGCACCGACATACACTTTTAGACACACCCCCCGCCGCAAGTTCTAGAATTGCGAACTTTAGAGCTGGAGAGCTACGTTCGAACCTCGGCATCAGCTCAACATCCTGTGATTCCAGGCAAATCGCTTTGTCTCCCCGTGCCTACCACAAATGAATGTGTTCTTCTGTAATGTAAATTGTGCTCATGGCATGTTGTCGAGTTTGCGCTATATAATATTGCAAGGAAAAATAAAGTAGGGAAACTCGAGTTCACACACTACTGAACACGCATTCTTAAGTGCATCAGCAGTGCACTGTGAATCGGAGCGGTTCACAGGCCTGTCACAGATAAGAAATGCTATCAAAACGAAATCCTACAAAACAATATACTACTGGCCGGCAGCAATTCATACCCGGACAACGTTGGGACGGGCTGCTAGTTGTATTGTATAAAACACACTGTTGCACGTTATGTCATGAATTATGTGTTTTGTATCTTTGAAGGATTTGTATCTATCACCCCAAAAATATGATTTTGAATATAAAAAACTGAGCAATATTAGTATGCTGTTGTTTTACATTCATGTTTGTACATGTAAATAGCTAAGCATTCGTCAGAGTTTGGCTATGTAAATATACAAGTAAACCCCAATGATATAACATTTGTTTTCTCCATCAGTTATAAATAAATAAACCCCTGAACAGAGTTTGATGCCATCAACAGCATCCTTCATGAGGGTTCTAGCTAGACGTTGTTACCAGCCATGAACTAGATGTTCTCCTGTATAACAACCTAAACCATTTCTTCCACTTTGTACATGTGCCAAAGTGTCCTCGCCTCATCACCATCCCCTGACTCCCCCTAGTCTTGCACTTAGTCCTTTGCGTTTGTCTTCTGCCATTGTAGGGATGATGTAGAGATGCCGGGATTGCACCAAGATCAGTAACCGCTTGGGCGGGTCTTAAGACAGTGTCTCAAAGTAAACTGCTTAGAATTAGATCCCTTTGTAAGCCTGGGCTCATCTCCTGGGCTCAGGGAGCTCAGGAGCAGTCTGCTGCCTCTGCAACACCAGCAGCCAGATACTACTGAAAGCTCACTGAACAGCCAAGCATCTCTTTTTGGCCATTGACACTGAGAGGACCATGAGGAAGAACAACCACGCTTTACACTTTGAAGCTCATGTAGGTTTGGAGGCCCACAAGGAGGTAGAGCCATTAGTGCAGATCACTGAGACTTATAACTCTCATATGGAACTTTTATTCTCTTTAGGTTGGATAGATAAATAATAATAAAGCAATCCATGCATAGTTAAAACCCAACTTCCCAAATCTCGGGATGATCGGACATCTTCTTAGTGGTAGAAAGAATTACACTCAGCGCAAGGGTTGGACTAGTGCACAAACTCCTTCAAGTTGAAAGAACATTCGCGGGTAAGGAAGGCACTGTGTGTCTGGTTGGCTTTTAAGAAATTCAGAGTGGTTTGTAAGCTTCTCAGTAAGCCTTATTAGGCCTTTATGGTGGTCTATAGTAGAGCTGTGTCATCTGCATCGCGAAGTCAACATGTTGGTACTTGGTGAATACAGGTAGGGTCTGAAAGGAAGGTGCTGTACATGGAATTTCAGGGGCAAAATGAGACACAGCTATCAATAAGGCTGATTTAATGGAAACCTACACTTGATGTTACATTCATACTTGGGGACTTGAGTCCAGGGCTCCGGATCCCCACACACACATGCCTGTTGCACTCAATTGTATGCACAGGTGTGTTTGCGCAACCACCTAACATGTCTTCAGTGGCAGAGTCAAAACCTTTGTCATTGAGCTCCCTTACAGAGCATCAATTTCCATAGATATGCTGCTTGTCACTCCCCACTATTCTCAAATGCACTATCTTTGCTAAGCTATGTTTACCTAAGGCTGGGATAAAAGGCTGCACTCCTTGAGTGCTTGGAGCTTCTCTCTGGATTTCACTCAATCTGGCATTGAACTCGATTCAGTTCAGTAAAAGTATGAAAACCACTGCTGCTCCCCTGAGTGGTGCCATTAAATCTACATAACAAAACATATCACAACGTTACATAACAACATTAAAGTTGCAGGGATGAAAATTGAAATTCTGATGTTCTATTAAAGGCCACACAGTTCTGGCTCTTTCACATTTAATGGATCCAGCTTAAAGATACCTCACTGATAGGGTGAAATGTCAAATTAACAATCAAATAATGTCTGAAAAAAGAATGGAATCGATTAGAACCCATCAATATTTATAGGCCAGTGCAGATGAAGAACAACAAGGGCCCTGAGGTATGTGCTTGATTCCAGAATGAAATCAGGGACACATCTGGGCATCATCAGTGATGGATTCCAACAGAAAAGAATACAGTAACAGGACATTTTCCTCCTGCCCCTCACTCCTTCACAGGTTGGTTGTTGTGAAAATGGGAGACAACCCGAGGCCTCTGGTGATTCACTGTGGTCTTGATACATTAAAGTCCACCTTCACCCTGCAGATGTGAGCAATGAGATTCTCATTTTTGACAACATTGCACAACATTGCAATGGACCTGAGTATGCCACCTGTATGGGAATAGTTTCTGAAAATGGCCCTTTTTTGAATGCAAGATGTGAAACAAAACCTTCCTGCTCGGATGGGCGGCCGATCCAACGACGAATTTAACTGGACCACGAATGAGTGGGAGATATGAAGTTAATGTACCCGCGATAATGAATTGCAGCTTGGAGAACTGGAGTGTGACTGATTTCCTCTTCACTAGATGCCTGTGTAGGCTGCTGATTGCCACCATGATTCCAGCCAGAGCAAATTGGAGAAAAACAACCCTGAAGAGATAGCAAAAAATGAGCCGGAAGTTCTGCACCGCCAACCGACTGCCTAAAACGGCATCTGAGCACGAGTCCAGATGGAGTGCCGGGTATCGTATAGACTGGTGGCCATCTGAATGTCTTGCATACATTACACACACCTTGGCATGCACACCTGAAGGTGACCTGGTTTGCTTCCTGTGTGGGATGGCTGCATTTGTTGGCTAGCATGTTCTCCAGTTCACATTAGGGAGGATCCAGCAGCACCTGCCTAACCCTGGGTCTTGTTCTTCGGCTGAAGTTAGTGCATCTCGAGTTACATTTCTTGATTTCAGTGCCTGTTCCGAAGCACAGGGCACCACAATGAAGCCTGCGGCTTGTTGGAAGAGAATGGAGACCAATAGTTCCCAATGGATTTTTTGCAGAAGGCGGCTATGGAGCGCTCCCTCATCATCCATTTAGAAGTTTGTTGGACACTTGGAGAAACAAAACCAGATAAGTAACATGCCCAGAAGGGGCTTCCTGTTTCCGGGTTCACCACAAGTTACAAGGATCAGTGTACAACTGAAGATTATCATCAGGTGCCAATACAAAAAACCTTTTCCCATCTCTGGGTAAATGGTAGGTAATGTATTAATGAAGTGTATTACATGTTCTGCATAACTACACAATAGTTGTGTAATATGGAGCTTGCCTGTTGACTGGCATGCATTGTCCCACAACAACTGTTTAATATCCATAAAAACAAATGCCCCAACCAATAGATGGTGGAATAATGCACAGCATGTGTATCCAGAAAAGATTCATGCTGCAAAGCTAGAGAGAACAGCTAACATTCAACGTCTCAGATAAATCATATATCTGACTATCTCAGTGCTTCTAATAGCACTTCCCATCAACGAATCCTGCAGTCCTCCAGCTGAACATTAAATAGAACACTAACATTGAACTAATAAAGTGTAGATACACCATACAGTCAATGTACGGAGCTCACAATAGTACTACCCACATGCAGATGTCATATATAAATTTCAAACACAACACATGATACAAAACTGCTCACATCCAGCCTACAGAGCTTAGGTGTACTGTATAACAGACTGTCAGGGTGCTCCCAACAGCAATTACCACCAAGATACCCCACACATAAACGTCCAATACCAAACATATATTTAAAATAACTCAGATGTCTCATATTATTAAATGACTCCCAACAGCACTTGCAACCTATACAAATAAAACAGAAGCATCAACCAGAACATTTCATGGAAAAGTTCACAAGCCTCCAGCACTGCTCAGATGTGTCATATAGTAGACCATTATGGTGCTCCTAAAAGCCCTAATCACCTAGACTCACCAAACACAGACAGTGAGAAAAACACCACTATTGCAGTCAACACACCATAAAATACAATATGGTCACATTCTGCAAGCATTTCATCATAACTAGTAAAACTGCCACATGCAAAGCTCAGGCAGATATGAGAGGCCACACAACAGGCACAGTAGACAGAGCACCAAGCATACTGCCAATATGAAGTCAAAACATTACACAAACCGCAAACACAGAAAGCACACAGACACGAATATCAAACAATGGGCCATATTATCAAGAAAGGGTGATAGATTATCGCCACTTTTATCGGCAGGAAACTGCCGTTAAAGCATTGATAATGGGCTTGATAATAGGCCCTTCTGAATTCCCATAGAAGCCCAGGTTAACACCATTATCGCCGCTTTAGCAGCAGTTTCCGGCCGATAAAAGCAGCGATAATGTATCGCCCTTTCTTGATAATATGGCCCAATGTTCCAACAATGCTGAGCCGCATTATATAAATAACAATATTGTGTTCAGACTGTCCCCATCCACTGGGCATTGAGAATATGTCATCAGCGTTATTGATACAGAGATATCATCTCAAAGAAGATGGCATTGACACCCACTCACCCAATAAGACTCACTCAAGATAATCCTTTGAATACAATCCAACTCCTAGAGGAACCAGATATTATCAATGGATCATACCAAGAAGGATCTTCTAAGGAAACCTCACGATCATACGGAGGCGCACCACACCGTCGGCGGTACTACACAAAGTCCCATGGTATGATATAAAAGGATAAAAGGATGAACTTATCCAGCCCCCATTTTGACCTAAAGGGTACTTTTTGTATAGCCCTGCCTTGAAAAAAATTAATATTTACTGCCAACATATGTGAGTCCGCTTTCCAGGGATTTGAAAGTTTTGATTTACATGGTAGTTTGGCTGTGTTTTTAGGCAATCACCCTTTCCACATAGTTGTACGTCTGCATGTGCTTCATAGAAAACACAGCCTAAGGCACTGCTGTGAATGCAACATGCTTGTACAATCTGCAGGACCTACACACCTAAGCTTCTGCAAGTTGATCTCATTGAGACCTTGACACTAGTGGTAAAATGGGCAGAAAACGTGCACATTTCCATCAGTACTTGCGACAATTCAGAACTGTTCGCTAAATCTGGCAAAAAAACACTGAGGACAACCACCGGGCACATTGTTGGCATCAGTTGCTGTGGTCCATATTTCAGCACCGGTGAGTCGACGTTCGGGGCTCGCAACAGCACTCTTAGGACACTCATACGTTTGACAAGAGAGGAAAAGCGTCTCCGCTGTACTCACCGTTCTCTGTTGAATTTGAGGGAGTGGAGCACCGCTGGCCGCTTCTGGCGTAGATTCCACAAGTGAAGTGTGTCGTCTGTGCACGCGCTGACCAAAGCACCCTACGGCATGAAGGAGGCATGGGCACAAACATTAATATCATGGCACAAAGAGGGTCCAAAGAGATAATATATAGCTCTAGTCTATCAAACCAAAGTGAACAGTCTCACCAGAAAATCTAAGGTACAATTATAAATTGGAGCCCCTCATAGACCTTGTAGAATAACCATGGTGCAAATCTTTTATCCTAAAGAAAAATCTCACAAAGCAGCAAACTCTGTAAATCTAAACTGTTCAGACTAAAAGTATCTCAACAAACCGTGATGGGGCCCCACGCAAGATATGCTGATGGGCCCCTCACACTCACATCAGTAGGGGTTGATGGGCCCCTGTCGAGTATGGGAAAGCCTGGGGCCCCCCGCACCATGGGGCTGTGGGGGCCTTTGTTATGGCCCCTCAGACTACTTGTGAGGTACTATGTGACAATTTGTGACCCAATAGGCTTCAGCCCCAAAAACCATCAATGCCACACTGTGATCCTATTGCAGCACTCAAGGCTTTTCACAATCAATAATACTAAACCTACAGGCTTTGATCAAACATTCATAAGGTACAATGAGAGATCTACTGCCTTTGCTATCACATTTAATAACCAATAAAACAAGGGAATTGGTTTTAACATGAACATCTATGTGATCAATTAGTCTCTGACGAAAGAGAACCAGTAAACATTTTAGGCTGAGCCAAAGTATGTACTAACATGAACATCAATGGGCACATGCATCAACCTATTTAGGAAGTGCAAACGGTGCGAATCGGTAAATTCGGCCGTTTGCGCTTTCTAAATACGTTTTTGGGATGCATGAAACAGAGTTTCAAAATTCGCTATTTTTTGCATTTCTTAAAAATGCGAATGCATTTAAGGAATCGCATTTGTGCGATTCCTTAAATGCAATGCATCAATTTTTAAAAAATTGCGAATTTTGAAATAGGAAGTGCAAATTAACACGAGGTTGACCCTCGTGTTAATTTGCGAAAATCTTTAAAAAAGCAAAAAAAATGAATTTTTTAAACTTTCATGTTACAGACACACATGTCCTTAGGACATGTGTGTGTGAAACATGCACTTTAAAATATATTTCAGGGTGCAGGGGGGGGGGTCCTTTGGACCCCCCTCTGCACCCTTGCAATGCATCAACAAATTGCGAGTGCAAAAAAAATAATATGCAAAACGGCATTGATTCCTATGGGCCTCTGGGCCCATTGGAATCAATGTAATGCCATTCCTTAATTGCGATTCGCAATTAAGGAATCTCAATTTCCGAAAATTAAGAAATCCTAAAAACTTTTAGGATTTCTTGATGCATAGGATTTTGCAATTCCTAAATTGCGATTCCTTCATTTTCACAATTTAGGAAGTGCAAAATCCTACAATGATGCTTGTGGGGGCAAGTCTCTTCTAAGGGCCTTATTTAAATGTTGGCGGACAGGTACTTTGTGACAACGGTGATGGATATCCCATCCGCTGAAATATAAATCCCATAGACTATAATGGGATTTATATTTGGGCGGACGGGATATCCGTCACGGTTGTGATGAGTAATCCGTCCATCAACATCTAAATCAGGCCCTAAGACTTCGAGCATTTACTGAGACCAGAACTAAAAAGCACAGGTGTGTTAAACCTCTTCCTGTTTGGAATGTCAGAGAGATCGCGGTGTGAAACCCCTTCCTAATGTATAAGTCAGGGAATTCCAAGCATAAAGCCCCTTCGCTTAGGGTTTGTCAGAGAGCTCACAATGCAATACCCATTTCGGATTTATTTCTTAGAAGGATCACAATGGAAAGCCCGTTCTAATTGTGTTTGTCATGGAATTCATAATGTAAAAATAGTTCCTGTTGTATTTGCCAGAGAATTCACATTGAAGTAACCCTTTCATATTCAAATTGCTGGATCCTTCGCGACGGCAAACCTCTTTTATGGCATTTGTCAGCGTTCACAATAAATAGCCGTTTCCTGAGGTCTTCGAAGTTGTTCACAATGTACAACTATATTCAGTTGAAATTAAATTCATAGATCAAATCTGCTCCTATTGTACTTGAGGAACAAGGTCCAGATTGGCAGTGGCGGGTGAGGGTTTGAGATGGGGATATCTAGGGCAGCCGCGCCTCATTCGGGCCAATGAAGGTGTTTCACCTCAAGGGGTCCTTGGACCTGCACACCCCAGATCATTCATCTGGGCACCAGGTACAAGGTTTAGCCCTTGCCTCTCAGGGTAATGAGGCAGGGTCAGCTGCAGGATACAAGCTCAGAACTCAAGAATGCACACAACTAACACTTAAGAAATCAATGTATAGCCAGAGATGTTCAACGAAGGAGGTCTAGGCAGTGACTTTTCTTTAACGAGCATTTGCAATGCAATAGGTCTCGCACTTACGCGAGTTGAAGCTATTGGCATTGTGTTTAAAAAACAAACCATAAATAAAAGCCATTGGCATTTATAAGCCCACTAGCTCAAACTTGCGTTAATGCGAGGCCTATTGCATTGCAAATGGTAGGCATCACGGACAACGGGAGGGAGGGGGGCAGGTAGGGGGTCGAAGGCATGGACAACAGGAGGGGGTAAAGAAGGCACGACAATGGGAGGGAGGGCGCCGCAAGGGTGAGGGCCGTTTTTGAGCTCCTGGGGGCCGATTTTGTTAGAGGGCCGTTTTTGCAGCATAGCTGCAAAATCGGCCCTGCAACAAAATCGACCGAAAACCGGCCCTAGCTCGGCGGCAACTCCAACCCCCCGAGCGGGGAGGGGGGGCCGGACGAGCACTTTGCCAGGATCGGTTTTGGTTCCCAGTCCGGCCCTGCTAGGGGGTAAAAGAGAAACAGACAATGGGAGGAAGGGCAGGGTTGTAAAGAAGGCACCAAAGCACGTCGTGCCTGCAGTAGGTGAAACTGGATAAAAAAATTTGCTTAAAGACTAAATAACAGGTATCGTGTAACAACAAGTATAAGGGCCAGTCCCCATGGGAGGTAACAAATGAGGAGGAGGCAGTACTAAAAAGGGACTAACAAGCCTATTTACAGATGCCAGCATTTAGGACAGACAATGACACAAGCCAATGGCAAATATGAGCGGAGAGTGGGCGAGGCTTCTGTTTCCTACTCCACTACAACAAGTGTCGCAGAGTAACGCATGCTCTAGGCTAGACCTAAAAAGCAGAAGAACGTTAATGTACACACAACTCAATACTATAGGGCCAATTACAATGCAGCCGTAAAAGGCTCTGACCCTTGTTCGGAGCCTTTACGGCCGCATCGTAACGGACCGGTCAATTTAGTTTACGACAGCATCATTATGATGGAGTCGGTGGTAAACTAAACCTGCCAGTCATTCCGGCTGACTTCTGACGGGCTCGGAGAGCCCATGGCCAGTCGGAATCCAACTTGTATTCTCAAGGGCGGGCATTTCTGACCTTGAGATTACAATGTTGGATTTCGGCAGCCTTTCCGTACATGTCCTTCTGACAGAAAGTATGTTGGAACTCGAATTTGGGGGCCCCTAGCAGGGCCCCTATGGGTGCACGGCCTCCGGATGGAGGGCGAGGGGGCACCTATGGTGCCCACATGTTGATACCTGCATCCTGGGGCAGGTGGTGCCTGCCACGGGGTGCAGGGATGAACTGCACCTCCCTTTTCTCAATGGGAGCTTGTGTTATGGCCAGTTTCCGGCCGTAACACTAGCGAAAAGTGCAATGCAACTGAACAGTGTTGAGTCGCATTGTAATGGGCCGGTCGGGACCCTCGACCGGGTGTCGGTTGGTCCGTGGACCGAGTTGTGTCGGGCAAAAGCAATTCCACCCGACATCAAAATGAGGCCCTATGTATGGATTTACAAATGTTTGAAAGATTTCCAGTGCAATTACTAATTGGAACCATTTGGGGACATTTCAGAATAACCAAGGCGCAAAGTACATAGCATATAGAAATATCTCGTGTGGCATCTAACCCGTAAATCTTTGCTGTTCCCATTATCTGCCAGGTAACATGTAACAATTTGTGCACCAGTAAGCGCTAACCTAGCAATGCCACTGCAACACATGCAGCTTTTCACACTGAACATCACACTGAACATTATTAGGCCTTCAGGCTTTGTCAAGTTGGCCACAGTGTAAAATGAGAGTTCCTACTGCCTTTGTCATCACATTTAGTAACCAATAAAGAAAGAAAATTTTCTGTAACATGACATTTAATAACCAATAAAGAAAGAACATTTGATGTAACATGATCAACCCCTTCCTAATGGCCTCAGGCCTAAGGAAACCCACCAAATATGTTAGGCTGAGTCAAAGTATATATTAACATGAACAGTAAGTCTCAGTCTAAAACACTAAACATTTACTGAAACCTGACCTAAACAGGGACATGTGTATTAAATCCCTTCCTCATGAAGTAAAACCATTCGTATTTTAGTTACAGATGTCAATCCACTTCATATAGTGTATGTCAGAGAGTTCACAATGAAATTCCATTCCAATTTTATTTATTAAAGAGTTCTCAATGGCAATTCCCTTCTTACGGTGTCTATCATTGAGATCACAAAGTAAACAACAACAAAACTTCTCCAAAACAATATCAAATAGTAATTTGCAGTCCGTCCATAATATATTACCTATTCTGTTACAGACCAATGGTTTTGAAGTACTATTCAACAATAGTGCTTTAATAAACAGAAATCTGATTAATTCAAACATTAGTATAGAATGAACTATTGTTGTTTGCTTCTTCTGTGAATGCCTTTTTTTTGCCCTGTATGTTTATTGTTCACTTGTTTATGTATTGTCTTAGTTTTAAGATGGTCTGTGAGTTCTGTTAGTTGCACTGTGTTACACTTTATGTTTTATTAGTATGTAATTAATTATAGTGTTGTTGTGGGTGCTCCTCAACCGAACACATGAAAATATTCTAATATATATTCTTGTTTCCCTGTTTTTATGTATAATGAATTTCCATATATAAAAGAAAAAAAGATTTATTGAATATATTTTGGTACTTTGGATAAATAAAATTCAAAAACCATTGGTCTGTAACTCTTAGTTTTTCAGTATCATTGAGTTCACAACGTGAAACCAATTCCTACTGTATTTCTCACAGAGTTCACAATGAAAAACACCTTACCTTATTGCATTTGTCAGACAGTTCAAAATGTGACATCTTCTCCTATAACATTGTTCAGAAAGGTCACAACGTACAGCCCCTGCCTACTGTATGTGTCATAAAGTTCACAATGTAATACGCCTTCCTATTACAATTGACAGAGTCACAATGTCAAATTCCTTCCTATTGTATTTGTCAGAGTTCACCTTGTAGATCTTTTCCTACTGTATTTTGCAGAGAGTTTACAAGGCAGAACCCTTTCTTGTTCATCGTAATGCCTGTGTCAAAGTAACCAATGTAAAACCCATTTCCGGTGTATTTTTCACAATGTAAAGTCCGTTCATGAGGATTTTGCCTAAGAGTTTTACAATATAGAACCCTTTTCTAATGTATTTTTCCAGAAATTCAAACCCCTTGCTATTTTATTTGATGAATGCTCTTTGGAGGTTCCAGGACAGGTGCCTATTTCAGAGACTCAACTGTGAGAATGGAGGCCTTTCAACTTTGGTGTTATGGGGCCTCTAAAACCCAGATCCTGAAACTGGGGATCAACTTGCCTTAAGGACTCAAAGAGGTTGGAGGCCTAAAAGCTCATCACTCAGCAATGCAAAAAACTAACACTTAATAAATCAGTGCCTTGACAGTGCTTTTTCTTAAAAACAAACAACGAATGCACATGGAATTAAATATTATGTACAATATTACAAGCATTTGCAAGGTTTCCGGTGGGGATACAAATCGGTAGCCCCCGAGAGGGCACTTGCAGATTAGCCAGGGTGCAAATCATGTGGCCCAAAGTGTGCTCACAACACGTAGCAACTGATCCTATAATTCAAATTTCTCCCAATAGCTGCAATGTGCCATGTAACAATTTGAGCACAAGCTGGCGATATCCCTAAAACCCAGTAATGCCGCTATTTGGCCGTTTTGCAAAAAGCTTTTCACAGTCAACAATGTTGGTCCTACAGGCTTCTCACCTCAATCACAATGTGATATAAGGTTACTTTAGACTTTGTCACCACATTTAAGAATCAATCTATTGATTTTAACATAGCATATACATAACCATGTGGTCCCCACCAAACATTTTAGGCAGACCCAACATATGCACTGGCATGCACATCAAGTCGCCACTATAACAATAAGCATTTAATGTGGTGAGACCTAAAATGAAACATTGTATTAATCCCCTTCCTAATGCATTTTTCAGGGGATTCAGAATGTAAAATCCCTTTATATTGCATTTGTCACAGACTTCACATTGGAAAGCTCCTTTCTATTGCACTTTTTGTGAAGCTCAGAACTTAAAATTCATTCCTATTGTGTTTGTCAAAGTTCACAAGGCAAAATCCCGTTGCATTACATTTATCAAAGTTCACAATGTAAACTGCTTCTCATTGAATTTGTCACAGAGTTCACAATGTTAACGGCTTCGTCTTGAATGTGTCAGAGATCACAATGTAAACTGCTTCCTATTGATTTTGTCAGAGTTCACAATGTAAACTGCTTCCTCTTGAATGTGTCAGAGTTCACAATGTAAACTGCTTCCTGTTAAATTTGTCAGAGTTCAAAATATAAACTGCTTCCTGTTGAATGTGTCAAAGTTCACAATTTGAACTGCTTCCTGTTAAATTTGTCAGAGTTCAAAATGTAAACTGCTTCCTATTGAATGTGTCAGAGTTCACAATGTGAACTGCTTCCCCTTGAATTTGTCAGAGTTCACAATGTAAACTGATCCTCTTGAATGTGTCAGAGTTCACAATGTAAACTGCTTCCTGTTAAATTTGTCAGAGTTCAAAATGTAAACTGCTTCCTCTTGAATGTGTCAGAGTTCAAAATGTAAACTGCTTCCTGTTAAATTTGTCAGAGTTCAAAATATAAACTGCTTCCTGTTGAATTTGTCAAAGTTCACAATTTGAACTGCTTCCTGTTAAATTTGTCAGAGTTCAAAATGTAAACTGCTTCCTCTTGAATGTGTCAGAGTTCAAAATGTAAACTGCTTCCTATTGAATTTGTCAGAGTTCACAATGTAAACTGATCCTCTTGAATGTGTCAGAGTTCACAATGTAAACTGCTTCCTGTTAAATTTGCCAGAGTTCAAAATGTAAAGTGCTTCCTATTGAATTTGTCAGAGTTCACAATGTAAACTGATCCTCTTGAATATGTCAGAGTTCACAATGTAAACTGTTTCCTCTTGAATGTGTCAGAGTTGACAATGTGAACTGCTTCCTCTTGAATGTGTCAGAGTTCACTATGTAAACTGCTTCTTCTTGAATGTGTCAGAGTTCACAATGTGAAACTCCAATGAACATTGTTGAAAGCCCCTTCCTACTGTATCTGACCTTAAGTTTGCACCTACGTCTGAGGAAGACTAACACAACTACTGTCCTATCAAATTCTTGTATGGAAGAAAGTCAATATGGGATAAAGACAACAAACCTCTCTTAATATCGCATCTATAACTCGTTTGGTGATCACATACGCTCTGGGCAATAGCAGCATTGTCAAGTATAAACTACGAAAACTCATGAAAACACAGGAGTAACCAAAACCAGTGCCTACAGAAATCTGTGGGCTTCATGTAAAAACATATCTCTATGCAGGCTTTAACACAGCGTAATAACAATTCACCCACGGAGGCCTCTTGGCTCTAACATTTGCTTTGCACAATGAATATGTTGGACCTACGTAACTTTCCGGATGAACAGATCAGACCTTTGGCATCTGACATAATATTTCCCAGTGAACCAATCAGGCATAAAGCCATGATCAGTAGCTTTTTACAATGCCCAAGTCTGGCCTATGGTATGGAGCATATGCTTTCCCACAAGGCAAACAATCAGAGAAAGCACATACCTGCTGTCCCGTCAAAAGCTTGCAGAGTGTAAGATCACCATGTGGCCAGGCGCTCTCAGCACTGCTTCTTAGCGCTCTTTTTCTGGTGGCTACCTTAGGACGAGTGATGGCTGCTTTGTCAAGCCAGAAAAAATATGGTACTTACTTCAAAATGATAGGGCCCTTATGATATATTATTTAATAGAATTAGCTGCCTTTTCATAAAAGCACCCAGAAACCATTTTAGAAGGTAAAGTATTAAATACCCATGTCGGGCTGTCGGTAACACCACTCATCCATCGCTTTTAAGCTTTTCTCAACACTGAAGGTGTCTAGTTAGTCCCTCATGCTCTGTAAATACTCCACTGCAACAAACAACAAATTGATGGAAGGAATGCATGAAGTAATCTCAGTCACTGTATTCTTCTGAATTGATTTGCCCACTATATTGTTCTAGACAGACCAAGCCATATGCTAATCAGAAACACAAGCAAAACCAGGGGAGTTTTGACCTACCTAGGCCTTGCCAGGGAGGTGTAGCTTGATTCCTGTTGCACAGTGAGCAAGGTACCCAAGGCATACCCGTGGCACTCAGTGCATGGTGGCCATGGTTATATGCCCTTTGAACGCCAATCTTCAACAGAAGATGAAGTTTGATACAATAAAGTTCGTAAAGGTAATACCCTGAAACATGCATGTGCCTATTGTGTCAGACAAGAGTGATGTGATGCCTAGTGCACAATCTGACCAACAGGCACTGTTGTGTCCCTGCTTGATGAGGATGAATATGACCTGGACATCCTCTGTGACATACTCGATGACTGTGGCCAACAAGGCAACAATGATGAGCTACCCAACTCAAGACACTCACATTATTCTTGAAACAATGGTCGAAGATGTGTTGCCAGGAAAGTTGCAATCAACAACATGGTTTATTTTCACACAAATGACAACAGTCTCAGATGGATTCAGTGGAGTCTGCTGCTTCTCTGAATCCACCAAATCAGTGCTACGGTTCCTTGAATCTGACAGCTCTACATCCTCAACAATGGTCATCAGCTGCCCAGACAGTCAAGACCAAAGGTTTGCACAAGGACTATTTTGCCTTTTATAACGAAGGCCCACTAAGTCTTAGAAATAAATTCAAGACATGTATCCCAAGACACAATATCCTGTCCATCGTGGATCTGCTACACCACATACTTAAGCATAAGAGAGAGGGACTTGGCGGATGCTCTCAGAAAGTAGGCTGTTAGTTGAGAAGGGTGAGATCCCCACTCCAGTAACTGCCACAATTCTTGCCAGCATGAACCACACAAGTCACCAAATATACCTGTGCTTAACCCTCTGGTAGCTTGGCAAAAGCAGACAGGCTTGACTTAGAGGCAATGTGTAAAGTATTTATGCAGAAGTCAATCTATATCTATCTATACTAATATAATAAAGAGAGAGCCCAAACCTTTGAGGCGGGTAATCTCAGGAACCACAGCACCAATCACAACACTCAATACAGCGTTGGAAAGGGCAGTTGCAGCAGAAGGACATAGGCTATGCAGACGCCCACCATATACATTTAAAAGGTAAAAGAACCGTGCCAGCAAAGTAGTCCCTTGTGGGCGTGTCTGCGTTGTGCTGGGGGCGTGACATTCCGCCCTTCATGCCATGTCTCATATCGTGTGCTGTGGGCGTGTGCTGGGGGCGTGGGCGTGTGCGGGGCGCGGGATTACGGAAAAAAATAAAGCGAGCGTTGTGCCCAATATTTCATTGTTTTTTCTTCCTAGATTCTGTACATTCCAGCTCCGGGTGTCCACCCTGCTCCCTTTAAATACCCCTGCACCCCATAATCATAACCCTCCCTTACTCCTTAAAATACCCCAACACCCTTAAACATTAACCCATCTTAACCCTATAAATATACCCTGTACCCCAAAACCCACACCTATCCCTAAACCCTAAAAATACCCCTGTACCCCAAAGCCCAAACCTAGCCCTGTACCCTATAAATACCCCTGTACCTCAAAACGCAAACCTACCCCTGAACCCTAAAAATACCCCTGTACCCCAAAACCCAAACCTAGCCCTGAACCCTAAAAATATCCCTGTACCCCAAAACCCAAACCTACCCCTGAACTCTAAAATACCCCTGTACCCCAAAACCCAAACCTACCCCTGAACCCTAAAAATACGCCTGTACCCCAAAACACAAACCTAGCCCTGAACCATAAAAATAACCCTGTACCCCAAAACCCAAACCTACCCCTGAACCCTAAAAATACCCCTGTACCCCAAAACCCAAACCTAGCCCTGAACCCTTAAAATACCCCTGTACCCCAAAACCCAAACCTACCCCTGAACCCTAAAAATACCCCTATACCCCAAAACCCAAACCTAGCCCTGAACCCTAAAACTACCCCTGTACCCCAAAGCCCATACCTATCCCTAAACCCTAAAACTACCCCTGTACCCCATAACCCAAAACTATATCTGAACCCTTAAAATACCAAAACACCCCAAAACATATACCTCAGTACCCCAAAACATATACCCCTATACCCATACTTACCTTATCCAAACATTAAAAAAATATATGCTTTTACCATTCATGCATTGACAACGAATTTCGTTGTAAATGTATGCGTGGTAAAAGCATATAAAATGTAATGCCATGCGTTATAATGGCATTGCGGAGTCATAGTTCTTTCGTAATGAAAGTATGCGGAGTCATGGTATGCGGAAAGAAAGTTGCAGAATAATGGGTGTTTACCCTCCCCCCGTAAGTACATTGGTGGCATGGCGGCCCACATCTCCAGCAACATACTCATATTTTTTCACCACCCATTTGAAAAATGCACAGGTCTCTCTCATTGATGGCCAGCACCGACATACACTTTTAGACACACCTCCCGCCACAAGTTCTAGAATTGCGAACTTTAGAGCTGGGGAGCTACGTTTGAATCTCGGCATCAGCTCAACATCCTGTGATTCCAGGCAAATCGCTTTGTCTCTCCGTGCCTACCACAAATGAATGTGTTCTTCTGTAATGTAAATTGGGCTCATGCCATGTTGTCGAGTTTGCGCTATATAATATTGCAAGGAAAAATAAAGTAGGGAAACTCGAGTTCACACACTACTGAACGCGCACTCAAGTGCATCAGCAGTGCACTGTGAATCGGAGCGTTTCACAGGCCTGTCACAGATAAGAAAGGCTATAAAAACGAAATCCTACAAAACAATATACTACTGGCCGGCAGCAATTCATACCCGGACAACGTCGGGACGGGGTGCTAGTCACTAATAAAGCAATAACACAACACATAAACAAACCAAAATCAATTTTATAAAAAACAGAAAATCTAATCAGTAGAACTGGACTTATGAGTTTTTACATTTTAAGGTGATATTAGCGCCAAAAAGGTGAAAAGCGCAAACAGTGGGAATCCAGTCACGCCACATGTTGACAAAGTTAAAAGTTCTGGCCAACTGCAATGAAGAGCTGGTTGCTTACGGGACCAGGTTTGGCTTGCTGGGAGTTGTATTTTTTGTCATTGGTGCCGGCCTGCAAAATGCTGCGATGCAAGGCTCTACGTCATGCTGCGTTAGGTCCCTCAAGCCATTGATCAGGAACAATGCAATGCAGCAATGTGAGGCTCTGCATCGCCCTACAACAGAACCGGTGAAGCCATTGATTAGAAGCTGCAAGGTGCTATGATGCGAGACTGCATCGCTCTGTGTCAGATCCGGTGAAGCTGTCAATCAGGAGCTACAAGGTGCTGTGATGTGCACCCTGCGTCGTTCTGCACCATCCTGCATCGGGTCCGATGAAACCTTCAGTCCAGCTGGAAGCAAACCACTAGGACTCCAAACAAGTGCCCAGGACCTTGAAGATACCATTTGAAGAGTCAGGACTCTCGCCCACAGAAGCCAGCAGTTGGACCAGGTCGGATCCTGTTGGTCTGGCCAGCTGGGAAGCAGTAGAGGCATGTTGTGTCCCTAAATGAATGAATGATGGATGAAGAGCAATCTATAGAGTGGGCAGCTGCTTCAAAGGGAAGTGTCCCAGTGCTCGTCACCAGGAGTAAAACGGACGACATAGAATTATATATAGGCATCCCCAAAAAGGTAGGCTTTCTGCCCTCCTATAAAAACGTGCTCTAAATCAAGTAGTCTCAGAGCTTTTGGCAGTTGGCTCCACATTTTATCTGTCAAGAAGAAAAAGGACCTACGATCAGATCTTACTTTGCTAATTATTTGGATGCAAACCGCTGTTGATTTGAAGAACAAAGAGCCCTAGCTGGGGTATATGTCTTGAATCTTCTCTGTAGATAAAAGTCCCTTTGTAAAGCAATGTTTAAAAAAAAAAATAATTGGCAAGGCCTTAAAGATAATCCTTTGGTTGATCCGAACCCAGAGCAGCTGCTTGAAGTTCTTCCATGTGGATTGCCTTTTGGGGCAGTTTAGAATCTGTTGGGAGACAGCCTTTTGAACTAACTGAAGCTTTTGCGCAATCCAGCTGAAAGACCTAATTAAAGCGTGTCCGCTAAGTCCAGTCTGGAGGTGACCAGGGCATGCACCATAACTTGGTGTATATGTCCAGGGATTACATTCAGTGTCTTTTTAAGTGCTCTGAGCAAAGCAAACCAAGTGGCAGTAATGGTCCTAATTTGAGGTTTAAAAGAAAGATGTATCCCCAGATTCCTTGCATCTGGTTTAGGAGTAGGTGGTTTGCCAAGATCCTTAGACCATAAAGTTTTAACGTCAAGTGGTATTGATTTGCCAAAAACTAGGAGTTCAGATTTACCTGAGTTGATTTCCAGACAAATGTGCATCATCCAATTGGCCACTGTGGTCAGGCACCCATGGCGGTTCTCTACTACTGCATTCTCAATTTGCTGAAATGACAGCATCAACTGGGTGTCATCTGCGTAAGCGACTTAGTTGATGCTCAATTTTTTTCCACACTTAGTTGATGCCCAATTTTTTTCCACAGCCTTCCACCAAGGGGCCATTTTAAACAATGTAGGACACAATGCAGAGCCTTGATGGATACCTTGATCCAGTTTTTTTAAAACAAGAGGTGAAAGGTGGAAGATAAATAACTTGCATTCTCTTAGATAAAGATGATTTCAGCCGAAAGAGAGCTGTAACTGTTATCTCAGCTTACCCCAAGCACTCTGTAAGATGTAATGTGAGACCGTATCAAAAGCAGCTGAAAGGTCAAGGACAATGGCCATCACTTTTTTCAGCTATCAAAGTCAATTTTAACAAACTCAGCGCCCTCTAAAAGCGCAACCTCCATACTAAAACCTTGTTGAAATCCTGATTGGGTGTAATGCAATATCTCTTTGTGCTCAATAAATTGTAAGAGCTATTTGTTAACCAATTGCTCAAGTCTTTTCCATAAAGCTGGGAGAAGGGAAATGGGGCTGTCGTTGGTCACACATTTAGGTCAGCATTAGCTTTATTTAGCAGAGCAAGGACTAGTCCAAAGAGAAACTAAAGAAATAGTTTATCTGTTTGTTTAAAAATGGTAATGCACATTTAAGAATTTTAGTTGGGCAGTGATCGAGTGGGGAACCCAATCTAGCAGCTAAGTCAGTCGCTTTTGAGTGTTCAAGTGAGGTCTTATCAAAGTTTACGAACTCTTCCCCTACTATCTTTAGAGACATTCCCAACAGAAGTCAAGGGCAGACATATCCATCTCCTGAACCAGATTAGAATAAATCCTAGCCACTTTGTCCAGTAAGTAGTAAAAAATGTTGTCACCTAAGTTTGAGAAGCTGGCATAGTTTGTTTGGTTCCCTGAGGAGAAAGAAATTTGGGAATCGCTAAATACACCGGGCTGGTGGCCTGCTGGGGACCGCAGACCACCATGTCTGTAAGTGCTTTTAAATAAAACAACTTTTTTTTACAGCTCATTTTCCTTAAGGCCTTAAGCCCGTTTCAAAAAGAAAAATGAAATATTTGTGTTTCATTTTTTAAGACCACAGCCTGCTCTTCAAAAGCGTTTTCGCTGCCATTTACTAAGGAGAAGGGATCCCCTGGAGACTCCTTCCCGTTTGCGACTGGCATACTACCTCTTGAAGTAGGCGGTAAACGGCATTCCAGTCGTAAAACATTCATATATCCCCCTGCAACTCGCTATTAGCAAGGGATGCCCTTACATGCCCCTTCCTAACACCGACTCGCAACCCCTATTTTGAGAGTCAGTAATAGGTTACTGACTCCCAAAATAGAGTTAGTACATGCCAATATGCTCTTTAGCAGTCGCAAACAATCCGATTATCTATTGGCAACCGCTAAAACCGGTTGTACATTTGGCCCCTAGTAGATCTTTATAGCTTGCCTTATCGTGGGTGCATATCTTTTTCTCTATTTGTTTTCTAACTGTTAACAATGGCGCTTCTCAGCCTGTAGGAGCAGTGAGAACCAGGTGACACCAGGAGATTTTCTGTTAGCTGGAGACTGTTGCATATGGACTAGTTGATCAAAAGCTTTCAAAAGGGAGGTTTTAAAGACATTGGCTGTGGCATCCACATTGAGTACTGACAAGAGATCCAAGTATTTGAATGATTAAATCAAATTATCTCCTGTGGTTTTATGTCAAGGACTTGAGACCGTGAGTGATTTAGCTGCATGCTAAATTCATCACTTTCTAAATATAACAGGGTAAACTGGTCTTATTCAATGGGAGGCTAGCCTTGCCACAGTGAAAAACTAGTCCTGGGTTTTTTTTGCAGCCAGGACATGTAAAACTTAAGTACACATGCTCTACTTTTTATAAAACATGTACTCTTCCCTATGAGCTTTTAGGGCCTATCTTAAGGGTGACTTATACATTATTAAAAAAGGAAGGTTTGGGCCTAGCAAAAGGTCGCAGTTTTAAAACCGTTGACACAGATTACAATGGAAGGCCTGAGACATGCTTTACAGTGCTACTTCAGAGGGTGACACAATGACTCCTGCAGCCCACTACTAGCATTTAATTTACGGGTATTCGGTACATGCAGTAGCATATACTAAGGACTTTGGGCCATATGTATCAACATACCCTTTTGCGATTCCTAAATAGCGATTTTTATTTAGAAATCGCAAAATGGTATGTATGAAGAAAATCGCAATTTTTTAGCGATTACTTAAAATTCCTTAATTGCGATTAGCAAATTGCTAATCGCAATTAAGGAATCATTTCCCATTCATTTCTATGGACCAGGAGGCCCATAGGAATGAATGGGAAATTATTCTCAATTTGCGATTCGCAATTTGCTAATCACAAATTGAGAATAATTTCAAGGGTGCAGGGGTGTCTCAAGGACACCCTGCTGCACCCCTGAAAATGACATGTGTGTGCATATGGCGCACATACATGCCCTAAGGGCATGTATGGGCGTCACATGGCACCATTGGATTTCAAAAAAATGCTTTTTTAAAAGAATTCGCAACTTACCACCAACTAGAAGTTGGTGGTAATTTGCGATTCCTTAAGGGCATTTTGGATTTTTTTTTCCTTGATACATTACATTTAAGGAATCGCAAAATTTCCAATTCCATAAATGCAATCGCAAAATAAGGAATGGCAAATTTTGCGATTCCTTATTTTTCACCCAAATTGTTTGATACATACCAATTTGCGAAAATGGGTTCGCAAACGCCGAAATTCTGCGAATTTCGGCGTTTGCGAACCCATTTGTCCTTGATACATATGGCCCTTAGTGAATTAAATGTATTAATCAGTTATATACCAATTTTGCTTTGTTTGGAAGAAGGCGCACAAGCACTTCACCACTGGTTAGCAGAGGTAAAGAGTGCTGAGTGCCAAGGCCAACAAAAACGGGTTCAGCTACAGAGGGTAAAAATCAAGGGTAATCCTACAGAAAGGGCAAACATCCAACAGACACTTGGGGTCATACTTGAGTGCTCTACTCTGGAAGACAATACCTGAGCAGGGGAAAAAAAGCTGATCCCCCCCAAGCCAAACAGGCTTTCAAAAGGGTTGCCATATTGAATACAACCCCACCTGTATCTGAAACCTGAGTGAAGTAACAATGGCCACAAAGGGCAAGGCACTTTACGCTGGCTTTATAGATTTTCAAACTGCAGTTGACACTGCGCCAAGAACCTGGTCAAAGTTGAATGCCTGGGGTATCCCACCCAATATACTGAAAGCGATCATATATCTACACTCTAACACCTGGGAAAAAGTCAAAGTTAGTGCCGGATGGGCCACCAAGGAAAAATGATAAATAAAGGCCTAAAGCATGGCTGCATAGTGGCACTATTATTATGCAGCCTGTACCTGGCTGACCCGACAGATCATCTTGAGACGGAGAGGGCATTTCCACCCAAAATAGCCGGCCTTACAGTGCAATTGCTTCAGTACACTGATGACATGGTGCTTTTCGACTTGGCACAGACAGGCCTGCGGAGACTCTGCAATGCACTCGCCACCTACGGTAGAGCTAACAAGTTGTAGGTAAAGGTGGCAAGAGCCAAGGTTATGATCATCTCATTCAAACTGAAATAAGGGGGGCATGGCTCATCAAGGGGAGTGCCGTGATACATACAAATACTTGGGGGTATAGTTGGACCGCACATCCACGCCCAGAGGGGGGTAACAAACTCCCAGCAATGGGCCTTCCGCAAGCTGCGGAAATCACTGGTAAATCCTGACTTACAGCCTCTTCTAAAGTCGATGGGATGTCAATGACTTCCTACCATGGCATATTGTGCAATGACATTTAGAGACACAATAGCTTATTGGCTAGACAGGGCACAGTCCACCTGCTTTCAAAGAGTATTGTCCCTTCCTAATTGTACATTGCACACTCAAATTAATCTAGTTTTACCTGTCCTCACAGCACTGTAAATTGAAGGCAAAGTTTTGAGCTTACAGCCTTACAGCTAAACAGGTGAAGAAAAATATGTTAAAACCATAATCTGGAAAGACATCAACAACCACCAGACAAGCTGATACAAGTACCTGAACCTCGCCCGGGATGCACGAGAAATCTGGTCAAGTGTCCTCCCAGTATCCCTAGCCTCCAAACTGATGACTAAACAAGCAACATTAATATTGAAAGAACACAAAGATGCACAAGCCCTGATGAAATTGGCACACAGTATCTGGGCCTCAGCACTGAATGATCCAGGGGTCCTGCTCACTTACCTTCCATTGCCTTCTAGCATGGTCAAGAAACAACAGCTGATGAGTCTGCGATCGGATTAATCCCACTGGGAATGCACTGGTACAGCCAGAGGAACCTGATGACTCTGACAGACAATTACGCTCGCACCACATGTCACTGTGTTGGACCCTGAATCCTTAATGTGCTGCTAAGAACTAAGGTGCTGTATACACGCCTCCAGAGCACACGTAAGAGCAGGAAACCTCACCTTCCTTCGCGGGCCTCCAAACTCAATGAGGCGGTCCGAAACATTGCATCACTTAAATACCGTGTCTTGTCGTGCGCCTAGCCCTGGAATGCACGCTTGAGGTAAAATTAGCACTACATGCCTTTGAAAGCACTGTAATTTAATGCACTTTAACTAAGCTCGCTACTGAAATCCAGATTTGGGATAAAGGGAGCATTTTAGAGCTGTTGGAAAGAGTGGTGTCTTTCTTTCTTTTTAAATTGGTGTTTTTAACTGCTATTTTGATGTTTGCCCTATTAGCCCTTACCTGTTAGCGGATAATAGTCTTTCTTTTTTCATTGTTGTTTTTAACTGTCATATTTTACGCATGCCTTGTCAGCATTTTAGTTGTCAGCATCCATTTATGTACTGTGCTTGTCAGGCATCTGGGAGCTCTATTATAATGATTTTAATAAAGAATGTATCTTTAAGACAATAACCTGTTAGAAAAGCTCCCTCCCACTGCAGTTTCATGTGACTTTTGAGAGCTAATGTCGTGGGTGGAACAGAGAACAAAACAGCCCTTCTATCTCTAACTCAACGCTCCCCCAATTACAATCCTCATCATTGTCCAACCATCTTCCTCATCCTAACACAGTCCCCACCATCGTTCTACCCTCTTCCTAACTCCAAAGAAACAGCCACAATGACCCAGAATGCATCTGTGAGAGTGTTAAAGTGCACGAGGCTGGAATTCCTTCCAGTGGTTCTCCCAGCTCTGGTGCCCGCTAGGCCCTCTTGGTCAAGGCTGCGACTGCCGGTGCAGTCTCCTGGGTTCTCCAGAGCCCATTGAGGGAGGCGCGCTTTCATGTTAGATCAACGCAAACCATGGCTCTCCATCCCGTCAAAACATAGTTGACCCGTCTTCAGTCCCTTGAAGCCCATGGCTGCACACACACTTTGAAAGTGGCTTCAATCAATCAATCTGAATCTGCCATACTGGGTGGGAGTGAGTGTTTGATTGGTACAGATGCTCCGCCCATCACCATCCTCTTTTGTACCACTTTGTTCGCCATAAGTGTGGCAGGGTATGCTCAGACGTGAGTCCCTTGCTCACTTTGCCACTGGATTCAAGCAAGCCGGGCTGAAGACGGCTGCAATGCCAGAAACCGGTCCTGGGAAGCTTGTTTCCGGTCCAGAGAAGGCATGGCTTGGCAGTTCGGGCTGGACTGTTCCCATGAGGCACAGGGTCAGACTGATTTGCCTATGGCCATGTCTGAACTGGGGTGGCAGAGTGGGCTAAAGAACGGTGATGGATCAACCCCAGATCTGTTGACTGGGTGTGAGTGTTTGATTGGTTCAGATGCTCCGTCCATCACCACCCCCTTTTGTACCGCTATGCAGGAAGAACTGCCTGGTCCCATAGGGTCGCGGGGGGGATGTTGAGGGTCTGATGGAGGTAGAAGAGCACCAAATGGGAATGCATTTTGTATTAATCTCTTAGTTCTGATCCATTACTGAAAATAAGGCTGATGGGCAGGTAGATGCGTGGAGGAAGTGGGGGTTCATGAGGCTGGTGGCTGCTGCACAGATAAATGTTAGGCGGGCAGTGGGATCATGTCACACATTGCCATCTCCATTTGTGCCACACGTGCTGGAATTGGTCTTCCTCTTCCCACTCCTCCAGCTCCACATTCTCTGTGGCACTTGGACCAACGTGTTCAGTCTTCTTTCTTCAGAGAGGAGGGCAGGCCATCTTCTGAATATTCTCAGTTCCAGGAGTGTTTTGATTCCAGGTTCTGGGGAGCCACACTTATACCAAGGGCCAACCTGTTGGTATGATTTCCATCAGTAAATGGTTCAACAAATCAACTTTAAAATGAAAATTAAGTGAAAAATAAATATATTAAGCACGTTAAACCCGAGAGTATCTAAAGCGCTATACCAGAAACAGGGCTCAACCACAACAGACCTAGAGAATTAAGATAAAAAGAGCCAAGTTTTTGGGGATTTTTCAAATAGAGTAAAGGAGTCCACATTGCTAATATGAGTGGGTAGGGAGTTCCAAGGCCCAGCAGCAGCACCGGGGAAGGCCGCCACCCAATCTAGGGATACAGAGGAGGATCTGTGACCTGCCAGGGATATAACAGCCTTTTTGACTATCTACCTACACGCGTTACACAAACAGCAGCTGGAACTTTCTCAAGACCATTGATTCTAGAGACAAAACGCAGTGGTGTAGGTGAATTCTAAGACGTATACTTTGAAAGGTGAGGTACGTCCTTATGGCATCGATAACTCGCACCTGCAATCATTCTAGTAATAAAGTTGAGATACTTTAGCATTTTGACTTCAAATCTGGATTTAAAGACGCCCTAGTTATGCAAGGAGGGTCAGCCCACACCACATTAGGGCAATAACCAGGTGTCTCCTTCGTCACCCACCAAGAAAGTCGAGAGCATTAGCACAGTTCAAAAATTCACTCAACCTATAAAAACATACTGAAAGTCATATGACTAAGCTTCATAATGTGATACCTCGAGCCTACCAGCCATTGAAAAGACTGTGTACACTGTGTACGATCTTTGAAAATCTTACACCCTAGTATTAAAGTATTCTTATGCTATAGGTCCTCATGTGTAAATGCATCATATACTATTTCCTGCACGTATGTATGTAAGTATATGGTATTTTATTGTAAGTAGATTAGGTAGGCAGCAGGACACATCTTCAGGTTATTAAGATAGGTTTATTAAGTTACACAAGATAGGACAGCAGAGCAGTAAACCTCACAGCTGACCAAGTAGCCATATTGAAATAAGTATAAATATACAACATATCTCTATAACAAAACCTAGACAAAAGCCAGCACAGAGTCATACAAGGTCAAAGACCAGCAGAAAGTAAATGAGCACCAGGACATGGTCTTGGTTGAGGATGGTAAATGCATTGCGATGTAGGGCCTTGGAAGAGGTGCGTCATAAACCATTTCCGAATTCGGAGCAGCATCTGGGCGATCCTGATGGATATGGGGATGTTGTTCAAGATCCTGGATGCATTGATGGAAAAGGACTGCTGTCTAGTTTTTTTAATCTTTTTTACACTTCTCATGGTGTCCTGCCTGAATATGTGCTGAGATCAACCTGATATGGTGAGTTTGTCAGTGGGGGTGCTAGTTGTCATGGTTTTGTAAATTATGCAGCTGGCTTCGAAGATGGCGTGGGCCAGCAAGGGTGTCAATGGAGTTCCATTAGGATGGAGGTAGTGTGATAAAATTTCTTTATGCCCTGAGTTCGAGGTGTGCGTAGCTTGCATAATTTTGATTAGCATAATCATGCGGAATGATCCCAAAATCATGTAAGTTTATGCGAAATTACGCAAGAAGAGTAATTAGGAATTTCGCACTATTTTCTTGGTGTAAAAATGCCCCCTCGTGCCCAAAATGGAATGCGAAGATTCATTTTGCACTAAGAAATACCCAAAACACAAGAGAACATGAATAGCCAGTGCGAGCAGACGTTGGTACTCCTAAATTGTGCACTTGTGTAAGATGCCCCCAACTTACTCTCAGCATTTAGCACTATTTATTTTGTACAAAATTCACCCTTGTGGGCAAAATGAAGGATGGATTTTGTTCTAAGAAATAAAGCCAAATACAGCAGAACACAAATATTAAGGTTGAGATGCTTGCTGTTCACTAAATGTGCAGTAGGATTCCCCTTCAAAGTCCTCTTAATTATGTGAGCGGGTGTAATTGCATTATTATTTTGAATCAAAGAGTAAGGTGGATTACTGAAATTATTCCAATTACTCCAGGTGCAATTTGAAATCTGCCCCAGCTTGGCCTGGATGAGACATACACTTAAGTGGTGCCAGAGTGGCGTCTGGGAGGCCATGGAGTAGGCATTCCCACCATCCAGATGCAAGAATACAAGGGTTTGAACAGCAGTTCTGCAGTCGCTAGCTGGAAGAAATGGTTTGACATTCTTCAGAAGAGAGGGCTGGTACCAGGCCGTATTTGTATTCCTGGAAAGGTGTTCCTTGAGGGTGTAGTTGGTGCTGAGGGTGAATCCAAGCGACTATGCATTCAGCTGGTGTTCGAAGCATTCAAATTCATGTCACTTAGCCAGGTTTGTAAGGAAGTTTGTTTGGGTATCATGATCATATTAGTGAATCTTGATGCTGTTATATATGAGTAGAACACCAAGTGGCTACATGTATAGGTTTAAGATAACAGGGGACCTTATGGAGCCCTGAGGGTTGTATGACATCACAACGCATGCTTTTACCACGCATGCCATTACAACGCAATTTTTACAACGCAAGTCGTTACAACGACTTGCGTTGTGGGGCGCTGGATAGTGGAATAGTTTAATTTTCTATTCCAACTCCAGTCCCCGTGGATAGTAGGGAAGGTATTGGATAGAAAATTAAACTATTCCCTATCCTACAGCGCCCTCCAGCACAAGTCGTTGTAATGACTTGCGTTGTAATGGTTGCGTTGTAATGGTAGTGCGTGGTAAAAGTTGCGTTGTAAAGGATGTTCCCCGCCCTGAGGCACTCCACAGGTGATAGGGATGTTTTTTGACCTGGATGTGCCCATGTGAACAAGCTGGTGTCCATTGGAAAGGCAGGAGGAGAACCTGTGAAGGATATGGCTGCTGAATCCCATTTGAAACTCCAGGTTTTGACTGAGGCTGGTTGGGGTGGTCAACTGTATTGAAGGTAGTTGAGAGGTCCATCAATATCAGGAGGCAGTGGTCATCTTCATCTGTGGTCAAGAGGGCATCATTTATGATGTGTAAGGTAGCTGATTCTGTACTTCAGCATGATATGAAGCCAGACTGGTAGTTGTGCCGAAGATTGTTTAGCAATGATGTGAGACTGGAGTAGAACATGGACTGTTTTTAATGATCTTGCTGAAGAATTATAGATGAGTGATGAGGTTTCTTTAGGAATTTGAGGACCTGGCCTCTGTTGACAACTTCTGGGAAGGTGCCTTGAGTTAGGAAGCATTGACAATGCTAAGTAAGAGTAAAGGAGAACCACCAGAGAGAGCTTTGATGAAGGACAAAGTATGGGATGCTGGATGAGGCCCATGATTATATCCGATCTTTTAAGTTTTAGTGGAATAGGGGTTTTAGCCCGAAGCCCTTCCTGGACCTAGCAGGCCTAAACAGGTGATTGATACCTTTGTCTGTGTCTGCCCTTTGATGGAGATGCCCGGCAATGGGATGCTGGAATAATTGATTGTAGTAGGAAGAAGGCAGGAAAGGATGACACTCACTGTGCAGATGGATGATGGAATGGCTGATGGGAAATCTAGTGATGTCACTTCCTGTGCAGATGGATGATAGATGATGAGATTTCCTCTCCCTTGAAAGTAGCCCAAGTTACATACCAATGTGTAATCCGCAGCCTCCAAAGTGTTTATTGTCTGAACAGAACATTAACATGTTACTCTAAAAAGAATTGTTTTGATTGACAGGGTTGAAAACCATTTCAAGCAACAGCCACAATCCCTGTCAGGGAGGAACCACAAAAGTCACTAAATTAACCGGTGCTTAACCCTCTGACCACTTTGCACAAAAGCAGTCAGATTTAACTAAGGGGCAATGAGTAAAGTATTTAAGCAGCACACAAACAATAATAAAAGGAAAACTTAAGACAAGAAAAACCCAATACAAATTTAGAAAAAAGAGTAAATTATAATAAATAAAATTAGAATAAACAACAAAAATCCAATTAGGAGAACCAAAGATATGAAATTTCAATGGTTTATGTAAGCATTGTGGCTAAAAGCACAAAGTGCTACTTGCTGTTGTATGTCATGCTAGACCAGGAAAAAGCCAGAAGTTCAGGCCGACCGCTATGGAGCATGAGCTGGTTACAGGGACCAGATTAGTCTTGCTGAAAAAGTTACGCTCTCAAAGTCCAGTGAAAAGAGTTCAGTTTGCGGTGGAGTAGGCCGCGAAAAACAGGGAGAATGTCGTAGATGGCTATTGATGTATCGCCAGGAGAAGACCAGGCGTCACGGACAGTCGTCGCTGTAGTGCAAACATCCTGTTGAGAGCCGTGATGGTCATTGCTGGGCTTAGCATTGGCTGTCGCCATGGACTGCCAATGCTGTAGTGCAGATCTAGTGTTGCCTGTAATGAGAGTCAAGCATTGCATTTGCGGTCATTGTAGGCAAATCTCGGTGCAAATGGGCATGTTTGCAGTTGCAAAGAGCTCAAAACCTCAGGATTTCTCCTTTTCATCACAGAAGGAGCTCAACTGATGCCAGCCAAGAGTCCAGGAATTGGGGAGGCACCTATTGGGCATCAGGAGCTCACTCGAGCAGAGGCCAGTATGGCTCAGGCAGGTCCAGTTTCAGGCCCAGTGCAGCAGATTGACAGGTCAGTTAAAGGGAGACCTCTGCAGCTTGTTGTGTCCGTGTAGCTCAGAACATTAGGAGAGCCACCTGACGCTTGGGTCACTCTGCCTGGGATGAAGGGAACAGGTCCAGTCTTCCTTCCAAATAGCAGGAAGGCCTCAAGCAGCAGAGTAGTCCTCTGACAGCACAGCAATCCTTTTTTAGTATCCACAGATTCAGGTGTGTACCAAAGAGTGGGTCTGAGGGTCCTATTTTTAATCATGGTGCTGCTTTGAAGAGGAAGAAACTTCAGGAGTTTTACCCCACAGATGGTTCAGGAATTTTCTTCCTCTGCCCTGATCCCAGGATATGTGGGGTGACAAAAAGCTAGTGTGTAGTCCGTTGTGGTTGTGCTGAGGCAGCTCCTTTGAAATGTAAGTGGGGGAGGTGTACAGCTCCACCCCTCCCATCCTGAAAGCATGGCCCATTCTGCCACCACCGCATATGAATTAAAAAGAAAGGTTTAGGCCTGGCAAAAGGCTTATTTGCCAGGTGGAATTGGCAGTTTAAAACTGCACACAGGCTGCAATGTTTTAAAAGGGCTTCTTAGGTTGGGGCACAATAAGTGCTGCAGCCATGCTAGTAGCATTGAATTTAGAGGTGCTGGGTACATATAGCACCACTTTACTAGGGACTTATAAGTGAATTAAATGTGCCACTTGATGTGAGCCAGTTTTACCATGTGTAAAGGAGTGAGCATAAGCACTTTAGCACTGGTTAGCAGTGACAATGGGCACAGTCCTAAAACCAACAAAATCAAATGTCAGCAGAAAAGGAGGGGGCAGGGAAAAAGGTTTGGGGGAAGACCCCCCCCTAAGGTTGTCAGGTCTTACAAGAATTCTCTATGGCAACGTTTCCGAAACTGTGGGCCGGGTCCACAGGGAGGTTGCGAGGGGATGTTTGGTGAGTTGTAAAACTCCTGACTATGTAGGGAATGTACCCATTATACATGATCATACATAATCATACATAACCATAACACTGGTGTATGAATGAATGAATAAATCTTTATTCGATTATGCAACATAATCATGAAAGATAAAAACATAAAACAACATACATCGGTTTAAGATACAAACATTATCATTAGAATAAGCTTATATCACTAAAAACTCTAAAACATTCCAGAGTGATGCACACAGCAGTACACACTTGTGTAGGATTTTCACACATAT
The DNA here is from genome assembly GCF_964261635.1 of Lissotriton helveticus. Classification (NCBI taxonomy): domain Eukaryota; kingdom Metazoa; phylum Chordata; class Amphibia; order Caudata; family Salamandridae; genus Lissotriton; species Lissotriton helveticus. The sequence goes on from NC_136069.1 coordinate 68,219,777, forward strand.
ATTGGGAAATAAGGACATGGCACAACAGCTGAGGCTGCTGACTTTGGATCTGGGAGACCACGTTCAAGTCCTGGTGCTGACTGAACAGCCTTTGATTCTGGGCACGTCACTTCCTCTCCCCTGCTCATAATAAAATGTATCAGACCTTGCATAATGTAACCGAGTGCTCATGTAAAATGCTCCAGTGCCCTTGCTCCATGTTTGCACCATTTAAAGTGCAAAAACAATATGCATATGAAGTCCAAAATGCACCACTGGGACCCCTTTAACACAAAAAAGGATATGAGGCCTTGCCCTAGACTCTGCTGCAAAAAGGGGTTTCTTGAATTTGCTACTATCACCGATTTCAACACCAAGTTTTATCAAAAGCCTTGATTTTAGTGAATGGATGCCACAGTCCCACTCTGAAAAATGTTCCACCTCCAGACTCCACTGCAGTTCACCATCTAATACTTTTATGAACAGATCAATATCTTGACCACAATCCAATCGAAGCATGTGGTCAAGGTTGGAATACGTCTCTTTACACCGCAAGCAAGTACCACGCGGTAGGTTACAACGAGGACGTTACATCATCTGTGTTGTTACCACGCGTGGCTTTACATCGCAAGTCGTTTCCACGACTTACACTAGATGGCACGCTGGACTTAGGAATAGTATAAATTACTATTCCTACTCCAGTTAGCGCGACAGCAGGGAATGTGTTGGATTTAAAATCCAACACATTCCCTGGTGTTGTGCGCCATCTAGCGCAAGTCGTTGAAATGACTTGCGATGTAATGCCATGCGTGGTAACAACGCGGATGATGTAATGTCATCGTTCTAATCTACCCGAGTGGTATTACCCGCGTTGAAACCGCTGTTTCCCCAAGATTCTGACGTTTACAAACAATTGCTGTTATTACAATCCCCCCTCCATCGCGTCCTTTGAAGCTCGGTGGGTTGTAAAGGCTTGGAGTTCTAGAAATGGGTGGTGGTTCTAAATAAAAAGTTTGCGAAGCACTGCTCTAAGGTAAACTGAAATTGCCTCAGCCAATCAGAAGATTCGAAAAGCAACATTGACAATTACTTGCAAACTTACCCTTTTTGACTTGTGTGGAGGCACAGAGTCGTCAAGCAAAGATACTTTACCTGACAAAATAGGTGTGGGGGAGGAAAGGCAGCATTACTGTGCAAGTTTTAAATCTGATCCTGGTGCAATCTATAGTTTGCACCCAAACTGGGATCACCGCCCCGAATGGAATGAGGGCACAAGAAGTAAATATGCACCACCAAATGTACAATCTTTCATAGGTACATATTCATGATTTTTTCTTGATCACGTTTATAAGTCATCGGCAGTCGCAGCCTTTCACGTATAATCCTGGGACCAGTGCTTAATTTGAGCCGGTGGCTTTAAGTGGGGCACTTACTTTTGGGGACAGCTCACTTATTTTTGCTCCTCAGATTTTGATTCAGAGCAGGAGAGAAAAAGCACATGTGAGGTGGGGGGGAGAAGGAAGAAGGGAAAGACACACAAAACGTGACAAAGAGAGGAAGCTGCCAGAGTGGGATGAAGAGGGCAGAGAAGGTCTGGTGGTGGATGAAAGAGGCACGAGGTGGAATCAAGACTACACACCGGACGTTTCCAGCACACGCTGGTGACAGCTGTGGGCTTCTGAGCACAATGTCGGCCCCAGCACCTTTTCTTTTACAAATTAAACACTGCCCGGGACCTCACGTTTGGAATTTATTTTCGAAAACAAAATCTAGGAGCCCAAAATAAAGAGTGTCAGAAAGTATTTAGAACTCCTCTTCGCCCAGTAACCGACTGCTGACGTGTGTGTTGGACGTTCCTTGAAGTCATACATTAGAAGAATACAGGTCTTATTTAAAGACTTGGTGGCCCCTAATGACAAGTACATTGGAAGTATGCATTCAATAAATTGATAAATACACATCCTGTGTACAAATACTAGAATGATTTTGAGAACATTCTCAAGCGAAAATATACAAGCATATATTTTTGCATGAGAAAAAAACAGAGCAAGGACAGAGACAATTTCTAACTTGTTTCTTTTTATTCCAGTCCAGAATTCCCATTTCCTTCAATTTAACATAACATGTATTTGTAAAGTGCAGGTTGAGGCAGAAGGGTATCTTGGCACTGAATAACAGATGGTTATTGAAACTCAATGATACTCATTTTATCGACCTCAGAAGAATGAAAGGTTGAGTGAATCCACCGATTTGAACCTGTGAACATGAGGTGAAATATAAGCCCCTACAGTTGACGCATTAGCCCACTGGGCCACCAGTCCCTACTCCCCAATGGTTCCCTCTCCCTTGCCTCCACGGAACGGGATAGATACACCTCTGCCTTTGTTAGGGGTCATAAAACACAAGAGCGTTCCTGCCCTGAACTGCCCGCGTCACTTCATTTCCACTAGATCTACTCATAAAATAACCTCTGTTTAGGGAAATCGTTTTACGAGTCAAAAAATGAATTTTGTGAATTGGAAATGGAGTTTTACGCTCCTAAAAATAGCTATTCACGCATGTAAATAATAGCTACAAGTGCGAATAGCTTTGGGGGTCTGGCCCAGTGTGGAGGGGGGTCTACTTTGATGGTATTCTGCAATCTCCCTTTTCAAAGACGTCTTCCTCAGGGTTTGACTTTTGCTGCCTTTTCATTGACAAAGGGCCTGATCATGTCATGAAGCATTGCTCTCATTCTGCACCTGGGGGAAAATGTGATTGGACATATGGGCCCCTGAGTCTGGGGGGCCCCTTGCGCCACCCGTACGTCACTTTTCCCATGTTAATGATGTTAAATAAGCCCCTAGATATCCTAAATGCTGCTTCTATTCGCACTATGACCCTCCTACAATTAGAAACTCGCAACCTTCTCAAAATCTGGTCTTTCTATCCTTGGGGCAGTGCAGAGGGTTCCTGCTGCTCCTGCCTGGAACAGCTTAAGTAGCTCTTTCAGGTCTGTATTTGTTAAGCTCCCGGCAATCGTGTGAGCAGCTTTATCTTCTTAAAAATATTCCAGGCCTCGAAAATGTATTTCATTTGCAGAAATTTGGCTTACATCCACCTGAATTAGTTTAATCTCCCTCCGCGCTCTGGCAGTGAGGGGTCATGCTGGTTAAACTCTAATCTTCTGATATTACATTCAATTATATTCAGCCTTTCCTTTCCACTTCCCACTATCTGCCTGAAACGATTGGATTCCGCATTCTATTACTGTCCCCAAAGAGGAACAGATTTTAAGATCCATGGTATCTTCCTCCGTTTTAAATAAATAACGCGGAATTCTCTGCGTTAAAGCAGGGTTGGGCAAAGTGAAATGATATCCTAACGTTATGTGTTAAAAAGGCCAGAAGAGTCGTTCTGATTAATTATAGCTGGCTTAGTCACAACTGGCTCCAGTCGAAGTATAATTTAATTCCTTAATTCCAGGAAAATTAGACTTCTAATATTCATCTCAATGGGTGGGGCTATTTGTGGAGTCAGAAAAGGAGGGACTTGTTGTAACCTAAATCAATATTTCTAAAACTCTTTTTAAAAATTCAGAATGTATTAAAAATAATATCATATCATTTATTTTCTGAATCAGAGACAGCAGGGCCTAAAAAATCATAAAAATGTTACTAGACTTTCAGGTCTAGTAACTTGAATAATCCACTCAACCAAACTACAATGTACGTGACCCGTGAACTGGACTCAAATTATGTGATCGTAGCCAAATATTTTGTCTAATGGAGCTGCCTTTTTAGGTTTCACCTGCACAGCGCTACTGTGTTCATGAAATATCTTGCATTTAATATATCTTCCAAGGGGGCTCTTATCAGTTTGGTTCACCGAGTTACAGTGGTCATTCGCTTTTGTGTGGAACTTTTTTTGTGTTAAATTCCCCTGGTTGCACACATTTGCGATACCGTCCAAACTGTCAATATATTAACTCTTGCCACAGAAAAGGCAGACAGCATCTAACAGTATGCTGGAATGCTTGCTTTTTATTACTTAGTTGTGTAAAGCAGATCCTTTAGCCTTAGATCGTTAGTGGCTTTTCCTATTCATGCCTTAGTTTTGTAGGCATCATCAGATTGCTTTTTTCAACATAATCTTTTTGGTCATATTGATCAAATTCTAAATGTAAAAAAAAAACATTGTACATTAAAAAGAAAGTTAATATACAAGAACTAGGTAATATTGTACTACTATACAGGCAGTCACAAGTGCAGTTACCTTGCAGACAGGAGGGTCATGAATTGAATGGTGCAGTAGATGTAGAAGCACCAGGCCAAAAAGTTGGCAAAATTCCTCTAAACACCTATTATTGCTATAATTGAATACTAAACTGACAAACACAATTGCAGTTACAATACAGGCACTAGGGCCATGATTTGAATGGTGCAGCAGGTGCAGTGGCACCCGGCCCAAAAGTTGTCAGAACTCCTCTAAACACATAATATTGCTATTACATCCATTAATTCTATTATTTCCCTCTACCATTTAATTTTTCAAAATGTTATTACTGACCCTCACTTTAGCATTAGTACCAGCACAATATATTACATTTATGTACATAAACAAGTCATAACACTTTAACAGACTTTCTGTAACTTATATTGTACAACTACTCAGCAAGTTACAACTTGAAAAACACACACCTCATTATTAATCGCATACGCAAAATCTAATTACTATATAAGAGAGCCCCTTCAAATATGTAAGTTAAGTATTTCTGCTGTACAAAAAAAACTCTAGGCTTAACGATTGCTCCATATATAATAAGAATCGAGCCCACATATAGGGTACACATGATCCCTGGCTTGCCTCCTACCTCAGTAATAGCATTGCCATCTGGGCAGGAGCAGAAATATTTCACAGTTCATGTTTAAAAACTCACTTTTCATAAATATATTACCAAAGCATGATGTGGTATTGCACTGCTATTTACAGATAGCATATTTTCCATTATTGAAATGGCCACAAAATCTTCCCTCAAACATGTAGTTTTACTAATAAAACTATATAGAGAATAAACAATGTTTGGAAATAGGGTTTCACTACAAATAATTTAAATTTGCATATCACCAAGTAAAGTGTTTTGATCCTATAAAAAGCTATTCTTTCACCTCAGAATTACAAAACTGAGTCTTCATAGCTAGTGAAATATATTTGAAATGGTTGAACAGTTCACTTTATGAGCTATTTCAGTGTTGTGTTAGAAAAATAGCCTGCTGTCCTCTAGTCATTCCACATGCTTTGCACAGAGTAATTGGCACATAGTTCACTTTACAAAATCCTCAAACCTCAGTCACAGAAAGAAAAGTAAAGGTAGGAAGACAAACTGACTTTGGACCTCTATCTACGAAAGCTGAGCAAATGTGACAATATAACAAGATTTAAAGGCATCTTTATTGATTATTCACTTTGTGATTAAATAGAACACCTGTTTTCAGCTGCCAGAACAGGCAAGTAGACCCAAAAAATAGCTCCTAATGATGAAATCTGCCTCACCATAGCGAGTTGGCGAGTGGAGTTTTCGAGCCCTGGACAGGCTACCCATATTTGTAACTCTCTGAATAATATAATTAAAACAGGAGTGAATATTACCACTTCTTATGCCGTCACTGGTATCACTTTCCATGTCTGTGGCTAAATATGACTAACAGCCCCCTTTGAGTGTGGTCCTGGGCTTCCCAAACCAGGCCTGAGCTGATGAAGGATCATACACCTTTGACCTAGTAAGGACAAGAATCCCAATCCCATTCTATAGCGATGGTGGCACACCGTAACACATCGGATGGCATTTCAAAATACCCCATCAAGCGATTGAGAATTGATTACTTGTTTGTTGAAATGAGTGAAGGGTAATGACAAGCACATGATTCCCCCAAATCCCAAATCAAAAGCACTTATATTCGTTGTATGCAGTGTGCACTTAGGCCCTCTGTAAGGCATCTGCAGACTGGTGGGATGATCTTTATTGTTCCTAAATCTTGAGTCTCCATGTTCAACAGTTGGTTTGCAAAAGCCATTTTTTTTACCAGATGGCACTGGTGTCTTTTTCAAAAGCTATATTTCTGCTCTCTCGTACAACAGCAGACACAGAGTTATGCTGTAAGGTCCCCATAAAGGTCACAACGTTTATGCTAAATTCTAGTTTCAACATGGTGTAATTTTGACCCACTGTAAGTGATTCCCATTTTAAATAACACACCACATCTTCATTGGATGAAGAATGGAGGTCCTTATTTTCAGAATTATGATGTGTTGATGCTTCAAGTGCCTTCCTTTCATTTGATCAAGTACCAATGTGCTGTAGAGAGTCTGGAGGCAGTCAGTCCTCTAGGAGTGTGCACCCATTTCTCAAATGATGTGACTGACGTGACCTGTATGGTTTAGTAGAGCCACAACTGCTGCATCTACATTTTAGAATGTATTCATGCTTGAAGTAAGGAAGGGATCTAAACAGGATGCCTCGTTTGTTGCCCTAGGCTTAGTAAGTATTTCTCGTTGCAGTCTGTCATCAGTTTTGGTAACATACAATAGGCCATACAGTGCTTATATTTGTAAAATCCTAAGTGACAGGGCCCTCGTTAGGAGGCCAATACAGCTTGCTCCACCCATTCCATTGCCCCAGCTGGGCAGCCAATGTCAGCACCAACAGAACTACTAAGCATCACACTATACAAGTGTGGCAATTCAGACTATTCCAGCCCACCCAAGAATGGCTTGGGCGGCAGGTAATAGTAATTTTAATGTATATTGAATTAATAAACAACTGTTGTGATCATCTCTAAATTAGACCAACAGCGCCACTGTTGGACTTTGGCCCTTAGGGCAGGTTCACCCCTAGACTTTTTGCTTGAAATGGTGACCTGGAGATGGTGATTTTTGGATTCTGTGCACTTTCACTGTGTCCCAGTGGAAAGTGCGTGCGCACTCTGAGTGCATGTGCTGAGCTAGGCCTGCCCGCCCATAGGAATGCATGGGGAATGTATGTGTCCCTGGTAGTTCCTGATGCGTGGGGTGTACAGGCTTGAGTCTGGTATGTGTGAACTCGTGAGAGTGAATGCTGCGAGATGGTGTATGCAGCATGTATGTGTCTAGTAGAGAAGCGCCATTTCTAGACATGGCTGTACGTGTGCTGTGAGGGTGCTGGCGTGTGATTGGCTGGAGCTGGCTGGCATGCCAGGCTCCAGGAAGTCTGGATGGGTCTGCCCGGTGGTGAGTGGGAGATTAGCATGAGTGATGTGTGGGAGGAGTGTACCTGTGTCCTGGATGGGCTGGGTTTTCCCCACACAATGCTGGCTCCGCCCCCCTGTGGTGTGTCTAATGACCCAAGCCTTGCCAGTGAATAGAGAGGGTGGTTGAGGTAAACAGAGTACTCAAGAACCAGCTGCGACTGGTTCCGCCCCCACTCTGCACCTTCAAACAAAGGAATGCACTGTATAAAAATGGGGCTGTGGCCCCACTGAAGTTGTTCTGCTTTTGGATCCTGCCAGAGGGGGCTGTTGCTGCTGCTGGGGCCAGGAGGACCGCCACTTGGGGTGTCTCCCTGCCTGGAGACCCAGTGTGCTGGCTCTGGCCCAGCCTTGCCCCCCTGCCTGCCTACAGCCCCTGCTGGAGCTTGTGCTGTGCCTACAGCCCTGAGAGCGCTGCTCTCTGCCCTTCAGCGCTGGGGAGCGCTGGAATCCCTTGCTTAGCGCTTGAGGGCGCTTTATTTGGCCCGGTGGCGCTTGGGAGCGCCTTTGCTTAGAGGCTAGCGCTGCTAGCGCTTTGAGAGCCAGCCGGTGCCCACCCGGCATCAGCCCGAAATTGCGGTGCCTAGCGAGTGCCTACCTCGCTTTATATTTGCTTTGGCGGCGCGGGTGCCACCCCGCTCCTTGCCGCTTTGTTGTGCCCGTGATTTATTGGATTCACGAGGGAGCCCACTCCTCGGATCCTGGGAAGCCGCCTGCCTGCCTAAAAAGCGAGCCGCCGCCCGAGACAGGCAACCCGGAAGTCCCGCCCCCCGCAGCAGAGAAGCCGCCGGCCGGGTCCCCGAGGCTCCCCGAGTGGAGAGGAGAGCCCCGGGACGAGAGGAAAGGAGCCCCGCCGTCCAGGAAGAGTCCTGGACCTTCGAGGCCCCGGAGGAGAAGTGTGGAGAGAGCCCCCGAGGAGCGGGAGCTCTCGTGCAGGAGCCGCCGCCCGGGAGTGAGGAGCCCAGCAGCCGGTGAGTGAAAGCCGGCCAGGGAGAGAGGCGCGAGGTCGCGCACCCTCTCCCCCCCCCCCTGCCTCTACTCGAGCGGCCCCACTTGACAGCGGGCCGCTCCACCAGGGCGTACCTTGCGTCACGAGTCCCCCAGAGGGGGGGACTCACCCCCAGAGGGGGGGACTCACCCCCAGAAGCGCCCCACTTGCTCGAGGGTCCCCCGTGAGGGGCCCCCACAGCCCAGCGAGGCTGCACCTGTGTTGTTGGAGCCCAGAGAGGGGTCCAAGGTGGCATTTGTTTGTTGGCGCCACGAGGCTCCAGGCGCTAATTGTGAAGGAGCCCAGAGAGGCTCCTGGGGGCCATTTGTTCTTTGAGCCAGAGAGGCTCTGAGGGTGCCATTCCCCCGTGAGGGTCCCCAACAGCCCAGTGAGGCTGCACCTTTTTGGTTTTGAGCCCTGCGAGGCTCGAGGTGGCAGATTGCTTTGTGAGCCCAGAGAGGCTCATTGCCCATTTGTTCTGAGAGTCCAGTGAGGCTCCAACTTTGCCCTAACTTTCCCTGAACCAGTTGCCCAGCACTTTGTGGGCAACTGCTACGTTTAGGCCCCTGACATTGGGACACAGGGACTGTCACAGGTGGTGACTGATCTAAGTTTTGCGCAATTGTACTTTCTATGCACCTCTGAATGTATTGTTTATGCGTCATGTGCCTTTACACCTCTGAATGAATGTCATGCATTGCATCATGTGTATGTTCTTACACCCCTACAGGTATTGTGATACATAGGTGGTTGTTTTCTCCCTAGTGCAGGTGGTGCTAGTGAGGTCCTGTTACCAGTAGTTACTGGTTGTGTGCTATTTTGTGCTAAAGTAAATTTATATTCTATGTACTAAGTGCTATTTCTGAAAGTGCTACTTCTGATTCCTGACAGTGGTCCAGGTGGCCCTGCCTTGTAAATATCCCCTTGTAAATTCTGCCCGTGCCTCTGGCACATTGTAAAGTGTGTGTTTTATCTAATGTGTTTTGGTGTAATACAAAGGCTATTTTTATATAACCTTGTGTGGAGTTTCCTTTGTGGTGGGCCTTTGGTTGTTGTTGCTGGGGTGCGTGCGCAAATACTTAGCCTACATCGCCTCCAAGTTTAGCCTTGCTGCTCGCGCCACGTTACCTAGAGGGTGAGTAGGGGTTATCTTGGCGTGTAACTCCCTTGCCCTGACTTGGGTGTGGTGGTCTCTGACTGACTTTGGCGAAAGCCCTGGCCAGCCGGGGATCCCATTTCCAACATTGGCGGCAAGCGGTGAGGATAAGGATTTGTGTTTGCCTTGTACCTTAGTAGCAGCTGGCTGCACCACAAAACTCTGCATTTTAGATGACCACATTTTAGGGGATTGTTTTTGAAATTCCATTGTTTCTTCTCCTGAAGAGTGTCATTTTATAATTGTGTTCAGCATTTGTCCCCCGCCCTGCTTCCAGAGTTTGGTACCTGTGTCGCTTTTGGTCAGGTTGAGAAGTCAGGGGTGGTAGAAACTGCCTTACCGATCCGAGGGGAGGGTGTGTGTGGATGAATGGTGTGTTTTCCTGGACGCATGAGTATGAGTTCTCTTTGATAAGGAGATTGTTGAAGTTTTGGAATTGTGTACTCTTACTTCAGATTGTTAAGTCCCCTGTGTTGCACGTGTCTGTAAGCATCTTGCCAAGATGGAGTCTGCTTTTAATGTCTGGGGTCTGTTTTTGCATGAACTGAGAGAGTTTTGCGAGGAGAGAGACATTGCAGTGAATGAGTCAGACACCCAGTCCCAACTTAGGGGTAACCTAATCCAATGGCAGAAGGAGGACTGGGAGCGTGAGCACAGTGCGGAGAGGGCCCGGGTCTCACACCATGAGGGTGGTGGGTCAGAGGGGAGCCCTGAAGAGTCTGAGGAGGAGGAAGAAGATGATAGCACAGGGACGCCAGCAGATAGTGAGGACCCCATAGATAGGGAGTCCCTTGCTGGGTCCAGTTTAGGAGGCAGCGCCTCATCCCTTTCCCTGTCCCCAGAGGAGCTGGAAGATAGGAGGAGAGAAAGGGAGCACCAGCTGGCTTTAGAGAGGCTCAGGTTGGAGCATGCCCAGGCTATGGCACAGCTGGGCGTTAGAAAGCAACAGCTGGAGGTTAAGAAGCAACAGCTAGAGACCGAGAGGGTCTTAGCGCAGGAAAGGATAGAGGAGGCTGAGAGGGCCGCCACCAGAGGCAAAGTAGCTCTGGAGGGTAGACTATCCCCTGCGCGCAGTGTTGAGTTTCTGGATCCCCCAGGGAGGGTTGAGTCCAGTGGTGGCAGCTATTTAGATTTCAGTGTAGGAAATCCCAGTCCCAGTTCCCCCAGTCTGGTACCTGTTTTCCCAGAGGAAGAGTTAAGGGTGAAGTTCAGGGACAGTAGGAAACTGTCTCACCAGTCTTGGGTAGATTTTGAGGATGAATGTTGTAATACACTGTGGGCTTGGGTAGAGGTTCACACTGACTCTGATTTTGAAGTCTTGTTTGATCTTATTGTCAAAGAGCAGGTGCTCAGTGGTTGTTCGCCAGAGTTGCGCCAACACCTGTTGCAATTTGGATTTACTGATCCAGAGTTACTGGCAAGGGAAGCAGACCGCTGGGAAAGGGCCAGAGGTTCTCTAGAGTCATTAGGGAGTGAGTCCAAAAGAAGTGGTTCAGGTATCTTCCAGCCCAGCGTGGTGGAAGAGGCTCAGTGTAGCCCAGCAAGGTCCCAGGATAGCGAGGAGGGTGTAGGGGCTCACTGCCTGGCTCAGTGGAGCAGGAGTGAGGGGGAGACCAAGGTTCCCCAGACGCCCGAAGCCCTGCCTCAGGACTTGGATGGTTTCTGTAGGGAACACCAGGTTGGGGACCTAGGCTGTCCTGTTAGTCCACTTGAGGAAGATCTCCTAGTGAGTAGAGGACCTGGAGCGTCTGTAACCAGAGCTCCTATGGTTCTAGAGTCTGGCAGTACCGCTCCGGTAGGGAGGGTACAGGAGTCCAGAGTGAGGAGTGATTGGGGGAGTTCCCCAGTGGAAGGACCAGTGGGTCAGGGACTACCCAGTTGGGCTAGGTTCCCGTGTAGTGACCATGGTAACACCACTTCTGGTCTGGGGGATCGTCACGCACTGTCAGGTGGACAGAGGGCGGGAGATCTGCGCCAGACAGACAATCACACAACAGATGTGTCATTTGTTAGCCTCAGGGGGATTGTGTGTGAGTCCCCAGAAGTCCTGGAGTGCCAGGCAATTGTTCCACCAAAGGTTTTAGACCGGAGGTTGGAAGGCCAGGTTCAGGGTCAGCCTGACCTGAAGGGTAGGACGACTGTAACCAGTGTCCTGACCGGTTCTTCTTCCAGAGGAACTTCTCCAGGTGGGAGAGGGCAGACCTCTGGAAGGGGGTGCAGAGGGTGGGAGAGCCCACCTCTGACCCCGGGGCAACCTGAGTGGATAAGTCCTGGGTTGGAATGGCGTTCTAGGGGTACCCCTCGCAGAGGGAGGAGAAACCCTAGAAGAAGAGGTAAGGGGAGGAGAGCCTTCCCTGAGACTCCTGGTCCGCCTGAGGTTGTAGGCCTTAGGCTGGAGAACCAGTGGCAGTCTAGTCCTGTCTTGCGGACAGGAAGAGTGGAGAATGGCTCCTATGTGCCAGGGGTTACTACCCCCCGCTCTGCGAATTGGCATGGACCAGTGGCACCTGGGTGGCCCAGGGCCTGGTCCTGGCCGCGGACAACTTGGGAGTACCAGTGGGGTAGCCCAGTTGGTCCAGACAGTGTGTTTAGAGGGAATCCCATGGGTTCACCGTGGCGTAGAACAGGAGGGTGTCCCTGCAGTTGCGGGCCTGCGTCCGTGTTCTATCGCCCCAAGCAGGGAGGTCCATCACGGTGGTGATTGGTCTCCCCTGCGTTTTGGCTGGAAGGGGGTTATGTTGGACTTTGGCCCTTAGGGCAGGTTCACCCCTAGACTTTTTGCTTGAAATGGTGACCTGGAGATGGTGATTTTTGGATTCTGTGCACTTTCACTGTGTCCCAGTGGAAAGTGCGTGCGCACTCTGAGTGCATGTGCTGAGCTAGGCCTGCCCGCCCATAGGAATGCATGGGGAATGTATGTGTCCCTGGTAGTTCCTGATGCGTGGGGTGTACAGGCTTGAGTCTGGTATGTGTGAACTCGTGAGAGTGAATGCTGCGAGATGGTGTATGCAGCATGTATGTGTCTAGTAGAGAAGCGCCATTTCTAGACATGGCTGTACGTGTGCTGTGAGGGTGCTGGCGTGTGATTGGCTGGAGCTGGCTGGCATGCCAGGCTCCAGGAAGTCTGGATGGGTCTGCCCGGTGGTGAGTGGGAGATTAGCATGAGTGATGTGTGGGAGGAGTGTACCTGTGTCCTGGATGGGCTGGGTTTTCCCCACACAATGCTGGCTCCGCCCCCCTGTGGTGTGTCTAATGACCCAAGCCTTGCCAGTGAATAGAGAGGGTGGTTGAGGTAAACAGAGTACTCAAGAACCAGCTGCGACTGGTTCCGCCCCCACTCTGCACCTTCAAACAAAGGAATGCACTGTATAAAAATGGGGCTGTGGCCCCACTGAAGTTGTTCTGCTTTTGGATCCTGCCAGAGGGGGCTGTTGCTGCTGCTGGGGCCAGGAGGACCGCCACTTGGGGTGTCTCCCTGCCTGGAGACCCAGTGTGCTGGCTCTGGCCCAGCCTTGCCCCCCTGCCTGCCTACAGCCCCTGCTGGAGCTTGTGCTGTGCCTACAGCCCTGAGAGCGCTGCTCTCTGCCCTTCAGCGCTGGGGAGCGCTGGAATCCCTTGCTTAGCGCTTGAGGGCGCTTTATTTGGCCCGGTGGCGCTTGGGAGCGCCTTTGCTTAGAGGCTAGCGCTGCTAGCGCTTTGAGAGCCAGCCGGTGCCCACCCGGCATCAGCCCGAAATTGCGGTGCCTAGCGAGTGCCTACCTCGCTTTATATTTGCTTTGGCGGCGCGGGTGCCACCCCGCTCCTTGCCGCTTTGTTGTGCCCGTGATTTATTGGATTCACGAGGGAGCCCACTCCTCGGATCCTGGGAAGCCGCCTGCCTGCCTAAAAAGCGAGCCGCCGCGCTGCCCGCGGCGACCCGGAAGCACTGGGCCGGCTGACCAATCGCAGCGCGGCCCGAGACAGGCAACCCGGAAGTCCCGCCCCCCGCAGCAGAGAAGCCGCCGGCCGGGTCCCCGAGGCTCCCCGAGTGGAGAGGAGAGCCCCGGGACGAGAGGAAAGGAGCCCCGCCGTCCAGGAAGAGTCCTGGACCTTCGAGGCCCCGGAGGAGAAGTGTGGAGAGAGCCCCCGAGGAGCGGGAGCTCTCGTGCAGGAGCCGCCGCCCGGGAGTGAGGAGCCCAGCAGCCGGTGAGTGAAAGCCGGCCAGGGAGAGAGGCGCGAGGTCGCGCACCCTCTCCCCCCCCCCCTGCCTCTACTCGAGCGGCCCCACTTGACAGCGGGCCGCTCCACCAGGGCGTACCTTGCGTCACGAGTCCCCCAGAGGGGGGGACTCACCCCCAGAAGCGCCCCACTTGCTCGAGGGTCCCCCGTGAGGGGCCCCCACAGCCCAGCGAGGCTGCACCTGTGTTGTTGGAGCCCAGAGAGGGGTCCAAGGTGGCATTTGTTTGTTGGCGCCACGAGGCTCCAGGCGCTAATTGTGAAGGAGCCCAGAGAGGCTCCTGGGGGCCATTTGTTCTTTGAGCCAGAGAGGCTCTGAGGGTGCCATTCCCCCGTGAGGGTCCCCAACAGCCCAGTGAGGCTGCACCTTTTTGGTTTTGAGCCCTGCGAGGCTCGAGGTGGCAGATTGCTTTGTGAGCCCAGAGAGGCTCATTGCCCATTTGTTCTGAGAGTCCAGTGAGGCTCCAACTTTGCCCTAACTTTCCCTGAACCAGTTGCCCAGCACTTTGTGGGCAACTGCTACGTTTAGGCCCCTGACATTGGGACACAGGGACTGTCACAGGTGGTGACTGATCTAAGTTTTGCGCAATTGTACTTTCTATGCACCTCTGAATGTATTGTTTATGCGTCATGTGCCTTTACACCTCTGAATGAATGTCATGCATTGCATCATGTGTATGTTCTTACACCCCTACAGGTATTGTGATACATAGGTGGTTGTTTTCTCCCTAGTGCAGGTGGTGCTAGTGAGGTCCTGTTACCAGTAGTTACTGGTTGTGTGCTATTTTGTGCTAAAGTAAATTTATATTCTATGTACTAAGTGCTATTTCTGAAAGTGCTACTTCTGATTCCTGACAGTGGTCCAGGTGGCCCTGTCTTGTAAATATCCCCTTGTAAATTCTGCCCGTGCCTCTGGCACATTGTAAAGTGTGTGTTTTATCTAATGTGTTTTGGTGTAATACAAAGGCTATTTTTATATAACCTTGTGTGGAGTTTCCTTTGTGGTGGGCCTTTGGTTGTTGTTGCTGGGGTGCGTGCGCAAATACTTAGCCTACATCGCCTCCAAGTTTAGCCTTGCTGCTCGCGCCACGTTACCTAGAGGGTGAGTAGGGGTTATCTTGGCGTGTAACTCCCTTGCCCTGACTTGGGGGTGGTGGTCTCTGACTGACTTTGGCGAAAGCCCTGGCCAGCCGGGGATCCCATTTCCAACAGCCACCATGTGGAGGACTGTCATAAGTCATAAGACAATCAAGTGCTGGTGCCGAGCACCGAAATCACCGGCTCAAATTAAGCACTGAGGATCTCTAACTAAATATTATGCTATCATCCCACACAAATGAAATTGCAAGGAATATAATATGGCCTCTTCATCTACTAACAAGGTAGTGCTTCTATAGTTTTGACGATGTTTAACCAAAGTAGGCAAGCAGCCATACTGGAGGAAGGATATGACTTGTCCTCTTAAGATATGTTTTTATGCCACTATTTTGTGCAATTGGTGTGAACTGTATCCAGCTGCAGCACTTGGGTTGTTTTGACATTGGGCACCATATATGAGTAGAACAATTTTACTGGTTAAATGACATGGCAGGTGAAACTAAGTGAAGTTAATAAACACAAATAACCAGCACCAGGGTAAAACTGGAATTAATTGACTTCAGTAGTGTTGGAACACGTTTCAGAGTGGGGGTGCTGTCATCAATGTTACACCACTGAAGTCACAGGGATTGTGAACAATCCAACCGTCACCCAAAGAATAAGTGTAGCTAATGAGCCACACCCATTCATCAGGATAGTGGTGAGGGTATAGGAAGTTGCTCATGGTGTATTTTGGAGCTCACTGAAAACATACATTCCTAAAATGGTTTGGTCCTGCACAGATGTTTACAGACTGCACATGTTTCACTGAAATGGCCACCAATTGGCACCGATAAGCAGGATTTTCTATAGAACTATATAGTGCACAAACTGTAATATGTGGAAATATGGTTTCAGTAAGTATTTATCATTTGCACATCATCAAGAAAAGTCCCTTGATTTGTTTTGATTCTATTAAAAAATTTGTGTCCATCACACTTCAGAATTGCAAAATAAAATGTGCCTAATGTGTGCTTTGCTAATGCCGATATATTTTGAAATCATTCTACAGTTTATTTACAGGTATTTCGACTTCATTGTGTGTTAGAATAACCTGACATTCTGCAGCCTTTCCTATCATAGTCCCTGCATCATAGCAAGATTGTCAGATGGTTCACTTTGCAAAATCCTCTAACTTGGCAGTCAGAGAAAAAAGGGAAAGTAAACACGAATCTCCATGTTACAAAACATAAGAGGCAGTTTCTCAGAAGACATAGCCTGGCATTTTACCCTTGTCCTTAAACGCACAACAAATGTGAAAACAACATTTAACCCGTTAAGTGCTGCGCACGTTCAGCGGACGTCGCGTGCACTACCTCGGTAGTGCTGCGCACGTCTGCTGAACGTCACGCCCTGCCCGCGCAATAGAACGTTCCGCACCAGCGCGGAACGTTCAGCGCAGAGGAGGGGTTAAAGGCCTCTTTATTGCTCATTCACCTTCTAAACTCCAGCATAGTTATTTTGGGGGTGCTGCAGCACTCCTCATGCCTACTTCCTGCACCTATGCTACACTTTTCCTCATAGCCGTCCAGTACATGTCCACTATCCATTGGATGAATTGGCTGCCTGCTGTGCAAATTGTGCCTTTGGCCTGAGGTACAGTTCTGTAGGAGTGTTGATGGGCGGCTGACACCTATGTGGAAACAGTGGGGGGAGATTAGTCGTTATATGGACGACATCCTTGAGAGTGAGGGAACGACATTACCATTCAAGGGGCAGGGGCAAGACTGACTAGAAGCCTCAAAGCACTGAGCACTGCTGTAAATATACAGGAGGAGGCAGAAGGACTGTATGAGGTTGGTGGAAGAAGCCCTTCCAGGGATGCACTGGAGGAATCGCTGATCACATACATTAAAAGAGAATCCTTGTTTCACCTTGAGTTCCTTCGTCAGGACTCGAAGGGCCGGGATTTGGAAGGTCCCAATTGGGCTTGATTCATAACAATGTGCTTGGAGTTGCTTGGAAGGTGCGTTTTTAGATCCAGTGTGAAAGCACAGCTGTCCGTAAACTTAATGGGATCAACATACAAAAGAACTTTCAGGATTACTACAGAGAGGGTCCTTGGCTCCACCCACATTTTGGTAGGCAGGAGGACATGTTTTGATTGCTCAGAAGTTGCGTGCTTCCACAGAAACAAGTACTTCTTCTCCATGCAGCTGTGATTATTTTCTATTTACCCAGCTGCTTGATCCAGCAGCAGTATGGCTACCTGAGCTTGAATCTTCAGGAGCTCACACATGAAATTGTAATGCTATATAAGTGCCTTACAGGACTACATAATTTACGGTGTTGGTTTTTCTATGGAGGCAGCACAGATGCTAGGAGGGCAGTCATGAGGAATGCATTGCAATACCAGCACCTCCACTTCCATCATTAATTTTAGACTTTAGAATACTTAAATTTTAGTTGGTACACCCCCGGTAGAACCCTGCGCTCCACTTCAGCGAGGTACCTACTGGTACTGTTGTGTGGCGTTTTAGACTCCGAGTGAATTTTCACGATTCATGCCCTTATATAGGTACAATTCACATTACCTTTATATAGGCATAGAAATCAAACCCTTATTCAGGTATAGCCCATGCTACCCAAATACAGGCACGGCTACTTCCACCCGTACCAAACGTCACAACGATTTCTTGGAAAACCGGCTTTAGCAGTTAGGAAACTTCCCCTTGCTTGAATATTGATTTCTCCAAGAACTCAGTTACTTTACAATGAAAAACTATTCCACAGGGGTTCATTATGACGTTTATATGCCTGACTTTACGTAAAACTATGGCATTCCTAAACACCTTCAAGGTATAAATATACCTTCACTTGCTATGGCAAACTACGGTGGTACTGAGCAGTTCGACTATCTACTTGCCCGACGCAGCTCGCTACAGTAAGTGCCGAAGGAAGCCGACTCTCCAGCTGACGCACTGATCAGGAAGCTGCCCTTCTCCTGCCGAGAATCCAGCTCCAGTGTTTCCGGCTCCCCTTGCGGGGTGTTGGGAAATCGAGTCCCGAGACTGAGATACCAGACCTCCTTCATTCTAACCAAGGTATGGAGCTGATTAGAATCTAGAGAAACCTTTGGTTTATTCTTGGCAAAGATAACTAAAACCTATACTACACAATACTTGCTTCTTCCCGCATACTTGACTTAGGTTAGGTACATTGGAGTAGGCGTATTTTAAAAGCACCGGTTGAGTATTTTAGTCTATGTTATTTATGTATGTATATTTATATGGCTTAGAAACCATGCAATGCTCTTACAGTATTATTTCATATTACTGTTTACGCTGTACGCATTATACTTTACAGTCTGCCTCACGATTGTAGCAGTTCACTTCTCTTGCATGAGAAAGAAGACTGTTCAAAAAACCTTTTTATTGAAAACACCCGTCTCTCTATTTCTCTGCAACTCTGTAGAAACGAAGCATGCACGATTGACTGAGTGAAATACTTATCTATTGTTTCCGCGACTCCAAGAGATATATTCTTATTCTTGGGAAACAAAGTTGTCATGTTTATGCGGTTGTCAGAAACTAATCCCTTCTTGTGTATTCGAGAAAGTTTCTAGTGACCTCTGTGCTAGCTGGCACACACACAATTAAGTTTAGTATATTCGATAGAGACCTAGTTGACCTCAGTCCTACGTCAAATCTATAGGATATATTATTCCAACATGGATTTTTCACTCAACTAAATTAGGATAGATCAAAGCTACACAATCCTAGAATATCACACTATTCATTCATCCATAAAGTATGGAAAAACTGATTAAAGATAGCCACCGTGTATGCACACCCACAGGTGGCTATCCTTAAACACTAATAATTCTTTTTTTTAAACTATTTTTATTTCTTTTTTTGTTTGTAAACATTAAGCAATTGATTCCTGCCATGCATTTCCCAGGTTTTAGCAGTTACAGCATACATGTAGCAGCTTTGTGCTTGAGAAAAGAATGGGATTCCAGGTTTGTATTAGTCTACATGAATTTTTAGGCCTAGCTTGGTGTACAACTGTTGCCCGACCTTAAGTGATCAACAAACGGGAGCTTGCAAGGTACCACAGAGAGAGGCGCATACGTTTCACCAACATATTGGTTCTCCCAAGTACATGATTTAATTTGGTCTTTTTTGTGTGCTTCCACTAAAAAGACTGCTTGCATTGCACTTTTTGGCAGTGGCACTTCTTATAAGCAATACAGCAGGACTGTGTTGGTTATGGTGGCAAGCTATAAGCCTAATTGGTGCAATGGGAAATGTTATGTTCATTATCATAGGTCTAGTCTGCTTATTATGAAACTTTAGGATGTAAGCAGTTGGTCTAGTTTACTAATTGTGAAAAGCATTTGTTAAAAACAACAATCCTTTAACATATAGTGATTATCACATTGCCACATTCCATAAGTGTTATCAGTTTATTATTGTTATTTTATTATGAAACGTTATGACAAAGCCAGTAGGCCTAACCTACTTTTTATGATAAGCATGTGTTAAAGGCAATAGGTTTTTAAGGATGGATTGTTTTTACACTGAGCTAAAGCCTGTAGGCAGGTTTTTTGTTAGGGAATCTGACAGATTACCTTAGTAGGTAAACATTTTGTGTTGATTCCCTCTTCTGACAAACCATTTGTATGGACAATTTGCACCGCGGGAATCCTAGCTACAAAGGCAGTAGACCTAGCTGATTTATTGTGAAAAGCCTATGCTAAACATGCCTGTAACAGTGCACTGTTATCACATTATGCTACGGCCATAGAAAGGTATTTGCTTACATGTAATCTCGCAGATTGTCAAGGGTGGTGGTTGGTCCTCACTCTAACAAAATATGACGATTCTTGTTAGCTCCTATTGAGAGGGGATGTACGTTGTTTTGCCAATTGATTTTTACACATTTGTGATTTTTATAAAAGCATTGGTAAAGGCTAGAGGCTGTATTGTTTCACTGGAAAAGTTATGTCATGTCCCTTAGGTGTGATCTGTTTATAGTGAAACGTTATGACAGAACAAATAGGCTCACTCATTGTGAAAAGCATGTGTTGAAGGCTACAGGCTTTGAAGGATGGATCATTATTACACAGTGCTAAGGTCACTGATGCAGCTGAGTTCCTTATTTCATGAGTACAATGTGTTCGTTTCTTGTACATTCTTGCGGCCCCCTTACGAATGGCGAAACTCACACGTGCCCTCATGTGAATGACACCTTCTAGGCTGTGGCTCGTGAGTGGGCATTAAGAGGAGGTGCATGAACACTGGTGGGCATACACACCAAAACTACTGCCACTGCCACATTTCTTTATTGTTGCTAATTGTTCTTGCATCAGGGGAAATTAAAAAATTAGATAAAAATGTCTCATGCATGTATGTATGTATGTATGAATAATGTATTTATATAGTGCAAAACTAGCCAGAGGACACGTGGACCGCTGTAATGGTCAAAGGCAAAGCCACAGTGAATCCATGATCAAGGAGGGAGCAGCTCCGTGGACAGTTACTGCACCACGATGCAGAGTTCTTTAAAGAGGTGAGTCTGCAGCTCCTTCCTGAAGTGGACACTTACTTTATGTCTTTAACAGGGCTCAGGAGTTACAATTTAGATGGTGAGCTTAGAACATATATTTAAGAACTGAGCAGTCGCTGCAAAAGAGCCAGAAGCTCTTCCAGATGCTCTGAGAGAATGTTCAGTTGAAACTAGTAGTTAAATATCTGGATAATATGCAAATCAATGGTCCAGCACCAACAAACCAGAGGGTGGTAAATCAATGGCAGAAATGACCCAGACTATTTGCTGGAAAATGTCTGCATGCCTCCGTAGTTGACATGTGTAGCCCAACGAGGTCAGGACAGGTTTCACAGGTGTCTTGCAAGTTTTTATGACAGAACCCTTTTGGTTCCTCCAGGACTCCATAGAGCTGTGACGTAAGTGTTAGAGCGGAATGCAGTGAAAGCTTGGTTTAGAATGTTGAGTACGCGGTTACACGCAGAAGAATAAAAATGTGTAATATTAATCTCCGTGTGTGTTGTAGTCTTTGGTGGGTACCCAGGTGGGGTAGACCTACAATAGGTATGCACACAAAGGATACGGTGCCACCGTGGCCACTCGTCACATGGTGTCAAGACTGCTCCCTGCTGACTGGATCGTGCAGGCTTTTCTAGCCACCCAAGCTGACAGTCCCCTCAAATCTGACCTTGAATGTCTCCCACTGCTAGAAGGGGGACCCAACGATGAAGCATGTCACCCGACATTGGTGATGGTTCATTGTTCTTCGGCCCCAGACTGTAATCCGAAATACAAGGGTTGAATTCCAAGTAGGTGGAATCACAGGGCTCCTCTTCCCATGGCTGGTATTAGGTTTCCTGCTCCATTTCCCATTGCTTAATTTGAGCAGGAGGTTGCAGAAGGGTGCGCAAAGGCAATCATTTATGGGGGCAGGCCCTTATTTTTGCTCATCAGACTTTCACACAGAGCAAGAGAGAGAAATACACAAAAGGGGGAAAGAAAGAAGAGAAAGACAGAAGGACAATGACAAGGGGTGAAAACAGGGTTGAAAGAGAGTGAGAGAAAGGGGCAGGGTATGTAAGGTGATGGACGAAAGAGGTGTGAAATGGAATCAAGGCAATTCAGCCTCAGTTATTGTCACCCTCAATATTCGTATTTGTCACCCTCAATATTCGTATTTGTCACCCTCAATATTCGTAGCACCGGCTGGGGGATTTTGAGTGAAACTTTGGACCCCGGCACTTATCTGTTACAAATTAAGCACTGCTCCTTCCTCTTTCTCATCTGCTCTGAAGGTCTCTTGCAAGCCGAGACAGGAGGCTATCACAGTCGAGATGGGTGGGGCGATATAAAAGCGCCCACCAGGGGCCGCACGCTCCATAAATTACCTCGTAATTAGCTGATGCATAGCATCTGCAGACATTTAACACATGTGCAATTAGATTAACCCCGCCCCTCCATGCTAAGATTGTGTACAATAAATATGTAAGTGTGCTCTTCTCATTTTGAACCGCAAGGCGCGTCGTTTAATTATTCATCGATTTGGTCCAATGATAGAGAGGGTCTAAAAATAGACAGAACAGGGAAGACAACTCTCAAAGTAAAGCAAACAGAAAGCATCCGCCTGAGCAGTGCATGCTGGGAGCATCACAAACCCACAACACTCTGGACTGAGGAATAACACAGTGAGTGTGAACATTTCACCACCCAAGAATCACCGTAACGTGGAAGGACAGAAAAGATGGCCACGTTTCATTCCAAACAGAACACCACAGCCTCACATTTCAGTTTATACTTCTGCATGGGTTGGCGGGTGCCTGAAGCCACCGACTGTGATCACGTGTGCACTGCACGTGGACCAATCAGGTTAGAGTTGTGGAATACATGGAAAAAGAGACTAGGACTTCACTGCACACATGTAGAATTTTATCATGAGTCTTGTGTGCATTTCTAATAGGAAGAGACCTCGGCCCTCATTATAAGTTATAAGCAGAGGCCTTTTAAGGCATGGGCAAAGTGGGCCCCTGTTAGAGCCAGCTCTGTTCTGCAGAGAGTCCTGCTCTGATGACCTTGAATAATTCTTTAAAATATTGTTTTAAATACCGTTTCCTTTAGTTTATTTTTATGTGGGTGATGTATGGGAGTGTATAGGAGACCTGTTGCAACAAAATGCTTGTTTTAAACACCATGCAACATCCATAAACAAAGAAAGATAAAGTTTCTTTTCGATCAAAACAGGACCTAACATCTGCAAACATGGGGGGGTCAGTCACACAGATTACGTGCCATAATAATAGTCACTTGCTGCATAATATTAATCTAGAAAACACACATCACTATCCTTAAATATTAGATGTAAACATATTTAGAATTTGGACCAGTGTGTCTGTGGATTGTCAGTGACTTGGCCAAAGAGGGAATGAAAGAGTTGAAATTGGATCATAAATTCAAAGCTGTTCCAAACAGGGCCCCATATTACTTTTGGCCCAGGGCCCCTGAAGTCCTCGAAATGTCCATGTCTAGAAGTTACCCCAGTGTGAGGTATTTACCTGGCATGGTAAAACCCTCCAATTCAGAGTTTCCACCTTGCAAGTGAGGCATCATATGCAAAGTGTTTTGTCTTTTTTTTACTGGCCTTGTAACCTGATGAATTTATTTATTTATTTATTTATTTTTTATTTATTTATTTTTTAAGTTTTATA
This sequence comes from Lissotriton helveticus, assembly GCF_964261635.1. Lineage (NCBI taxonomy): Eukaryota > Metazoa > Chordata > Amphibia > Caudata > Salamandridae > Lissotriton > Lissotriton helveticus. The sequence continues at coordinate 68,242,706 of NC_136069.1, forward strand.
TAGCGCGAACAAGATCTTGTGGTAGGGTGGGTACACGAGGGAGCATAGTTAGGTAGGTAGGTCATCAATGCAAGTAGTACAAATAAGAGGGAGCATGGACAATCAGGTAGGTCGATAATACAAGTAATACACATGTGCAAAGGGATCAAACAAGTAGTACAGATCGATGCAGAGTCTTAAAAGATCAAAAAAGTAGTAGTTCAAGTGTATTTATCCTTGAGGATAGCTTTTACTTCTTTCTTAAAAAGAAGAGTGGAGGAGATGAGGCTGGTTTCAGGAGGGAGTGAGTTCCAGATCCTAGGCGCCATTCCTGAGAAGGAGCGTTTGTAAGTTTTTTCCTTCCGGAATCTTTGAGGCTTCAGCAGAAGATTGTTTGTGCTTCTGGTGGTTCTGGAGCCGCCTGAAATAGTCAACTTCTGAGTGAGGTAGCCGGGTGAGTTCAGGTGTATAGCCTTGTGCGTCATGCAGGCAATTTTCAGATGTATTCTGGCTTCAAAAGGCAGCCAGGTCAGGGATTTAAAGTCAGGGGAGATATGTGAGTGTTTTTTAGATCCAGTGATGAGTCTCGCTGCCGCGTTTAGTGAAGCTCTTAGGGGTGCAGTTGTAGTTAGGGGGAGACCGCAGAGGGCGATGCTGCCGTAGTCTATGCGAGAGATGACTACTGCTTGTACTGCAGTTTGGAAGTCTTTGGCTGGGAGGAAGGGTTTAAGTTTCCTTAAGGTATTTATTTGGAAGTTCGCTCCCTTAGTTGCCTTGCTGATATGCTGCTGCATGTTGAGATTGGCGTCAAGTGTTATGCCTAAAGATTTTGCTGAATCCACAATGGTCGGTTGGACATTGAGTGCAGTTAGGTGTTTAAGCCAAGTTTGAGTGGTAGAGGTTTTCGCGGGAGGTGAGATCAGAAGGAACTCAGTTTTCAAAGCATTGAGTTTGAGGTGGTTATCGGCAAGCCAGGATTGGGTGCTTCTGATCGTTGAGTTCAGACGCATAATGTCTTTGGGGGATTGTAGTTTGAGATATAGTTGGGTGTCATCGGCGTACATGTGAAAGTGTACATTGGATGCTTGTAGCAAGGTGGTGAGAGGTTCCCTAACTAGGTTGAACAAAGTTGGGGATAGGCAGGATCCTTGGGGGACACCTAACGATACAGGTACTGGAGAGGACATCAAGTTGTTGCTCTTGAATTTCTGAGACTGGTTGTGTAGAAAGGAAGTGAACCACTGGAGAACAGTCCCAGAAAGACCCATCCTTGTGTTTAAGAGTTCGAGTAAGTTCTCATGTTTCACAGTGTCGAATGCTGAAGAGAGATCAAGAAGGATGAGGAGGCAGGTATCGTTTTGATCTAAAATTTGGAGGGTGTCGTCAATTATGTGAGTCATAGCAGTTTCGGTACTGTGCCCTGCTCGGAAGCCTGATTGATGAGGGTTGAGGAGATCAAACTGTTCTATGTGGTTTGTCAATTGTAGTTGAACGCATTTTTCCAACAGTTTGGCGAGAGTGGGAATGTTGGTAATAGGACGGTAATTGTTTAGATCAGTGGGGTCGGCTGTTGGTTTATTTAGTAAAGGTGTAACTTGTCCAACTTTGAGGGAGTCAGGGATGGTTCCTTGTTGAAGTGAGCTGTTGATAATTTTAGTCCAGAGTGGGAGGAGCAAAGGGGTGAAGTCTTTTACAGCGTTAGCAGGAAGAGGGTCAGTGAGGTGATTGGATGGTTTCAAGGTGCTGAGTAGTCTGTCAATTTCTTCTTCAGAGTAAGTGCCAAAGGATGACCATGTCACATTGTTTTTTGGTTCAGTGGGTGTTATGCAGTGGGTTTTGGAGTAAAGGCTTGCGTCAATGAGGAGATCGCTCCTTATCTTGTCAGTTTTTTGGATAAATGTCAGCTGGTTGGATCTATAAGAATATGGGAACCAAAACTGGTCCTGGCAAAGTGCTTGGCCGCACCCCCGGGGCGGTTGGAGGTGCGGCTGAGCTGTTTGACTGGTCCGGTTTTGGCCGATTTTGTTACAGAGGCCGATATTGCAGCAATGCTGCAAAAGCGGCCCTGTAACAAAAACGACCACCCAGGCGCCCGAAACCGGCCCCCACCCTGGCAGCCCATGGGGCAGTGCCTGGTGCTCGCTACGGCCAGTCCGGCCTTAATCAGAATCTACCTTAGAGAAACTGCTAGGGTGTGTTAATTAGCATGCAGCTCGTACACTGCACAGGGGTAGGAATTTAGCATCTGTGCTTAATTTTAGCCAGTGGTTGCAGGTGGAGCCAATCAGCACTCATTTCTGGGAGCAGCCACTTATTTCTCTTCATCATACTTTCACAGAGAGCAAGAGAGAGAAAAACACACAAGGGGAAAGAAAAAGGAAGAAAAAGGCAGAAAAACAGAGACAAAGGGTGGAATCAGGGCTAATAAAAAAGTACTAGCATGAGTGAGAGAAAGGCACCGGGTGGGTCTGGTGGTGGAAGAAAGAGGCATGAAACAGAATCAAGACTTCACTGCAATGGTACTCCGATATTCACGCACCAGTCGCGAGCTTCTGAGCAAATCTTTATGCTTTCTAGCACCTATTTTTTCCACATTAAGCGCTGTTTAGCCCTGAACTTGTAATGAGTGCCCTAGATTAATCAGCGTGAGAAAGGTTCTGCCAATCTCTACTCTAACAAGAGTGCATTTCCCTCCTGGGATCTAAAATTGAGCTTTCCTGTTTCAGCGTCATCACACCTCGAGAATGCGTGGAAAACTAGGAAAAATATTGATGGCATCTCTAATGTGCTTATGCTTTTGTTGAACACGGTGGGATTCTGCAGCACCACTATATCAATGCATTGTTTATTAAGATACACAAATTGTCCCAGCCCTCATTTAGATTCAGACCCCCAACATTCCACGTAAGGAAATGTATTCTGGTGGCCCGGATTACGTCCATCAGTGTGCCGTACAACACACTGGAGGATTTACCTTTTGAACAGGAAATGTTGGACAATCCAAAGCCAAAAAATCAGTTCCACCATCCCTCCTGTAAACCCCCAACTGACAGAGACATTTCCTACCCTAAAGTGCTTACAAGAAGCACAACTTTTGAATTAAGAAAGGTATGAAACCCAAGAAAGCTCAGGATCTAAGTCGACCATCCTCCTCTGAAGCCATTGATAGCAACAGCAAGAGAAAGCAAGCATACAACATCAACCACAGATCATTTGGCACAAAGGGGCTGCCATTGAGCAATGTGCCGCTCGCAGCCGTCTCCTTTGCTGAAAGACTTTGGGCAATTACCGGGCATCTTACGGAGCCTGCATTCCGGGACTCACAGCCAACTCTTGATATCACCACAGCACGCAGACAGGGGCCGGGACTGCGAGACCCAGGGATCACCGCGCATCATCAACGCAGCGCACCTGGTGTCACTTCCTGCCCCCTGTTCCCGGCTATTTACGGCTCGCGGCCCCCGCTCCGCGGGAGCCGCTCGCAGCCTTCTCCTTTGCTGAAAGACTTTGGGCAATTACCGGGCATCTTACGGAGCCTGCATTCCGGCACTCACAGCCAACTCTTGATATCACCACAGCACGCAGACAGGGGCCGGGACTGCGAGACCCAGGGATCACCGCGCATCATCAACGCAGCGCACCTGGTGTCACTTCCTGCCCCCTGTTCCCGGCTATTTACGGCTCGCGGCCCCCGCTCCGCGGGAGCCGCTCGCAGCCTTCTCCTTTGCTGAAAGACTTTGGGCAATTACCGGGCATCTTACGGAGCCTGCATTCCGGAACTCACAGCCAACTCTTGATATCACCACAGCACGCAGACAGGGGCCGGGACTGCGAGACCCAGGGATCACCGCGCATCATCAACGCAGCGCACCTGGTGTCTCTTCCCGCCCACTGCTACTCTCATATCACCACGCCCTTCACCACGACCGCGGGACGCGCGCGGGCGTGCACCAGGCTAAGCCCGGGCAAAGGGCGGGCCGTTTGAGGCCGTTCGAGAACGGTCGAGACCGGGACTGGGCCTCCCCCCTGGTCTCCCTTCTCCCCAACAGCGAACGACGATCTCCATGAGGGAAGCTAGGAGCAAAAGCACCATGGCAGCAAAGGGACTCCCAAAAGGTACATTGGACAATTATTTTGTCAAAGCAGGTTCATTATTGATTGACGAAATCACGGTCCTGGAGAGGCGTATCTCACAAGAAATAGACTGGGTGAGGAGATCTTCCATGGACCCCTTTGTGCTCGCTAAGACGTCAGACAACAGACCTGAGTATACTGAGAATACTGACCCTGATAATGGAGTAACTAGTGCTGGAGATTCTTTTTTAAACTCGGATTTGATACTTTCAACTTCTCATACTACTGTTAAAAACCTTAGTGATATTGCTGACCTGAGTCTGTTACAATTGCCAACGGTTCAACTACACCCTATCCCACCCCCTATCCTCGACCATGCTCCCCCTGCTGATAACACCAATAGCGGTGGCAGTAACCGATTGCAGGGGGTAAGGGAAGGAGCCATCCCCAAGAGAAAAAGAGGGTCCCAAAATAGAGGGGGAAGAAAGGCAAAAACTCCAAAGTTCAACCCTGGCAGCAGGGTGCCCGCTATCATGTTTGCGGACGACACCCTGCTGTTATCAAAATCCCCCATGGGAATCCAACGGGTGCTTGATGGGTTTCTAGAGTTTTGCATAGAGAGGGGCCTCGAGATCAATGCCTCCAAAATGAAATACATGATCTTGAATCCCATGCCTTCAACACGCCCCAATCCCTTGCTAGGTTCAGTCCGATTAGAGAGAGTTTCCACCTTCGAGTATCTAGGGTTAACCCTAAACGAGTATATGACATGGGGGGACTCACCAGATCAAGGCCAGCATGAAACTGGTGCAGATAGCAGGTGGCATCTCCAGGATGGTGAAGAACTCAACATACTGTCCACTCGCCCCAGTCATTCAAATTTACAAATCACAGGCACGGGGGGCAGTTACCTATGGGGGAGAAATGTGGGGCCACATATCCGCCCAAAATTTGACGAGTGTGGAAAACAAATTCATCAGGCAGTTGACAGCCCTCCCCTCAAGTACCCCGCTGCTCCCACTGAGACTGGATTTGGGAATTAGGCCAATAGCTGATGAACTGGGTCTTAAACCATTAACGTTTTGGAGACGATTGTGGAGCAGCCAAGATCTTACAAACTACAGGGCAGAGCTCCAGGACTTTCTAATCTCACACAAAATGCTACCCATATTCCATGGTTAAGTTACATAAAAAGGACATGCGCCAGCTTAGGCTTAACAGAACTCTGGACTGACCCGGCAAATGTAAGTAGAAAGATCTCTCGCAAAGCATTGTCTAAAGCTTATCACGATCTAAATCTAACCATTGCTTTGAACAGCATTCGTGAGGGATCTTTAACGAGCTTTTTCATCCAAAGTAAAGACTCTTACTTCATGGAACGTGTTTTGGACGGCATGACCCATGTGTTAACCAGGAAGCTATTTCTCCAGTGGAGATATGGCACATTAGCCTTGAGGTCATTTACCAGTTCCTGGTCTTCTCCACCAACCACACAGCATTGCCCGGTGTGTGCGCACCCCAAAGAAGATGACTCACATGTGGTATTCTTTTGTAAAGCCTACCAAGCAAGCAGGAAACACTGGCTTGTCCCCCTTCTTAATAATCTGGGTCTTAAACAGTATCTTCCTGCGTATAGAATGTTAAAGACTGAGGTGTCCCCCCAATTGTGTTTGCAGTAGCAAAATATTTAACAGCGATGTGGCACACTCGTACTCGCCTCATGAGGGTGGAGGCAGTTTCGTAACAATTTTATTGACTAATGATTTTAAATCTTGTATGCAATGAACTGATTTATATACTCAATATTCAACCTCTTTATAACCCATGTTTTTATCGATCTGTAAAATTACTTGAATGTTTGTATATCTTTTATTATCAAACTGATCAAATAAAGATTGAAACTGGAACTGGCAATGTGCTCCGGGGCCCCTACAGAATCCACACCTGGCACATTCTTGAAATGTCCACAGGCCTAGCGGGCAGCAATAGCATTGGCAGGATCCGCCTTTGCTAGCCCCATCAACATGATAAAGTCTCACTGAAAACTTAAAATGTATTTTTTTTCATTCTCCAAAACAAAGTTGGATTTTCTGCTGGAAATTAAAAAAAACAATGCCCTCCTCGCCATGAGAGTTTTCTGACATGATGAGGGGTCTTTTTTCAGTATTTACTGCCCCTTACCGCCAGGTTTAAGCTGGTGGTGTCGAACAGTGAAAATTGCCATTTGTCTGCCCACAATAAACCAGGTGGGAGAACACATGGCCAACCCTCTGATGGACTGTACATGAACATGATGACGGTCCACTCATCTGTAAATGAGGCGGTGGACCTTCAGTGTGTTGGACGGGGTACTCCGTCGTCAGTGGGACGGAGTACCCTCTTCACCGCACTCTAAATTGGCCCCTAAGTGAGCATGTTTGAAAACTGTGAACATGGCGGAAAATATATAGCCAAAGCCTAACACTTGTGTACTAACTGAATGCCAACTAGCAGATCTCAAATATAAGTAGCTTGATCATGTGAAAATGTCCCAGGTACTGTTTCTACGGGATTCGTGAATGTTATTTGCCTTCTAGAAGTTAGGCGTGTGCCTGCGTCAGGATACCTTGTGCCCTTCTCTCCCCTTCCCCCATTCCCCCTATTTTGCACCAACAATGGACAATATATATGTTGTTTATTGAAATCCGCACACAACTGAGGGATCTTCTGTATTTATACTGCATATGTTAAAGTTTCGGTTTTTTGACCCGGTGTGTTTTGTATTGGACGACTCCGATTTTGAAAATTGTTAATAAAGAAATAATAATAATAAAAGAAAATGTCAAGAGTATGCCTAGCTAAGCCATCCTTTTTTGGGCTTGAGAAAGTAGAGAGAGTAAATGCCACTCCTTTGATGGTGTGGGGGCAATCGCTCTATGGTGTCTTCCTGTATGAGGGGGAAGTGTTTCTTGCTGAAGGCATGTGTACGGGGTGGGATGTTGGGTGGCAGAAAGAAGCAGCGCTTTCTTGCACGGTGCGGGATGCCGTTCGCGCATATTTTACAGTGCGGGACAAACACCTGGTGCTAAAAATCTGTGTGAACGGTACGAGGTAACCCACTCTGCCACTCACGGAACTTCGCGTAGCTTGGCAGAGTTTTTTTCACACTTCGCTGAGTTCCGCCTAGCATGTTACCACGTAGTGGAACTCGGCAAACTCCGATGAGGCTTAGTTGTTAAAAGTTGAGTCGGGTCGGGGACAATCGATATTTGCCCGGCGGTATTGCCTCTGTGACCCTCTAGTTATTTAATCAATGAAGAGGCAGGCGCTGGAGACTGGAAAGCAGGAAACAAGGTTTTTTATTTTCTCCGGAGGAGAACACAACGAAACGGACAGAAGGTATCGTTCTGAGGTGCTCTAACTGCATCCCTGAGGCCTGGCCTCTTATACACAAGTTTATCTTTTTATTGCATGTAACACATTCTCGTCGATACTTTGATGTACGGAAAGACATCCTCCGAATCCCCCCTTTTGGGCCCGTTCCCACACACATTTACAGTTGAAGTCCCCACCCTAGTCACAACAGGTGATGAGTATCACGCAGCTGGATATTCCGCCGATTCACGGAATGTGGGGGGTTTGATCGGATCTCATGGAGTGGGGGCTTTGATCAACCCGGGGATCCTTTGATGGGGGAAACTTTCTATTGTACGGGGAGGGGCAAGGAATGGTATCGGCAGAGCTGGGTGTCGGCCTGGGAACGGGGAAGACAAAACGGGCACACGGGGAAGAAGGGGGTTTGCATCTAAGGGCCGGAGATCATGAAAGGGAAGCAGGGGGGGGGTGTCGCGCTGGGAACAGGATGAGGGCCTGGGGCAGAGCAGCGCCGAAGAGGGGTTTATGACTCAAGGCAGGTGCAAGCAGGGGGTGGTCAGCGTGCAGGCTTAGTGAAGGCGAAGGGCTATGTCAGGGGCCAGCGGCATGCAAAAGGGTTCGTTCTGATCGGGGCATCTTAAAAAAAATGGCGGGCGCGCACGACAAAAGTGTGGCATCAGGGGAAGAGGCAAGATGGCGCAGATAATGTTCACCAAAACGTACTAATTTTCAACAGTCCTCCCTTTAACATATTCAAGACATCTTGCTGGTTCATTTTCTCTATTGTGGTGGGCATGAGAAGGAAAACGGTAGGAACCCTAGATGAAAAGAGTTGTAAACAAACATTTTAACATTTCTAGTTTTTAGGAGGTGGACCTATTTGATAAACTTTGATCAATTTGTTTAGCAGGAAAGTCATAGGAATGCAATACAAAAACGATTCTGTAGCGATTTCATACTGGCAGGTGATTACATATATATCAGGTTCGGATTGGAGCATGATCAATACAATGGCGGCTGGGAGAGAAATGAGGTCTAGCAGAAACGGCGATTGGGGATGTCAAATGTTCGAAGTTTAACGAGTTCTCATCATTCTTTGTTGCCTTTCGTTGGCGCTGTTGAGCACCGGCGGTGGAGCTACAAGTCCAGCTCTGTTCTAAGTTCTGCGTTGCAGGGCACGACCCTTTCCTCGCGTTTCTGGTCAGAAAGGACCTTTTCGCCCTGTGTCCTTTGAGGTGATTGTCAGAAAGTTCAGATGGAAGAAGAGCGTACAAAACAGTCCATAGGGTAGGTCAGAGGAAAAGGGGGATGGAGCAAGGCCAAATTAGGAACAAACTAGGGGAACAAGAGACTTCAAATAGGCGGGCGTGTGACCGAATTCAGAGAGCGGGGACTTGTCGACAGACACTGGACATCGAGCAGGGGCATCAGGTCGACCCTTTCTTCTCATGTTGTCGAAAACAGTGCCTCGTCCTGCAGCTCTTTTCTGTCGTGGTCTCGCCTTGGCTAATGTCGCAGGCGTTCCTTAGTCTGCAGTCAGGCCTCGTGCTCCCACATCCGGTCCTTCTCTCCTCCAACAGCAGTACCCTTAAACAAGTTTGAAAAGACAGTCTTTAGAGAATTTGCAGATGAAGATAATCAAAAAGTCTATTTCTCTCCCAGCTCCAGGCAAAGAATGAAAATGCCCATTATATTAGTGTTCACAACTGGCATATGAATGACCGGTGACGGGCCTGTTGGATTTACTATGACTTTCCTTTACAATTATCTATTACAGTCACGACAGTTCATCTGATGGTGACCCACCTTCGTGAGACGAACCTGGTAAAGATATGCCGTTCTCCAGAGTTTTACATTTACAAAGGGTACTGTGAGTCGTCAACATGGTACTACACAGGTATTTTGCTGAGAGACGAACATGGCTAAACATTTCCCTTCTATCGATGCATCCTGCCTTTCAACTACTACGGGGTTCATTTCGATGATTTCTTTACCTTAGACTAGTCTGTTAACTTTGTAAAACATCACTCTGGATCCTACGTAACCTTTTACAGCCCGATTACTTAATAGGAAGGACAGGGGTTTTAAGGGAAACAACCAGGGACATAGGAAACTTGTGGTAAGGGCATAAATCGACCCATCTCTCACAACCGGAAATGAGGGGTAGTTTCATAATTCCAGGTTTTTGGGCGGCTGATACAGGGGAGGTAACAGGGGTGATCATTTTTCCGGTTTGGGTATTGCGACAATTCGGGGAGGGGAGGGTCGCGTATTCTGAGGTCCTTGTTTTATACCATAGGAGCCGTTGACATGTAGTTCCCTTATTTCGGGCCAGATTAGGGAACCTCTGTCGTCTTACCTGTCCTTTCCCTTGCGGCCCAACCTCGGTTCATTGACTTCTAGCGGAAAAGGAGAGGTAATGACGCGGCCTCAGGGTGATTGTATTAAAGACAAGTTTTTGTGCAAATACTGACGGTATTTGAAGCCAATTAGGTGGTGTGCTAGGGGTGGCAGTCTGCCAATTTCGGGGCTAATCACTCGGAAGAGTGGGAGTGCAAAAATAGAGGGAGAAAGAGAGAGAGAGAGAGAGAGAGAGAGAGAGAGAGAGAGAGAGAGAGAGAGAGAGAGAGAGAGAGAGAGAGAGAGAGAGAGAGAGAGAGAGAGTGCAACGGCAGGCTAAATAGTACACGTGCAACAGAGAGGGTGGCAGTGTATTCAAGAAAGGCTATTTAGTGCATTACACAGTAAAGGGCATTCACGGGTCTGCGTTAGAATCTTGTAATCATGCAGTTTGAGCATTAGACAGGGTAGAGGGGACGTGCCTTGAGAAAAAGGAAAGAAGAAAGGAGGTACCATTTTGTCGCACTTTCTCGCATTCTCGGTCCTTCGACCAGTTGGGTCAACGCCTCAGTCACACACACACATTCCCTCACAGTTTCGCATCATACGTGACATGGGTTCATTCGTCCGGTCTGGTTTAAGGGTGATCACTTTTTATCAGGTTGTGCTAATTTTTCGGGTTTGTTCGATACGTGAGCAGTTTGCAGGCGTGCTTAGACACCACCTTGCGGCGCTAGTCCGCTTCGTGTATTAGACATGGCAAGGCTTCAGATCTTCGCCACACTTCGGCTGTAATCTCTGATGTAACCTGCAGAGGGAGGAAAAAAAGGGGGTGGGGGAGACAGCATTCGCGCATATTCAAAATACATGGATTCATAAGTCCTTTACTTACCTCTTACTCGTCTTTCCTCCTCGGGGCAGGGTCCCCGGGGATATGGTTTCTGGAGTCGAGGGGGGTAGTGCGTCCATATAGGTTGTGTGCGGGGAAACGTAAAAAGGAAACCAGAGGTGCCTAGTGCGAGGTATCTAGTCAAAGGATGTATCTCACTATCGGGATCCTTAAACCTCTTTCAACGCTGTGGCGTTCTAAGGTTCTTCGGTTCTTGGGTCAGCTCCGTTCCCTGATACTTTGGAGCGTGGTACTTTATCATATTTACATTATTTCATTTCACCCTCCTTTTACATTCCCTCATTTACACCGTTCGTTTTACCCATCCTTGGAGGTCAAGGTCTTCCTCTGCGCGAGAGTTCATGGGTCAGTCGCGTACTTTGAAGGCGGAGTGTCGTGTTGTCGATCCGATCCGTCCTCCAGGGCTGGGCAACCATCTTCTTTTAACCTTAAAGAGAGAGCAGAGTAGGGTGCACAGAAAAGAACTTTCCCACCGATCCCACATTTTTAAAATAAAGCATGCAATACCCGTTCATAGTTTCAAAAAACTTTATTTTGCAAAATCATTTCAGCATGTGGATTATGAGGGTGCGGTCGTATTTGGCCGGTCGTGGCAATGGCTAAAGTGCGTACAGTGGGGGGTGTCGTTTGCAGCAATAAAAACATCGGAAAGTTTTACTCATTCGTTTGTAAGAGACTAAAACGTCTATTAATTGGCTGGGGGTTCGGGGGGCATTTATTTTCATAATTTAGAAGCATAATCATAATAGTTGTAATCAGATTTCCTATATGCATACCGTACGTGTGCGTCGTAAATGAGGTTTACATCAGTTATAAAAAATATAATACATTGTACATTTGTAATCAACATTTGTAACGGGGATCCTTTCATACTGTTCGTCGAGTGAGTTCTCCTTGTCTTTTCTAGCCAAGTGTACAAAGGATCATATAAAATCTCAGAACATTAAGTTTATATTAGTGCGAAGGAACACCACGAGGTGTTCGTAAGTTCCGATTGATACCAGCGCCATTTTGGGCGGGGCCGGCTCAGTCCGGAAGCAGCATCAGGGGGAAATGTTTCCTATTACTGGCAGTTTGGACCAGAGTCCTTTTCGGCAGTTCTAGAATTCATGCTAACAGAAGGAGTGGCAATGTCATGTTTGTTTCGTTGGCGATCAAGGCAGCCGTCCCTTACCGGAAACCTGCAGAGGCCGAAGGTTCCGCCGGGGACCTTTGTAGGATCTTCAAGGCTGCGGAGATGCTGTCGGAGATGGGGGCTCGTGCTCCAGGGGGCAAATGTTCGAGTTATATTGCTGGTCAAAGTTACTCTAGCGGCCGGGGCCCGCCTTCCAGCGGACCCAGACGCCATTTTGAGGCCCTACAGGGGCCACTCTCGTCGAGTTTGCAAGAGTGGGAGAGATCCCTCGGAGTGAAAGGAAGAGGTCCCTGTTGTGTGAAAGCGGGACGTTCAGCTGGGGTGCAGCTGTGATGCCCCCACCTGGGGGGGGCGAGGGAGACTCGTTCGCATCGTCTCCTTCTCCCGGTGCACTCCATGCCGCTCCTTTTCATCGCCCCGCATGAAGGTCTCTCCACATCCGGTGTTCCCCAAGTCTTGTGCTCAGTGCTGTGGGAGCATGGCCACTATTGCACGTTCGGTGCTGCGCAAGTACTGGGGTGCCACCATGGTGTGTTCGGTGCTGTGGAAGTATTGGCACCATCGCCTGACTGGGGGTGTTCGGCGTCGGGCCGGGGGCTGGGAAACCTCCTATCGGTGGAGGTGGGAGAGGTTCGTCCGCGTCGCCTCTCCCTCCCAGCCCAACTTGGACAAATTGTTGTGGAGGTACGTGCAGGACATCCCGCCGTCCAGGGCTGCTGCGGCTGTGACGGAAGAGAAAAGGAAGAGGTGCCTCGTTCTTCTCTGGACATGTGGCGGGACTACTTAAGTCTATCCAGGCCCGTTGCGGCTGGCCGAGGAGACATGTGGCGGAACTACCTACAACTGCCCAGGCTGCTGGCTCCTGCCTCTCCTCCGGCTCCCCCATACGTTAAGATTTCCTGACCAAGAGTTGGCGGCCGGGCCCGCCTTATATGGGTTGCCGTTGGTTGGGCGTAGCCGTAACCCTGCCCTACTTTGGAAGGTTCCAGAATGGGGGGGGCGAATGTTCTGTTTGACTTTCATTTTCTACAGTTTACCGTTATTATTCCTTGTTTGTTGTGCTAAATTAAAAGTTCAAGTTCATTAATGGTCTACGGATTTTGTTTTACCATTTCTTTCTTTCCAGGTTGCTTTTATGCTAAGTTTCTGCTAACAGAGGTTGAGTAACACGGAAACACGTGTAGAGGGATGACGCAGATTTGTACATTACATACACACAAACTCAGACGGGGGACAGTACAAGTACGACATACAAAGACCCAAGACGAATATAAAACAGTTATTGGTCATAATTATCTCTTTCCGTCTGTGAATTTGAAACGAGGCTGGGTTCCCGTCTTGATGTTGCCCGACCTAGGAGAACTTGAGCATGCCGCTGAAATTGTCCTGGCGAAATCTGTGCCATCGGGCATAATCGAACGTGGTGGTTCTGTCTGGTCTGTCTATGTAAGTCGGGTTCTTCTTTGTCTCGCGCTTTTTCTCGTACTGCCGGTCTGTCGTTCCTGTCGGCCCTTTGCCTTTACTCACGCTCAGTAGAGTCGGGCATTGGGCTTTCCAGTGTCCGACATACCTACAAAAAGCGCATTGGTCTGGCCCTAAGTCTGGTCGTCTTTTGCATAGTGTCGGGGGATAAGTTGTGGGTAGCGATGTCCTGGGGTTGTCCTGTCGGTATATTTCTCTACTTGGTTTGTCCTCGTCTTTTCTCTGTCGTTGCATAGCCTCTCTACGCCACATACCGAGACTGTCGAGCATAATTGGCGTTGTCTTATTATTTCGAAGGGCTATTTCTAACGTTTCTATTTTATCAAGGTCAAAGGATCCTGCCAGTGGCCACTGTTTGTCTTGACTCTCTTCGGTATACCTGTGCCACAATTTATTATAGGCTATGGTGACTAATCCATAGTTTATGAACATGTCCTTATTAGGGGTGCCTTCTAGTGGAGCTATATGGTCCACCTCTAATACACGGTCCGGGCTAAACAGGCTATTAATCAGTGGGGAGAAGACAGACATGACGGCTCGTAACGAGGGACTAAAAAGTCAGCACTGCCTATCTTATCACTAGGTGCAAAGACTGGACAGAATATTTCTATTCAACGTTGTTTGCAGGCAGTGAATACCTCATGGATCAAAAATAACAAAAAGACCAATAAATAACAATGGGGAGAATGAGTAGGTCCGCAAAGATCTGCGTTACCTACCCTTTTCACTATCTGCAAAAAGGGTGGTCTCTTCCCTGTTTGCAGACAGGGAATCTCCAGGAAACAATAGTTTTGCGAACAACAGTTCAGTTTCAAGTAATTATTGAGTGGGGGAGAAAAAATAAGCACGGCTGCTGCCCTACCTATCCTCCACTGCTTGCAAAGAGAGAGCCCGTTGTTTCTCCGTTTGTAGACAGTGAATCTCCAAATAAATAAAGAGCAATACTAGTATTTTTAAACAATCAAACAATCAAGCAATTATTTCGCAACTTGTCGTGATTACACGACCTTACCCGGACCATATGGACAGTTTCTTGTCTTCCGAATCCAGCGCCCGATCGTCCTCTTTTTCTCGTATTTCTCACGGCACTCCTGATGGTCCCCAGTCAGGACCGTAGATCACTCGAGAGAGGTCTGTTCGGAACTAGTGAAGTTCGGATGATCGGCTGCCAGACGAGGGTCTATTGGGCAAGAGCTCTCCCGATCGTTGCAGTCGTTCACTCTGTCGTCGGGACCTCTCCCACTGGATCCACGAGTCGCTGATGGGCCCCACGCTTGGGACGCCAATTGTTAAAAGTTGAGTCGGGTCGGGGACAATCGATATTTGCCCGGCGGTATTGCCTCTGTGACCCTCTAGTTATTTAATCAATGAAGAGGCAGGCGCTGGAGACTGGAAAGCAGGAAACAAGGTTTTTTATTTTCTCCGGAGGAGAACACAACGAAACGGACAGAAGGTATCGTTCTGAGGTGCTCTAACTGCATCCCTGAGGCCTGGCCTCTTATACACAAGTTTATCTTTTTATTGCATGTAACACATTCTCGTCGATACTTTGATGTACGGAAAGACATCCTCCGAATCCCCCCTTTTGGGCCCGTTCCCACACACATTTACAGTTGAAGTCCCCACCCTAGTCACAACAGGTGATGAGTATCACGCAGCTGGATATTCCGCCGATTCACGGAATGTGGGGGGTTTGATCGGATCTCATGGAGTGGGGGCTTTGATCAACCCGGGGATCCTTTGATGGGGGAAACTTTCTATTGTACGGGGAGGGGCAAGGAATGGTATCGGCAGAGCTGGGTGTCGGCCTGGGAACGGGGAAGACAAAACGGGCACACGGGGAAGAAGGGGGTTTGCATCTAAGGGCCGGAGATCATGAAAGGGAAGCAGGGGGGGGGGTGTCGCGCTGGGAACAGGATGAGGGCCTGGGGCAGAGCAGCGCCGAAGAGGGGTTTATGACTCAAGGCAGGTGCAAGCAGGGGGTGGTCAGCGTGCAGGCTTAGTGAAGGCGAAGGGCTATGTCAGGGGCCAGCGGCATGCAAAAGGGTTCGTTCTGATCGGGGCATCTTAAAAAAAATGGCGGGCGCGCACGACAAAAGTGTGGCATCAGGGGAAGAGGCAAGATGGCGCAGATAATGTTCACCAAAACGTACTAATTTTCAACATAGTTGGCTGTACATAGTGTCTTAATGAACGAACATAATTTATGGCTGACTTTCGCTGTACTTGGTGAAGGAACATAGTTCATGTCAGAGGAATAAAAAATAAAATTATATTTTATGTACTTTGGAGCGCCATCATTTTCCATTGAAGTCTTTGTTAGGGAGTCGTTAAGCACCTATGCACTGAAACAATTCTTGCATGCTAGCAATCAAAGGTAACAAGCATTCCAGACTGGGCTTTGTATGATGGCGTGAGCTGTGATAGCATTCACCGGAGCCCTTCAAAGACTTTGTTGTGGTGGTGGATCTGTGCTGTATTTAACATAAATATAAGCTATTCATTTGTTGTGCATTGGGAATGTTTTAGCAGCATTTTATGTAAACTAGTGTGACACATTGAATGTGTGGATGAATTCTTCTCTTTCAGCATACAGGAATATGAAATGCCTGCATTAGTCAGTATTGCATACAGCGCGTGCGCGTACTCACATCTCAGTGGAATACATACACCGGGCCCACTTCACAGAAGTCTTTGCACATTGAACCCATATTGTGGGTGGAAACTTCAGAATCAGGATTAGTGAAACTTTCTGCAGCTCGCCTCCAAATGCAGAACGTTAGACCTGCAAAAAGCAGGCAGAATTGCCAATCTTGGGTAGAATCAGGAAGGGTATCACCCCATATTTCATAGGGATACATACTTGCACCATACTTGGTCCTGCAGACTGCCCACGATATACACAAGCTGCTGGACAAGTAGTACCGTTGGCACTCTTACAAAAAAGGGCACGCCCCACTGTGGGGCAGATTTACAAGCCCCTTGCATCACTTTTGCGCCGCCGTTGCGCCACTTTTATGACGCAGCGGTGGTGTAAAAATTGTGGCTCATTTACAACGTGATGCATCTAGGGAGATGCATCATGTTGTAAAGCCCTGCGTCACATTATACCTGCGCCAGGTATTATGAAGGACGGGCATTCCCATGCAAAAGCCACGTAGAACTGGCGCAGTGAAATTTACAAGATTTCACTGCGTCACTCTATACCTTCACTGCGTCAAAATCCCTATACCTGCTCAGACCAGGCATAAGGATTGACGCGGGGCATTTTACATGGGACCTACCGATGTTTTCTGGCGCATTGCTGGAGTTACGTCACTTTTTTGACAAACTACAACAACGCGTCACTTTTCCTCCAACAGATGCATCAGAATTTCTGACGCATCTGTAATTCCTTGCACCATGGTGCACTGTAATGTAAATACTGCGCATCCATGGTGGCGCAAGGACATTTGGAGGTGACGCAAGGAAACTGACGCATCAATGCATATGCGTTGGTTCCTTGTAAATCTGCCCCTGGGGGCGCATGCACGGACTGCCTGTCCAGTTCCAACACAAACAGTTATCCCCAACACAGGTGCAAACTTGCCTCTGCTGGGGGAGAGTGATCCTTTAGGCCTTTTGAGAGCAGGCCACAACACTCGATGGTCGATCCATTTATGGCCACCCCCTGTCTGTGGCTGGGATCCCTCTAGGGTGAACTAACTGTGTGGCAGTTCACCAGTATGCAGAAGGAGCAAGGGCAAAGCTTTTTTCTCACCTGCATGTGGCCACACCTCTTACAACGAGGGAACATTTGTGTGACATCACAAGGGTGCAAAAGTATGCTAAGGTCAGTCTGCCAGAATAATGACGTTAACTAGCACTGATATTGTTCTAAATACCATCAGTAAAAATGCAATAATGGCTGTATAAAAATGCAAGATTCTATTTTAAAAGATTTGCTAATACCAACAAGCACTGGCAAAAGAGATAAGGCCCTGGAAGGCTAGTGCAATGGTTAAATATTTATTTCCAACAATATGCCCCAAAAATAAAAATCGGAAACAAACGAAAATGTTTACTACCTAAATGTGTCTGACAAATGTTTGCAGTAAAAAGTGTAATTTAAAAAATAAATAAATATTGAATATAATTTTAACAGAATAGTACATCTGCTTCTTAGCAAGCAGGTGGACTTAGAACAGATAGAGAAACCCTTTTTAGTTTTATTCAAAATCACAACAAATTTGCTTACTATTGATACAAAAGAAAACGTGCTGTTTCCTTAAAAAATAGGGGCTGATCAGGGCCGGACTGGCCGTTGCAGGCACCGGGCAATCCTCCGTGGGCCCGCAAGGGTGGGGGCCGGTTTTGGGCTCCTGGGGGCCGTTTTTGTTACAGGGCCATTTTTGCAGCATAGCTGCAGAAATCGGCTCTGTAACAAAATCGGCTGAAAACCGGCCCTGGCAAAGTGCTTGGCGGCACCCACAACCCCCCTGGGGGGAGGGCGACCGAGTACTTTGCCAGGGCCGGTTTTGGTTCCCAGTCCGGCCCTGGGGCTGATTTAGAATCTGGTGGTCATAAAACCGCATTACGACTTCCAAAAGTCGTTGCAGCGAGGGCCAGCGGCTGCACCAGGGAACAGTCGTTCCCTGGCGGTGGCGGAGCTGCTCCACAATGTAACATGCTGACCGGGACTGGTGGAGTCCTGCTCAAAATATTTTGAGTTCTGCCACCGCCAGCCATTTCGTGGCAGGAGCCCCACCATAAAAGAATTGGAGTAGAGGAACAAAGGGGGACCTACAGGGCCCACATGCCCCACCGACACGGGACACATTCAGGGGGGCTCCGCTCTCGGTATTCCTCTAATGTTCCAGCCCGGCTTGTATGTCACCATCCATACCGTGCTAAACTTTTTTGCTGTTCCCCTTGCGGTGCCTATTTTTCAGGTACCACCAAGAGAAAGACGATGAACTGACTGTCTTGCGCAAGTTTAACTCGTAATAAGGCGGGCAGTCCTTGCGCGTCTTTGGCGCAGCTGTGCCGGCGGAGAGCCGGCGCAACTGCGCCAAAGTCGTAATCAGGCCGATAGTATTTTTTTAAGGTATGGCAATTTTTTTTTCAGTATCCCTCTATTTATTCATTAGTATCTTTTTTGTTTACATCACAGGACAATGAGAATATTAAATCTATCTCAAGGCCAGACCTAAAAATGGTGTAAATCAGTGTGCATTTCAACTGAACAAAATACGATGACATCACTTAACATATCCAGGCCCTACAGCGTTGTGCCCCGCGTGCTGATAAAAACATAGAAAACGTATACAAGTGTAGCAATGGAATACAGCTGATGAAAGCCTTTAAGCATCTGCTTGAATGAGCCCCATTTCCTTTAGAAACAGCTGCCTCAGCAATGGCATACTAGAAGTGAATTTAATAACCTGTCACCTAGAAATAGGAACCTTTTAAGCAGCATTTCAATGTAGTTTTGGCCACAAGCCATGCTGAGTTCTTATATTTTATAACAAAGGTTGTGTTCCTTCTAGGTACAAGTGCCAGACCCTTCTAATAGTCAGTTCATGAAGTCTCACCCCGAGGATGCTGCTGAGATACTAAGGGGGCAGGAATGGAGAGGGGAACATCAATAATGCATTTTCCCTGTGACATCATTCCATCAAGAGGGGTGTTTGGTGATCTTCGGTGCCTCCTGCTGGTGGCACCATCCCTCACTCACTAAAGGGTCGGTCCGGTTGTAGGGTGATCTGGCAGAGCCTGAAGGGCTGCTCTGTCAGGTCAGTGTGTGGGACCAGTATCTTGGCTGTTTGCGGGCCTGTTTTATGGTGTAGTGGGCTTGTGTTTACTGTTGATTTCCCTGATATTACCACAAATGTTGCCTGCAGCAAGCACAAGTGTCAAGGAGTCTCCCACCCCTTGCAACACACCTATACCGCGTGTCTTCACAGGCCAGAACTGCCTCCATTCAAACTGTGGGTCACTTGGTCAGCTATATGATTTGCTAATGCGGGCCACCTTTGTGTTGGTGCCTGGGCCTGTTTTCTACCCGATTTCAATCCTAAGTCAATGGACATGACTACAAACTGGTCACCTGTTTCAAAGTGCAGACCATCGCCTCTTAAAGCCAGATTGAAATGTTTCATTTAATTGTTTATGTCATGCATACACAGCCCTTCCAGTGAAAGGGCAGGGGGGAGAGAGATAGGTTTGGGCCGTACACATTTCCATCCTCCTTGGTAAATATTGCTATCACAAGTAACAAACGTGTTACATGTATGGGCTCCAGGTAGAGTTCAGATAGTGTTGTTTATATATGATGCAGCGGTTTCTTCTTAAGGCTGGGGGAGGGCACTTCCTCGCCCACTGCGACCCATGCTAAAGCAATGTGAACAATAAAATGGCAATAAAATTATTTTATTATTCACAAAGCGCGCCACAGCCGTCAGCCATCAGCCTGCCCTGGACCCAGGACGAAGGAGGGGCGTGCCCTCTGATGCACAGTGTCAGGGCCGGACTGGCAATAGCAGGCACCGGGCAATCCCCCGGTGCGCCACACGGGTGGGGGCCGGTTTTGGGCCCCTGGGGGCCGTTTTTGTTACAGGGCCGTTTTTGCAGCATAGCAAGGGGGGGCCGGCCGAGCACTTTGCCAGGGTCGGTTGTGGTTCCCAGTCCGGCCGTGCACAGAGTACTGGTGGCGTGGCTGGCCTGACACTGCAAAAGTGCACAAGTCAATTTGTCCGGCTCTCTTGAGCCGGCCAAAGTGACGTGCACACTTTACCGGTCTGGACCCAGCTGTCTGAGACAGCTGGGTGGAGACCAAGCACAGGCCTAAAGGGCCTAAAGGAGCGCCTAGCCAGCCCACTCCACCCAATCCAGGAGCTGCTCTGATGCAGCATAAGAGCAGCGTCTGCATTGGTTAAGGAAGTTTCCGCTTTCACTGGTGCCTGCTGGACACAGAGGACGCAGCCCAGGTAAGGGCATTTATTTTCTTTTTATTGCATGCAAATGTGTTTTGTCATGCAGTAGGGCACCTCCTTCGCCCCACCACAGTTATATGTTACCAGCTGCTCCTATATTTATGTAACATTTTTCTATAACACAGTTGCACTGAGTGGTAATAAAATAACTTTTTTTTAACAACTTTTTGGCATTTCAATAATACATACGGAGACATTATCAGGAATAGTCCGTACAATATCCTACCCCAGAAGGTATATTCACAACTGGCGTTAGCACAATCGATACATCATTCCAAATATTACACTGTTATATAATAAGACATTTTATCAACTACTCCCCAAAACCCATTCCCTGGTATGAATCTCTTTTATAAATGTCTCCCTATAGTTTACATACCAGCCAATATAAACCCTTAACTCCCCCACCCCTCAGTTTGGTGTCTGCCTTACCTCTTTCAACGCTGTAGTGTCGGGTCTGACCAGCTGTATTACATATGTGCTTCTCATATGGATCCCTGTCACTGCGATTCTTAACTCTGGCTGGTACTCCCTCTCGCGGGCCTTTAAGTCACTGAGCATTGCTGTTCATGCTTGGATGTCGTCTTCTAATTTGTCGTCCCTGCGGACTTGATCCATTCTTACTTTCTCGGCCGTTCCCCACTCACACATATCCCTCAACCATCTTTCACACTTTGGGGGCGCTGGCTTCAGCCATTCAATCGCGATCTATCTTTTCGCAATGCAACACAAATTTTCTACTCAGCTTCCGATTTTTTGGCGTGGGGAGAAGTCCTAGTATTACAGTCCGTATCTCCCTGGAGACCTCCCGCCCTGAGGCCACCCGTATTTGCCGCTTCGGGGACATGCATTGGATCTTTCCGGATATATTTTGCTCAGTCCTTTCGGGGTGAGGTAAGCTTGATGCACAAGATGATATTGAATTAGTTTGAATCGAGCGTTAGAGCACCCCAGTTTTACCTCTTCATATATTCCATCCCACTCTTTTGCGGCCATATGTTCTCCTGCCTCCTTGCCTCAATGGGGAACAGCTTCCTTGGTAAGTCCTCTCATATTGCCTGGTAAAGGTGAGTTATCATATGTCGGCCTTGGGCCATCTACAACATTACTTGCAATGTTCTCAGGGGCGTAACACAGGCACCCACAGCCCACGCGGTGCGGGGGGGCCCGAAGCTCCAGGGTGCCTCCTCGGCACTGCACTCTGTCCGGAGAGCTCCTAATTGAGCCCGGAGGGGGCCCCTCTACATACCTTGCAGGGAGGCCCCCTCAATTTTCGTTACGCCAGTGAGTGTTCTAGTTATGGGGGCTCTACCGGAAATGATGGCCATAACTCGCTGGCCACATGGGAGATCTCTGCATATTGCAGGAATTGTCCTCTGCCCAGGTCTTCGTCTCCTCCCTTGTCCTAAACTGACTATTGTGGTATAAATCTCCTATCGCCAGACAACCCCTGTCTTTCCATTTTTGGACCGACATTGATTCAGCGATCCCGGCAAATGGTGGTATCGCCCACTGGGGTGCATCCAGTGCGTGTGGTGCATACTTTTCTGACCGTGGTTTCCCACACTTCAGCAACATGCCGGATAATGTAGGGGGAGTCCCTAGGGATTAAGTCAGCCTTAAGCTCCCTTTTAAAAGACATAGGGATGATTCACAATGGGCCTACGCGTGTGTGGCGGAGGCACCATAGTTGTGGGGGAGTATCTGCACTCGGGGCACAATCACCGCAATGAGAATTCTTACTGTGGAGATTCTGCCCGAGGGCGGAGCCTACCCCACGACTGCTGGGCCTCGACTGTGTGTGCAGAGACTCCCCCGCGACGGGGAACATCCTTTACAACGCAACTGTTACAACAAAGTGCCTTTACGACGCAACCATTACAGGGCAACTTTTACAACGACTTGCGCTGGGGGGCGCTCTAGGATAAGGAATAGTTTCCAACACCTTCCCTACTATCCATGGGGACTGGAGTTGGAATAGTAAATTAAACTATTCACTATCCAGCGCCCCCCAACGCAAGTCGTTGTAAAAGTTGCGTTGTAAAACTTGCGTCGTAAAGGCATGCGTTGTATTAGCATGCGTTGTAACGTCATACATCCCCGCGACTGCGGGGCCTCGGCTATGTGTGCAGAGACTCCCCCGCGACTGCGGGGCCTCGGCTATGAGTGCAGAGACTCCCCCGCGACTGCTGGGCCTCAGATATGTGTGCAGAGGCCTTTTGTGAATCAGGCCCTCAATGTCGGGCTGTGTCCTTAACTTAACTAGTTTAAAATCCAGGCGCTGGTTGTGGCTCCTGAAAGAAATTGTTGCAGTGCTTCTGTAGTTCTGAATAATGTAGTTTACAGATTTTAATAAAGTATGATTCTAGAGGTCCTGGAACCCTCTCCGTAGCGGCCCGTGCCAAACTAAAGTAGTCGGGCAGACAGGGGAGGCGGGGTATTGGATGGGACGATGAAATACGAAAATGAAATAACTTACCTGCCACATTGCTGCTCTTCTGCTCCTATCTAGGTTCAGTCCATTGCAGGCCATAGGCTCCCAGACTCCCCTGCAGCCAATCCAGATGCAGCTCTCATGCTGCTGAGAGCAGCACCAGGATTGGACTAAGCACTGTCCAGAGAAACTGGGAACCTGTGCCTACTTTCTCCGACCCGGCAATGCATCTCGGGTTGGAGACAACTCAGTGCGCATGTCAGTTTGGCCTTCCTAAGACGACTGGACAAAGCGGCATGCGCACTGATAGCAGTTCCACCACTCTTCCTCCTTGACAGCAATCTCAAAGGCCCCGCCCCCAAGACTCAGACCTCAGAGGAAAAATAAAAAATAATAAACATGTTTTATTATCATTTTATTTTTCACCTATTGAGGCTGCTGGCAGGGGGGCCACGCTCCTCCGCCATAGCGGGGGAGCCGCCGCTGACCCGCTCATATTGTCTAGGCAGCTGGATCTTCTTGTATGTATAGTCTTATAGTGTAAGCAGCCAACTTTAAATTCAATTCCAGTTCCTCGCGGTAGCCAATGGAGCTCCAGTGTGATTGCTGTCATATGGTAACTGTTTTCCTATCTGAGATGAGTCACCCTGTGCTGTGCAGCTGAGCTCTGACTGGTGCAAGAACAGCTGCTGGGATGGCTGCCAGCATCATGCCACCCCAATCAAGTAGAGACATTATTAATGCACGTGCTGCTTACTTCAGTGGAAGCAGGTTTTTGTTACATTTCTTGCGTGAATACAGTTGCAAGTTTGCTGATTACACTGTTTTATTGTTATGTATAGTAGCGTTAAGGAGGCGTGAATAACAAAGGATTCTGATTTCATTATTGGCGATAAGAATAGTGAGAAACCATCAGCTTTAAGTTCAAGTATTAGTTTTGGGTCCAGTTTGTTTTTGGATCCGAGGGGGGTTGTATTGAATTCTAGGCCAGATTTACCAATTTTTCAAGCAGCGCAGCGCAGCAGAAGCTACGCTGCACTGTGAGAGGAGAGAGCAGGAGAGCACCAAACATACTGTAACATGGCACTCTCCTCCCCGCTGAAATTAGCTGTGGGGTGCCGCGGAGAAACCTTTGTGTCATAGTGCAAGGGTGTCTCAGTAAGTTAAGCATAGGTTATGTAATGGAAGCATGATGATACTAAACTATAGCTAAAGATTTCATCTCCGGATGACATCCACACACTCAACAAACTAAACAACTTTGCAAAAAACCGACAACTGGCTGACAAAAAATCCACCTCAAACTCATTGCGCTCAGAACAGACTTTCTCCTAATCTCCCACAACAAGGACACAGCGACATAGAAAACTGGACGAAACACTTAACAGCCTTCAACTGCACACCACACATTATTGACTCTACAAGATCACTGGGAATAACACTCAACAAGAACCTTACCATGCAGGAACACATCAACACAGCCACCAGAGGAGCAAACTTTCATATGAACTTTCTCAGAAAACTAAAACACTTCCTCAACGACGATGACCTAAAAACAGGCGTACAAGCGCTGGTGATACCCAGAATAGACTATGGGATCACAACAACCCTATGTGGCTTACCGAGATCTAGACTAGAGCCTCGCTCAACTAAGAGCCTCACTCAATGCGGCTGCAAGACTGGTCACCGGCTCGCAAAAAAACACAACCATATCACCCCTGATCTAAAGGCACTGAACTGGCTCCCTTATGTGGCAAGATCACAGCTAAAAATTGCCTGCATGACACACAAAGCCCTGCACTTCAACACACCAAAGTATCCAGCCAATAAACTGGAATTATCAGGCAGTAGCAGAACTACGAGAAGTACCAATACCTTGCTATTGAAACCGCAAACATTTTGGAAAAAGAAAACCTACTCCCGCACCTTCTCCGGCCTAGCACCTAGGATCCGGAATGCCCTGCCTCCGGCATCTCCTTCAAAAAAGAGGTCAAACTACTTCTAATGAATAAATCTCTCCCCTGATCCCATTTCTGGTGTGAATTTGATACCAACCAGACGCAGCTCACCTACTAGGATCCACGATGAACTCTAAGAGAGAATAACTAATGCACTCCTGAATACCTCTGGACCTACAACAAGTACGGACAACATTTACGCTCTCCTGTTAGCTATTAATATCTATGTGCCTAGCTTTCACTTTATTTCCTTTGATGTAACATTTGTAAAGTGCTGACACCCTCAACTGGTCAAGTTTGTGCTATAAAAAACCTTATAAATAAATACACTTCCAGTACAAAATACTATGCTAAGACTAATTTTGAATATTTCCCCACTTTGTACATGTAAAGTCGGAAAATAAAGGAGAAAAAAGGCATTTCCCCTTTACAGCGCCTGGTTGAAGGGTGCACTATTTTCTGATGTTAAACCCTGTCTATTTTATTTAGTAAACTAGGTTTAGTGTCAGAAAGCGTGGACTGTTGCATGGGAACACCAATGCACCACTCATGGAACTAAGTAATGCAAAGCAGGCTATGCGCTGCTTTGAGTTACTTTCACATTATTTCCAGTGTTAATAAAGTTTCAGTGACACAAACATTGCGCAAAATCTTAGTAAATCTGAACCATGGTCTTCTGCAGGCTTAGCATCAGTCACCCAGACTTGTAGTTACTCAACGCAGCAGAGTGCAAGATTTCCTAGAACAAGACTAGTTACAGACAGAACTGCGTATTGTCGGCGTACTGAGTCTTTTTGATGTCCGCGGCTGCTGGACTCATGCAACGGGTCTCCCAGTACAAGATGCCAATCCTAGGTGATGGAATGGAGCCTTGTGTAACTCAACATGACATCTGTTCTGCATCTGACTTGCTTTTGCCTCTTTTCACATTTAGGCTGTGGTTAGAGAGAAATGAAGCTAAGCAGTTTAGTACTTGCCTTTGGAAGCCCGTTCTTTGCCGGGAAGAGTGGGTAGCTTCTTATGGTCTACCCTACTGAATGCAGCCAACTGGCGCTGTCCCATAACACTCTCAGAAGTATCATAAGTTACCTGCTAGCAAGGGGTTCTCTTGGAAATATTCTACTTTGTGAGCTGTGAGGCTACACATTTTTCTAGTGTCTTCTAAACCAGAGAAGCTAGTTACCAGCTTGTGATATGGGAGTACGTCATCCTCAGCATTGCTCTTTTTTCATTCAGTGTTGGTGTGGTCTCTCCATTTTCAATTGGCTCAAGAAAATCCATTATGTCAGATAGGTGTTTATTAGACTTTGCTAAGAAGGCACTAAAAGGTGAAGATAAGATTACAAAATGTTTGCGGAAATTGAGTCTTTGTAGTTTGTTGGTCAGAATTGCTTTTGAAATCTGAGGAGATCGTCAGGGATTCAGAGAATGTCGCCCAAGTTTCCTTTGTTTTGTGGCGCAATGTTTGTATGCAGTGTTAGTGTCACTGCTATTTATATATGGGGTAAAATATTCCTTGACGTACATTATAAAGATATTTCAAGTCACACACGTGTTACATGGCCGTAGAAGTACAAGGCTCAGTCCCTTTAAAGGTCATGGAACTATGAAGTGACTTGCATAATCCTTAAAACTGTAAGACAAAGAGTACTTTATTCCTTATAATACATAGTCACACCATAACCCTTACCTCACACCATTTAAATCTTTGGTGTCTTTGTTTTCATGTCTGTATTTCGCAGCCATCGCACGCCACCACAACCTCAACATCATCTCCTACGCCGACGACACCCAGCTGATCCTCTCCCTCACCAACGACCCCGTCACCGCCAGAGCCAACCTTCACGAAGGGATGACGGACGTTGTCAAGTGGATGATGAACAGCCGCCTGAAACTGAATTCGGACAAGACGGAAGTCCTCATCCTTGGATCTTCACCCTCCGCCTGGGATGACTCCTGGTGGCCCCCTGCCCTGGGCAGCGCACCCAAACCCACAGACCACGCACGCAACCTGGGCTTCATCCTGGACTCCTCCCTCTCCATGACCAGACAAGTCAACGCCGTCTCCTCGTCGTGCTTCAACATCCTGCGCATGCTACGTAAGATCTTCCGATGGATCCCCACCGAGACCAGGAAGACGGTCACCCAGGCCCTCGTCACCAGCCGTCTGGACTACGGCAACTCCCTCCACGCCAGAACCACCGCCAAACTCCAGAAGAGACTCCAGCGGATGCAGAACACCTCAGCAGGACTCATCCTGGACATCCCCCGACGCAGCCACATCTCCGGACACCTGAGAGACCTGCACTGGCTCCCGGTCAACAAGAGAATCACCTTCCGGCTCCTCACCCACGCACACAAAGCCCTACACAACCAAGGCCCAGGACACCTCAACAAGCCGCCTCAACTTCTACGTTCCCAAACGCCAGCTTCGATCGACCAACCACGCCCTCGCCGCCGTCCCCCGCATCCGAAGAGCCACCACAGCAGGAAGGTCCTTCTCCCACCTGGCCGCCAAGACTTGGAACTCCCTTCCAACCCACCTCTGCCTGACCCAGGACCACCTCGCCTTCAGGAAGCAGCTCAAGACCTGGCTGTTCGAGCAGTAGCAGACCCCCTCTCCCCAGCGCCTTGAGACCCTCTGGTTGAGTAGCGCGCTTTATAAATGCTTTGATTGATTGATTGATTGATTAGTTGGAATTACTGCAGGTCAATGGTCCAAGGGTAGGAAATCGCAGGGTTGGGAGCAGGTGCGCGCTGATGAGATGAACTTCAGACGCGAGTAGGCACAGTGGGAGATATCATCCTGTATGGGATAATAACCAATTGTGTGATGGTATTAATGCTGAAATGACTTAGGTTCTGTGGAAGGGTTATTGCCATCAGAAGGGTTGGAAGTGTGGGCGCTTGTTACACCCTGCGATAGAATACTTACTGAGGATGCAAAGATGTGTATCAGTGATGTTGCTTATCACTCTGAGGGCCGCTCCTTTGATATTTCTGACTTCAGATGTGAGTTCTGGGAGTTAGTTGTCAGAGTTGAAGAATCGGTGAAGTTAGGAAGCAGTATTTGAGCTTCATATCATGTTCTGGACACTTAAAGGTGGCACCTGCATGATAGTAGAACACATCAACTGCATATAGGTTTTCCTTGTCTTGGAGTCTCCTGGTCATAGCTAGGAGTGGACAATGGGACCACTACCTTGCAATGGCTCAGACGTTATGTCCCTTGCAATGTTAGATTTTCAGTCTTGTAATCTTGGAATGCCGCCCCTTTGGTGTGATCAGTACATCAGTTCCTCTATTATACTTCAGTCATTGGAGAGCGGAATGGGCTGAATTTGTAGACATTATGCAGAATGGCCCCTTCCCACACAAAGCAATTTTAGGGGAGATTGGGTGATCTCATGCACTCTTCTCAACAGAAAGAAAGGTATTTTCAGTCCATTGCCAGTCATTACACTATGAGCTGTGGCAGTTTCCTGCACTTACACCATGTTTGCTATCCATATCTGCTCCAAACTAGCCCAAGAAGTACTTAGGTATAGTGGGAAATGAGCCGAGAGCCAGGAGCCTGCCCTTCCAGATTACCAGCAGGTTAGTAAGGAGCGGTTGTGCACCATTACTAGAGCTGCAGACTGAAGAAGTGCCACCAGGCTACTTCCAGATTGTTTTGCTTTTGAACCTTTGAGTGCTTGACCTCTGCTGGATGTTTTTTAACATGGAACTGTCCTGACACTTAGCAGGCAAGCAGTAGCAAGAGTGCATTGGGGCCTAATGCATTCAAAGAAACTGAGTCTCCACTCCTCTGACTGTGTAGTACAAAAACAACTATTTAACCCCTGTAAGCTGGTGGGACTGCACCTGCTGCACCACTGATAGCTACACCCCTGCAGGCCGGCAGGTCATCGCTCTAGTCTCCAGAAGTTTCATAACCAGCCTTGTTAGTGTAAGGAGCATGTGTGCATCAAGCTGGAAGGCAGTGAACGAGGCAGCCATTGGCTGAACAGTTACTCTCTCCAGTTCCCATCCTTCCTTCCTCATTGGTCGTGGGCTGACTGACACCTTGAGACCCTCCACCAATGAGTGAGGGGCGATTTAGACAAGGCACACTGTGCATGCCATGTCCATCCACAGTCCCTGCCTGCAGCCTCCTTACTTCACTGAAAGCAGAGGGCAGAGGATTGATCAGTAGGTATTGGGGAAGGGCTAATGCGTGCATGTGTGTGTGTGCATGCACGCGTGTGTGCGCATAGGCGCTCTTTTGTTGTTATTCCCAGAGACCGCTGGTAGCTCGCACAAGTGCATACATGATTTGCGAAACCCTGTACATGCTCTTGGCCAAATTTTGTGTGTGTAGTTATTCACGACAGGCAGGTTATTTGGGTGGTGTAGCTTCCTCTCCCTACACTTAGTGAAGCACAGCGTAAGGAGAAATACATAACGACATCGCCAGCGTTGGGTGCGCAGGTGAGCACAGGATGGCATGGCTGGTCAATGTGAAAAGGGCACTTGAGATGGCTTGCATATGCAAAGCCAGAACACACCCTGGCCTGCTAGTGCACACAAAAAGGGAAGTGTTTGGCATAAGGAAAAATAGCATAGATATAGCATGGCATGGCTTGCATAGGGGGTTGCATATGAGTCATTTGGGCAAATCATGGCATACATGGAATACGGAGGAAACTCCCACAACATGGCATGGCTGAGACATGAGGAACAGGGGATCATAGAAAGACTGTCAGAAGGGTACATAGGCAGTGCTTAATTTGTGCTGGTGTTTTCCCAACCCAATCATCTGCATTCAGATGTACTGTATTGAGACCGGATGAGGGCAACATTCTTTACGTCAGATACCATGTGAACTACAAGAGTCATAAAGACTGCTCTCAGCCCTGAGCGTTGGCCCCCAGTGGGGGCCAGACCTGCCTTCCATTGGCAGATCCATCCATGTGGGCGCCCTCAGCTGTGGCAGGCCATGCACTTCATTCTTTGCTCACCCACACTGTGTGTTCTGTACAGATGCCCTCAGCATTGCAGCAGCCCAAAGTCTTGGTGACACTTTGACTCCCCTTCTTGAAGAATACTGTTGTATGACTTGCTACCTGGGTTGGCAGCCAACACTGCAAGAGCTGTAGCAGCAGCTGCTGCCTCAGCCTCCTTGCCTGCCACCAACATGGCACCCACAGATGGCAGCATGAGCCATGGCACAGAGAGGTCCCTGCACCAGAATGGGGCGGCGGCTAATGTCCGGCTGCGTCCATTGCTGGAACATCTTAGGACACTATTACTCAATGGCACTGTGACTGATGTGC
The DNA here is from genome assembly GCF_964261635.1 of Lissotriton helveticus. Taxonomy (NCBI): domain Eukaryota; kingdom Metazoa; phylum Chordata; class Amphibia; order Caudata; family Salamandridae; genus Lissotriton; species Lissotriton helveticus. Next base: position 68,272,661 of record NC_136069.1, read on the forward strand.
AACTAGCAGCTTTGCTGCATTGGCAGGTGGACTAGAGAGTCACAGCACAGGATGCACACTGGTAACAGAGTAACTGCAAGTGTGGCACTGCATAGAGGAGTGGCACGCTGACAGCACATACATAAGAAGATCGAACCCCATTAATAGACTGTGGATTCCTGGCAGTGGTGCCTGGAGTCTACTACCTGGAGCCTGCCTCCCAAGCAGGTAAGTGTCTGTTAGCGCAGTAAGTCAGGAGACATGAAGATTCAGGGAACGGGGGTGGTGCAGGTTATGAGTAGGGTCCCTCGCGGGCCACAAGGTGTCGTTGGAGGCTCAGTGGCTGCTGAGGTGTATCACGGGGGAGGACCCTTGTCCCAGGCACTCCAGGACTTGGCTGACATTCTCAGCAGGGGTGGCGAACTGCAATGTCGCCAGGTCTTGTTGTGTGGGTGGACCCCCAGCTGTCTGCGACTGGCAGAAAGATTTAGATTGGGGTCAACAGGCGGAACAAATGTTATACAAGGTCAGAGTGTGCCCCAAGAAACTCAAGAAAATATGGGGCACATGAGCCACATACAGGGATTCATTGGGGTAAGACTTCAGGGGCCGCATTATAGATGCGGTGCATTGCCCTTCATTACGCTGGATGCACCTTTTTAAAGGTGTGCCCAGTGCAGTGAAAAGAAATGCGCTGTATTTCAGTGATTGCACTGCCCCCAGGGCAGCTGTGAACTCGTGCTGCCCTGAGGGCAGCACATTCATGTGAAAACCGGAGTGGCTGTGTTTTCACAGTGCAGGTGGCACCCGCCTGCCCGTTTAAAGGGGTTTAGAGATTCTCTTACAAGGAGATGTCTGGGGGGGTTCTATAGGACCCCCTTTACCTCCTTCAGAGGGCTGCTCTCAGTAGGCTCACTGACAGCGCGCCACCTTTGAAATGGTGCCTCCGGAGGGATTCTGTTCCTTTGCGCCCACGTCTGTAAGACGGCAGGGGTGCAGAGGCAAAGGGATTCCCTCATTTGCATGGGGTACCGCCATGCAAATGAGGGAACGCCCCCTGCGGATAGCGCTGGCGCTGTATGTGCGCCAGTGATATTGTATTACAGAAGGGGCCGCACAAGTGTCTGCAGCCCCTTCTGTAATACCAAAGTGTCCCAGAGGTGTGCAAAGCGGGCGCAAACGCCCGATGCGCCCCGGGGGCACGTTGTGTAATGCGGCCCCAGGTCTGGGTCGGAGAGGGCGAGTAGGGGATTGGGCAGCACTTGACCTCATTAGGGCCACTAGAGCTTCCATTCATACCCATTCATCTATGTGCATAATTGCTGTTAGGCCGGTGTAGGAGAGTAGGGTCTGCTTCCTATGGTCACCCCCACTTTTTGCTTTTGCTTTACTGGTTTTCGACTTAGATGTGGCTGTGGGCCTGCTAATCAGACCCACAGACCCATGTACTCTAGGTACATCCACAATTGGGAATTGGTTCACCTTGTCAGCCCCTGTAGAAGTGTACCCTAAGTACTCAGGGCATAGGTGTAACCAAGGCCTACCAGGGGCTGCAGCATGTATATTGCCACCCCTGGCTGAGCATGCAAACTGACACAACTGGCTGATCACTCAGCTGGGGCAAGGTCGTGTAATCACCCCTTGCTTAGGTATAGTATTCCTATATCTACCCTTATATATAGACACACAGTAACCTATAAGTCACTCCTATGGCAGGCCTTAACAATCCTGGAGGCAGAGTGCTTGGTTATGTGTGAGATGGTGCTCTAGCATGAGCTGAGCCTGTCTGCAGCTTTCGGAATCATGTCCTTATAGCTGTTCTATGATATTGTGCATTATAATCCTCGCGGTTAGTGCTAACTTTGGTTTGGCTTTATCTAAACATGTCGTGTAAGGTGTCATATGCTTTGGAATACTACCCCCTCGCCAATTGGGGGTAGCATTCCACCCTTCTAGAGGGGGAAGACATGTTGTTGCTGACTATCCCGGATAAAGTTAACCAGAGCCCCAGCGTCACAAAATGGACGCTTCTGCCACAGACACAAGTCTGACCTCCTGCTGCTGGGAGTGCTTCCAGTCACGGAGGTTTGGACAATAGATTCCCTGCCTGGAGAGGTGCGAGCACCACCCCAGACAGGACTTTGTGTATTGGGACAGGGAAGGCTGAATAGAATGAGGCACTGCCTGGGGCACACTAGGTGCTACATGCATACCCCAGTTCAAACCGGTTGCTGGGGCACTCCAGCCCCAGCTCTGGCACGAAACTGGACAAAGGAAAGGGGGTGTAACCACCCCCCTTCCTGGTCCCACCCATAGGAGGAACCTAGAAAGTAATCCAGCCCCTTTTAGTTGTATAAAGGAAGGAACTGAGTCCTGAGACTTTAGATTAATCCTGGAATAGAAACTTGACACGAAACTCTGGACCTTCGACGTTCTGCTGAAGCTGAAGACTGAAGAATCTCCCTTGTGGCCAAGCAGTGACCACCCTGGGCAACCAGGCACCATCCATCAAATCAACGGCTTGCTTTGTCGACGCTCCCGCCAGGACCCGAGCACAGAGCCTGACAAGACCCAGACTTCCAGACCTCTCTGACCCTCTCTTCATGGCTGCAGCATAGCTGAGATCCGTGGAGGCGACGAGACATGTGGGACCGGACATCTTGAAAAGTCTGCAACTTGCTAATTGCGCAGCTCCTGAGGCATCCTCGAAGCCGTGCACTGGGGACTGAGAAACCCTGAATCCGAGCTCCACCTGCAACGAAGATCAGCCCTTCACACTCCACGATTTCTGCGTGGGGCCCTTCTGCTTGTGTTCTGCTCGACGCATTGTCCGGTTGCTGGCCCGTTGGCTAGTAGCCTCTGTGATGACAATCCTTTTGAACCAACTCATTGGTCTGGTTGCTCCAGACTGGCCCTTGCCTCCCTGCAAAGGTGAGGCACCTCAGACCTCACTGGTCTGCATCAGAAGCCTTCTTTGAATCCTGCGTAGGTTGCCTTTGCCAAGGCATGTTGACTCCAATCCGGCAGTCGACCCCTCCATCTACGAGAACCTTCGTGGGACAGCTCCTCTCTAGCACCTGGACATCCTCGACGCCTCCTGGTCTGCGTGGCTGAAGAGACAAGCTTCACGACAGCACCTGATTGCTCCTCGACGTCGTCTGGTTCCTTCCTGGTTCCACCCGGTCACTGGCTAGTGACCCAGACTCTGTCCCCTCTGCTTTCAGGTCCTCCTCATCCTCGCCCTCACCCTTGGATCCACCCGGACATCTTCCTCCTGGTCGCCTGCAGCATCTTTCTTCACAGGCTCCATAGACACCTATGCACCCGCCGTCCGTGGGTGAGGTAACGCGAGTACTTCAGTGCTCCCAAGGGTATTGACTATCCAAGTGTCTAGGTTTTTAGTTGTTTCCTTCTAGCTAAACCGGAAGTGTCCTAAATCCTTCTTTATCTAACTTCTAAGTTCCCATTGACTTAACATTGACTCTCGCGTGTGAGTAAAGACTCTGCACGCGCCGCCTGTGGGCCTCCCACTTCTAAACTATGGTTCAGATAGTGTAGCACCAGCGATTCTCTAGGCCCTAGGCCTTTCCTTTTCTCGTGACGTGGTACTTATACCACTTTCTTAATATATGGTTTGCTTCGCCCCTAGGTCCTAACTGTAAATTGTGCAACTTAAAGTATTCTGATTAAGTAGATTGTTATGTGCTTTGGCCTCTGATCTCATAAAGAGTTCAGAGGAGTGTGTTATTAAATAAATACATATATATTTTATATATATCCTGTGTGGTGTCCTTTCATTTGATATTCAAGGGGTTACATATGGTAAAACAGCTGGCTTTACACGCCCTCAAGAGTCTTTTAGCCTAAGACTGTTCTGTCCACGCTACCACTAGGATAGCTGGTCTATAAGGTTGACTTTACAACCATCACCATAAGGGTTGTTTGTACTGGTGCAAGGTGTTCACTAGAATAGTGAACATCATATACCAGGCCAACTTCTCACAGCCGGCCTCTATGGTAGACAAGGCAATGACATGCTCGGAGTGTACTGAGCATCAGCTTAATAAAAAGATTTATTGAAAAACAAAACAAGATTCAGTGAACAGCCCCTTGAGCCGCTCCTCTGCACCATTGCCCAGCAGTGTTGGTCAGACAGAATTGGAATAGATCCTGAAGACCTTGGAAGAGTCATCTGCTAGGAGGCCTTCTGCTGCTAACCAACAGCAGATGGATTATCAGAGAAAACTGTGGCTTTACATGCTGCTCTGTAAAACACACAGATGACCCAAGTGAATCATTCCAAGACTAACATAGTCTTCTCTGACTGGAACAGCCCTTCGTAGCACTAGGATCAAATTGAAATCTCCCGCGCAAGTTCAGGGAGCTGCAGTTCGAACCCGCCGTGGGACAGGTTGTCCCAGAGGCAGTTTGAGCTCAAGACCTGTCGAGGAGCACCAGACACCACTGAAAAGAGCAATCCATCAAGAATCCTTAAACACCCTCCCCCCCCAAGAAAAGACTGATACTTCCAGGAGACACCCCCCTAACAAGCCAGATACACTGAGGAGCTCCAGGTACCCTCTGAAATACAAATCACGCAACAACCACTGGGCACCCTAAAAAATCACAGACCCTTCGAGGAGCACCAGACACCACTGGAAAGAGCAATCCATCAAGAATCTTTATACCCCCCCAAGAAAAGACCAATTCCTCTAGGAAACACCCCCTAACAAGCCAGATACATAGAGGAGCTACAGGCACCCTCCGAAATACAATTCACACAACAACCACCGGGCACCCTCCAAAATCTCTGACCCTTCGAGGATCATCAGACACCCCTGGAAAGACCAATCTGTCAAGAATCTTTAAACCCCCCCCCAAAAAAAGACTGATCCCTCTAGGAAACACCCCCTAACAAGCCAGATACATTGAGGAGCTCCAGGCACCCTCCAACATACAAATCACGTAACAACCACCGGGCACCCGCCAACATCACTGACCCTTCGAGGAGCACCAGACACCACTGGAAAGACCAATCTGTCAAGGATCTTTAACGTCCACCCCCTAAAAAAGACCGGTCCCTCCAGGAGACACCCCCTAACAAGCCAGATACACTGAGGAGCTCCAGGCACCCTCCAAAATACAAATCACGCAACAACCACCGGGCACCCGCCAACATCACAGACCCTTCGAGGAGCACCAGACACCACTGAAAAGACCAATCCGTCAAGAATCTTTAAACCCCCACCCCAGGAAAAGACTGATCCTTCTAGGAGACATCCCCTAACAAGCCAGATACATTGAGGAGCTCCAGGCATCCTCCAAAATACAAATCTCACAACGAGCACCAGACATCCTTTAAAATGACAGATCCCACAACGAACACCACACACCCTCCAAAACCTCAAATCCCTGGAGGAGCTCCAGACACCCTACAAATGACAGATCCACCCAGGAGCATCAGACACACCCCAAAATGCAAATTAATTTAGGAGCATCAGACACCTCCAAACAGATTGATCCATTGAGCACCAGACCCCCCACAAAAGCAAATCTATCATGGAGAACCTGACACTTCCAAAAGGAAAGATCCATCTGCGAGTATCAGACACCCCTAAGGACTGCTCCGTGAGGAGCAACGAGGCATCCGAAGTCCTCGCGTTCTGCCTCAGCCATCGACAGACACTTTCTCTGGCTCAAGTCTTGGATGTCCGGCTTGCTTCTCTTCTTCAGGGGAGCTCTGACTCTCAGCATATCTGAAGCTATCGGGTCGTTCAGAGTCATCCTTCACTCTCAACCAGTAACATCTGCAGCTAATCCTATTACCTCGCTTTATCTATAAGGGTGAGATGCAAAGTCCTGAGAGCATTTAGGGTTCTATCCATGAAGCCAAGTTGAAATGAAATGTAAGAGTTAACTATTACATTGACTTTGCTGTGGTAAGGGAAAGGTTCCTTGGGGAGAGTAGAAGGATTGAATCCAGGCTTAAGAGAGTGAGAGAGAGAAAGGGAGGGAAAATAAATTGAAAGAACATACATTTGAATGAAGAGTGTATCAAGAGTATCAGCAGGTACACGGAACACAACAGACGCATGCAGACGCAAAGAATGAGAAAGGACAAAGCACAGCAACCAGAGGGGGAAATGTACACATAGAAGAGCCCAACGCACAACGTCCATTTGCAAACCAGAACGCGCAATTTGCACTCCGAATGGTCTGGGAATGAGAGTCCAAAATTAGATCTGACTTATGGTACTACAGATGGAAATTCTACACTTGATGAGGGTCTGAAAAAGACCTGACTATTGAATATTAATGAGGCAGGTGCCAATGTGGGACCTCCCCTATGGCTGGGACAGCAGACCTCCACCTTGCATTTGCATTCCCTAAAGGGAACTTTTTTTTTCAAGGAGCCCGTGTTCCATAAAGGGACAGATGCTGCCTTAAAACCAATCCATTATGTGATGACATCATGAGGAGCAGCCAGGAGTCCCCTGGGCGGCTGCGTGCGCCTCCAGAGGCCGCCTGACACGATCCCCAAAGCGGAAGCTGTACTGTGACTGCTTCCCCTTCGCAAATCAGTTACCACCCCAACTCAACGTCTGTAACAGATCAATGGTTTGCAATCGCAACTGTGGTGAAACTATTGTTACATACCTCTTTAATTTGTAAATAGGAGTGGGCTGGCACCTCTTTCACGCCCCCCCCGCTGTTTGGGATTTTGCGAATCTCTGGCTTTGTACATTAGACCCAAGATTGGCAAAGGCCAACAACAACGGATGAGACTCAGTATAAACTACTCACACCATCACATTATTTTATCTTTCTTTTTAGTTTAAAGGAAGTTTTTTTGTTAAGAAAATAAGACATAATACGATAAACAATAAATAATACATACGTACAGAATAATACAGCTAAAATATCTGGGAAAGGTGAATGGAGGTAAAGAAAGAAAAGATAGGGGGATAGAAAGAAAGAAAAGAAGGGAGAGGGTCTGGAGCATCCATATTAGGCATTATATGCGAAAAAATAACAGTTATGCGTAAAAGTTCCTACTTATAATGAAATATTCTATAACTATGAAGTAAACTTTAATTAAAACAGCAGTAATTGTAAAATCAAGAGGTTTGGGGTACTTCTTCAATGCAGGGGTTATGTGCAGAAAGCTTTTTAGCCGAAACATTTAAGAACTCAGTAACGGGCATCCAAAGTATTTCTCGTTTAATAGCAAGCGTGATTGGGTGTACATAGGCTCTATCTAATCTATGATAATAGCAAAGGCCATACCACCATGCTTGAAAGGATACAGCAGAAGCATCCTTCCATGACTTAGTGATCTGTTGAAATGCAATAGCTACGAGTAGATCAATAATATGAACATTATTTTATCTTTCTTGAACTGTTGATACTAGTGTGAGTGCTGGAACTAACATAAGCAGAAACAGACAGACTCAAGGAGGACAGGTACTTAAGAAGGTATCATGAAGAACGTGTAAATCAGAGTACAAAAATATTGAGGTGAGCTTGAGATTGCAAAGCAATTGATATTATTAAGTCAAGGTCCACAAAACAGAGATTGTAGCACAACTTTACAGTCCTCAGTGAAAGCAAGGAAGGCAGCACTGGTAATAATGGTGGACAGATATGAAACTCTGATACTGATTAGGTGAAGTGAAGAATACGATGTATTGGAAAACAATACAATTCATCGCAGATGGCCAAAATCAGCAGACCCAACATCGGCAATTCAAGAGGGCATCTAGTAAACATTCCCCTATTGAAGCCGCATCCATAACAGGTCCAGGAGAACAGGATCCATGCCAGATGCCCGTTTACTTAGGCAGTGGTCATCCTAAAAATCTAAAAAACAAACAAGATGATGGACGGAATGTTGCACAATGGCAAAACATTCACCCCCAGTCACAAATCTGGGTTTAATCCATCGTTATTTTGCTCACCAAGCCACCCCAGTTCAGACATGGCCAGGATAGCTTGACTCCAGTGGCTTAGTGAGCACGGGACCCACGTCTGGGCATACCCTTCCCACATAGGGTGAACAGCAACGATGGATTAAACCAAGATCTGTGACTGAGGTGAATGTTTTGCGATTGTGCAACATTCCGTCCATCATCTTGTGTGTTTTGCTGTTCGCCCTATGTGGGAAGGGTATGCCCAGACGTGGGTCCTGTGCTCACTAAGACACTGATGCAAGCTATCCTGGCTGAAGACGGCTGACAGCCAGAAACCGGTCCTAGGATGCTTGATTCCGGTCCAGGGAAGACATGCTTGGCAGTTCGGGCTGGACTGGTTCCATGAGGAACAGGGTCAAGACTGATTTGCATATGGCCATGTCTGAACTGGGGTGGCTTGGTGAGCAAAATAACGATGGATTAAACCCAGATCTGTGACTGGGGGTGAATGTTTTGCCATTGTGCAACATTCCACCCATCATCTTGTGTGTTTTGTTATCCTGAAAACCTGGCATAGATCGGTCATTGCGGGACCCTTTGCAGGACACCAGAGCTCTAACATGTATATGGCAGAAATTCAAGAACTTTCTAGCCCTTGATCTGAAGAAGAGTGTCTTTTGAGAAGTCCAGAACAATGAATCATGAGGAATCTCTTCGCCTAGATCCTGAGAAGTATAGAACATTACACCAGGAGGAATCTCTCTGCCTAGATCTTGAGAAGCCTAGAACTTTGAACCTGGAGGAAGCTCTTCGCCTAGATCTTGAGAAGCCTAGAACGTTCAACTAGGGGGAATCTCTTCACCTAGAACATTAAAGCAGGAAGAATATCTTTGCCTACATCTTGAGAAGCCTAAAACATTGAACCAGGAGGAATCTCTTTCCCTAGATCTTGAGAAGCCTAGGACATTGAACCATGAGGTATCTCTTCGCCTAGACACTGAGAAGTCCAGAACATTAATTCAGGTAGAATATCATTACCTAGATCTTGAAAAGCCTAGAACATTGAAACAGGAGCAATCTCTTCGCCTAGATCTTGAGAAGCCTAGAACATTAATGCAGGTGGAATCTCTTCACCTAGACACTGAGAAGTCTAGAACATTAATGCAGGTGGAATCTCTTCACCTAGATCTTGAGAAGCCTAGGACATTGAACCAGGAGGTATCTCTTCGCCTAGACACTGAGAAGTCTAGAACATTAATGCAGGTAGAATATCATTACCTAGATCTTGAAAAGTCTAGAACATTGAAACAGGAGCAATCTCTTCGCCTAGATCTTGAGAAGCCTAGAACATTAATGCAGGTGGAATCTCTTCACCTAGACACTGAGAAGTCTAGAACATTAATGCAGGTGGAATCTCTTCACCTAGATCTTGAGAAGCCTAGGACATTGAACCAGGAGGTATCTCTTCGCCTAGGCACTGAGAAGTCTAGAACATTAAGGCAGGTAGAATATCATTACCTAGATCTTGAAAAGTCTAGAACATTGAAACAGGAGCAATCTCTTCGCCTAGATCTTGAGAAGCCTAGAACATTAATGCAGGTGGAATCTCTTCACCTAGACACTGAGAAGTCTAGAACATTAATGCAGGTGGAATCTCTTCACCTAGATCTTGAGAAGCCTAGGACATTGAACCAGGAGGTATCTCTTCGCCTAGACACTGAGAAGTCCAGAACATTAATGCAGGTAGAATATCATTACCTAGATCTTGAAAAGCCTAGAACATTGAAACAGGAGCAATCTCTTCGCCTAGATCTTGAGAAGCCTAGAACATTAATGCAGGTGGAATCTCTTCACCTAGACACTGAGAAGTCTAGAACATTAATGCAGGTGGAATCTCTTCACCTAGATCTTGAGAAGCCTAGGACATTGAACCAGGAGGTATCTCTTCGCCTAGACACTGAGAAGTCTAGAACATTAATGCAGGTAGAATATCATTACCTAGATCTTGAAAAGCCTAGAACATTGAAACAGGAGCAATCTCTTCGCCTAGATCTTGAGAAGCCTAGAACATTAATGCAGGTGGAATCTCTTCACCTAGATCTTGAGAAGCCTAGGACATTGAACCAGGAGGTATCTCTTCACCTAGACACTGAGAAGTCTAGAACATTAATGCAGGTAGAATATCTTTACCTAGATTTTGAAAAGCCTAGAACATTGAACCAGGAGAAATCTCTGACCATGCACCCGTATCACAAATCCAGCAAAACTGCAGAAATGAGATGTTCTTTAATGTGAGCAGGTGGAGAAAGCCCACAGGAGAAGAAAAGGTCAATGAATTAGGGTGTGCTTAGAACAATGAATGGGCTGTGCAGTCTCCAAGTACATAGTGGGAGGCAACTATTGCAACTACATAAACAAAGTTATCTCGATATTGCTGCAAACATGCAAGGTATTTGCAAACGCCCACAAAGAGCTTACACAATCCCAGCCTCTCAGAGCATCGGCGAGACATCAGAAGATGGCACCACATCAGACGGAGAGCTGCCTTCTGGATGCACATGAGATGAGGGAAAGCATGGGCACTTTTCAGGGTTACTCTTACCCCTAGATCTGAATAGCCTCTTAGTGTTACCGCATAGATTTTGCCTACTGGAAAGGTGCATACAGACTCTTCGAAAACTAGTCTGTATTGTGAAATAATCATGAGGTAGCCAATGGAGAATGGCTATTCAAATCCTGTGGTTCTGTAGGTAGTCTTTGACGCAGGGGTTCCAAGCAACTTTTTATTGATCTTGGCATTCAAGCCAGTGTTACGGAACCTGGAAACTCATGTATACCCAATGTTTACACTTGACATCCTTCCATGCGAACCCACATTCACCGATACACAAGGTGTATTTCTGTATGCATGCAAAGGTATTTGTAGAGCACACATCTAGCTAGAGAGCACCTAAGACCTGAACATGAGCGTTCATTATGAGCATCACTCATAATAAACCCGGATGCCCTACTGTGGAGAGGTGGGGCCCGATTCACAGGACTAACTTATGACAAAATCCTAAACGTACTACTTTTGGTATGCACAGAAGGTATTTAGTAGTAGTAAAGTTAGGATTTTGTCTTAAGTTTGACTTAAGACAGACTTAAGACAACTTAACACAGATTTAAGACAAACTTAAGACAAAATCCTAACTTTAGTAGTACTAAATGCCTTCTGTGAATATCAAAAGTAATAAGTTTAGGATTTTGTCTTAAGTTAGTTCTGTGAATCGGGCCCACCGTGTTTTCTGAAGAGGTGTGACTGCATCTCAGAAATATTAAAAACTAAGAAGTTAACTTCTAATTGAATGTTTAAAAAAAACCAGCGAAGACCCACTTGGAAATCCCTTTATGGCTCTCAGTAGAGAAACGGACCCCATTACCTACAGACAGTTTCACCACCCCGCACCTTGAACCGGCGATCCAGCAAGGACAGGCGGCCCAAGAGACAAGGTTCAAGAACAACAAACACAGAGACAGATCCATGCAGGGGCAAGGTGTCCACCTCTGGAATCACCTGGATCCTCAACCAAGAACCCTATGCCTCCATCAACACGACCATATACACATTAGAGAAGAACAACCAACAGTCCGCAAAAACACCACGCCAGTGATCAACATAACACAAAAAACACACTATACAAGTCAATGTATACCGTCTTCAGAAAGTGGCACGGTTATAAAACGAGGCATGAGGACAAGGGGATTCAAGAATGCACAGCAGGCTTGGAACACATGGTTCTTCAAAAAGCAGATCATAGAATGCACGTTTTGGGGTGCACATAACTACACAGTGTAATAGGATGATCTGTGTCTGGAGGGAGGAAAACAATTCATTTACACCAACAAGAATAGACAACACATCCTTAAAGCAATAGTACAGAATCAGTTATGGAGGAGGTGTGCTCAACTATGGAATCAGGAAACTTGGATTTAAACCATGGATTCCTCCTTTGACCATAATTTTGTTGTCTTGGACTAATTACTTCACTTTCCTGGGCCTCGTTTCTCTTATCATAATAAAGAGTGTTTAGTCAGAGGCAAGTGCTGGAAGCATTTATGATAATGAAACAGGACTGAATGGGAAACTGCCTAGACGCTGGAAATACATCCAGTGGAAAGAGCTTCTTTAAAGAAAATAGCATGTAATATAGTTGACCTAGATGTGGGTTTGGTGAGTCATCTCGGCATACAGAAAGTGGGACAGGTTAAAGGGTTTGCTGCAAGACCATACAAAGTTAGCGATTGATCAGTGGCACAAAGGGAGTGAGCTGCCCAGTTAAAGGAGCACAAAAGGAAGGCTAAGAAAGGGATCTGCAAAAGATGAGTGAGAAAGGATTCACACAAACCCGCCGAAGGTGACCGCGGATCGCTGCCGCTGTATCAAACCAACAACGATGGAGAAGGTCCCCGCTGTGATCCGAGTCCTTTATAAACCTGGATGAAATGTGTAATGGGGTGCTCGATATATTGAAAATGTGCTTTACAGACTGGTGTTTGCTCATGTTCTCCTTTGGTGTGCAAATTACTTTATTAATCCACAACCTTACGATTCAGCTACAAATTGGCCATTTTGGCAAGTAATTTAGAGGGTTGCTTGTGGATTATTGAAGTGTAATTGAGAACTGTCTCCCTATGAAATGGAAACCTTTGAGGAGTCCTTTCTTGCATTATGCCCTAAGCTAGTGAGGAGTTGGTTTACCTTTACAAGGGTCATACCTGGGCAAGCAAGAGTCTTCTGATTATGTCTGTGAGTTATGTTCTTTCGGTTCTAGGGTCCCTGGGTGGTATCCATGATTGTGTCATAAAACACTGGTGCCCGGTGGACGTACAAGGACTGACGCACTATTACTTATGACCGTGTTCTTTCGGTTCTAGGGTCCCTGGGTGGTATCCATGATTGTGTCATAAAACACTGGTGCCCGGTGGACGTACAAGGACTGACGCACTATTACTTATGACCGTGTTCTTTGGGTCCGAGGGTCACTGGGCGGTATCCATGATAGTGTCATAGAACACTGGTGCCCGGTGGACGTACAAGGACTGACGCACTATAACTTATGACCGTGTTCTTTGGGTCCGAGGGTCACTGGGCGGTATCCATAATAGTGTCATAGAACACTGGTGCCCGGTGGACGTACAAGGACTGACGCACTATAACTTATGACCGTGTTCTTTGGGTCCGAGGGTCACTGGGCGGTATCCATGATAGTGTCATAGAACACTGGTGCTCGGTGGACGTACAAGGACTGACGCACTATATATAACTTGTGATGGTGTTCTTTGGGTCCTAGGGTCACTGGGCGGTATCCATGATAGTGTCATAAAACATTGGTGCCCGGTGAACGTACAAGGACTGGTGCACTATAACTTATGACCGTGTTCTATGGGTCCTAGGGTCACTGGGCTGTATCCATGATAGTGTCATAAAACATTGGTGCCCGGTGGACGTACAAGGACTGACGCACTATAACTTATGACCGTGTTCTTTGGGTCCGAGGCTCACTGGGCGGTATCCATGATAGTGTCATAGAACACTGGTGCCCGGTGGACATACAAGGACTGATGCACTATAACTTATGACCGTGTTCTTTGGGTCCGAGGGTCACTGGGCAGTATCCATGATAGTGTCATAAAACACTGGTGCCTGGTGGACGTACAAGGAGTGACGGACTATAAATAACTTGTGATGGTGTTCTTTCGGTCCTAGGGTCACTGGGCGGTATCCATGATAGTGTCATAGAATACTGGTGCCCGGTGGACGTACAAGGACTGACGCACTATAACATATGACTGTGTTCTTTGGGTCCGAGGGTCACTGGGCAGTATCCATGATAGTGTCATAAAACACTGGTGCCTGGTGGACGTACAAGGACTGACGCACTATATATAACTTGTGATGGTGTTCTTTCGGTCCTAGGGTCACTGGGCGGTATCAATGATAGTGTCATAAAACATTGGTGCCCAGTGGACGTACAAGGACTGGCGCACTATAACCTATGACCGTGTTCTATGGATCCTAGGGTCACTGGGCTGTATCCATGTTAGTGTCATAAAACATTGGTGCCCGGTGGACGTACAAGGACTGGCGCACTATAACTTATGACCATGTTCTTTGGGTCCGAGGGTCACTGGGCGGTATCCATGATAGTGTCATAAAACATTGGTGCCCGGTGGATGTACAAGAACTGAAACACTATAATTATGACCGTGTTCTTTGGGTCCTAGGATCACTGGTGTAGGAGAGTAGGATCTGCTTACTATGGTTTCCCTTTTTGCGGGTGTTTCACTGTTTTTCGACTTTAGTCTGGCTGGAGCCCTGCTATCCAGGACCCCAGTCTAGCATCTACCTCTCTATAATGATTGCATGTACTATAGGTACACTCCAGTTTGGTTACTGGAGTACCATTGTGAGTCCCTAGTATATGATACACTAGGTACTAAGGGCATAGGTACACAAGAGGCCTACCAGGGCCTGCAGCATGTATTATGCCACCCCTGGGAAGCCTTCCAAAATGACACCACAGGACTGGCTACTGCAGCCTGGGTAAGGTGGTGCATGCACCCCTTACTAAGTTACCTATATCTACCTTGAATAACTGCACACATAAACTTATCCGTCACTCCTATGGCAGGCCTTATCAATCCTGAAGGCGGAGTGCTTGGTTTTGTGTGAGAGGGAGCCCATGCATGAGCTGGGCCCCTCTGCAGCGTTCGGAGCCTATTCTCTGAGGCTGTTCTGTGATGCAGCCAGACATATACTCTTAAGTGCATTATAACCTCGCAGTAAATGCTAACTTTGGAATGGCTGCACTGAAACATGTTGTGTTTGGTGTCAAACACTTCGGAATCCACCCCCACTCCCCCCGCCAATCCAGGCAGCGGGGGTAGAATTCCACCCTTCTAGAGAGAGAGACATGTACACACTGGTCTAACCGGTAATAGTTTAAAAGAGCCCTGGCATCACAGAATGGATGCTGCAGCCACAGACACGAGTCTGGCCTCCTGCTGCTGACCGAAACTCCGGCAGGGGAGGCCTGGACAATAGGTTTCCTGTAACAGGGAGGTGTAACCACCTCCCAGACAGGCTTTAGTGTATTGGGGCTGGGTTGGGTGCACTCCATGAGTGCTTTGAAGTCCTGCAATGGGGGAACATTTGGTGTCCCTGTGCATAAATGTAAATGCCAGCATTTGTAATGCGCACACCTACCTCCGACGGAGGTGTCCCCGCGCTGGGGGCAGTCGGGAAGATTAAGCAAGCTATTGACCAGAGTCACATAGTGCTAGTCTAACCTGCCTCCGGAGCCAGGGATCGAACCATGAACCCTGTAGTCTGGAGTCAGGCACCCTGGCTGCTGCGCCACACCTCTTCCACATAGCCCAGTTCAAACCAGTTGTAGGGGCTACCAGTCCCTGCTCTGGCGCGAAACTGCACAAAGGAAATGGGTGTAACCACCCCTCTTTCCAGACCCTCCCATAGGTGGGTCCCCAGAGTATGTCCAACCCCTTTCTTTAGTATAAGTAAGGGACCCCTGGCAACAGGACTTTAAATTACACCTGGATGAAACTCTGAAACTGAATCCTGGAACTTCGACGCTCTACTAAAGACTAGAGGACTGAAGAATCTCCCTTGGGGTCAAGGAGTGACTCCCCTGCTTGGCAGGCACCAACAAAGCATCTTGCCAGTCTGCATTTACGAAGCTCCCGCAGGACTCCGAAGTATTTGCAACACTGGAAGAGGATTTCCAGACTTCTCAGAGGCCGACACGAGTTCCCAGCAAAGAAGAGACCAGCAGCCCTCACGAGTGACATGGAACCGATACCCCTGGACACTGTGCACATTTGCCTGTGCATTGACGTCTCGACATCCCTTGAAGTTGTGTTTTGGGTTACTTGTAGCCCAAGCCCGAACACCATCTGCAATGAAGATTGTGGGCCTACACTCCACGAGTGTTCGTTGAGCCCGCTTCTTGCATTTCAGCTCGAGGCTCTTTCGCGATCCCTGGTCTGTCGACAGGCGGGTCCCCTCGAAGGCAACTCTGATTTTCCTTGGACTTCCCTGGTTGCTCCAGTTGTGCCCTGACTTTCCACCGCGTGGTGAGTCCCTCGGACCTTACTGGTCCACACCGAAGCATTTCTTTGATTCTTGGGTGGGTTGCTGTTGCCAAGGCTTGTTGGGTCCAATCTGGGCACCGACACCGCAGCAATCGACATCCTTCATGGGACAGCTCTATTCCAGAACCTGGTCATCATTGACGCCTCCTGGTCCTCGTTGCTGAAGAGTCAAGCTTCACCTCTTTCACCTGAAATCACCCGACATCGGTGGGCATTCGACTATCGTGCCCCTGGTCATTGACATGTGACCCAGACTCTGTCTCCCTGCTTTCAGATTCTTCTCATCCTCGATCCAGGCTTGGATCACACCGGACACTTTCCACTTGGACGGCAGCAGCACTTTGCAGCAGATCGCCATTGAAAACGACGACAAAATCCGACACCAAAAGAAACCTATGCACCCGGCTTCCCTGGGTGAGGTAACTCAAGTACTCCGGTGTTCCCGTGGGTGTTGGCTCTAGAACACCTTAAGTATAAAGGGGTTTGCTCCAAGTCCTCTCCTAAGTGTCCTTTACCTTTAAATTTCCAACAGCGACTTTCCCCGTAGAAGTTAATGGTGATTCGTGGCTGTGTTCAGATACTGCACGAGTCCCCCGTGGGTCCCCTGTGTCACTACCTTGGGTGGTTCCTGGTGGCCCCAGTGGTTCTACAGGCTCTAGGCCTTGTATCTATGCAAGTCGCGGTTCTTATACCATTTTCTTAATATATGGTTTGGTACGCCCCTAGGGCTCAACGTATATTGTGCTAATTTACTGTGTGATATTAAGTTTACTGTATGTACTTTTGCCTCTAGCCTCATAAAGAGACTAGAAGGATGTGTTTAGAATAAATACATATATTTTATATATATACCTGGTGTGGTTCTCCTTTCATTTGGTCGTTCACAAGATTATAGACTGGTAAAACAAGCTGCTTTACATTTCACCAAGACTTATCCTGAAGGCTGCTCTCCACAGCTACCACTAGGATAGCTTTCTTTAAAGGTTGTCTTTAACCTACCATCAATAAGGGTCATTTGGAGTGGTGCAAGGTGCCCACTAGAATAGTCGACAGCATATGCCAGGCCAACTTCTCACAACTGGGCGGTATCCATGATAGTGTCAAAAAACACTGGTGCCCGGTGGACGTACAAGGATTGACGGACTATAAATGATGACCGTGTTCTTTGGGTCCTAGGGTCACTGGGCTGTATCCACGATAGTGTCAAAAAACACTGGTGCCCGGTGGAAGTACAAGCACTGGTGCACTATAACTTATGACCGTGTATCCATGATAGTGTAAAAAAACACCGGTTCCCGGTAGACGTACAAGGACTGAAGCGCTATAACTTATGACCGTGCTCTTTGGGTCCTCTTTGGGTCCTAGGCTCACCGGGCAGTATCCATGATAGTGTCAAAAAACACTGGTCGCCGGTGGACGTACAAGCACTGGGGCACTATAACTTATGACCGTGTTCTTTGGGTACTAGGGTCACCGGGCAGTGTCCATGATAGTGTCAAAAAACACTGGTCGCCGGTGGACGTACAAGCACTGGGGCACTATAACTTATAACCGTGTTCTTTGGGTACTAGGGTCACTGGGCAGTGTCCATGATAGTGTCATGAAACACTGGTGCCCGGTGGACGTACAAGCACTGGGGCACTATAACTTATGACCGTCTTCTTTGGGTCCTAGGGTCACTGGGCGGTATCCATGATGGTATACAACCTTTACAACGAATCTTTTACAACGAACTACCATTACAACGCAACTTTTACAACGCAAATTATTACAACGCATTGCTCTGGGGGGCGCTCTAGGATAGGGAATAGGTTAATTTACTATCCAATACCCTTCCCTACTATCCACGGGGACTGGAGTTGGAATAGTAAATTAAACTATTCACTATCCAGCACCCCAAAGCGTTGTAATGGTATGCGTTGTAAAAACCGCGTTGTAAAGGTAGGCGTTGTAAAAGTATGCGTTGTAACATCATACATTTATCCATGATAGTGTCATAAAATACTGGTGCCCGGTGGACGTACAAGGACTGACGCACTATAACTTATGACCGTGTTCTTTGGGTCCGAGGGTCACTGGGCAGTATCCATGATAGTGTCATAGAACACTGGTGCTCGGTGGACGTACAAGAACTGACGCACTATAACTTGTGATGGTGTTCTTTGGGTCCTAGTGTCACTGGGCGGTATCCATGATAGTGTCATAAAATACTGGTGCGCCGGTGGACGTACAAGCACTGGCGCACTATAACTTATGACCGTGCATCCATGATAGTGTAAAAAAACACTGGTGCCCGGTAGATGTACAAGGACTGAAGCACCATAACTTATGACCGTGCTCTTTGTTGTCCTCTTTGGGTCCTAGGCTCACCGGGCGGTATCCGTGATAGTGTCAAAAAACACTGGTCGCCGGTGGACGTACAAGCACTGGGGCACTATAACTTATGACCGTGTTCTTTGGGTACTAGGGTCACCGGGCGGTGTCCATGATAGTGTCAAAAACACTGGTCGCTGGTGGACGTACAAGCACTGGCGCATTATAACTTATGACTGTCTTCTTTGGGTCGTAGGGTCACTGGGCTGTATCCATGATAGTGTCACAAAACACTGGTGCCCTGTGGACGTACAAGCACTGGTGCACTATTACTTATGACCGTGTTCTTTGGGTCCTAGGGTCATCACTGGGCGGTATCCATGATAGTGTCATAGAACACTGGTGCTTGGTGGGCGTACAAGGACTGACGCACTATATATAACTTGTGATGGTGTTCTTTGGGTCCTAGGGTCACTGGGCGGTATCCATGATAGTGTCATAAAATACTGGTGCCCGGTGGACGTACAAGGACTGACGCACTATAACTTATGACCGTGTTCTTTTGGTCCTGCGGTCACTGGGTGGTATCCATGATAGTGTCAAAAAACACTGGTGCCCGGTGAACGTACAAGCACTGGTGCCCTGTAACTTATGACCGTGTTCTTTGGGTCCTAAGGTCACTGGGCTGTATCCATGGTAGTGTCATGAAATACTGGTGCCCGGTGGATGTACCAGCACTGGTGCACTATAACTTATGACCATCTTCTTGGGGTCCTAGGGTCACTGGGCTGTATCCATAATATTGTCATAAAACACTGGTGCCCGGTGGACGTACAAGCACTGGTGCACTATAACTTATGACCGTTTTCTTTGGGTACTAGGGTCACCGGGCGGTGTCCATGATAGTGTCAAAAACACTGGTCGCCGGTGGACGCACAAGCACTGGCGCACTATAACTTATGACCGTCTTCTTTTGGTCCTAGGGTCACTGGGCTGTATCCATGATAGTGTCATGAAACACTGGTGCCCGGTGGATGTACCAGCACTGGTGCACTATAACTTATGACCGTTGTCTTTGGGTACTAGGGTCACCGGGCGGTGTCCATGATAGTGTCAAAAAACACTGGTGCCCGGTGAACGTACAAGCACTGGTGCCCTGTAACTTATGACTGTGTTCTTTGGGTCCTAAGGTCATTGGGCTGTATCCATGGTAGTGTCATGAAACACTGGTGCCCGGTGGATATACCAGCACTGGCGCACTATAACTTATGACCATCTTCTTTGGGTCCTAGGGTCACTGGGCTGTATCCATGATAGTGTCATAAAACACTGGTGCCCGGTGGACGTACAAGCACTGGTGCACTATAACTTATGACCGTTTTCTTTGGGTACTAGGGTCACCAGGCGGTGTCCATGATAGTGTCATAAAACACTGGTGCCCGGTGGACGTACAAGCACTGGTGCACTATAACTTATGACAGTCTTCACTGGGTCCTAGGGTCACTGGGCTGTGCCCGGTGGACGTACAAGTACTGGTGCACTATAACAAATGACTGTGTTCTTTGGGTCCTAGGGTCACTGGGCGGTATCCATGATAGTGTCATAAAATACTGGTGCCCGGTGGACGTACAAGGACTGACGAACTAAAACTTATGACCGTGTTCTTTGGGTCCGAGGGTCACTGGGCAGTATCCATGATAGTGTCATAAAACACTGGTGCCCGGTGGACGTACAAGCACTGGTGCACTATAACTTATGACCGTGTTCTTTCGGTCCTAGGGTCATCACTGGGCGGTATCCATGATAGTGTCATAAAACACTGGTGCTCGGTGGACGTACAAGCACTGGTGCACTATAACTTATGACAGTCTTCACTGGGTCCTAGAGTCACTGGGCTGTGCCCGGTGGTTGTACAAGTACTGGCGCACTATAACAAATGACTGTGTTCTTTGGGTTCTAGGGTCACTGGGCGGTATCCATTATAGTGTCAAAAAACACTGGTGTCCGGTGGACGTACAAGCACTGGTGCACTATAACTTATGACCGTGTTCTTTGGGTCCTAGGGTCATCACTGGGCGGTATCCATGATAGTGTCATAAAATACTGGTGCCCGGTGGACGTACAAGGACTGGCGCCCTGTAACTTATGACTGTGTTCTTTGGGTCCTAGGGTCACTGGGCGGTATCCATGATAAGTGCAGTGGACTGTGACTGGCGCCTATGTGGAGTGGAATTTGAGAAGCGCCTAGGTGGAGAGGAACGTAACTAGTGCCTACATTACGTGGATTGAGCCTGTAGCTAAGTGCAGTGGACTGTTACTAGTGCCTATGTGGAGTGGACAGTGAGTAGCGCTAACGTGGAGTGGATTGCGAATGGCGCCTAAGTGCCCTGGACTGTGACTGGCACCTCAAGGAAGGAGTGATGTCCTGTGTGGAAATAGAGACTTGGACAGGTGGTGAAGTGGGGCCTGTCGAGTGCATTTTAGGACGTGGGTGAGACTGCAGGAAGTGCCTCAGGTGGGGTTCACTATCCTGTGTTCAGGACTATGATGGATTTCTAATCATTAAGATTGTCTATGCCCTTGGCTGTCTTCCACGTGCAGGGATAACCAGACAGACATAGTTCACAATCACTGATCTGCCATGTGACGAACTCACGCTCATGTCGTGAAGGTGTGTTAGGGTTTCCATTGGTTCGAAATGCTTGTGTAGCTGACAGAGGGAAGGAGTGAATATTGCGGATGAGTGCCATGGCCTTCATTCCGTGCAATGATGGGCACAGGTTTGTGCTCAGCTCGGCAGTCTGTACATTTCACTAAGCTTTAGCATGTCATGACATACATTGTGTGATCAGCTTTGGATGTGTGACGTGTAGATGCACAGCCTACTATTCCATCATGGGCAGCTCCTGATCAAACAGTAGGAGACTGCACACGTCTCCCAAATTCCACCTCTACAACCATCACCCATTCAACACCTCATGCCTGTATTCGTGGCACATACAACGCCATGTGACCGCCACACCATCACCCATTCAACACCTCATGCCTGTATTCGTAGCACATACAACGCCATGTGATCTCCACACCATCACGTCCATGTGGCCTTAACACGAATCTGAACACCAACCCTTGGCTAACACCTTCTCACCCTGACCCTAATCCGGATCCTTTCCTTGCGCTAACACAAAGTAATGATGCACATTACATCCGCCAATGAGCCGACACCAAGGTTCTATGTGGGAACACCTGCGGTCAGAGAAGAGGCTGAGAACGGTGAAAGACCTGCTCAACTGACTCCATGATGACCTGAAAAGAAGAGATGGAGATAGAACTTTGAGTGGGAGACAAGACTTCCATACATCTTAAATAAAAGCTTTGAGGAAGGCGAGTAGCGCCCTGGGGGTTGATCGACACAAAGCCATAGCAGATCCAGCTCACACTTTACGGCTCCATATACTGAAGAATTGTGATAGGGACGTTTCTGCCTTGTTCGAAGCCTGGCTCTTCATCAGGTGTCTCTTCTACCTCTCTTTGATAACCATGCGATTGGAATGGCTACAACTGTGGTGGTTCGCGAAGGTTCTCCTGGCGGTGAGCTCTGGCATGGCTTTGAATAGTCTTGTTACATCTTTCACCACCTGGATTCAGAGTTGGTGTGGTAAGGTAGGTGTGGTCCTAGCCACCATTGTACATGTGCCTCCTTAATCAGCCAGTATTGTGCAGGAGGCCCCTGCATCTGTCAGTATTGTGTAGACCTCCTCCTCACTAGCCAGCACTGGTCCTCACCATAAACAGGATTAAGGAGCTCCTCCCAGGACAGGTCCTACCCAAGGATCTCCCCAATCATTCTGCCCCACACACCCATAACCCTTAGGACACCGGTCTACCATTATACTCCAGCGTGAAAATGAAAAATCAACTAACGGCAACTGAATCGGAAAGTCAACTAACTTCAAAGAGGTACTTAACAAGGTCTCCACTCAATCTTGTTATCTTAAAGTAGGAGGAAAATGGGAATTTTTGTTACAGGTTTCTTAATTTGTCAAAATGATTGCATGCTTAATCTCCTTCCTAAACTGGGGTACTCTGAAGTATGATGGTGCTTAAGTTATGAATGATTTTGCTCGAACTCTATCACCCAATCAGATGCAAGACTGACATATGAATGTTTCTGCCCCAGCCCAGTTGACCTTTCCGGGCGGATCCTAACATGTGTCGTGAGTCAACGTTGCTATTCTCTGGCCTGATATATGACTGAATCCCCTCAGCCCTACCAGCCTTTCAGAGGCAAACCAGTCCTGTGGTGGATCCTTTCAGTCACTGGTACTTCACCGTCATTGAAGCCACTCTTCAAGAGCTCTTTCTGGGAACCCTAACATCTGATGGACCCCGCTTATGATCCTGACCTGTCACTGGAGCTCTACCAAGTTGTCTCATGTCGAGGGCATGGTCATCCAGGTGGCTATTGGCCTGGGGGCTGTTGGCCAGCTGCATTCTGCCCCTGAGACTTGTAATTAGACCTTTTCACTATAAGTCAGGGCTTCAAAGCCTCAGCATTTGAAGTTGGCGAAGAAGCCAGGCCTGGCTGTGAAGATCACACTGAGCATGGAATCACATGGCAGATATATGAATGACTGGTACCCAACCCTACCAACCTCCTAGAGGCATGTAAGTGACAGGCAGCCGTGCATAAAATAAAGTACAAATTACACAATCGGCAAGACGAAAACACACAATACAGAATGACAAGATATCCAGATGTATAGTACAAAATTATACACAAATGGCAACTTAAAGCAGTGCGTTCTTTCCCAGGCTGAGTCAGCCCCACATCAGCTGGCGGACAACAAGCCCCTTGAAGGTGGTCAAGAAGCAGCCTCTGGGAGCTGCTCTCGAAGGCTCCAGGCAGACGTCATCAGCCAGCGGACAACAAGCCCCTTGAAGATGGTTAAGAAGCAGCCTCTGGGAGCTGCTCTCGAAGACTTCAGGCAGACGTCATCCGCCAGCGGACAACAAGCCCTTTGAAGATGGTCAAGAAGCAGCCTCTGGGAGCTGCTCTCGAAGGCTCCAGGCAGACGTCATCAGCCAGCGGACAACAAGGCCCTTGAAGCTGGTCAAGAAGCAGCCTCTGGGAGCTGCTCTCAAAGACTCCAGGCAGACGTCATCAGCCAGCGGACAACAAGCCCCTTGAAGATGGTCAAGAAGCAGCCTCCGGGAGCTGATCTCGAAGGCTCCAGGCAGACGTCATCAACCAGCGGACAACAAGCCCCTTGAAGATGGTCAAGAAGCAGCCTCTGGGAGCTGCTCTCGAACACTTCAGGCAGACGTCATCAGCCAGCGGACAACAAGCCCTTTGAAGATGGTCAAGAAGCAGCCTCTGGGAGCTGCTCTCAAAGACTCCAGGCAGACGTCATCAGCCAGCGGACAACAAGCCCCTTGAAGATGGTCAAGAAGCAGCCTCTGGGAGCTGCTCTCGAAGGCTCCAGGCAGACGTCATCAACCAGCGGACAACAAGCCCCTTGAAGATGGTCAAGAAGCAGCCTCTGGGAGCTGCTTTCGAAGACTCCAGGCAGACATCATCAGCCAGCGGACAACAAGCCCCTTGAAGATGGTCAACAAGCAGCCTCTGGGAGCTGCTCTCAAAGATTCCAGGCAGAAGTCATCAGCCAGCGGACAACAAGCCCTTTGAAGATGGTCAAGAAGCAGCCTCTGGGAGCTGCTCTCGAAGATTCCAGGCAGACGTCATCAGCCAGCGGACAACAAGCCCCTTGAAGATGGTCAAGAAGCAGCCTCTGGGAGCTGCTCTCGAAGGCTTCAGGCAGACGTCATCAGCCAGCGGACAACAAGCCCCTTGAAGATGGTCAAGAAGCAGCCTCTGGGAGCTGCTCTCGAAGGCTCCAGGCAGACGTCATCAGCCAGCGGACAACAAGCCCCTTGAAGATGGTCAAGAAGCAGCCTCTGGGAGCTGCTCTCGAAGGCTCCAGGCAGACGTCATCAGCCAGCGGACAACAAGCCCCTTGAAGATGGTCAAGACGCAGCCTCTGGGAGCTGCTCTCAAAGGCTCCAGGCAGACGTCATCAGCCAGCGGACAACAAGCCCCTTGAAGATGGTGAAGAAGCAGCCTCTGGGATCTGCTCTCGAAGGCTCCAGGCAGAAGTCATCAGCCAGCGGACAACAAGCCCCTTGAAGATGGTCAAGAAGCAGCCTCTGGGAGCTGCTTTTGAAGGCTCCAGGCAGACGTCATCAGCTAGCGGACAACAAGCCCCTTGAAGATGGTCAAGAAGCAGCCTCTGGGAGCTGCTCTCAAAGGCTCCAGGCCGACGTCATCAGCCAGCGGACAACAAGCCCCTTGAAGATGGTCAAGAAGCAGCCTCTGGGAGCTGCTCTCGAAGACTCCAGGCAGACGTCATCAGCCAGCGGACAACAAGCCCCTTGAAGATGGTCAAGAAGCAGCCTCTGGGAGCTGCTCTCGAAGGCTCCAGGCAGACATCATCAGCCAGCGGACAACAAGCCCCTTGAAGATGGTCAAGAAGCAGCCTCTGGGAGCTGCTCTCGAAGGCGCCAGGCAGACATCATCAGCCAGCGGACAACAAGCCCCTTGGAGATGGTCAAGAAGCAGCCTCTGGGAGCTGCTCTCGAAGGCGCCAGGCAGACATCATCAGCCAGCGGACAACAAGCCCCTTGAAGATGGTCAAGAAGCAGCATCTGGGAGCTGCTCTCGAAGTCTCCAGGCAGACGTCATCAGCCAACGGACATCAAGCCCCTTGAAGATGGTCAAGAAGCAGCCTCTGGGAGCTGCTCTCGAAGGCTCCAGGCAGGCGATCTTGAACGTCACAGGAGATTATCTTCAGCAGAGTTATTTACTTGCCTTTTCCGTTGAGTAATGAGGTCAAACAAGTTGAGATAATTAATTGTACTCATATTTACAAGCAGCCAAGAACAATTTTTGAGGCCTCCATAAGCCAAAAACTGCTTTACTTAGATACCAGGAATGCTTGACTAGCAAGCATCCCTGGAAAGTTTGGGTTCAAGCTGTAATGTATGAGTTAGAGGCAGTTGAAGAGACGACAACGGGATTGTTGGACGTGTCCTTCCATGCTCTTCAGATAATAAACCTTGCTTTGGTTACATGGACTGTGCAGTGTCCTATTTAACACTGGCGACGAGTGCTGAAGAGTTGCGAGGATTCATTGTGCAGTGGATCAAAAGTATTTAGTTGTGTTAATGGATTGGTTTTCATGTTGGTCTGCGGTTAAGGTGGTGGACAGAGCTGACACGGATGCAGCTTTGTAGTTTTTGGATGAAACCTTTACATCAGAAGGTATTCCTGCATGCGTTGTAAGTGACAATGGAGTTCAATTTTTAGCTAACAAGGCAAGGAAGTATTTTGAAAGACTTGGTATTAGTCACAGAACCACTTTCCTTAATTAATCCGAGTGGAAGCGGAATAGTGGAAAGATGTTAAAAGGAACCATTCAATTGGCTATGAAAGGTGGTGAAGATTGGATCACGCAAGTGGGTAAGATGGTTTGGACCTACCACGTCACCTGTATGGTTGTTACTGGTTTACCATCATTTCTAATAATGCGAGGACGGAAACCACAGTCCAAATTTAATCCATTGTGGTTGTGTTCGTCTGGTATTGAATCTTGGTCAAAGGAAGATGTAAGGAGCAGATTGAAGCGAGTGCATGACAAGAGTAAACAATTTTATGACATGAAACATGGTGTAAAACCCACCAACGTTGAAGTGGGTGACTGGGTGCGGATTAAAAAAACAGGTTTAATCGGTATAGGAGAACATTGTTTTATTTGATGCAGAAGAAGTTGTGGAAGTACTCATGCTGTAAGACTTAGGAATGGTAAAGTTTGGAATTTCAAAAGGGTAGCTGAAGGGAGGAAGTGGAATAAGAATAATGAAAAGATGGTGAGACAGATTGGGATTGGCTGGTGGACGATTGAGATTTGGATATGGATTTGGGTTCTGGTGGAAATGTAGCTCTTTCACAAAATGACGGTACACCAACTGAAAATACGAATGAGGGAACAGGATCTGGCATCTCAGAGGAGCAAGTCGGAGTAAATATGTCTGTTGTGCATGGTGATACCAAAGCGAATGAAGTGGATACTTCTAGTGACAAACAAAAATTGGTAAGGGAAAGGAAGGTCCTTGTTTGGTTAAAGGACTATGTTGTAAACAATGCACAGATTACAATAGATAAAAAAGATTGTAATCCCATAATTTATTCATAGATTACAATAGATAAAAAGGATTGTTATCACATACTTTATTTGAACAATGCATAGATTACAATAGATTGAAAAAAGATTGTTATCACATAATAATATTTATTATGCTTTTTTTTATTTATTATTAATTGCTAAAAAAATGTATTGTGTTTTTTTGGGTTGTTCCTTATTTTGTTTCCATCATCTCTTTTCCTGTGAAAAAAGGGGGAAGTGTTACATTGCTTAGGTACCAGGAATGCTTGACTATCAAGCATTCCTGGAATGTTTGGGTTCAATCTGTAATGTATGAGTTGGGAAGCTGAAGGGAGGACCCCGGGATTGCTGGACGCGTTCTTCCGTGCTCTTCAGATAATAAACCTTGCTTTGGTTACATGGACTGTGCAGTGTCCTACTTAACAAACTCCCTACCCCTTCGGGAGGTAGCTGGTTTTTCACCCAGGATTCCATCTAGGCCATGACATGTGCACAACATTTTACTTCCCCACCTTGTCTTATTACTGTTTTACACTTGCCTGCCTATAGTTGCACACATTTTGTGGCGTTAGGGAAGCCCCCCTGAGGTGTATTATGTAATCGGATGCAAAAGAATCCAATTGCTTTTGCCTTTCTACATTGAAATTCCCTCCAACAGCAAAAATAGGTTATTTTTCAAGTGTGTCAGCAGTTGTTGGCCCAGGAGGCCCTGGGGCATCTTAGAGTTTAAGGATATTCACAGGAGATATATTTACAATGAAATCATTTGCATACTTGTAGTAATTGGCTGTGGCCTTAGAGACGTTATACCCGCCTTCCTTGGATCAATTCCAAGTCTCTGTTCAAGTTTAGTAGATGGTGAGTGGAGAAGCGTGGCTCAATGGTTAGAGCGGCAGACACTGATGCAGAGGTCTGGCCCGGGATCAGGGTTCAATTCCCGCCTCGGCGGCTCTTGGACTCAATTTCCCCGGACCTGATAATTCTTGCCTTGGTGCCTAGTCTAATCATGGGTCCCACTCTATGACGCTGGGCAATAGCTTGCTTAATCTCCACAACGGCCCCAGCAGCGCTTGGATGCCTGGCATCACCATGGGGGTGCCCAGGAGTGGACATTTCACAGGAAAGTCAGGATGGGTTCCACTGCGGTATGAATACAGCGCTACGAGGCCTCCGGGTAGAAGTGTGCTATATAAATACAATACATTTACAAATGAAGAGCTTTATGGCCTTAAGAATAGATGACCCCTGAAAGGCAGGGGTTATCCCTAAATTCATCTGGAAATTGACCATCCTACCAGAATCTTTTCAGACCAGAGGACCAGATCCACATCACAATGGCTTCATGAACTATATATACACGTGTTCACAGATCCCAGCATCCTACTGTACAGAGAGAGAAAAACAAGATGCTATTGGCGTTTCTTCTTACCTCATTGATTAGGAACTGCAGGTGGAGGACGGCGGCCCCGCTGCTGTGCTGACAGTGGCAGTCAACGCCAGGCCGGCCCAATCTGACATTGTCAAAGTCAAGGAAACTGACACTCGGCCATGACAGAGATTAATGCTGAGGAAGAAACAAGGAAACCAGACAGTCAGCAATTAACCTCCAGATGCACAACTGCGCCTGATTAGGGGAAACAAAGATGCTCTCCTGGCCCTCAGCTGATCTAATTAAGGAACACAGCAGCCCCCAGCTCCAGGTAAACACAACACAAGCCTGAAAACATGCCAGATTATGAGAGATCTATTCCTGGCTGTGATTCATCGATTAAGGCGCGCGAAGGCGCCTGGAGAAGCCGCGCGGGCCAGCAAAACACCGCTGGCGGCTCACCCACTGTGCAGTACAGTCGCGCAGCGAAAACCGCCACACAGGTGTATTTACTTACCTTCCTGCTCACTGCTAGCGCTCAACCTCTGCTTTTTCAGCCTAGTCAGCGAGACAACTTAACAAGAAATCACTAGTGTATGGAACATTACACTAACCATTCTGTGAGCTCTATTGACTGTCTCCATCGTTCAATGTCTATTTACTGTGCTTTTTTTGCTCAGCTTCACCTTTGGCTGCAGGGCCTGCTTTTTTCAGGGTTAAAATGCGATATAACCAGGGCCGCTGGAATCATGCGATTTTGGGGCTTTTTTCGCACAATTATGGATTTGCCACATTTGCCAAATAATTCCCCGCCTGGCCCATCATTTTCAGATTTTAACCTAAAAAAATCGTTTTTTGCTCAAACTGATCAAAAGTTACTAAAAATGTAGCGCCACGTGTTGCTGCGCGTTGTCGGCTCTTCCTGAAGGCTGATTGGTCACCTTTCAGGAGCTAAATGGTGCATTTGAGTGTTAAATTGGTACTTATGAAGGAAACATTTGCTAAGACAGTATTAACAACTGTAAAAATAATAAAATAATGAATCAATATTGTCACAAAACATGACGTATAATGCTGCATATTTAGACTTTCCCAGCTGCACAATTTCGTGAATTCTGCCACATCATTTAATTTGCTCATCTCCTCCCACATTATTCCAGCTGTACTGGTATCACCCACAGCTGTGTCCACAATATCTTGAAGGAGAGAGGTCTGAGTCCAAACTCGTATGTGTTTTTCTCTGGATAGGGGGACTTGTCATTGCCCCCCTATTCCCACCCCCACTGGAGCATGCCAGCCCAGAACAAGCCTCTCCCTCCCCTTTCCCTACGCACAATTAACTGTTTTAAGACCAGTGCTTTCTTCCACTTGAAGGCTGGCTTCCCATTACAGAAACAGCTATATTCAATTATGCTGGGGATAATGTTTAATTAAGTCTCTGTTCCTGAACTTACTCTGGGAATTTTGCACTTTGTGTAAAAGTGCAAAGTTGCCCAAGGTTGCTCCTCACAGTGTACTTATAGTCAGGGCCACTAGAATTATGTGATTCTGAGACTGTAGCATTTTCCAAAAATGTTGGCTATGATGCATTTGCTACATAAGCCATTCTCTGTCACATAATTTGCAGCTTAGAAAAAAAATTGTTTCTAGCTCAAAGGGATCAAAATCTACTGGAAATGCTGCAACAGGTGTTGCAGCGCAGTGGAAGGCCAATCAGAATGGTTTACACGTCTTTTCAAATGCTAATTGATGTATTTGAGTGTTAAGCTGTTGCTAATGATGTGGATTCTTTGCCCAGACAATGTACATTTGAAACAAAGGCAAAATAATGCAGTCGGTTCACATAATTTGCCTTTTCTTGCCACATAATTTAGTCAACCCAGTCACATAATTTTTCCAACCCAGCCGCATAATTCCAGAGGCACTGGCTATAATTCAGCAAGTCTCTGAGCCTGATAGTCCAGTGGCATGGATTTCTTGTTGCCACTCTATGCGACCTTTCTTTATTCTTAGTGTGTCCTGTGGCTAAGGTTTTTTTGTGGATTTCAGTGGTGTTTTTTAATGTTACGTTCAAATATTTTAATAAACACATGCCGGGACACAGCTGAGGGACATTCACCAGCTCCTCACTAAATATTAGGACGTTTTGGGAGGGTGGGGGGCAACCAAGCCACCAGCTTAGTATCTTGTGAAACCTGTACAATTTTAAATTACACCATATTAATTTGCAGCGCTGCATTGTAAGGCACTATAAACTTGATGCCGTAGGCGTGCACGCCACTGCTTTTCTGCACTGTTTGCTGACTACATTAAGGTGGTGCTGCTGTTGTGAGGACATTCATAGCTGCCAAATGTCTCCTGGCAAATGTCTGACTTTCAGTCAGGCCGAACCTTTGGACAGACATCTCACTGTATTCCTTGACTTGATTTTTTGCTCTTAAGGTTGTAACAGTGGCCTCAAAAACCCCAGCATTAAAGTGCAGTTGAATTAAACAAAAACAGGATTTGCTGAAGGTATCACACATAGCAATAAGACACCTAACAGCTGTGCATTTTGTATTTGGAAAGTTATGTCATGTTTTCACCACTATCCCATGTGCAGGTGACAAAAGTCTTTTCATATGTACCTGCCGCTATACTTTGCATTGGCTATTGAAAGCCAGGGGTGTTGGGTAGGTGACCCACTACCAATACCTACTTGTTAGAAAAGGGGAGGTGCATCAAAGGGTTTTACCCATTCTGTGTCTGTGGGTAAATATGAGATGCCAAGGTTCTTATGAGCCAGCCATTTCACCAATCAGTAAAAAATGAAACACTGCCAAAAGATCAATTATGATTTTAATATTACCAGATTCTCTACAGTGTATAAAATAACTAGTCAGACCAAAACCCTGCACCTGTAGTCCAAACACACAAAACTAGAGGAAAGAAAAGGAATAGGAAACAATGCTTGAGTGACAACAAAACTTAAGCAGAATAATCTTAGACCAGTGTTTCTTGCTCCAACCTTATCAAGAAGAGTTACATTGTGTTGGCTTGTTCAGAAAAAACAATGTCTCATTCTCTCTCACTTTTCTTTCTTTGAATAGCATGTTTGTTTTTGGTTGTGCACTTATTTGTCAGTCTTTATGTGTTTACAAAAATGAGAGCTGTTACCCTATCAGTGGGGTTTTACCAGTTATTATAGGGTCAAACTTAAAATATCACAGCCTGTTCATTCCCCAATGCAGGGAACTTCCCACTTCTAGAAGTATCCCAGAGGCCTTCCCTGATCCAGGAAGTCCCTAGGGGCACTCTGCTTATTCATGCAAGTTATGAGGTCGCCATCCCAGACCTTGTATGTCAGTAGGAACACTTCCATCTGTAGAGCCGGGTGAATCTGGTGAACGGAAAGCCATTGGCTTCACAATGTTGCTTAGCCCTAAATATTTGGTACCATAACGTTCAACTTTAAAAGCTGGTCTTACCGAGTACTGGTGCTAGAAATTTGTTTTTCCAAAGATGTAATCTTAGAATACACAGTTTGTAAACTCCACCACTGTAATATTTCACGCTCATTTAGAATTACTTACCTGTTTCTAAGAGCTTCAGTTCCACATCAATTCGTCTGAAGGAAAATCTACTTTACAATTTGCTAGGGTCCCTGGTAGTGCAGTTCATAGATGTCAAGTGACCCAGCAGTTATCCATAACACTTTTAGCCAGTCTCAGCACTTAGAACTCTGTGGCATTTTGTCGCATACCAATAATAGGAATGGTGAAACTACAGGCACCAAAATGCAACATGCTGTAAACTGAAAAGCCAGTCCGAGCTGTTGGGGTTGTTTCACACATAACATGGGACCACTGGCAGCACTGGCAGACATTTCTACAGCGCCTAATTTGAGCCGGTAGTTTCCGGTCCTCGGCACTGGCACTTAATTGTCAACACTGGTGCTTATGACAGTCTGCCACAGGTGGCACTGTCTTGCTAATTTAGAGATGACCACAAAAGTTAATTATTAATTCAATTTACATTAACATTTACTATTACCTACCGCCAAAGCTAATAGTATAGCTATTGGGGCATGAAATGGTCCAAATCGTCACATATTTAGAAGTGTGGTAATTCGTAGTTGTGTTGCTACTCTCATTGGCAGTATGGCAGGGGAAATGTGTGGTGCAAGCTGCATCGACCTCCTGACGAGAGCCCTGGCATTTATATTTTTCACAAATTAAGCACTGCATTTCTACCATAGTTAAAGAACACATTGACATTTGTAAACTTAATCACAACTCAAAATCCTCACAACAAAGAATCCAGCTATCATTCGTTTTAAAGTAAATATACTGAACTAATAGTTACATTATTAATGGCATATATACCCCAACTGGAGAGAGTTGCAAACCACTGTGCAACAACTATGAATGTAGAAAGTGAAATATGACTCTCTTTCATCATCCTACATGGTCTCCAGCTTTCATTTAGCCAGCAAACCACTGTTGCCCTCCTCTGTTTCATTCATCCCCTGCGGCTCTCTTCTCCACCCTACTACATGGTTCTTTGTTTCATGCAATCACCACCATTTCAGGGATACAAATATTTTGTAATATTGCATCTGCCCTTGTCCCATGCAGTCTCGTGATCACAAATCCTGGTTCTATGCTGAAATAATTGCACGTACATCTACTGGGAAGCCATTGCACATAGCCTGGCCTTGCCTCCCCCTTTGTACCTGAACCTCAGGGATTGACAGAATCCCATTCTCAAAATTAAACTGTTCTCATCTCACGAGTTTAGTAATTCCACACAAGGGTAGCAAGTGCCAATCTGTAAAATAGGGTTTCCAGCTATGAGGAGAAAGGCTCTTGCATTTGCCTTTTATACAACTTCATGGACGTCGACGATGAACTTCCAATACATGCTTCTGGAGCTATGGTGTCCAACGCAGGTTTAGGAGGGCCAGATTAATGCCAGACTTTCAGAATATCCATTCAAGGAAAACCTTCATAAAGGTAACGTAATGGCAACTGGCAACTAATTTATAGAGTCATTGGTTATCTAAAACACAAACATGGATCTCACCCTCCCGAACCTACATTAGACACAGGTCTCCTGGAGTCTTAGGGAAGAATCAAGACCTTAGGTCCAATAGAAAATAGCCTACACTTCCCTTTGCATATTTAGCACTGCGGCTTTGTGTCGACAGTGGGATGGGGGGACTGCCCTACCTAGCGCTACGGCCATATGCAATGCTTCGCTGGGCAGGAGCACAGCACGCCCTTTAAATACCTACGAATGAGTCTTTCTTCGCTTTGACATTTCTGATGAAGGCCTGACAGGCTCACAATTCTACTTCAGAAACGGCCTGTAGAGGGCAGCAGTACATGCAAGGCTGGAACCAGGAGCAGGATCCACCTTTACTTCCAATACCTTTAGAGTCAGAGCCAGAGCTGAGGTTAATCAGTGAGGTAGACGTGGCTGGGCCCATTGGGGGACAGGCATTCAAAGGGCAGATGCATACGGTAAAGCACCTTCCCTCCGCATCCATGACCCGCATGTTGTCACAACGCGGTCGTTATAACGACCGCGTTGTGACAACGCATACCATTACTCCGCAAGACGTTACAACGACTTGCGGAGGGGGGAGAAGGTGTTGGATTTAAAATCCAGCACCTTCCCTAAAGTCTGCACAGCATGGAGTTGGAATAGTACATTTTACTATTCCAACATCCAGCACCCCCCTTCACAAATCATTGTAACAACTTGCAGAGTAATGGTATGCGTTGTCACAACGCGGTCGTTTTTACGACTGCGTTATGACAGCATGCGGCAAAAAGGTATGCAGAGTGAAGAGGTATACTCGGATGCATCCCTTTGATGTGCATGTCAGAGCCTGAGGGGCAGCAAAGGGCATCAGTACAGGCAGAGCTCTGACCCTCTTCTCCTATAGAACCCTATCCTCCTGCCAGGCCTCCAGAGGTTATAGCATGTTTTGTTCCAGCCTAATAACTGCTTGTGGATGAACAGATCTCCAGACACCAGGAAATATCTGACTGTTGCTCTGGCAAGCCACTGGCCTGGTGCACCTTCTGTCCCAAATTATCTGAAGGCTCGGCTCTCAATGAGCCCTCGGTGGAGTGGCTGGCAAGAGGCTGGCGAGGCGGAGGCATGACATCCGTCTCCTCAGCCGCAGCCTGCTCGTATGCTGGGCATAGATGAAGGAGCTTCGACCGACATAGCAGGATTGTTGTCGGCAACATTAGTTAATGCACCTAGCCCAACCTGTCACAGAGAGGTGACAGACCAGGGGCACTATTATACAATGCGACGCATTTTCCTTGTTAGCGCTGCGCGCACCTTTCAAAACTTGTGTTTGGCACCAACAAGGAGTGCGCCATATTAGATTAAAAGCGCTGGCCCCAGGGCCGCTGTGAACACGTGCTATTCTGGGGGCAGTGCATTCAAGTGAAATATGGAGCAGCTTTGAAGCAACCGCCTACACTTTTACAACGGGTGAGAGATCCCCTGGCAGACGGGTGAAGTGAGCAACTGCACCCACCTGCACAGTAATGTCTTGGGGGTCAATGAGAACCCCCTGCACTCCCTCCTTCAGGGCTGCCATCAGAGCGCGCATAACAGTGTGCCACCTTTAGGTGACGGACTGTCTACACGCCTCCTGATGCTTCTTTACCTTTGCACCCATGTCTACAGTACGGCACAGGTGCAGAGGTAAAGAGATTCCATCATTTGCATGAAGCCGCGCCCCATGCAAATATGGGAATGCCGTCTGATGATAGCTCTGGCACTATATGTACGTCAGTGCTACATGTAATACAGAGCCTGCGGCCCCTTCGATAATACCAATGTGCCCTGGGGCACTCAACGTGGCCACCTACGCTTGTTGCGCCCCGGGGCACTTTGTATAATACGGTCCCAGATGCTCATTTTGTTTTCCATCCATGAAACACCAATGGGGAAATGTGTTTTTAAAACCAAAAATGTTCCTTATTGGCACTGGTCCAGAGGGCATCAAGAATATTTTACATCGATACATTCCCTCTAGGAAACTCAGGTCAGCACACAAGAATTTGCTCATAGTGCCAAGGTTCAGCAAGATCAGGTGGGGAGGCCGTGCCTTCTCTACGGTTGCGGCCAAACTCTGGAACTCCCTCCCCAATGATCTCCCTGATCTTCCCTCACATTTGCTGTTCCGCAAAGCTTTGAAGACATGGCTTTTTACTCAGTCTGCAGCTTAACATTCTTTAGCCCTCTCCATGCATTGTCCGCTTTTAGCGCCTTGATGCCCTTGGGCTAAGTCCGCGCTTTATAAGACCCAGTTTCATTCATTCATTCATTCCTTATACAGTGGAAGTTTTCTCTTAGTGCCCGAAAGAGCATTTCTTCCTGCCTAGGACCACAATGCTGTACAATTTAGTCCAATGCAAGCGAACATTAAGCAGATTTAGAGCCAAACTTCCTTGGCGAACTTAAGGCAGCCCTCCCTTAGAATGTGAGGTGGTGGTGTTTCAATGGCAGAACTGGCCGAGTCTGTCAGAAACACAGCTCCCCCCTAAATGAGGCAGTGGTACCAAGAGTCGGGTGGAGGGAGTATTCACAGATGTTCGGCTCTTAGTATTGGCTTGGGGCCTTTAAACCCACATATGGCTCAAATGGTGGGACACTAAGCACTGCAACATTTCCAACACAATCGGCTCCTACTAGTTATTTGCCCCCACTTAAAATGGCTGGCAGGAGTGCCTGGATGGAGAGGGTCTGGCTCGAACGCAGCGCTCCCTCGCAGCCACACGAGGCTGGTATTCAAGCATTTGCCAGGACTGGTTTTAGTGATTTGTAAAGCTTCAGAAGGTGAGGAGGTATATTAGAGATGCATACAGCTGCCTATCTCCAAGCTAGACAGTCAATTTTGTCCTGAAAGATCAGTAGCAGCAATTTCAGCAGCTGGGGACCTGAATGATTCTGGATTAGGAGACCACAAGGATCCGACTCATACGAGGGCTCACTGAGCTTGCCTTCGATAATGGATGTCGCGAAAATAATCTTCAAATCATTGGTACCTTAATGGATGAACATGCCCATCAGTAAACCCGAAACATGCGGGTAACCGAGGGGGTGGCCGCCAATCAAAGAGCAGCATTTTCATATATATTAAAGGGCCTGCTGACCTCCAGAAGCGTACATGGATTTAACCTGCCCACTCCCTCTCCATCTCCTTATTTTGTACTGTGAAGCGTGGGTCAACTTTGTGAAGTTGCTAAAGCCCTGCTTATGGAAATTCCTATTCATAGGAGTGTGGCGGTGCGCCATATTCATTTATGAACATCACCTGCATCGAATAGCTGAGATATTGAAAGAAATTGTAATGCGCGCACGTGCCAGGTGAGAGATGAATAGTACATCAGGAAGCAGGCAGAACAAGGCAGGGTGTCTAACAATGGTCTTCGCGGAATTTCAAACCACCTTGATAGCTGTTACTGGAATCAGCCTTAATGCCAGCTATTTTGGATAGCAGGGCTTTGAATAAACCTTCTGAGCGAGAGGTGGATAACAATTGACCCTGGCAGCTGAGATCCTGACACCATGAACATCAACTCTTCCAACATTCAAAGTCTCGCCTCTTCTCAGAGCTGAGCGAGCGAACAATTGGATTCCGAGAGAAAAGTGTTTGCACATCAGTGGTCTAGTCAGCCCATCCCAATCAAAAGAGGCTTTCTCCCGGTAGAAGAAATCCTTCAAGCACAGTTTGTGTGCTTCTAAGTGCTCGAGTCCCACCTGAGCATTCACTTTTCGACACAAGCAATAAATGCTTAAGAGGATACGCAAGTCTTTTTTCCATCTCTACTTGACAAATGTGCTGCTGCCCTGCACCTGATAAAATTGACGCAGCGGCGGCTCTAGGCTCATGGCGGCCCTGGGCAGGGAGCGTAGGTAGGGGGCTCCGGAAGAGGCGGTCCGGGTGGGGCGGAGCCCCCAGGGGGGTCAGGATGTTTGGAAGTGGAACAGAGCCGGAGGCCGCCAAATCCCTGCCAGGGGCCACCACGCAAATATGTATCCATCCTCAGAGGATTATTATACTAAGGATATATATTGGCGTGGCAGCCCCTGGGGTTTGTTGGCCCTGTGCAGGTGCACAGCTTGCATATGCCTAAGGCCGCCCCTGATTGACGCGATCACATCAAGCTTGTCTGTGCAACAAAAACAGACCACAAAAAAGACGCTGCTGCTCGCCTCTAACAGCGTGAAGCAGCCCTGCTGTCCTGCAGTGGGACACCTGCTGTGAATGTTTCTGGTATGGTAGAGCAGAATCTCGGAGCCCTTTAGGCATTCCGGCATTTCTCTTTTAAATTGGCATTATAAGAGCATCACATTTGTTTTTACAGTGCTTTAACTTGTGCTTTTTAAGGAAACTATTATTTGGTCAGATATTTCTGCGATGTTTGCATGTCTTTGGAAAATGGCAGGGAATCTGTGCATAATTGCGATAAATATTTGATAACCTGGAAATAAACACCAGTCATCCTGGCTCCCAAATCCAGCCACATAGGGTTGATGCAGCTGCACCCAATTTTTCATATTTGAAACCTTTCAGTTGCTCACGCCCCATAAGGCTGTTTTGATCTTTCTTTACTCACAGGGTGATGCAGATTGCCTACAAGAGATAAAAATATGACTCCTGATCTTTACTATCGGGATAGTAGACCCAATGCACAAACACAGTAGTCTATTCACTGTGTATAGTGCACAGACTGTCAGAACACCAAAATCCCACAAGGCCAAAGCACTGGATGTGAACCTCCTTCTGTTTTTTTTATATATATACTTCTTTTTAATGGAAACATAGATTCTGACTTTACTGTGCATTTTCCAGGGGTGCGTATTATGACTAGGGCTCCCCGTTTTATAGTATTTATTTTTTGGCCATTTCGTCTGTATTTATCCATATTTAATTCTTGTTTTGCGTAAAACGTACATTTCCATATCTATTTAACTGATAGATGCGCACTCATACTTTGATGTATGTCGTGTTTTAGCCATTTAAGCTGCCAAATATTACATAACAATACATCCACTGGTAAATACTAGCATTATACCATACATGTATGTTGACATATGCCGTTATTTAAAGATATTTCATTCTGTTATTTTAATTTCGCATGCTGTCCATCTGCTCAGCTGCTAGCCTATAATTCGTGAAAGATAGCACGGAGAGTCACAATAATCTGTATTTATCCACTTTTAAAAATAAATGCAGACAGAAAACACATTGTCTTCTGTCTGTATTTATCTGTAAAAATCCATAAAAACAGTGCCACCCACAAGTCAATAACCACCTGAAGCTCGGATAATGCCAAACATCATCCGCTATCACAACTTGCATTAAACATGTCAAATACCCACCGTCCCTTCCTGAATCTTATCTCACATCCAGATCATGTAATCCATTTTAAATGAAATACAGAACATGAGTTGATTAGTAAAACAAAGTCTATTTACTATCACAATCGCTATAGGTTGTATAAAAGCACAGCTAAATAGATAATAAAATAAAAGAAAGGCCTTCAATCTAAATACCTATCCCAGGTCTCACACATAGAATGTATAATTAAATACATTATTACATTTTCAAATTTTATTTCACCCTCCCAGCCCTGGACCATATTGCCATCGTAGTAAGACCGTTTCAAAATGGGCCACGGTAGTCAAGTAGATTCTAACAAATACTAATGAATGATATGTTTTGGCTGCAAATCTACTTATACTGCCTGCATCAGGATGTTGACAGTAGTGCTCTATATTTCATCTTGAAATGGATTCAACATGATCTTGGAGAGACATCTCACTATAAACACAAACGCTTAAAACATATAAACACACAAAACAATCAACAATACTGCAGTGAAGTCTATGTGGGTGAGCTAGGTTATGTTTTCAGACCAATTTTCTTACATGTTCTATTCTATTTATCCACGTATCAATCTTTTCTATCTTTCTATATGACCTCGAAATCCTTTTCTCCTTCACTGATACATCGAGTTCCCCTTGGTTTGTGTCTAGCTACAAATCTGTTTACTATAAACATAGAACACAGGGGCCCTTCTGTTGGTGCAGTGACATAGCTGCAGTTGGTAGCTGTTTACCCTACACAATGGTATTATAGACTTTGTGCACTGATCATTGTTAGTTACCACATCTACACAGCGGGAGTAGACTTTCTGTGTCTATGTTCATAT
This sequence comes from Lissotriton helveticus, assembly GCF_964261635.1. NCBI lineage: Eukaryota > Metazoa > Chordata > Amphibia > Caudata > Salamandridae > Lissotriton > Lissotriton helveticus. Next base: position 68,311,839 of record NC_136069.1, read on the forward strand.
ATTGCAGATAGTGTTAAAACAGACATGTCTGTGCGTATATCGGCTTTCCTGGAACTGCATACACGTGCATAGAGCTGCTTTCCTTCGCAAGGTCAAAATATCCTCCGCCTTGTGGGGAGCTGTGTCTCCCTTACAATATTTAAAAAACTATCAGCCACATGCATCAACAGAAGGAACTGCGATTCCTAAATAGCGATTTTTAAGGAATCGCTATTTAGGAATCGCAAAAGCCTATGCATGTAGGAATCGCAATAAAAATAGCGATTCCTACACATTCCTTAAATGCGACTCGCAAATTGTGAGTCGCAATTAAGGAATGCTGTCCCATTCATTCCTGTGGGCCTCCAGGCCCATAGGAATGAATTGGAGATTGCATGAGCAATTTACGAGTACCAGTAGGTACTCGCAAATTGCTCATGCAATTTCAAGGGTACATGGGTGTCAAAATGACACCCTGTTGCACCCCTGAAATTGATCTGTGCACATATGTTGCACACACACATGCCCGAAGGGCATGTGTGTGCGCAACATGAAACTTTGAAAAATGCACAAAAGTGCATTTTTTAAAGTTTTTGCAAATTACCATGAAGTTCAACTTCATGGTAATTTGCTACTCTTATTAGCTAAATCGCTAATTGTTTGACTTTGATGCATTGCATTTAAGGAATCTCAATTTGGGATTCCATATATGCACTCGCAATTTAAGGAATCTCAATTTAGAGATTCCTTAAATTGCGATTTTTGCGTTTGGGATGATGCATACCAAATGCAAAAATACCGGTCGCAAAGGGGCAGATTCTGAGGATCTGCCCGTTTGCGACTGGTTTTTAGTTTGATGCATGTGGCTGAAAGAGCCGCAGGGTCTCCACTACACGGATTGCGAATTAATGAAAATAAATGGACAGTATTTCTAGGGAGACTCGTCCTCCCTGGCAGAACTCAATAATGTTAATACCCTTTGCTCCCAAATGTTGGGCCTATCAAACTTTAAAAACAGTCAGCTGGCTCCCTCAATAACTCCAAGGAACCCTACAAGACATTTAAGTTTATGCTACTGGAGCAATCCTATCTCTATATTATCCACAAGACTCACACATTCAATTACTTACAATTAACTTACTGTAGTTTTTAAAGCAGCCTTCATCAAATGGAGACAATATCTTGAATTAGCAAAACACCGTCTAACGGTCCTCAGTGGTTATAAGAATTTACATTGTCTGAACTCAACAGTAAAATGTACTACATTTGAAAATCAATGTCTAAGCCGAGAATGTGCCCATTCTTTTTTATTTTATTTCTATTTGCCTACAAAGCCAGGTATCAACTTTGCACTAAATTTAGAAATACTGATGCCTTGTTTGGCAGTTTAATCCTGAAGTACTGCTAATGGCATCCAGATAAATGTTAAATGCCTTCTAATGTTATTTTAGATGTGGCTATTGATTATTGGGAATTCCAGTGAATGGAAATTGGAAGAAAGCGCACTGAATGGTGAAACGTCGACATTGAACCCATTGATGCTACAACAGAATTATGACAACCCAGGAGCAGGAGAAAATTAAAGAGGCAAAAATCACTTTTTCTAGCTATTGGTGTACCAAGAAATGTGTCTTATGTACACTAGCATTAGCCTACGCAATACCAGGGCTACATCCATAAATAGAACACCTTTCAAATACATAAGATGAGCTGAAATCCCAAAGGAAAAGCTTAAAGAGAGCATTACAATATTGCAAACATGTGTCTACAATACAATCACCTGCCTTCCCGCCTACAGTTTTTGACCATCTTACAAAAGCAGGTTATCAGTCACAATGCAATGGGCACACATAATATTGAATAAACAAGGCTTGTGATGCTGCTTCACTTTCACTGAAATGGTTTGTATTGGCTCATTTTGCACTGGGAATCTGTTTTTAATAAAGTTATTATCACTTGCCAAGAACTACTTAAGATTCACCAATGTCTTTTGTGACTAAGCAGTCATGGGATGCTCAGCGTTTACATCTATATCAGAATTTACACACCAGTGCACATTTGCATTGCCTGCACTCAGACATGTATAAAGAGATAAAATAAGATGAAATCTAAGTTGATTGCTTCAGACCAACACATGGGGATCACGTTTGTCAAGCTACTAAATAATTATGTTCACGTCAAATAACCCTGACATGCTGTTCTCCATTGGCGGTGCTGTTTTCTATTGTGTGCTTACAACTTCAAGTTTCTTCTTTCGATAGAGAGTTAATATGCATCTGTTAATAATCTTTCATCAGCAGTTTTCTGAGAAGGTTTGTACACATGAGTTCATCTGTAGTACCTGTATGAATGGACACGTTAGTGGGTGACTACTGTTACACAATCTTTGCCTGCCTTCTCCACTGTTTGTATTGTCACTGCTCCCTAGTATAGATGAGAGAACCGCTTTTCTTCATTTCAAAGGGAATCTTGTTAAGATAGTTATGTTACCACATTCTGGTGTTATGCCAAACACTGATTACTTACTAGCCAAAGGAATTTCTGTATGAACTGAAATTTATGATCAATTAATTCATTTTCACAAATAAATAAATAAAATAAATAAATAAAATACAGTCAACGTGGAAAAAGCAAACATGTTAATGTTAATGTTAATGTTAATTGGGCTCTTCTATAGCGCAACGGCTACTCGCAATGGAGTGTCCCGGCGCTTTAGCGAAGAGGGCCTTTATTGGAAAGGAAACATAACTGAAATTAAAAGACTTCACAATTCATAAGTAAAAAGCCAGGTTTTTAATGCCTTTCTAAAGGACATCAGGCTGGGGGCTTGTCTGAGAGCAAGGGGCAATTTATTCCAAGCGTGTGGGGCCAGGTAGTGGAAAGAGCGCCCCCCTTGTCTAGTCCGTTTGATGGAAGGAACGGACATTAAAAACAAGGAGGCAGAGCGAAGAGCTCTGCTCGGTTTATACAAAACAAGACGCTTTTTAATATACCTGGGACCCAAGTCGTGAAGAGCCTTGTAAGTTAACGTCAAGCTCTTAAACAGCACCCTTTTGGCTATAGGGAGCCAGTGCAATTCCTTCAGCAAATTAGAGGCACTAGCTCTTCTAGGGAGACCATAGATAGCCCGAGCGGCTGAATTTTGCACAACCTGAAGTCTCCTTACTAGATATTTAGGAAGACCTAGATAAAGGACGTTAACATAATCCATGCAAGACCCTACCAATGCTTGGACGATAACCCTGCGATGGTTCACGGAAATCAAAGGGAGGAATTTCCTGAGCATCCTCAGGATACCGAAGCATTTCCCAGCAAGACAGGCTATTTGAGGTCCGAAAGTCAACTCGTTGTCGACAACAATGCCAAGATTTTTAGCCTTGGTACTAGCATTGGCAGGGGGAAAAAGGTCCTGGGGCCACCAACTTTTCCAGTTTGGTTCAGAGACACACCCGAAAAAAAGCAGCTCCGATTTGTCGGAGTTGCATTTCAGGCCGTGTCTCTTGAACCAATCAAAGACTGCTTCTAAGCAGCCTCTGATACGTGTCCCATCAAACATCTCATTCTTGTTCTGAGTGAACAAGAGCTGGGTGTCATCAGCGTAAGCCACGATCTGAGCGCCAAACGACTCCGCAACCTCTGCAAGGGGGGCCATAAAGATGTTGAAAAGCAGGGGACTAAGAATAGACCCCTGAGGGACCCCCACTTCCAGGGCTGACATAGCTGCGGAGTGAGGTGGCGCCCAGATCGTTTGCCGACGGCTGGCTAGAAATGACTTAAGCCAGTTCCACACCGTCCCCCTAAGACCACAATCCCAGAGTCGAATTAGGAGGGTATCATGGGGGACGGTGTCAAACGCCGCCGAAAAATCTAACATAACCAACGCAGCCTTGCCTCCCGAGTCTAAGACCTCTCTGATGGCGGTGGTGACTTCCAGCAATGCGGTCTCTGTGCTGTAATTCGCACGAAACCCAGATTGCGTACTGTGCAGCAAGTTGTTATTCTCGATGAAGTCCGAGATAGATCGGTGCACATGTCTTTCCGCCACCTTCGCCAGAGCGGGGAGGAGAGAAATAGGCCTATAGTTGGCGTGTATGATGGGATCGAGAGTTGGTTTTTTAATTAATGGAAGAATAAGAGCACTCTTCCAGGCCTGTGGGACAATGCCAGAAGACAGTGAGGAATTCAGAATGGAGTTTATGGGACCATTTAGCGCAAAGGCTATTTTGTTAAGACAAGAGACCGGGCAAGGATCTAGAGAGGAGCCCGATTTCAAGCCTGTCAAGTAGTCTAATGAAGCGGCAGGGCTTAACTGCGGAAATTCCCCAAGAATGGGGTTAACAGAAAGAAGAGCGTCAGGGTCAACAACCCGAGACTGTTTAGAGTAAATGGCAAGGTCGGCTTGAATGCTAGTTATTTTATCAACAAAATAATGTGCCAGCTCATCTAGCCAAGACTTAGAATGACCCTGAACAGGAATGGCCAAGGATGGCGAAGTAAAGTCTCTAACAATTTTAAAAATCTCCTTACAAGAATTGTCCGAATCATCTATCCGACGTTCGAAATAAGAATATTTTTCACTCCAAATCATTTTATGATAGGATCTTGTCAAATCTTTAAATTTTACTCTCTCACAAGGGTGGTAGTCTTTTCTCCAAATTCTTTCTGCTCTCTTACAATTTTGGCGAGCTTCTTTAAGCTTAGATGAGAACCAAGGAGCAGAAGCACGTTTATTTCCAGGTTTGACAGCTTTCTCGGGCACGAGATCCGCCAGTGTGGTTGTGAGCCATTCCGTATAAATGGATAGGTCAGTTTCCACATTACCAGACAGAATGCAAGGTGACCGTGCCAAAGCTTGAAGTAACGTTTCACTAGATAACAGATGGAAAGGCCTAGACAGACGTTTAGCCGAAGTCACAGAGTTCAATCTGGCGGGAGAAATACTGGAAAGACTAAAGGTAATTAAGAAATGATCCGACCATAATACGGGTTGAGGGACAAGTGCATTAATCGTAACCGTGGAGAAAACTTGGTCCAAAATATGGCCCTTATTATGTGTGGAATCATGTATAAATGGAGTAAATCCTAAAGTTGCAGTAACCTCCATCAGTTTTATCGTGTCGGGATTCGCGACCTCGTCCATGTGTATGTTCAAATCGCCTAACAATAGACAATGTTTAGATTTAAGACATGGAACCGATAAAGCAACCTGTAACTCGTCCACAAAAGAGCCTAAAGGACCAGGGGCACGATATGCCAGAATACCAGTACAAGCATACTGAGGAGACAAATGAAGAGTGAAGCCAAGTGCCTCAGTGTTCTGAATATTATCTACCGGGAAGGTAGTGCAGCGCAATTGGTTGTTAACAATAATAGCTACACCGCCCCCACGCCCAGATGTTCTATCTCTCCTAATAATAGAGTAATTAGGTGGGATGGCGTTGGCTAAGTCTGGGGCAGAGGAGTCACTCAGCCATGTCTCGGTAAGATAAAGGCAAGATATATCAGAGTTCTCGAGCAGATTCCATATATCTAAGGCATGGCATCCAAGAGAACGAGTGTTAAGAAGTAGACAAGTAAGAGTAGTCTCCGGATAAGGATGACTAGGTCTGTTATATAAAGGGGCTCGCCAGCCACAGACCTGACAACCTTTTCTTAATGCCCGGTGGCCCGGAAACACCAAATGGCAGCGCCCTATCGGCGGGCGAAGATCGGAGAGGGTCTCGGACGAGTAGGAATAACACATTATTACAGCTAAAAATACAATAGTACCTGTAAATTAACCAAGTCTGCCAGCCGTCCTGCCCCGTCTGCTGCCGGAACGCTGACGGGCGCAGACGGGCAGGACTCTGGCACGACTCAGGCGCAGGGAAGGCGTCACCTTGCGCGTCCCCGCTGCGCGTTGAAAAAGTGGAGCTTTAAGTAGGCCGGCGGAAGTAATGAAAACCAGGCGCCACGACCCGCACCAATATGGCGGCGTCTGGCTTCGCTGGTTACACCAGTATGGCGCTCCCTCACCACCCCAGAACCGGACCCGCCAAACAGCGGTGGAAGGGTAAGATTTTAACGTGCAAGTGAGGGGCAAATAAGCGCTAAGGCACACAAGAAGAATATTATTTTAAAATCACCAAATTAAAGTAGAAAATGCAACGTAGAAAATGCACGCTGTACAAGCAGTTTAAAAAACACCGCGTTAGCGCCAAATCGCGCAGTCCTTAAGCGCAGAGTATACCGCCTAACCTTTCAGGCACACATTGCCAACATCTTGAACTAAAAGTTGTTTGTGTTTTGGTAAATTTAGATCTGTATTGTGGATCAGTCACATTAGATGAGGGCATTTAAGGCTCTCTTACATGGAATAAATGCATTTTTAACGGCTAGTCTTTTTTAGCACCTTTATTGTTTTCAAGGAAATCATAGTGAACGCTGTGGTGCTCAATATTCCTTTGCGGGAATCCTTGGTATTCTTAGACATTCCCAAAGGCTCTTTATAGAGCCTCCCTTTTAGTTTTTCTATTTCATAAAGCAACTCAGACAGTAACAGTGATGGGGAAGTACAGGTGTTAAGCTTATTTGCTCTACAGGGGTAAGATTTCTTAAATGGATCTGACTTGCAAAGTATTGCCACAGAAATTAAAGTTCCTAAGATATATGGGTAGCAGAGAATCAGCATGGTAGTTTGAAATGGACTTGAAATTGAACTAACAAGCGTTTCTATCAATAGAATGTTTATGATGTGCTGATAATGTCTGGAATGTCTGGAATTAAACTATCAAAAGAATTATGACAAGAGTCAGAGCAAAATTAAGGGCAGCAATCTGGAAAGAAATTTTACAGTAATAATCAGCGGAAGCAGTTATTAAGTTAAAGGCACAGTTTCTTTTTGCTAGGAAGTATTTGGAAATATTTACTCTTGACTCAGTTGTGAACTTTGCAGGGGCTTCTTGCCCGAGATGAGCTCAGATATGACAGAGAAGGACTCTAAATCTGGCTTTGCTTTCCTGTTTGGAGGTGGGCTGGAAATGGGGTTTGGAGAAGCTGCTAAAATACTGAGGTAGGTGAAGAGTTACATTGGGATAAAGGAGCAGTTGGAATTTTTGATGCTAAAAAATGGTACAACTTGGCCACTAAATTGCTTGGTACTTTCCTCACCCAGAACTATCAATAATGGAGGCATCAGCAGGTCCAGGAGGGGAGGGCAGTAATGCGGGGTTACGAGTTGTAAGCGAAGGGAATCGTCAATACTGCCAGGGACTTTGCTTGGTTGGTATAATTGGGGGAGGGTGTTAGCTTCAGATTTCCCAACAATCATGCAGGGACATCTTGTTAAAACACATTATATGAGAAGCCGGACATGAGGGGGGATAAATGGGCAGCAGAATGTGAAAGGAGTGTGTAAAACACAATATTTTTCGAACTAATTAATATTGTTTAAGGCATTGAAACATAGACAAGAGTGCATTTTTGTCAATGTCGGCATGTAAAAATCTCAGGTGAAATCCGACCGACAATTCACATTACCCAACTGAAAGCACTTGTACCCAACTATTTACTACAGAATACATTTTTTACGGGGGTAACACCCCAAATACTCCTCCCCTGGAGCTAACCCCCTAAATACTGCGTACAGTTTCTGTTATAATTCCTTATCCTGCCCCGGTATTTCACCCGCACTTGTCACCTGCTCTCAGCATAGCAAGGTGTTCGGGGAAACAGTAACATGGGACTTACATCCTGATGGGGCCGATAACTCCCATTACTGGCCCCATCATCATATTTACGGTGTTCATAATGGCAGCCTAAGTGTATCTCTGCTCCTGCTAATGTGACTATTTTGGTACTGGGGGATCCACTAACCCTTGCAGTCAGTGCTTAATTTGAGCCAGTGGTTGCAGGTGGGGCCCACCGGCACACATTTTGATCCAGACCAAGGGAGAGATAAACACAAAAGGAGGAAAGAAAGAGGAAGAGAAAGATGGAATAACAGTGACGAATGGAAAACGCAGGAATGTAAAAGAACCTGCCAGGGTGAGATAAAGAAGCAGAGGCGTGAAGTGGGCTCAAGACTATGTAGCCTTTGGATTCGGCACCCATATCTTCGAAGGGCTTCTGAGCAAAACTTTGGGCACCTGCACTTATTGTTTTACAAATTAAGCACTGCTGCAGTGTTTATTACTGGTGTGTCAGCTGCACATTTCAGATACTCATTGTAGCAGAAATGGGCATTACAATCCTTATTTTTGATGGCAGAGGAGCTTTATAAGGATATCACACTGGCTGTCACCCTGGTCCTGTAATGCCAATCAGCTCTGTATCCAGTCTAGAACTTTACCTGTGTCCTAGAGAAGAGCATCTCTCCTGCTTTCAGTGAGTGAGAGAGGGTAACCCGAGCAGTCAGATGTCAACAGGGCGCATGCAAACACTTGACTGGTTCCAACCTGATTTCCACCATTTCTGACTTGTAACCCCAAGAGCCCCAGATTATAGCAGATTCGAATACAAGTCCTCTGCTTTTGCAGTTCCTTGGCTTTTTCCAGGCAATTTATTGTCTTAGAACAGGCGAACAACCGATCCCAAGTGGCTGTGTAGAAGCTCCTTGTTGCTGACTGAGAAACCCATAGAATACTTTTACAGGGGGATGAAACGGGCCCATTTAAAATACAAACGGGACAATAGCAGCCACCCCTGGAACCGCCATTGAGAACGCTTGACAGAATGCTGGGTTATATGTCTCTTAGACTTCTGTGCATGCGTGTGCTGCTTCATTAGCGTCTGAACGTGCAGAACTTATTAGCAGGACATGCAAGCTCAAATTGAAGTTACACAAGTGCCCCTGAACAAGAGACCTTTGGTCCCAATTATTTTGTTTCTATGGGGTCCAAAGCGTACCTTCCCTTGTTTCTACGAGGTTCCAAGCATGCCTTCCCTTGTGTCTAAGACGTCCCAAGCATGCCTTCCCTTGAGGTCCCAAGCATGCCTTCCCTTGAGGTCCCAAGCATGCCTTCCCTTGAGGTCCCAAGCATGCCTTCCCTTGAGGTCCCAAGCATGCCTTCCCTTGAGGTCCCAAGCATGCCTTCCCTTGAGGTCCCAAGCATGCCTTCCCTTGTGTCTACGAGATCCCAAACATGCCTTCCTGTGTGTCTAAGAGATCCCAAGCATGCCTTCCCTTGTGTCTAAGACGTCCCAAGCATGCCTTCCCTTGAGGTCCCAAGCATGCCTTCCCTTGAGGTCCCAAGCATGCCTTCCCTTGTGTCTAAGAGATCCCAAACATGCCTTCCCTTGTGTCTAAGAGATCCCAAACATGCTTTCCCTTGTGTCTAAGAGGTTTCAAGCATGCCTTCCCTTGTGTCTAAGAGATCCCAAACATGCCTTCACTTGTGTCTAAGAGATCCCAAACATGCCTTCCCTTGTGTCTAAGAGATCCCAAACATGCCTTCCCTTGAGGTCCCAAGCATGCCTTCCCTTGTGTCTAAGATGTCCCAAACATCGCTTCCCTTGAGGTCCCAAGCATGCCTTCCCTTGTGTCTAAGAGGTCCCAAGCTTGCCTTCCCTTGAGGTCCCAAGCATGCCTTCCCTTGTGTTAAAGAGATCCCAAACATGCCTTCCCTTGAGGTCCCAGGCATGCCTTCCCTTGTGTCTAAGAGACCCCAAACATGCTTTCCCTTGTGTCTAAGAGGTTCCAAGCATGCCTTCCCTTGTGTCTAAGAGATCCCAAAAATGCCTTCACTTGTGTCTAAGAGGTTCCAAGCATGCCTTCCCTTGTGTCTAAGAGATCCCAAACATGCCTTCACTTGTGTCTAAGAGGTCCCAAGCTTGCCTTCCCTTGAGGTCCCAAACAGGCCTTCCCTTGTGTCTAAGAGGTCCCAAGCTTGCCTTCCCTTGAGGTCCCAAGCATGCCTTCCCTTGTGTTAAAGAGATCCCAAACATGCCTTCCCTTGAGGTCCCAGGCATGCCTTCCCTTGTGTCTAAGAGACCCCAAACATGCTTTCCCTTGTGTCTAAGAGGTTCCAAGCATGCCTTCCCTTGTGTCTAAGAGATCCCAAACATGCCTTCACTTGTGTCTAAGAGATCCCAAACATGCCTTCCCTTGTGTCTAAGAGATCCCAAACATGCCTTCCCTGAGGTCCCAAGCATGCCTTCCCTTGTGTCTAAGAGGTTCCAAGCATGCCTTCCCGTGTGTCTAAGACGTCCCAAGCATGCCTTCCCTCGAGGTCACAAACATGCCTTCCCTTGCGTCTAAGAGGTTTTAAGCATGCCTTCCCATGTGTCTAAGACGTCCCAAGCATGCCTTCCCTTGAGGTCCCAAGCATGCCTTCCCTTGTGTCTAAGAGGTTACAAGCATGCCTTCCCTTGAGGTCCTAAGCATGCCGTCCCTTGTGTCTAAGATGTCCCAAGCATGCCTTCCCTTGAGGTCCCAAGCATGCCGTCCTTTGTGTCTAAGACGTCCCAAGCATGCCTTCCCTCGAGGTCCCAAGCATGCCTTCCCTTGTGTCTAAGACGTCCCAAGCATCGCTTCCCTTGAGGTCCCAAGCATGCCTTCCCTTGTGTCTAAGATGTCCCAAGCATGCCTTCCCTTGTGTCTAAGAGGTCCCAAGCATGCCTTCCCTTGTGTCTAAGAGATCCCAAACATGCCTTCCCTTGTGTCTAAGAGGTTCCAAGCATGCCTTCCCTTGTGTCTAAGAGGTTACAAGCATGCCTTCCCTCGAGGTCCCAAGCATGCCTTCCCTTGTGTCTAAGAAGTCCCAAGCACCGCTTCCCTTGAGGTCCCAAGCATGCCTTCCCTTGTGTCTAAGAGGTCCCAAGCATGCCTTCCCTTGTGTCTAAGAGGTCCCAAGCATGCCTTCCCTTGTGTCTAAGAGATCCCAAACATGCCTTCCCTTGTGTCTAAGAGATCCCAAACATGCTTTCCCTTGTGTCTAAGAGGTTCCAAGCATGCCTTCCCTTGTGTCTAAGAGATCCCAAACATGCCTTCACTTGTGTCTATGAGATCCCAAACATGCCTTCCCTTGTGTCTAAGAGGTTCCAAGCATGCCTTCCCTTGTGTCTAAGAGATCCCAAACATGCCTTCCCTTGTGTCTAAGAGGTTCCAAGCATGCCTTCCCTTGTGTCTAAGAGATCCCAAACATGCCTTCCCTTGTGTCTAAGAGAGCCCAAACATGCCTTCCCTTGTGTCTAAGAGATCCCAAACATGCTTTCCCTTGTGTCTAAGAGGTTCCAAGCATGCCTTCCCTTGTGTCTAAGAGATCCCAAACATGCCTTCACTTGTGTCTAAGAGATCCCAAACATGCCTTCTCTTGTGTCTAAGAGATCCCAAACATGCCTTCCCTTGAGGTCCCAAGCATGCCTTCCCTTGAGGTCCCAAGTATGCCTTCCCTTGTGTCTAAGAGGTCCCAAGCTTGCCTTCCCTTGAGGTCCCATGCATGCCTTCCCTTGTGTCTAAGAGGTCCCAAGCAGGCCTTCCCTTGTGTCTACGAGGTCCCAAGCATGCCTTCCCTTGTGTCTACGAGGTCCCAAGCATGCCTTCCCTTGTGTCTAAGAGATCCCAAACATGCCTTCCCTTGTGTCTAAGAGGTCCCAAGCATGCCTTCCCTTGTGTCTAAGAGATCCCAAACATGCCTTCCCTTGTGGCTAAGACGTTACAAGCATGCATTCCCTTGAGGTCCCATGCATGCCTTCCCTTGTGTCTAAGAGGTTTCAAGCATGCCTTCCCTTGTGTCTAAGACGTCCCAAGCATGCCTTCCCTTGAGGTCCCAAGCATGCCTTCCCTTGTGTCTAAGAGATCCCAAACATGCCTTCCCTTGTGGCTAAGAGGTTACAAGCATGCCTTCCCTTGAGGTCCCAAGCATGCCTTCCCTTGTGTCTAAGACGTCCCAAGCATGCCTTCCCTTGAGGTCCCAAGCATGCCTTCCCTTGAGGTCCTAAGCATGCCTTCCCTTGAGGTCCCAAGCATGCCTTCCCTTGTGTCTAAGACGTCCCAAGCATGCCTTCCCTTGAGGTCCCAAGCATGCCTTCCCTTGAGGTCCCAAGCATGCCTTCCCTTGTGTCTAAGAGGTCCCAAGCATGCCTTCCCTTGTGTCTAAGAGATCCCAAACATGCCTTCCCTTGTGGCTAAGACGTTACAAGCATGCATTCCCTTGAGGTCCCAAGCATGCCTTCCCTTGTGTCTAAGAGGTTTCAAGCATGCCTTCCCTTGTGTCTAAGACGTCCCAAGCATGCCTTCCCTTGAGGTCCCAAGCATGCCTTCCCTTGTGTCTAAGAGATCCCAAACATGCCTTCCCTTGTGGCTAAGAGGTTACAAGCATGCCTTCCCTTGAGGTCCCAAGCATGCCTTCCCTTGTGTCTAAGACGTCCCAAGCATGCCTTCCCTTGAGGTCCCAAGCATGCCTTCCCTTGAGGTCCCAAGCATGCCTTCCCATGAGGTCCCAATCATGCCTTCCCTTGAGGTCCCAAGCATGCCTTCCCTTGTGTCTAAGAGATCCCAAGCATGCCTTCCCTTGTGTCTAAGACGTGCCAAGCATTCCTGCCCTTGAGGTCCCAAACAGGCCTTCCCTTGTGTCTAAGAGGTCCCAAGCATGCCTTCCCTTGAGGTACCAAGCATGCCTTCCCTTGAGGTCCCAAGCATTCCTTCGCCTTGTGTCTAAGAGATCCCAAGCATGCCTTCCCTTGTGTCTAAGACGTCCCAAGCATGCCTTCCCTCGAGGTCCCAAGCATGCCTTCCCTTGTGTCTAAGACGTCCCAAACATCGCTTCTCTTGAGATCCCACGCATGCCTTCCCTTGTGCCTAAGAGGTCCAAAGCATGCCTTCCCTTGTGCCTAAGAGGTCCCAAGCATGCCTTCCCTTGTGTCTAACAGATCCCAAGCATGCCTTCCCTTGTGCCTAAGAGGTCCCAAGCATGCCTTCCCTTGTATCTAAGAGATCCCAAGCATGCCTTCCCTTGTGTCTAAGAGGTCCCAAACATGCCTTCCCTTGTGTCTAAGAGGTCCCAAGGATGCCTTCCCTTGTGTCTAAGAGATCCCAAACATGCCTTCCCTTGTATCTAAGAGGTCCCAAACATGCCTTCCCTTGTGTCTAAGAGGTCCCAAGGATGCCTTCCCTTGTGTCTAAGAGATCCCAAACATGCCTTCCCTTGTGTCTAAGAGGTCCCAAGCATGCCTTCCCTTGAGGTCCCAAGCATGCCTTCCCTTGAGGTCCCAAGCATGCCTTCCCTTGTGTCTAAGACGTCCCAAGCATGCCTTCCCTTGAGGTCCCAAGCATGCCTTCCCTTGAGGTCCCAATCATGCCTTCCCATGAGGTCCCAATCATGCCTTCCCTTGAGGTCCCAAACATGCCTTCCCTTGTGTCTAAGAGATCCCAAGCATGCCGTCCCTTGTGTCTAAGACGTGCCAAGCATTCCTGCCCTTGAGGTCCCAAACAGGCCTTCCCTTGTGTCTAAGAGGTCCCAAGCATGCCTTCCCTTGAGGTCCCAAGCATGCCTTCCCTTGAGGTCCCAAGCATTCCTTCGCCTTGTGTCTAAGAGATCCCAAGCATGCCTTCCCTTGTGTCTAAGACGTCCCAAGCATGCCTTCCCTCGAGGTCCCAAGCATGCCTTCCCTTGTGTCTAAGATGTCCCAAACATCGCTTCCCTTGAGGTCCCAAGCATGCCTTCCCTTGTGTCTAAGACGTCCCAAGCATGCCTTCCCTTGAGGTCCCAAGCATGCTGTCCCTTGTGTCTAAGACGTCCCAAGCATGCCTTCCCTCGAGGTCCCAAGCATGCCTTCCCTTGTGTCTAAGACGTCCCAAACATCGCTTCTCTTGAGATCCCACGCATGCCTTCCCTTGTGCCTAAGAGGTCCCAAGCATGCCTTCCCTTGTGCCTAAGAGGTCCCAAGCATGCCTTCCCTTGTGTCTAAGAGATCCCAAGCATGCCTTCCTCTGTGTCTAAGAGGTCCCAAACATGCCTTCCCTTGTGTCTAAGAGGTCCCAAGGATGCCCGCCCTTGTGTCTAAGAGATCCCAAACATGCCTTCCCTTGTGTCTAAGAGGTCCCAAGCATGCCTTCCCTTGAGGTCCCAAGCATGCCTTCCCTTGAGGTCCCAAACATTCCTTCCCTTGTGTCTAAGAGGTCCCAAGCTTGCCTTCCCTTGAGGTCCCAAGCATGCCTTCCCTTGTGCCTAAGAGGTCCCAAGCATGCCTTCCCTTGTGCCTAAGAGGTCCCAAGCATGCCTTCCCTTGTATCTAAGAGATCCCAAGCATGCCTTCCCTTGTGTCTAAGAGGTCCCAAACATGCCTTCCCTTGTGTCTAAGAGGTCCCAAGGATGCCTTCCCTTGTGTCTAAGAGATCCCAAACATGCCTTCCCTTGTGTCTAAGAGGTCCCAAACATGCCTTCCCTTGTGTCTAAGAGGTCCCAAGGATGCCTTCCCTTGTGTCTAAGAGATCCCAAACATGCCTTCCCTTGTGTCTAAGAGGTCCCAAGCATGCCTTCCCTTGAGGTCCCAAGCATGCCTTCCCTTGAGGCATTGAGACTGGCACCTTGGCATGTGCGTACCTTGGACTCCGGACCAGGTGGCTCATGCCCACCCCGTGTTTCAAGGCAACAGCATGGAGTAGGACAGATGGTGCACTCGCCCACCAGACTGCAAGGGGCAGATTACTTTGAATAGTGCAACGTGAGCCTACCTAGAGAGAAAATCACTTACTGCCCATTGGTGGCCATCATTTCGGGGTTCTCCCAGAAAAGACCGGCTGGGTATAACTCCGCAAGGAAGCTCAACACAACAAGCACTGACACTGCACGAATAAGATGAACTACGTGTACTTAACAAGCACTTTACCTTACCATGAACCCAGTGGGAGCAGCAAGTGGCAGCCCTGCAGAAGCAATCCAACAACACTGCCCAGACTGTGGGTGTCCACAGTACAGGACAGCTGCATAACGCTGAATACAGAAGACTGTACCCACAGTCCCTTGTGGCTTTTCTCTACCTTTTCCAAGCAGTATCTCAAGTGCAGAAGTAGGATTAGCCCACTAGTTTGCTTCTCTTTCCATGTTGCTACTGCGCATCAAGTTAATACCTCCAAATGGGGTCACACATTGCATTGGTTTTAGTAATAACTGCTTCATATTGTGGTATCTGTCCTCAAGCTACTCCCCACAGTAGCTAAGCCTCGACCTCAACCATCTCAGCTGCATACTGCTCAAAACCCGCTCAGTCCACAAGCACGCTATCGAACTCTGGGACCTACTCGACTCATCCGCCCTGGACGCCGCCTTCCTGACGGAGACCTGGATGAACACCTCCTCGGCTCTGGCACAGCCATAGCCATCCCAGACGGCTGCAGGATCACACGCAGGGACCGGAACAACAACAAACTAGGAGGAGGAATCACCATCATTCACAGGAACACCATCAGAATATCCACCAGCACCAAAGACACCCTCAGCATGGCCAAACCTCTACACTTCCAGATCCACTTCAACAACAACACCACCCTCAGAGGATCCCTTGTATACAGACCCCCAGGCCCCCAACCACAGTTCAGCGAATCCATCGCCGACCTCATCAGCGTGCACGCCATCGCCTCCACAGACTACATCCTCCTCGGAGACCTGAATTTTCCACCTCGAGAACACCAACGACAGAAACGCCACAAAACTGATCACCAACCTTGCCAACCTCGGACTCAAACAACTCGTCATGACACCCACCCACTCCACTGGACACCCCATCTTCTCTGTCAGTGATCACGTCACCTTCAGCCACACCACTGACCTCCACTGGACTGACCACCACTGAACCCACTTCTCCTTCGAGAAGCACACCGCACACAACCAACTGCAACGTATCCCGCACCGCAACTGGAAAAGAGTCACCGAAGACCAGCTCATCACCACACTTGCCGGAAACCCTCCACCTAAGCCCTCCGAGACCGACGCAGCAGCCCACAACTTCAGGCAATGGTTCAATGACTGTGCCAACACCCTCGCCCCGATCAAGAAACTCTCCAACAGGCGCACCAACATGAGAGCCATCTGGTTCAACACTGACCTCCAGAACTCCATACACACATGCAGAAGACTCGAGAAGCAATGGCGCAATGACCAAACACCAGACAGCCACACAGCCCTCATGAACGCCAGACGCAAACATCACCAACTCATCTGATCTGCCAAAAGAACCTCCTTCAAGGAGCGTATTGACAACAACGCATACAACAGCAAAGAGCTCTTCAACATCATGAAAGAACTCGCCACTCCCAGCTCCAGCTAAAATGACGTACCTCCCTCACAAGAACTCTGCGCATCCCTGGCTACCTTCTTCCACCACAAGATCGCAGACATCCACAACAGCTTCGACACCCAGGTGCTGACGATAGACGCCGACACCCCGACCCAACACCCACCAAACACGCCGACATTCTGCTCCCCTGGACCAATGTCAACGACAAAGACACCCTCAAAATCATGAACACCATCCACTCTGGCTCACCTTCCGATCCCTGCCCCCACCACATCTTCAACAAGGCAAGCTCCATCATCGCACCCCAACTTCAAAAGATCATCAACAGCTCCTTCGAGACGACCATCTTCCCAGAGAGCTGGAAACACGCCCAGATCAATGCACTCCTCAAGAAACCCAAGGCAGACCCAAAGGACCTCAAGAACTTCCGATCCATCTCCCTGCTCCTGTTCCCAGCAAAAGTCAATGAGAAGACTGCCAACAGACAACTGAATGACTTCCTGGAGGAGAATAACGTCCTGGACTCCCCCCAATCTGGCTTCTGCAGCAACCACAGCACCGAGACCGCCCTCATCGCCGCCACTCACGACATCAGGACCATACTGGACAAGGGCGAAACCATGGCCCTCATCCTCCTGGACCTCTCGGCCGCCTTCGACACCGTCTGCCACCACACCCTGCGCACACGCCTCCACGACAGAGGGGCAAAACTCAGGACTGGATAACCTCCTTCCTCACCGGAGGAACCCAGAGAGTCCACCCCCCCCGTTCCGATCCAAAGCCATCACCTGCGGCGTACTCCAAGGATCATCCCTCTGCTTGACCCTGTTCACCATCTACATGGCACCGCTCGCCAACATCGTCCGAGCACACAACCTCAACATCATCTCGTACGCCGACGACACACAGCTGATCCTCTCCCTCACCAAAGACCCGGCCATCGCCAAATCCAACCTCCACGAAGGAATGAATGCCGTTGCAGATTGGATGAAGACCAGCTGACTGAAATTGAACAAAACAGAGGTCCTCATCCTCGGCTCCACCCCCTCCACATGGGACAACTCGTGGTGGCCGACCTCGCTGGGAGATGCCCCGACACCCACAAACCACGCACGCAATCTGGGGGTAATTCTGGACTCAACGCTCTCTGGGACCCACTGTCTCCTCCTCCTGCTTCAACACCCTCCGAATGCTCCGCAAGATCTTCCGATGGATCCCCACCGAAACCTGAACGGTCACCCAAGCACTCGTCAGCAGCAGGCTGGACTATGGTAACGCCCTCTACGCAGGAACCTCGACTACACTCCAGAAGAGACTCCAACGCATAGAGAACGCCTCCGCACGCCTCATCCTTCGACTCACCCGCCACAGCCACATCACCACCCACCTAAGAGATCTGCACTGGCTCCCGGTCAACAAGAGGATCACCTTCAAACTCCTCACCCACGCTCACAAAGCACTCCACAACGCCGGACCAGCATACCTCAAGAAATGACTGTCCTTCTACACCCTGAACCGCCAGCTTGCTCTGCCGACCTCGCCCTCACCACCGTCCCACGTATCCGCCAAATGACCACCGGCGGCAGATCATTCTCCCACCTCGCCGCAAAGACATGGAACACCCTCCCCGCACACCTGCGCCACACCCAGGGCCTGTCGACCTTCAGGAGACATCTCAAGACCTGGCTGTTTGACCAATAGCTGCCACCCCCCACCCCACCCCTTAGCACCTTGAGACCCTCACGGGTGAGTAGTGCGCTCTACAAATACTTGATTGATTGATTGACTGACTGACCTGCTTGACTGCCCCCCCCCCCCAAGGTGAACCAACCAAGGGTGTGAAAGAGTGTGTATCCAACCTCTGCACTCCCACTACCCCGTATCGTGCCTAGTAAGGGAGGCATGCAGTAATGGCTTTGGTGTTTTACTGATTGTGGGAAAAGGTCTAACATTGATGTTACCGTGCAGTGCTCTGCAGTGTCCCTCTGCCTTCTACCACCTGTTTGCTGTTTCGGACTTCTGCCACTCTGTCTGCCCCCTGCCCCCCTGCCTGCCAGTAGGCCTGCCCCCTGCCCCCCTGCCTTCCCTCTGCCACTCTGCCTGCCCCCTGCCACCCTGCCTGCCTCCTGCCAGCCTGCCTACCCAATGCCACCCTGCCTTCCCCCTTCCACCCTGCCTGCCCCCCTCCTTCCCTCAGCCCCCTACCTGCTCCCTGCACCTGCCACCCTGCCACGCTGCCACCCTGCCTGCTCCCTGCCCCCCTGCCTGCCTCCTGCCAGCATGCCTGCCCCCTGGCAGCCTGTATGCTTCCTGTTGTAGAGTTCTGAAGGCACAGCCCTGACTCCATTTTATATAGTCTAGTTTTCAGCTCAGAAGTGTTTCCTGCTGTGGGACTGGTCTTTGTTGAGTGACGTCGTTACAGCAGGACTTAGTACAGCCCATAAATTATTCCATTTCATCTCATTCCAATCTGACTTATTTGATCTTGCAGTTCTAAGAGTCCGCACAAACAATTCTCATCTGGCCAGTGGCAGGTGGAGAAAGGGCTCGTTCATGATTTTCAGCATGGTGTATCGAAGAGCTAGTCTTGCTCACGTGAGCAAGACGAGCTCTTCGTCGAAACGCGTTGGGTGTTTTTCCATCTATCTCGATACACCATGCTGAAAATCATGAATTAAATAAACCCGCTTTTTTGCAAACATAACCATGGAGTGGTAATACGTTGTTTGGAGTGGAGTGCACCAGCATTGTTGTGCTTTGGGAAACTGTATTTACAAGACAGGGCAACCTCCGACCCTGGGGTGCACCGCTGTCCTGGAGTCCCGGCAACCTCGGAGGAGGTGTGGAACTTAATATATATATATATTTAATTTGTGTATGAGAGCGCGCCCACTGGGAAACATTGATCACAACTACATTATCCAGATTGCCATGCGGCTGGCTACGCCCTTCATGGCAGGTGATGACTATAAACTGTGCATTGGCACGAGCGCTTCTCTTCACTTTAACCTAACACGCCACTGAAGAAGAGAGCACGAGGCTCTTGAAACGCGTTTGGCGCAGGACTTTGTTGAAGTTATTTGCTGTTCATTCACGTTGTCAGCATGCTCCCATTAACTTAGCATCTAATCAATCCTAGCGGCTGTTCTTCAAATGGGTTCCTGCAAATGTGTGGATATATATAGATATATATATATCTATATATATATCTATATATATATCTATATATATATATATATATATATATATATATATATTACCTACTGGCGGTCGCCAGTAGGTATATATAGTTAGGATTTTTTCTCTATGGGTTTTTTGAAAATTCTATGTCTAATAACTTTGGCGTTTGTGGACGGAATTGGCTGAAATTTTCAGGAAAATGGCACATTTTGTTTCTGAGCAGCCCCTGAAAATTTTGGGGGGGTTCGTCAAGGGGGGGCCGAGAAAAAAGGGGGGTCCCAAAACGCGTTTTTCCCATGTTAATTTCCATAGGGCGGTTGGCCTCACTTTTAGCCCGAACGGCTGAATGGATTTGCACGAAACTTGGCAAAATTGTAGGGACTGGTAGCCCGATGTGCCTTTTGTAGGTCTCAATATATGTGCTTCAGTGGATTTTGAGAAATTAATGTTCAAAAAAAGATATATATCTGTAGCAGCGGACTGGGCAGCGCTCCGCTACGCGTACTTTTCGCGCAACGGAGCTTTGTGAAGCGAAGCTGATTGGTTCTCCGGCGTCTGTCAACATTCCAAACAGTCCGTAGCGGCCGCCATCTTGTCTCTCGGTAGGATCGAGAGACAAGAGGAGGCCAAAGCGAAGGGGCAAATGACCATAAGGGGGCATAGTACATTGTCGCTCACCCCCTAGGTTTGATGTGGAGGTTTTAAAAGGGCCCCGCGGGGCAAAAAAAAATAAACATAATAATAATCGAACAGCTGAATGGATTTGCACGAAACTTGGCAAAATTGTAGGGACTGGTAGCCCGATGTGCCTTTGCTAGATCTCAATATATGTGCTTCAGTGGATTTTGAGAAATTAATGTTCAAAAAAAGGTATATATCTGTAACAGCGGACTGGGCAGCGCTCCGCTACGCGTACTTTTCGCGCAACGGAGCTTTGTGAAGCGAAGCTGATTGGTTCTCCGGCGTCTGTCAACATTCCAAACAGTCCGTAGCGGCCGCCATCTTGTCTCTCGGTAGGATCGAGAGACAAGAGGAGGCCAAAGCGAAGGGGCAAATGACCATAAGGGGGCATAGTACATTGTCGCTCACCCCCTAGGTTTGATGTGGAGGTTTTAAAAGGGCCCCGCGGGGCAAAAAAAAATAAAAATAATAATAATCGAACAGCTGAATGGATTTGCACGAAACTTGGCAAAATTGTAGGGACTGGTAGCCCGATGTGCCTTTGCTAGATCTCAATATATGTGCTCCAGTGGATTTTGAGAAATTAACGTTCAAAAAAAGGTATATATCTGTAACAGCGCACCGCTTCGCGTACTTTTCGCGTTACGGAGCTTTGCGAAGCGAAGCTGATTGGCTCTCCGGTGTCTGTAAACATTCCAAACAGTCCGTAGCGGCCGCCATCTTGTCTCTCGGTAGGATCGAACAGCTGAATGGATTTGCACGAAACTTGGCAAAATTGTAGGGACTGGTAGCCCGATGTGCCTTTGCTAGGTCTCAATATATGTGCTTCAGTGCATTTTGAGAAATTAACGTTCAGAAACAAGATATATATCTGTAACAGCGCTCCGCTTCGCGGAGATAAAATTATATGTGTATTACCTAGCTGTTGCTAACACCAGTTAGCGACGGCTAGTAGAAGATAGCGACCATCTTGGGCCCCACTTTGCATGTGAGTGATATTTATCACTAATGACATGCAAAGTGGGCATGCCAAGATGTTAGCGACTGGAAACAGTCGCTAACATCGCTATCTCCTATTATCAACTTTTGGAAATATTCGAGATAAGGGCGAATATCTCCAAAAGCTACCACCTGCCCTGAGCAGTTCTTAGCCATGTTATCCAATGGGAGGTGGATAACATGGCTAAGAGCATTAGCTCGGTAATGCATGAATATCGCTGAGTTTTCAGCGATATTAATGCATTGCGGTCGTTTTTTATCGTATTTCCGATAAACCTTGATAATAGCAAGGTTTATCTGCGATAATTTCTGACGGTAAAAAAATCGTTGCTAAGCATCGTTAGGGATAAATATCGCTTAACTTTGGTAATATGCCCCAACGTCTGTTAACGTTCGATTCGAAGGAAATCAGGAAGTGTTGAAAAACATTGTCTGCGCCATCTTGTCTTTTTTCAAATGCCACACTTTTGTCGTGCACGGCAGCCATTTTAGATGCCTTGACCAGACCCACTCTGTGCACGCTGTCGATCCTTAGCATGGCTCCCCACCCTCGCAAGCATCTCCCCCAGGCAGTGGTCACCCCCGCTCTCTGTCTTATGCATGGGTAATAAACCTCCCCCATCTGCGCTGCTGTTCCCTGAGAATCACACCCTGTGCCCGCCCGACACCTCCCTTTCGCCCTATTCACTACCGCACCCTCTGACACTCCTTTTCCTCTGTGTCCGATTGTCCAGGCTGGTCCTAGGGTATCAGCTAGCCCTGCAGATGTAGTTTATGGCCACAGCTGTAAAGAATCACCCCTCTTCAAAGGAGTTATAGTAGATCAAGGCCCACACTCGATGAGATCCGTCACAGCAGAAGCGTTGCTATTATCTGAAAACCATCCTGTATTGTGATTGGGGAGGGGACCGAGCCTGAAGCGGAAGATTCCAGGGATGACTGTTTGTACATCAAAGTTTTTACAATTATGTGTCACATTAAAAATATATAGCACTCCGACAAAGTAGTAAGATTATAAAACTTTAATAATTTATAAATATATACAAGAAAACAAAAATAGTAATAACATATAAACATTTTTAGGGAAAAACAACGAAGTAGCGGTCGGCTGTGCGAATAGTCCCAACGCAGCACAACGTCCAGATTTCCGGCGTGGGGCGTCGCGGGGGGTGGGTCATCAGTAGCAAACTGTTGTGCGAATAGTTCCAAGGCAGCAGAACGCGCCGAAATCTAGATGACACGAAAGTGATGTCTAGTAAGTTGCCACCCAGCAAATAACGGCATGGGGCGTCGCGGGGGGTGGGTCATCAGTAGCAAACTGTTGCGCGAATAGTTCCAAGGCAGCAGAACGATGGCACCAAGGTGATGTCCAGTAAGTTGCCGCACTGGTTTTGGTATCCTACAATGCTGCTCCGAATAACGGCGTGGAGCGCCCCGGGGGAGGCGGCGTGAACGGGCCTCTCCAGGTGGAGTGTCATCTGTTGTAGTGGGGCGCCCCTTTACCGTTTCAGTTGCCATTCCGTCCGTTTTTGGTCCACTGTGTCAAAAGCCGCAATTCAGCTGAGTTGCGCCCACTCTTGCGGTGCAGCGATAGGCGGCTGTCACAGGACTCTCAAAATGGCGGCAGGCTGTTTCCTTTTTGGGCCTGGTCCACTGAAATGGCCCTGGGACACCTTGGAAATCGGACGCTTGTCTGCTAGGTCTTGGACCCCATTCTCGAAAGCGTCCCCTCCGCCTTGAGAATTCATCAAAAGTTTTGGGGGCTCCGACTCCTGCAGGCTTCTGGTGGGGAGCGGCTGCCATGATTGCTCGCGGAATGACCACGACGGAGCCACGAGATGGTGGTGCTTTCATGCTGACGCCAGCTTCAGTCTGAAACATCCAGAAACAAGGTGGGGCTTTCATCGTTTGGGAAAAAAAAAAAGTTTTCATCCTATGAAAAGTGTTGTTTTTAGGTCACATGATCATGCCTTCCATCATTAGGAAACCAAAAGTAAAATGAACCAATGAAAAGTTTTATAAACAAGTCACATGACCTGTTATGCGGCATAGGGTGTAAAATGCGGAGAAAATACGTTGGCACGTGAGGCGGCGTCAGTAGCGGACCGATGTGCGAATAGGCCGAAGGCAACACAATGCGCCAAGATCCGGATGGCACCGAGGTGGTGTCCAGCAAGTTGCAGCACTGGTGTGGCCATCCTACAATGCTGAAAGTCGGCGTGGGGCGCCCCGTTGGCCTGTGAGTTTGCGTCAGTAGCGGACCGATGTGCGAATAGGCCGAAGGCAGCACAACGCGCCAAGATGCGGATGGCACCGAGGTGGTGTCTAGTAAGTTGCCGCACTGGTGTGGCTATCCAACAATGCTGAAAGTCGGCGTGGGGCGCCCCGTTGGCCTGTGAGTTTGCGTCAGTAGCGGACCGATGTGCGAATAGGCCGAAGGCAGCACAACGCGCCAAGATCCGGATGGCACCGAGGTGGTGTCTAGTAAGTTGCCGCACTGGTGTGGCCATCCAACATTGCTGAAAGTCGGCGTGGGGCGCCCCGTTGGCCTGTGAGTTTGCGTCAGTAGCGGACCGATGTGCGAATAGGCCGAAGGCAGCACAACGCGCCAAGATCCGGATGGCACCGAGGTGGTGTCTAGTAAGTTGCCGCACTGGTGTGGCCATCCTACAATGCTGAAAGTCGGCGTGGGGCGCCCCGTTGGCCTGTGAGTTTGCGTCAGTAGCGGACCGATGTGCGAATAGGCCGAAGGCAGCACAACGCGCCAAGATCCGGATGGCACCGAGGTGGTGTCTAGTAAGTTGCCGCACTGGTGTGGCCATCCTACAATGCTGAAAGTCGGCGTGGGGCGCCCCGTTGGCCTGTGAGATGGCGTCAGTAGCGGACCGATGTGCGAATGGGGCCAAAGGCAGCGCAACAATATTTTCTGATTTGAAGACACCACAAGGCGCTGAGATGCCAAGATCCGGATGGCACCGAGGTGGTGTCTAGCAAGTTGTGGCACTGGTGTGGCCATCGTACAATGGTAAAAGTCGGCGTGGGGCGCCCTGTTGGCCTGTGAGATGGTGTCAGTAGCGGACTGATGTGTCAATGGGGCCAAAGGCAGCGCAACAATATTTTCTACTATATTTTCGGAGTAGAAGACACCACAAGGCGCTGAGATGCCAAGATCCGGATGGCACCGAGGTGATGTGTAAGTTGCGGACCGATGTGCGAATGGGGCCAAAGGCAGCTCAACAATATTTTCTGAAGAGAATACATCACAAGGCGCTGAGATGCCAAGATCCGGATGGCACCGAGGTGATGTCTAAGTTGCGGACCGATGTGCGAATGGGGCCAAAGGTAGCGTAACAAGATTTTCTGTATGGAAGATACCACTAGGCGTTGAGATGCCAAGATTCGGATGGCACCGAGGTGATGTCTAGCAAGTTGTGCCACTGGTGTGGCCATCGTACAATGGTAAAAGTCGGCGTGGGGCGCCCTATTGGCCTGTGAGATGGTGTCAGTAGCGGACTGATGTGCGAATCGGGCCAAAGGCAGCGCAACAATATTTTCTGACTGACACCACAAGGCGCTGAGATGCCAAGATCCGGATGGCATCGAGGTGATGTCTAAGTTGCGGACTGATGTGCGAATGGGGCCAAAGGCAGCGTAACAATATTTTCTGTATGGAAGATACCACTAGGCGTTGAGATGCCAAGATTCGGATGGCACCGAGGTGATGTCTAGCAAGTTGGTGTGGTCATCCTACAATGCTGAAACTCGGCGTGGGTCACCCCATTAGCCTGTGAGATGGCGTCAGTAGCGGACCGATGTGCGAATAGGCCGAAGGCAGCACAACGCGCCAAGATCCGGATGTCACCGTGGTGGTTTCATAGTTGAGAGGCACTTCATCTGCAGTGGGGCGCCGAGATCCGGATGGCACCGAGGTGATGTCTAGCAAGTTGCTGTACTTGTGTGGTCATCCTACAATGCTGAAACTCGGCGTGGGTCGCCCCATTAGCCTGTGAGATGGCTGTTCTTTGGATTTGGGCCTGGTCCACTAAAATGGCCCTGGGACACCTTAGAACTCGGACGCTCGATTTTTTTTTCCTTTCCTGTACATGCAAAAAAAGGTAAATGCCCGGTATGTTACACGCTTCATCTGCCACGATGAACTCTCCAGAGGAACCGAAAAAAAATATAGTTGTGGTAACTATACCATGCATCGTCATATGGAGAGGTGGCACCAATTAATTATAGTGCTGCATAAAAGAGAGATTTGGAGGAGAACCCCTGACCTGCTAGTACATTCATTAAAGAAGTGGCACTGAGAGCTTCAGAGGCAAGGGAAACGGTCCCAAATATTTAGAAGAACTTTGGAAAGATTAAAATGACATGTTTAGATTGTGGTAAATTAATTTCATGTGGGCAGATGAGTGTTACTCTAATAAATACAGCATATGAACATCATCATAGTCGATGGTTGGTAGAGACATTTTGACTATATCCTGGACCTGCCCGTCCTCGCCCAAAATGGCGCCGGAATAAATGGGACTCGTAACTCCTTGTTGTGTACTGGTTGCACAACCTTGATATCACGAGATACGTATGCAGTTTTGAAGCACATGGCGGGCGGGGACGAGAATTGATTGAAT
The DNA here is from genome assembly GCF_964261635.1 of Lissotriton helveticus. Taxonomy (NCBI): domain Eukaryota; kingdom Metazoa; phylum Chordata; class Amphibia; order Caudata; family Salamandridae; genus Lissotriton; species Lissotriton helveticus. The sequence continues at coordinate 68,337,530 of NC_136069.1, forward strand.
ATTTCGACATCCCTATTGATATTAAGTTCTGATGTGTTATTGATTACTGTACTGTTGAAAATTCGAATTAACGTCACCCATGGTACTTGCCCGCAAATGTATATCTAGATAATTTTATTGTAACTGGCCCTGTCGTATTTTAATTATAAAATGTACGTCCACCGATTCCGTAACTGTTAGACACCTTAGTTTTTGCAACCTAATGGCCCGCCCGTTACGTTCCTCTACAGTGTAAATGTCTATTCATCATATACGATTACAGTTTGCTCCGTGGCAGGCCCACGTGGTTATAGGCTCGTATTTGTATAATGAAATTTTCACAATAAAGGTTTTTAAAAGAAAACATGGTAGTAGTGTATACATTGGTAAAGTTTTTAATAATAGTCACTGTTTTAGAATCATTAAAAGGCAAGTGAAATAAAGCAGACCAATTACATGAAGGGTAAAAGGTATAATACGAAGGAACGCAGTAAAGATAAATGGTCAAGGGCTGTTGTGTTTTCTATTCCTGCAACATAAAGTGATCGATAAGAATCTCATATTCAGGCGTATCGGCGACTAAGACAGCAGGTCGACCCTCTTTTGCTCAACGGCTCCGTCATGGGACGAAGAAACGCTCTTTTTCTCGAAAAAAGAATATATTTTACTTGCAGGACAGTTGTAAAATTTCCGGGAAAGTACATTAGCCTGGAACATTATAACATATATTTAAGAGAAAATAATGTTCGGAAGTAATTAAAAGCGTAATTTTTAGGTGATATGACCAAGGCTTTCATCATTAGAATAAGAAAAGTAAAATGAACCAATGAAAAGTTTTATTAACAAGTCACATGACTTGTTATGCTTACGTTACGCGCTGCGCGCCCCGGATGACTTCCGGATGCGCTAACGCGGCGCGTCATATGACGCATTACGCGACAACGCAGGTCCAGAATATAGTCAAAATGTCTCCACCAACCAGCGGTCGAAACACAACCCCTTTCAGCAGGCTAAATAGTTCTGTTAAATGACAACAGAAGGGACAGGCAACAAGAACCATCAGTCAAAGAGGGGAGGGCTAGTTCTTCTCTACCGGGTTACATTGGGGCGCTACCGGAACTGATCGAATTGGTAGTCTACAGTGTTTCTGGATGTTTCAGACCGAAGCTGGGGTTAGCATGAGAGCAGCACCATTTCGTAGCTCCGTTGTGGCCATTCCGCAACCAATCATGGCAGCCGCTCTTTATCGTTATTTTGGGCGGGGTGGGTGGCGGAGCCGAGCTGTTTTGCAGCCATCATTGTGTGGAGTTCAGTTCATCTCACTAGTTTTGTATTTGTCATGAGGGGTTGTTCCTAATGTTTCTATTTTAGCGAGGTCAAAAAGAGATCCCATTAGTGGCCTACTGATTTTGCTTGATTCCTTTTCTTTTTTTTTACACGATTTTTCGTTATCTGCAAAGACTAAACAGAGTATTGCGACTCTGTGTTTGTTTGTAAATAGAGAATGAACCAAAGAGAACTAATTCTAAAACAGTAAATACTTGGATAACAATCAATCAAATGGAGAGAGAAGCAGGCACGACGGATTACAACGGGGGCAAAGGCCTGCGTTAACTACCTTTCACTATCTGCAAAGAGAGAGTACTCCTAATAGAAATGAGGGGGGGGGCACCATTCAAAGCAGATCAGTGTGCATAAACACGAAAATGTTTTCACTTACCACGTACTTGACATTCGACAGCTTATGATATTTGCTATTAAAAAACCATTGAAATTCACTGAAAAAACCATAGGTTATAGACCATATATAGTTAGGAATTAGCATTTACAAAACCTTGAAAATTCACTGAAAAAACCATAGGTTATAGACCATATATAGTTAGGAATTAGCATTTAAAAAACCTTATTTTACTCACACAAAACCATTGAAATTCCATATATAGTTAGTTGCACTAACTATATATTGCGCACCCGCAATCCACTGCTGATCATGTCACATATTACATCATTCATGACATGGTCAGTGACATCACTGATGACATCACTGATGACATCTCAAATGACATCACTGATGACATCACTGATGACATCTCATTTGACATCAATGACCACATCACTGATGATATCATTCATGTGACAATACAATGCATCTCCTCACATTTTAATATAACCTCTGTTTCACCCAGTGTTAAATACAGAGTATAATTTTTGAAACCATTGACACACCAATACTAGTTACTACATACGTACTCACTGATTCCTACGTCTACACACACATTCACTCATTCACCCATACAATCATTCATACATACAATCACTCATCTTTACAACACTATCATATGCACTCATACACCTATACAGACACTCACACTCTGCCACTCATCCATGGAGTTACTCACACACCTAGTCAGTCCTGTAAAGAATCAATCACACTTCCATTTTCTTGTCTATACAGTTAAACATAGAGCACCTTACATTTTCAAACATATAGTAACACATAATTACTTTCTTATACAATCATTGATACAAGTACACATTGATCTGCACAGAGTCACACACCTCCCAGCCAGCCACACACACACTCAGTCTCCCATACAAATACTTGGACAATCAATCAATAACCCATATAGTTAATCATATAGCTACTGATCAACACATGCAGTAGTTTACAGAACAACAGACATAATGATGCACAAATTAAGACAGTTTAGTCACTAACCCATGCACTCAGTGAGACACATTTAATCACTCACTCATACATTCAGTCATGCACCTACTAAATCCTTCGTCCAGACAGTTATACATCTACTCATTCTTCAATATCTAAAACATATTTAAACTTTACAGAAACACACAGTTACTGGATGATGTCATCAGTGATGTCATCAGTGATGTCATTTGAGATGTCATCAGTGATGTCATCAGTGATGTCACTGACCATGTCATGAATGATGTAATATGTGACATGATCAGCAGTGGATTGCGGGTGCGCAATATATAGTTAGTGCAACTAACTATATATGGAATTTCAATGGTTTTGTGTGAGTAAAATAAGGTTTTTTAAATGCTAATTCCTAACTATATATGGTCTATAACCTATGGTTTTTTCAGTGAATATATATATATATATATATATATATATATATATATAGATATATATATATAAAACGCTGTAACAACGACACTCAACAAAGACCAGTCCCACAGCAGGAAACACTTCTGAGCTGAAAACTAGAATATATAAAATGGAGTCAGGGTTGTGCCTTCAGAACTCTACAACAGGAAGCAAACAGGCTGCCAAGGGGCAGGCAGGCTAGCAGGGGGGCAGGGAGCAGGCAGGGTGGCAGCGTGGCAGGGGCAAGGCATGGGGGATGGTGCAGGGAGCAGGTAGGGTGGCAGAGGGAAGGAGGGGGCAGGCAGGGTGGCATGGGGTAGGCAGGCTCGCAGGAGTCAGGCAGGGTGGCAGGGGGCAGGCAGGTTGGCATAGGGGCAGGCAGGCTGACTAGCAGGGGGCAGGCAGGGTGGCAGGGGCAGGGAGATGGCAGAGTGGTAGTAGTCCGAAACAGCAAACAGGTGGTAGAAGGCAGGGGGACACTGCAGAGCAGTGTGTTTATATATACATGTATATATATATGTGTTTGTTTATATATATGAATATATATGTATAATTATGTGTGTGTATACATATATATAGAGGGGAATTGCAAGTTGAGGAGAGCCACCTGCTTGTCTCTCTCTTGCTCTTGGTTGAAGTCACATGATGAAAAGAAGTCCTTGCCTCCAAAAATTAGCGTTGGGTCCACCACCTAAAACCCTAGGGACAAAGTCATCATTGGATGGTACAGGTGTGGGTTGAAATGTCATTCATATTGTTTGTGATACTTTTCCAGATCCAGGCCATAGAACTGAAGGGAGTCCTACTAACAAGGCTGGTTCATATCCCTTGAGGGCTTTATACGCATAAATGGTAAGCGTGTCATCTGATAAGCATGAGCGGTTGATGGTTGAGGAGTGCAGCGGATGCCACGCTGGTAGTACAGTTTTGAGATGGTCCTAAGACCAGCCCAGGTAGTACAGAATACAAGTTGGTAATGTGTCAAGCGGGGGGACTTTTGGATGGCAGATGTCTGATTTGCTGAGCATTGGGGTAGTTCCCTGTAATTGAGTTTCATTTGTTGTATGTGTGCACGTGGTATTCATTTGATTGAAATCAACAATGGAGGATGGGTTGATGGTGCTAATGGAATGATCCCATTTGGCCATCATATGCGGTAACTCTAAGTAGGCTTTAAGAGAGTCATGTGTCATAGGTACACTCAGGCGTCATATGAAGCGCTCTTCAACTCATGTCATTCTACACTGCAGGCCACCAATGGAAGAACAGTTTTGTTAGCACTTTTCTGAGAAGGAGATTTTATTAGGAATTTAGGGCTAGATGTAGGTAACTCTAATTTACCGACTCATAAATACAGAATTTTACCGATTCGGTATTTATGAATCGGTAAATTAGAAGGAGGGAGATGTAGGTAATTTTTTTTTTTTTAATTACCGAATCTGTAACATTCGGTATTTACCGAATCGGTAAATACCGATTCGGTATTGCCCATTGATTCCTATGGGCCTTGAAGCCCATAGGAATCAATGGGCAATACCGAATCGGTATTTACCGATTCGGTAAATACCGAATCCTGCAAGGGTGCAGGGGGTGTCACTTTGACACCCTCTAGCACCCCAAGTACAGGCTTGTGTGACATGTGGCACACATACATGCCCTAAGGGCATGTCTGTGTGTCACATTGCACAGGTGTGCATGCACAGATGTGCATGCACACCTGAATTCGGTATTTTACCACCCAATAGGATTGGGTGGTAAAATACCGACTCTTAAGGGCCTGTGGCACTCTTAGGAGTGTCATCTACATATGGATTTACCGAATCGGTAAATATAACGATTCGGTATTTTACAGATTCTGTAAATTTACCGATTCGGTAAATTTACAGAATTGGTAAAATATAGGCCCCCTACATCAGAAAACCCTAATACCGGTCGGTAACGGCCGAATTCGGCCGTTACCGACCGGTATTAGGGCTCCAACATCTGGCCCTAAGTCATATACACGCGCATCCTGGTTAATGCCAGCTACTACATCAGTGAACTTTATGACCGTCCATGAAACTACTCCAGGGTAGAAATGAAAACTTTAGGACAGGCACCAGCGGTAGGGATCTGTAAACAGTAGACCCCTCCTGTGAAGAGGCATACTATGGACGAATATATGATGATACAACGAATTCCGTTGCAACGCATGCCTTTACCACGCATGCGTTACAACGGAATTCGTTTACCACGGATAAACTTTTCCTCGAATAATTGCGTGGTGACGTCATACGTCGTTAAGAGAAAACGGCATTTTTTTCCGATTTCTCTTTAACGACGCTGACGCCGACGTGACTTATGGTGAGTTGTTTTATTTGGGGGGGAGACACCCCCAAGCCCCCCTTTTTTTCTTTTTACCTTTACCACATATGCCTTTTGTCGTAGATGAAGGACACACTGGAGATCAGGTAAGTGAAGTAGACAGGATTTATTCCGAGAAGGAGTTATGTACAGAGCCTCCTGCCTCAGCAACCGCCAGGTCGGAATCAAGGGAATCTGGAATCCACTGCATGCAATGCATGATTCCAGATTCCACATTCCATGGTGAGAGGCAGGAGAAGTAGGAGAATACAACATATCCTCTCTTCTTAATGAACAAAGTATAAACTATATAATCATAGAATACAATCATGAAAGTATCATGTTAAACTAACGCTTGGAACAAAGATATTTGCCGAGTGAAAGTGCAGTGAGAAAGCACAAACATAACTAAGCAATGAAATTATTAAAGATAATAAATAATAGCAATGAAAGTATTATACAAACAAGATATAACTTGTACTACATGAATATCATTTGTCAATCTTACTCTATTGTGTAATAAGTAATAATTAACCAGGAATAGCAAATGGGAGCAGGAAAGGAAGGTTAGAGTAAGAATTAATACAACACAAAGTTATCAAACTTCCTAGGAGTATTACGCTGTCTTGAGGAACGAGGATCTGTTTGTGCAGGCAGACTGACCTGTTCGTTAATTCGCTCAGATCCACTAGGGATGGATTTGGGATCGACTGTGACTCCAGAATTACTGGAACAGGTAGTATTCTCAGAGTCACACGAGTCATTCTTGACAACGCCACCACTCCCTTTCGCAAACAGAGCAATCCTCCTAAAGTTCCAATTCTGGCCATTCTCAAGTACAACATGCCACTTGTGCACCTCTTTAACTTTGAACGGATCAGAAAATTTGTTCGCTCCAGACTCCTTTCTACCTAACTTGATTTTGACAAAATCACCAACATCAACTTTACCAACCTTCCCTTTGAAACTTCTGTGATGCATGGAATTAGTGTTAGGGGAGCCCTCAAATCCTTGAGACTTAAGTTCCAATAACCACTGAGGAATCATCTTAGTCTTGGGAATTCTACCACGCATGGTCACAAAGGGAACTTTATTAGTCACACTATGAACTGTGGTATTATAAGACCAAACAGCCTCCTCTACAGCACTACGAACATTCCGTTTACCTTGCAAAGCCAGTTGAATAACCCCTTTTATAAGTCTGTTCATACGCTCCACAATGCCGTTCCCCTGTGGATTATATAAGGACGTATGCATGTGTCTAATACCATGGTTGGAGAGAAAAATTTGCATGGAGGAAGACGTCAATTGTGTACCGTTGTCTGTCAACAATACGCACGGAAAACTTTCTTTCATAAAAACCGACCTAAGATACCCAATCACATTTTCCGTGGTTATATTCTTCATGAACTCAACACTCAACCAACGAGAGCACGCATCCACAAGGACTGTTGCAAACCGACAATCAGCAGACAAGTAGTCCATAGGACCGATAAAGTCCAAACAAACCTTGCTCCAAGGTAAATCCTCGCAGCTAGAGATAGATCCCAAGGGACGTGAATTCACTTTTAACCTTTTTTCACTCTCCTTGCACATCATACAGTTCTCCACCCAACGCCTTACATCATCATCTAGACCTGGCCACCAAAAGTTGGTCTTGAGGCGTTTACTAGTCATACTCTGACCGAGGTGACCTTCATGGGCCAGAGTAAATAGTCTCTTCTTCAGTGAATTTGGAGGTACAAATCTTTCACCCCGCAAAACAAAATCATCAGAGCTACCTACACTAAGCTCCTCCTGTACTTGTATGAAACTGCGTAAAGAAGATTTAATGTTACCCTCACGCTTCCACCCCAACCGGATGGCGCTAATCAATTCTGCATAATCAGAATCGGCCAAAACAGCTCGATGCCATTCTTCTCTAGATATGGAATTAAAACAATTTGAGCAAATATCACTAAAATCATCAATTAAGCACACAGTCTCATCATCAAAATCATAGCACTCTCCACAATTAACAGGGAGACGGGACAAGCAGTCTGCTTGAACGTTCTTCCAACCAGAGATGTGTTGTAGTGAAAAATCATACTCTTGTAGCTTTGCTGCAAACCTCATGAGCCGAGGAGAACCTTTACTTGCACCACCAGGTGAAAGTATTTTGAGGAGGGGCTTGTGATCTGTTCTCAGTGAAAAGTGTGAGCCCCATACATAAGTACGGAAGTGCGACACACCCCAAACAGCAGCCAACGCTTCACGTTCTATGACCGCATAATTGCGTTCTGAAACCGTTAAGGTGCGTGAAGCGAAAGCTACTGCTTTCTCTGTGTCACCCTTCTTCTGAGAAAGGACTGCCCCAATGCCATACGCACTTGCGTCTACGGTCACAAACGTATCCCTACCTGGTTCATATGTGGAGAGAATACCTGCATTGACGATCTCTAACTTGATTGTTTCAAAGGAATCAGATTGCATAGAACCCCAGTCAAATTGAACACCTTTCTTAAGAAGTAACCTCAAAGCTTCAGTCTTGTGAGAAAAATTGTGGACAAACTTAGAATAATATTCCACTAACCCTAGAAACGATTTCAATTGTTCTTTGTTCGTGGGAATGGGAGCACACCTGATGGCTTTCAACAAGTCTTCCTTGGGTTTAACACCTGCATGTGATATAGTGTAACCTAGGTAATCTATTTCTGTTAACATGAACTGGCATTTATCTTTTCTAAGAGTGAGACCCGCATCAGAAAAGATATGCAATACCTTGGCTAAATTATCGTTGTGTTCAGATTCATTAATCCCTGTCACTAAAACATCATCTTGAAAATAATGTACTTGTTTCAGGCTCCCAAATAAAGAATGCATCATTCGTTGAAATACGCTGGCTGCGGAAGCCAACCCAAAGGGCAATCTTTTAAATTGGAATACTCCCTCAACAGTGACAAAAGCAGTAAGTTCTCTGGACTCAGGATGAAGAACTACTTGGTGATATGCTGAACGGAGGTCTAGTTTACTAAAAAATTTCGCTTTGTCCATTAACAGTACCATTTCGGAAATATTAGGGAGTGGGAATTTATCTACTATTATGTTCTGATTGAGGGACCTAAGGTCCACACAAAAACGCAATTTCCCATCCTTTTTCTTAGTAACGACAACAGTCGAAAGCCATTCTGAGACTTCTACAGGTTCTATAATATCCTGTTTTTGCATGTCATCTAACATGTCCTTTACTTCCTTGCGAATGGCAATGGGTATTCTCCTGAGAGTGTGTCTTACAGGAGAGGCATCTTTTTTAAGTTTAATGACATGCATGTAACCGCTCAATTTGCCCAAATCTGTGCGAAAAACATTTGCAAATTTATCCAAAATATAATCAATACTATGACATTCATCAATTACTAAAACACTTTCAGTAGAACGCGGGTCTAAAATAATGTGTAAATCGTACTGTTGTATCCAGCCCAAAATTGCCGGGCCGTCATCTGAAATGTATACCTTACCATGAGAACATCTGCCTTTAAATTCAAATGAAGCATCCATAACGCCTTTAATGTTGATAATTTGCCCACTATACCCTTTAGGAATTATGTCACTCACTTGAAGTGTTATATCGGGCCAGTGTTTTTTGAATAATGACATGGGAAATATGGAATGCATGGATCCCGGATCAACGAGAAGCGTTATGGTGGCACCATTTACTATGAATTTTGCTTTCGGCCTCTGGAGACTAACACAAAGGCACGTTCCCACATCATCACAGCCTTCAATGCATAAAGACATTTCATTGGGAACATATTCATCATCTACATAAGCAACCTTATTCACGGAAGGCGACCTGCAGGCCTTGCTAATGTGACCCTTTCTTCCACATTTCATACAGGTTTTGTCTCTGGCAAAACACCCTGCAAAGTCGGCTGCATGAGCCATGCTACCGCAGCGAAAACAACCCATAAATTTGCTTTTCGCAACCAAATTAGAATTTCTGTTTCTCTGTCTAAAATTGGAAATTTTGGGTTTTGTTTCAGTTGGACCAAAAACTTTAGGTCTGACATCTGCGGAAGTGGGATTCTTGTCTGTTTTATTCACAACGCATATAGAATCATCCTTGTTCACATCCAAGCTGTGCATTTCTTCCATGCATTTGTCGGCCTCTTCCACTACTTTTGCAATGGCTATGGCTTCCGTTAGGCTTGGATTCTTTGCAGCCCAAAGTTTTTGCTGCATCCTTTTGTTCTTGCATTGGACGATTAATTGGTCTCTGATCATCTGATCAGTCATAGGTCCGAAATCACATTTAAGTGAAAGTTCCCTAAGTCGTGTTACCATTTGATCTATGGATTCTTTATCTTTTTGAGGCATAGTGTAAAACTTGTGTCTCTGCATGACGATGTTCACCTTCTTTCCGAAGTATTTCTCAAGTCTCATTTTCGCTTCCATATAAGGATTATCAACTAGTTCACCATCTGCACCACGTAATTCAGGTAAAAACTTGAATGCATGTTGACCACCCTTGCCTAGTGAATTTAATAAGATTGCTTTCTTTCTTGACAAGGGAAACCTTAGGCCATCAATGGCTTCAAGATAATTTTCAAAGACACCAATCCATTCCTCCCATTCTAAGGCTGGTGTATCTCCTTCGGTTAAAAATGGGGGAGGAGGTGCAATGGTGGAATTGGCTGTCGTGGCCATGGTAATGAGAAATTATAGGGTGATCAATGCGGAATTAAGCTGAGGCAGGAAAGGTTGTAGATTCAATAAGTACAATGTCCATAGAACGGTTGCTTTGGATGAGTTCGTTTCTTGAATGAGTTTGTATGGTAATTGTTAGTTATTATCAAGGAGGAGAAAGAGAGAAAAAAAAAAAAAAAAATTTTTTTTTTTTTTTTTTTTTTTTTTTTTTTTTAAATAGTTGATAATGTTCTCCTTATTCTATATTAATAAAACTGAATAAAATAGTCCTGCACCGTGTCTTTTATGCTCCAGTTGTGTTTAAGACGGTTATAAACAGTTTTAGTGACGTGATTGGCAATGTGTCTCACGTCGTGGTTGGCAAAATGAAGATTTTATCTTTAAAATGGCCGCCGTGCGTGTTGTGAGTGCGTAATGACGTGCAGCGTTGGAGGGCTTCAGCGCGAGTGAAGGTGCGCGCGGTGTTTGTCCTGGGCGCGAGGTGTGCGCGATGTTCAGCGTTGCCTGGCAACGTGTGTTCGGGGAAGGCCGTTGAATGGCAATTTATGGTTTCTTTCGTTAGGAATCGAAAGGGCAGAAAAGTATAACTCACGGCAACCTCGGGAAGAGGGGAGAAGCTCCAGGATGTGCACCAAATTGTAGGAGAGGCTCCGGCAGCGTCTAAAGTCAGTTCAAGACGCGGTGACTGAGGACAGGCTGTCAGCAGTCGGCAGGCAGCAAGAAGCCGTGGGTCTCGCAGGATCGTCGCCAAATTGTCGTAGATGAAGGACACACTGGAGATCAGGTAAGTGAAGTAGACAGGATTTATTCCGAGAAGGAGTTATGTACAGAGCCTCCTGCCTCAGCAACCGCCAGGTCGGAATCAAGGGAATCTGGAATCCACTGCATGCAATGCATGATTCCAGATTCCACATTCCATGGTGAGAGGCAGGAGAAGTAGGAGAATACAACACCTTTACTACAAACATCGTAGTAAAGGTATGCGTGGTAAAGGCATTAGTGGTAACCACGCATGCGTTGTACTGCATGCGTGGTTAAAGATTTCGGGGAAACGGCTTCGTTGTAAAGGCCGTTTCCCACTATGGACGAGACGTATGGCGCACATATAACCTGCCTCATCTACGAAGGGCCAAAGTGTGAAGTTTTCACCTTTAATTTCTTCGATCGAGGACACATCTAAGCAGCTATTTCCTTCAATTCTCCTAAAAAATAGATGGATCACTGAGAGATAACTTGAATAGGTAATAACGAGAAATATGCCCTGAGCCAAAAATGTCATCTAGAGCAGGCAGAAGAGAACATTGTAGGATGCTGTGCCTATTTATTACATTTTTAGACCACTTGTCCAATGAATACTGTGAGCAGAAGATGGGGAGGGGAGCCCAATGCGTCAGATGAGTTGAAAGGTGAGATGTTTGGCCACCTGGGCCTGGGAGCCACGTTTCAGTCTTTGATCTGTTTAGACAGAGGCAGTGTGCTGCATCCAATGTCTGATGTGAAGACAGACCACCACTGGATGTCGCTCACAATATCCCTGTGAAGGTTGGGGTTCCACTGACTGTTGTCTTTACACATGCGGGGGTCGATGTCGTAGTCTGAAATGGCAAAGGTTACAGAGTCATGTACATGTTATTGCGGGTCAACAACCTAAGTTACGATGATCATTTGGCAATGCTATGTATCAACATTAAACTTGATGGATGTTGTGTTCTAGGGAGGACGGGAACAGGGCAAGGGCGGTCCACCTCTCCCGAGAGTCACTGCTAACGAGTCCAGTAGATGGTGTCAAAAGCTCATGCGTCACTGACATCTTCTGCAGCTGAAGCTTATAGGAGTATTTTCAGTCCTTACGCGGTGCCAGAAGCACAATTTGTAATCATGGAATAGATTATTGCTCTCCAGGAATTGGGGAACTTGTGAAATTACTATTATTGCGAGACCTTTCTGAGAAAAGGGAAGGCCATATGTCAGCCTACAGTTTAACAAGAGCTATGAATCATCCTCTGTGTTTAGAAGAGAGATGATGAGAGAATAATATGAGTTTTGTAGAACTTAACCAGTTGAGAGCGTTTTGTGTATTTGGGTACGATAGGGTCAACAAAAGGGAGTCCACAGCTGACAACCTTTTCTTTGTCTATGTTGAACAGTCTTCCTGAATAATGAAATGATATTTGAAGAATTGGATTCCAGTAAAACTGAGAACTTTAGATATAAATTGGTACCAACATGATCCAAGACTTTGATAAAGTCCTTGGTGAAGCCGCAAGATTGCTCGTTTGCCAAGATCATGCCGAAAGTACTCTAGAAGAAAGATGGCAACTATCACAGTGCGGCTATAGAGTGTGGTGGGGAAGTGGAGATGCAAAGTACCCATCAATTAATCATAGATGCTGAAGACTGCTTTGTGGGATTTTCTGTTTTGAAAATGCGAGCTTAGAAGTAGGCTTCAGTCGGTGAAGCAGCTCACAGAACTAGCAGTGGTATCCAGACTCTGGGAGCTGCTGAGAGTTTGCATTGTGCCCATTTCAATTGGAGGACCCTTTCTTTCTGTTTACTTCGATGGAATCCCTCTGTGAACTGAGAGTTAGCAAGCAGAGGTGGGCAACATTATTTTGCAAATTGTGAAATGGTTGGTACTATTTTCCCATTTTTACAATTCACCTACTGAGCAAATTGTGCTACAAGAACCATCCACACTCGTTTTATGGGTCAAACCAAGAAACATGTGGATTTGGCCATTTTACATGCTTTGTGCAGTTTATGTGCTTCTGCCCCAAAAAACAAGAGCCAGGGAGAGTCACGCAAAGGCTCACAACATAGGCAGATTGATTGCTCTTACAGGACCACACCCACTGTGAGAGCCGCCCTCGAACCACACACTTTGCGGTTCATAGCAGGGAGACCAGCTGCCACTGGCCTTTTCATTTCTTTTGTGGCATTGAATCTGTGATATCTTGTATATGCGTGTTGCAATTAGCTTCCATGTACCCCAGTGTCTCTCAGCCATATTTGTTGCTGCTTTGAAGGCTTTGGATTTGGCCCCGGTATCCAGAGCATCTGACCCGCCACCGCTAAAGCCAGCCTCCAGGACGGAATGAAAGACATCGCGGAATGGATGAAGATCAGCCGTCTGAAACTGAACTCAGACAAGACGGAAGTCCTCATCTCCCTCCGCCTGGGACGACTCCTGGTGGCCCCCTGCTCTGGGCAGCGCACCCAAGCCAACGGACCACGCACGCAACCTGGGCTTCATCCTGGACTCCTCCCTCACAATGACCAAGCAAGTCAACGCCATCTCATCGTCCTGCTTCAACACCCTGCGCATGCTCCGAACGATCTTCCGATGGATCCCCACCGAAACCAGGAAGACGGTCACCCAGGCCCTCGTCACCAGCCGCCTGGACTACGGGAACACCCTCTACGCTGGAACCACAGCCAAACTGCAGAAGAGACTCCAGCGCATCCAGAACGCCTCAGCACGACTCATTCTGGACATCCCTCGCCGCAGTCACATCACTGCCCACCTGAAAGACCTTCACTGGCTCCCAGTCAACAAGAGGATCACGTTCAGACTCCTCACCCACGCACACAAGGCTCTCCACGACATGGGCCCGAAGTACCTCAACAGCCGCCTCACATTCTACACACCCACTCGCCAGCTCCGATCCGCCAGCCTTGCCCTCGCCTCCGTCCCACGTTTTCAGAAATCCACCATCGGAGGAAGATCCTTCTCCTACCTGGCAGCGAAGACATGGAACTCCCTCCCCACCCACCTACGGCTGACCCAGGACCATCTCTCCTTCAGGAAACAACTCAAGACCTGGCTGTTGGAGCAGTAGCAACCCCCCCCCCGTGCCGTGAGACCCTTACGGGTGAGTAGCGCGCTTTACAAATTTTGATGATTGATTGATTGATTGATATCGGCGAGGATTCAAAGCTGGTAGTCAGGTGACGAGCAATTGGAGGGATGTGATGCTGATGTGAGTGCTCCCACAAAAAAGCATTGTTGGAGGTTTTGCATATGTGTCTTGCTCCCAATTGTTTTCCTGCTTTGGATTGTAGCATAAATAATCCTTGATAACAAAATTGAGAAGAATGAGATAAGGCCAGGGTAGACATATGCAAATTGAGGCTGTAATTTTAGGGATCAAGGGAAAAGCAGACCAAAAGTGTGTCTACACACGGGGGGTTTGTTGCTTCACTACCTGAGTGAGTCACCACAACTACAATGGACGTGAGCATTAAATGAGTGATCTTCACGGATACTCATATACCCTATGATTAGGCCTTTTTGGTAGAGCGATGAAATCTGATTGATCTGGTGCATAAGAGCTATTTCTTTTCTGATCAATGAAAGTCATCCTCAGGTACTAATAAATATTTTTACTGTTAAAGTGGCCAAAACAGATAAGATTACACCAGCCCATAAAATATGATCACAAGTGACAACCCCAGGGCGCATGGCACAGTTATCAAATTGTATGTCGTCATAAAGGTTGATCAGTCCACGAGTAATGAAATAACAGTTAAACCAGCAAGCATCATGCGCACTAAGAAAATGACACCAGCAAAAGATACATCCAACTCAGAGCTAATCCTCATTCAAGTATCATTGTCAAGAATGCTCTCAAATATAACATTTTTATTTTAGGTAAACAGCCCTACTCCCCACAACACAATCCTGCCATTTTCTTCAAGATAAAAATGGCAATTTGTGCCTCAGAACACCAGATTTACTTTTTAGTACATAATTGTTGGTCCCCAAAGACTGTGTACCACTTTTCATCAAGCACTCACATGACCAACCTCACAAGGTCTCATTCTGCCTCACAGTCCCATGTATTCACTTCCCATACCTGGAATGGAACAGCCACCATGGTGCTAAAGATACACAAAGAAATTCGTGAAAGACCATAATTACATTATAATGAACTATAAATAGGCCTAGGATGCTGTTAATATGTCCAGGATGGACCCCACTAATCCTAAATTGGCCATCATTAGCCAAGGATTTCCTGAATAGGTGTAGAATGCTCCCCACTATGCCTGACTCCCAATATGCAATGGATGCCCACAGTGCCCACAATATTTCAAAAATGTCCACAGTTCTGTTAGTAGTGGCCTCAATTATACTAAGTTTCCAAAATACATGAAAAAGGATTACCGGTATACCAGCTATCGGCACAAGCTGGGCAGGAATAGAGCTAGGAATAACCTCCATTTTCGAGAGGGTTCCAGTTGCCAGGCCCATTCACTCACTTGCCCTAAGACACACCCTACACCTCCACACACCACAGACACACCCACAAATACACAGTGACTGAATGCACCTGGACTCCAACTGGAGCTAATCTTTGGACACCCTTGCTCTAGAAGTGGGTGTCAAAGCAGTGCACCTATCAAAGTGACTGTTGGACTGATGATGGATTCCAAAGGTAGGTATTTAAACGCGAGGCACTGTGTTTGGCACGAAGGTCATCTGCAATTAGAGGCACTGATGTATCTTTCAATCAGATGTCACTCACTTGTATTTTTTGATTGCAGTCAGTGACCCCAAAAAAGGTGCCTCTTAAGTATGCAAGTTGAAAGGAATTTTTCCTCAATTAGCATGATTTAAGAATTACATTTATGGGGCTCCCATATATTTAAATTACCCTTTAGTATTGCCTGCACATCCCCTCAAGGTAGGGAACCTTATTTTGTTATTTTTACAGCACGCACTCATTTTATGTGGATAACCTCTAGCATCGGCCCTAGAGCCTGTCAAAGTAGGTTTCCTTATTTTGTTATTTTCACACACACTGATGATGATGAATGTACAAGCAAGCACACCATAGAACATCAGCAAAAAGAACAATTGATGGACAGAATGCTGATTTCTTCCAGAAATGGCCCTGAAATCCCAGCTGCTAAAGTGTTCCCCAGATGCAGCGATGCTTCTTCGCCTACACTGGAGATGCCGAATGAAGACGAGGGCGACGCGTGCCTGAGTAACGCTGAGCCACGCCTCATCAGTGCTTCATCCAAGGTTTCATCTTGGGAGTGACTCAGAGCCTGAGGGCTAGATTTAGGGCGGCCGGGCACCTGCGGCGGCCCAGACCCTACCTGATCTGACACATCCGCAGCCCATCTGCCAATTCTAGAACTGGCCCTACGTCAAGGAGACGAACTCAGTCAGCACAGCAGGAGTCACTTTGGTTAGAACAACCAAAGCCAGCAGTCGCCATTTCTGCTTTTAAAAAACAACCCCATAAGCAGGGGCTTGTTTATGAAAAAAATAGCAGAGCCCCTGATGTACTGGGAGTTTACACTCCTTCAATAGGGAAATTGTTTGTTTTTTCCTGTCCAATATCACCATGTTCTGCACGGTGGTGATGGACCGAGAAAAATCATATGTTGGTTGGCCCAATCTAAACAAGCGGGGGATCTGACAATTCTCACCATTATTATTGGAGGGTGTCCCGTGCAAGGGTATTTGTGAGGGCTAAGCCAGTGGTGGACAGCTGGGTGGACAGGCCACCTGTTCATTTATGGTGGGAGCCCTGAGATCACCTAGCTCTAGATGTAGCTTTGAGTGCTTCCCCATCTGCTTCAAGTACTTCTTCTACTGACCTTCATGGCATTTAAACATAAGGCAGGATTGGGAAGCAGCTCACAGTTTCAGATGAGCATACCCTATCTGCACTGATGCTCAGAGTTCACCCGTTATGACTTCATTTAATAACACAAGGACATTCTTGACGCCTGGTTGGCCAAGGTTTGCCATTGCTTCATTGCCTCTTAGGATACACAAGTCTCTCGCCGAGTTTCAAAATGGCTTCCTTTGTTTACTGCAAGGAATTTGGCACTCGCAAAACTCAACTATAGGTCATATGGGCGCTGCTGCTGTGCTGCATAAAGGATCAACCTACAAGGGCAGAAAAGCAAATCCAACTCCACCTTCTGTCATGTACGCGGCTGGTGGATATTTCCCAGGTATCTTTGCTCGCCTGAAATGAACAAATCAAATGAAATACCAGTATTTGTAAAGCGCACAGCTACCTCTGAAGTCGTGTCCCGGCGCTGGGGGCCCTTGGGAAGATTAAGCGAGCTATTGCCCAGAGTCACATGATGCTGGGCTAACCTGCCACCTGTGGCAGGGATCGAACCGTGATCCCCATAGTCCGGAGTCAGGCACCCTGGCCACTGCGCCACACCTCTTCCACAGAGCAGCTACAGTATAGCATGGAATCAGCCGTACAAGGGAATGAACACATTGTAGGAATTGGGTTGGTTGTTGCACGTTAATCTGAAACAGTGCTTTATATGGGATGAAAAAGTTGGGGGCAGTGCATCTCTAAAAGGGACCTGGCCAAAGAAGCATAAACATGAGTCCTTTCCAATAGATGTGGCTTATGTAATCAAGGGGGCACCTTGAAACATAGGAATTCAAATCCTGTGCTTCCCAAAGCAGGCCACCTGAGCAGTATTTGGGGCCGCTCTGAGTTCACTTTATTACATCCAGACATATAACACAACAACGGACCTACGCCTAAAACAAGCCAGACCTATTGACTTTGACAATGCTTGTTAGCAGTATCAAATAAATGAGCAACAATAATGTCGTAACGGAAGAATGACCGGATCCAGGTGGTAACTTATATGTAGTCTATTAGGTAGAAGTAAGGTAGATACACGAACCCAACAGGAGCAGCCGCCTTGCTGCTCAGCCCTACTCTCAACAGACATTCACCCACGCATACAACACTCTATGACATCATACACTCATACACTCATACTAACATTCCACACACATCCACTGGCTGAACAGCAAGCTGGAGCAGATACCACACTTCTCCCCCCTTTAATAAAAAACACAAAAATTGAAAATGCAAGGAATAAGCACAATAACGACATTACAGGGAAGAAGCAAGCAGTCAGAAAATCAATATCTAAAGTAACTGAATGAGAACATGTTGCAAGTATTATGATAGAGAATTGTGCAATAAAACAATGGAATTAATACGCAGGCTAACAATGAGAACATAAACACTAAAATAAAGAAGAAGAGGACAATGAGTACCTCGACCAGGAATAACAGGAAAGAATGACTTTGTTTTGAATAATTAGAATTAACCGCTTCCATGCTCATGACGGCTCCCGGCCGTCATGAGTCACGGGGGATGGATGTAGTAAATGTCCTCTTCACTGTTCTTCTCTAGCTAGACTGTACTATGATACCTATGACATCATAGAATGCCAAGGTGTCTCTCTAGCTCACTGTGCCTTTCTATTACTGTCTGTGGCAGTTGGTCATCTGAGGCTGAGCTTCCAACAGCGAGCTCCTGGTGGGGTTTTCCTTACAATCTAACCTGTCTATCTAACCTGGAAGGAACTAGCAATAAAAGATCTTAACCTATCAAGTGGACTATGCATCATTTATTTACCACATTTTGGCGACGTTTCTTAAAAGGATTAACCTACGCGTAAACTAAGGATAAAAACTACTTAAGGATCTAAACAAAGAAAAGGAAGGAACTTAAGGAATCAAGAATTTTTAAAAGACTTCAAATTCAGATGAAAGGTAACACCCTCCTGACCCCACCAGTGTCTTGTTCCATCTGGACAGCCTGCACCCAGAGCGTGTGTTACACTTTGATGTCTGCTTGTCTCCACACAGCCTACAACCTGTGCGCCTGTGATCTCTGCTGCCATCTGGAATACTTCAGTAGAATCCAGCAACGTTTTGTTTAAGTTCATTGGCAGTACTTTTCTGAGTCGGCGCATTCTGAAACATTACTTTCAAGTGAGTCATCTGTTTTAATTCATATGCAGCGCATGTAGACAAGCGTAGCAACATTGAGGAACAGTCTTTCTTGTGACCTTCTCCACATTTAATTATTACCTGAAAACTCGCTACTGTCTGCGCAGAACTCTTTTACTTCAAAAGTAAAGTGTTCGTGTATCTCTCTGCATGACAACTCGATTGGGTGAACTTATTAAAAATGTAGTTGCTTTAAGCAGTGTGTAAAGCCTGGACGGCCTCAGCGTTAGTCTCCCAAGTTTTGCTTTGCCTTGCTAAGCTCTTACACTCACCGTCTTGTATGCCGATGTCCGTTGGTCGACAGTTGGTCTGCAGCGATATTCTCTCCTTCCCATCTGCCGTCCATCTGATGACGTACATGGATTGCTTCGGGGAGTTGGTGAAGCGAGATTCTCCTCATGTCCTGTGACGCCTTTCTTTGGAAACACGTCCCTCACGCCGCTACAACTAACGTGGCAGCCATCTTGTGTTAGTTTGAGTCACAATAGCAACAACTGCCACTCGTAGCATTCACAGTCTAATCTCACAGCGTGAGTCTTGGGGCGTTTGTTTTTCTTTCGGTGATATACACACCTGTGTATATTTAAAATCTCTACAATTTCTTCACCATGATGTTTCGTTTAAAAGAAGTGTGGAGCAACAAAGAGGAAAAGATCTTACTCATGGACATGATCACTCTCTACTTGACTGACGGAAGTCCATGGAGACTGCAGGGAACTCAGCAGCGTAGACAGAGAGCAGTATACACAGAACCCGGGTGAGAGGTCGCTCACCGGAGCTGGCATTATTTACTATATTGTTATGAAGTACTTAACTTCTTATTGTTTATGATATACTGTTTTAAGCACAATCGTTTGTTTTGATGCTTTAACTATTTGGTGGTCTCAGCTGTGTTTGCCCTATCGCTTGTATGTAGGGTCAGCTTGACATCTGTTAACTCTACAGTATATCCTTCTTTTAGGAGAATTCTGAGTCAGACTTTGTCAATATCAGACTACTCGGGTTATGATGTATCTCGTGGTGTATCCTATGTAAAGATTGGTGTGGTTTCGTTTATCAGTGAAGGTGTAGTGTCATTATGGGTATACCAGTTCACAGGGTGTGTATTGCCACTAGTCCTTGTTATTTATCTTCCCAAGATTATTGTCCTTACCTTGTGGTGTACCCTTGTTAAAGGAGGTTGGGTATTTGAGGGTTGTCCATGCCCCATGTTTTTTTTCCCAGGATTTCTTTCCTGCGGTGTACATTTCATAATTGAGTGTATGTGGGTAGTCCAAGCCCCATCTTTTGTCCCAGGGTTATTGTCTTAATCCTGCGGTGTACCCTCTTCTGGGGAAATTGGTATTGTGGGTAGTCCATGCCCCATCGTTTGTCCCAGAGTTATTGTCTTTATCCTGCGGTGTACCCTTTTCTGGGGATATTAGTGTATGTGGGTAGTCCATGCCCATGGTTGTACCCTTTTCTGGGGATGTTGATGTTAGTGGGTAGTCCATGCCCATAGTTGTACCCTTTTAAGGGAATGTTGGTGTTCGTGGGTAGTCCATGCCCATGGTTTGTCCCAGGATTTTTATCATTATCCTGCGATTTACTCCTTTCAGGACAAGTTGGGTACTTGCGGGTAGTCCATTTCCCATGTCTATTCCCAACATTTCTGTCCTGCGTTGTACTCTTTGAGGTTAAGTATTAATGGCTAGTCCATGCCCCATTTCCCAGAGATATTTTATTACTCTGCGGTGTACCCTTTTCAGGGGAGGTTGTGCGTTTTTGGGTAGTCAACGCCCATGCTGTCCTACAGTGTACCCTTTTCAGGGGAGGTTGTGCGTTTTGGGTAGTCAACGCCCATGCTGTCCAGCAGCGTACCCTTTCAGGGGAGGTTCAGTGTCTGTGAGTAGTCCATTCTCCTTACTATACACTGTCCCCTGTTTTTGGGTGGAGATTGTTTGTACACTATGTTTTTGTCTGAGTCTACCTTCTTGCAGCTACTGGCCAGGGCTTCATTTAGGTAAGATTTTGAGATGTGTTTTTATCATACATTTGGTGTCGACATATCTTCATCAGGGGTAGTTTGTTTGTTAATTTTTTTTCTCTCTTTGGTGAATGCTTGTCAAAGGAATTTACTCTCTAGTGTTAACTTAAGAGAGTTCTAACCCATTCTCTCTCTCCCAGAATACTCTCATTCTTGATTATAGGATGTTTACCCTGAGGTGTACCTATATGTGGGGTAGTTATAAGTGTCAACATCTAACTTAACTATTAGTCTTGGTTTTGTTTCAAAACCTTACTCTTTCGTTAAGGGAGGGGGATGTGGCATACTATGACATAATATTGATTTTTTGTTCTTTTCTCTGCTAATGATACCTCATGTTAATGTCATCTCTTGTTGTACACTATTACTTATGGTTCTTCTTATTTGTGTACTTACCTGCTGATTATAACATTTAAGGTATTGTTGCCGATTATTCCTTTGTTCTGCTCTTACTCCATAAAGGAAGAGGATGTGTAGTAAATGTCCTCTTCACTGTTCTTCTCTAGCTAGACTGTACTATGATACCTATGACATCATAGAATGCCAAGGTGTCTCTCTAGCTCACTGTGCTTTTCTATTACTGTCTGTGGCAGTTGATCATCTGAGGCTGAGCTTCCAACAGCGAGCTCCTGGTGGGGTTTTCCTTACAATCTAACCTGTCTATCTAACCTGGAAGGAACTAGCAATAAAAGATCTTAACCTATCAAGTGGACTCTGCAACATTCATTTACCACAGTGGGCTGATGACGGCCGTGAGCCGTCAGGACTACGCCCGCGATCGGAATGTTCAGCACTGCGGCGGAATTCGCGCCACAGCGATGAGGTTAAAAATGTTTCAATTCTTACAAGCCTGAGACTGTGACTTAAAGATAGGTCCGCAGAAGTGACAGCGGTCTTCGGGGCGTCTCAACCACTCCTGTTCTCTTTCACACCACTTTCCTCTACGGTCTCTCACACTATTAGACACTAATGTCCTTTTTTGCCCCACATCTTTCTGAAATCCTCCATCTGCATCTCACACGCCATCTCTTTCTACATCAACACTGCCTTTTCCCTCTCTCTTATTTGCTTTTATCCAATCCACTTCACCACCCCACGCACACACCCCACCCACCCACTCGCCAGCAAGCTCTGCATTTTCTTTTCCTTTGAAGATGTCAATATTTCAACAGATATGTGCTTCACACACTTTCCCCAAACTACAATTGGCGAATGTGTCACCATTGTTCTGTGCGATCTGCTGAGAGGCCAACGATTGGATGAGCACGTAGTCTGAACACCCTTATGATCTCCTGCCAGGCACTGTGAGAAAATCCCACTGCCTTCAGCTTCAGCTCTAGAACTCTCAGTCGTGCCCGGTTCAGAGCACCCCTCTGAAACCTTAACTCACCCAGACACCTAGAGGCAACTGAGCTCACAATGGGCACCATACACATGTCATGTATGAAAGAATCTACAGAGACACCATCTCTGGAAAAGCAAACACTCCTTGCATGATGAGTTAAAGCATGTAAAATGGACTGCATCTCTGACATAGATTACTTAATGGTTTTTACGGTCATTGTTGAGAAATCGATTTACAGTTGTGCCAGTAAATTTAAGGACATGTATATAGGTCCCCACAGGGACTCATGTCAAAGTCGTGTTTTTTTTTACTGCTGAGTTTGAGACCTGGCAGGGCCCTCCCCATTTAAAGACCTAACTTTAAGGTAATAGTATATTATCTTGCAAATGTATTGTGCCAGAGGTACACTGCAATCATATAACTGATAAAAGAAAAATGACATTTTCTGGCAAATTGTTGTTGATGATGGTGAAATGTGTTTTATGAAAGGAGCAAGCAGTGTAGAAAAAAAATACAGTCCATGGTCTTTTAAAACCATCAACAAGGGAGTTCTATAATGTTTCTTTGTATGATCTGAGGTTTTGAGATGTACAAGTAATCCCAATGAGTTGCATCAGTAGTGTTCAAGGCCTTATAAGGTAGCATAAACACTTCCACACCCAAGAATGAAGCAATGGATCCCCCGCAATAGCGTGATAAGGGATGGCTCACATCAGAGCTCTTCATATATTTAAATTCATTTCTTATGGCAAGAAATAAATAGTCCTATAAGTAATGAAAGTGACCCCCTGTGGTGATCTCATGTTGACTATATTCCAGCATTACATCACTGGAATGTAGAATGTCTTATGTGGATTCTTAGTTGAGAGATTCCTTGTAAGTCATATACTTTTGGTGCTGCTGAAGCTGTGGCTAATGAATACACGTCATGAAGTATATCTGTCTGCTGACCTACCGTTATTACATAATACTTCACTACACCCCCATAATCCCATTTTTTGTGTAATTCATCAAAAAGGGGGTATAGCATAACCCTTCATTTTAGATCATCAGGGGCCGTATTACGTATTGGCATGTTTGTGCGAGGCGCACCTTTTAAAAGGTGCGCCCCGCACAAACAATGACTATGTGTCCTATTACGATGTATGCGTTACCACAGGGCAGACGCAAACTTTTGCTGCCCAGGGGGAAATACAGATGAGTATGCCCCTGAGAGCCTCTTTGCCTCCGCGCCCACGTCTGTGATATGGCGTTGGGCGCAGAGGCAAAGGAATCCCCTCATTTGAATAGGGCACGCCCCTATGCAGATGAGGGAACGCCCCCTGAAGGCAGCGCTGGGGCTTTAGGTGTACCATTGCTATTGGTAATACTGAAAGGGGCGCACAAGCATCTGAGCCCCCTTCTGTAATACCAAAGTGCCCCGGGGGCACGCAAAGCGGGCGAAAACGTCTGGTGTGCCCCTAAGGCACTTATAATACAGACCCAGATTTTTTTTAAATGCAATATTTAATCTCAAAATGAATTTGCATCACATCTTCTTGGTCATGTTATACAAATCCATCTTTATTAATTTACTGAAAAGAAGACAGCCGGCCAACACTTGTTTCGAGTGAGCAAACCCTCATCTCCAGGGCTTATTACGGTGCAGGCCAATAGAGGATCCTAACAACGGTACCTGGGTGGAATCACACTCCTAGCCTTCAGTTGATTGCAACCCAGCATCTGCTCCATCGGCAAGTCACGGCCATGCGTTAAACACCTGCATCCCATTGATGATCTAGAATTAAGTTACGCGTTATACCTCCTCTTGTGTTGAATTAACTTAAATGGGACCAGTGAGGTCGGTCTTGGCGGTGACGGTGCCGGGACAAAGATCCCTAACCCCAAAATCTTTCTAGTGTTCCCATTTTATATGTGTTGGCAAGAGAGAAGAACTTCTAATATGGATTCGAGTTCCGACGAGCAAAGAGGAAAAGAGGTGCATTTACCTCAACCTGGTTACTGTGGATTTTCCGCATTTTGGACAGTCTGCCGACGTAGTATTATGGTCTGACAGGCCTATAGGAACAAAGGAACTTGTAGCATCAGTAGATATATGTCAATCAATCAATCAGAACATTTGTAAAGCGCACTACTCACCCGTGAGGGTCTCAAGGCACTGGGGGGGGGAGGGGTGCTAAGCCATCCGCGTGGGGGAGCGACCTGCCTGAAGACAGGGTCAAGGGTCACTTACAGTCAGCAGGAGGGTAGTGAAAGCATGCCGGAAGAGGTGCGTTTTTAGTAAATTCCCTTAACTTGAGGACATTGTTTAGCGGGCGGTGGAGAAAAGTTGCAGAGTTAGAAACTTGAAAGTTGATTGATCTGCCACCAAAGCCTATGTATCTTGCCGAGTGAATGACACAACGGAACTTTGTCAGCCAACGATCTGTGTTGGGTTGGTTGGTGAAGTGACAGTAATTTAGTGAGATAAAGAGGTGCTTGGCCATGAGGAGTCTTGGGCGCCAGATGTACAATCTTGAAATCAATTCTTGGAATTCAAAACCTTAATTGAGGACTACATCTCGATGGGTGGCAACACTTGAGTCGTTTGAGTGACGGCCAAGTGTGTTAACCTTCTTTTTTTGATGTTTGTTCATCCATCCGGAGGAAACAAAATGCTTGGGAAAGAAAGTGTCGGGAGAAGATACGCCCTTTCCACGCCCACCACTTCCATCTCCCTCTTCTGCAACAGTTTAATCATTTGTAATGACCGCTACCAGTGGGGGATCAGGTGAGATGCAGCACTCTGCCTTAAAGTACTTCTGTTGCTATGTCATTATGACAGAGCTGCGGACGTTTTAAAGTGCTTCTCGGTAAATGGACTGCACTGTATTTTGATATGAAAATATTGGCTCAAAGGTTAAAGGAAATTCACTTTGGACTCACCACAAGTAGGAGCCCTTTACCTGAGATTTCTGAAAATGGCTTTGATACATCAAGATCTCATTTTTCAACATGATAATCAGGCCCAATATGTTTATGATGGATGGGATATCTGGGTAGCGGCGATGACTACAGCATACCAGACACTTACGCAAAATATGCTCTTGCCTGGCCCTCACTTTTATCAAAGTCTGTTCGGCTTCATGAGAAGAGACCGAACCCCCGACCATCTTAAGTAGGCCTGGGCGGTAAATTCCGTCCCGCTCGCAGAATTTATAATAATAATCATAATCCACATTTGTAAAGCGCACAATCACCCGTAAAGGTCTCTAGGCGCTGGGGGCCGTCGGGAAGATTAAGAGAGCTATTGCCCAGAGTCACATGGTGCTGGGCTAATCTGCCGCCGGTGCCGGGGATCGAACCGTGATACCCAGATTCCGGAGTCAGTCGCCCTAGCCGCGGAGCCACACCTCTTCCTTAGAATTTGGGTAATTTCGCGTTCTGCAGAGAATGCGAAATTGCCCAAAATTCTCAAAATGCTTGTTTGCGAGATATGTCCCCGGGGAATTTCTGCATATTCGCGGAGATTTTATACTGTTTTGCGGAGATTTGCATAACGCGATTATGCAAATTCCGCCCACCCCTAAATTCTTAAGCAGTGGTCTCTGCAATCAATTTTCTCATCATTAGGTGCAATCAGCACATTTTGTCATATTGACATCACAAGATGCTGCTTTGAGGAGGGGATTGGTCTGATCAAGCTTCTGTAACCAACAAGACTGTCATTCACTCAATGCCCAGACTCATCACCTCCAGAAGGAAATGCAATCCGTCATGGGTGAGCTTCACTGGCTCCCGATCGAAGCCAGAATTAAGTTCAAAAGCTGCTCCTGGCCTACAAAACCAGCTATTCTAAACAATCTGCACCGCCTCGCCTACCTGCTTTTCATCTCAGGACCTTGAAGGGCCTATGAAATGAGGACTACATCTTGCTTGAACCCCCAAATGTATAACCTATTAAGCTGGAAGCCAGTCCTTCACTAGTATGTTAACATCCTATTTGTACTCTCCACCATGTACTCTCCACCACCTCCACCATCCGCGCTGCCGACTCCAGCTCATGCACTACCCTTCAGAGGGAAACTGAACAACTGGCATTCAAATTCCCTTTTCTGTTTTTTCTGCTAATTCAGGTCTATGTTCTCTCTCTTTTATTCATAAACTTGTTGAGGTACAATTTTGTATACCATGCTATGCATGATATAACACCCTAATAGCATTGTTAGCAGATATTCTATATGAACTAGTTAAATAAATAAATTGCACTTACTGATGTCTCTCTGCAGGACTATGGGTACAGTTAAGGTGCCATTGAACTCGGTTGTACCCCTCCCTGTCTCCTGTATAAAAATAAGTTCTATCCTTCCCAAGAGGAATGGATGTCACCATTCCATCGCTATGAAGGAGGGGAATAACAGTGTATCAAGTTTAGGGAAATTTTAAAAAGTGCTATTAAACAAGGAGCATGCTGGGGCTTCATGAAAGGCACCGTAAGGGGCAGATGTATAAATGTACCATTCTTAACTCCAGATCTACATACCTTGAATATATGTATCGTCAAGGTATATATATGTGGATTTATTTATCAACTATTTGAAAACATCCTTGGGCTCCCCAATCACTATGATGATGTTGTAGCCCTTAGTGTCACTAGAGGGACTTCAAGAGGAGACCCAGATGATGAAGCATGTCACCAGGTTGGTGAGTGATGGGAATCCGGAAATGTATTGATTATTTTTCCCCTTTTTTTGCGGCGTATTCTCATTGTTGTGTTCGTTCTCTAGAATTGATAGTGCCCAGAACACTGCTGTAGACCCTTGGACACTTACGGTATGTGAATAGAGTTATATACAGGACCAGACTGGGCCTCGGGCATTTCCCCAGGAGGCTGAATGGGTGGGGGGCTGGTTTTGTTACTGGGGACTGGTTTTGCTGCAATGCTAAATTATCGGCCCCCAGTAACAAAAGCAGTAAGTTTTTCCAGCCTCCCCGGGTCAGGCAGTGCTTCCCCAGGGGTGGTCCGAGAATATTGCCTGTGCTGCTTTGAGTTCCCAGTGCAGCCTGGGTCCCATACAGTAAAAATATACCTACCCATAGAAAATGACCTGCACAATATTCTTGTCCTCGATATTTTTGACACGATATTCTGTCCCATGATATTTGTGTTTCCGATATTCTGTCCAAATGCCGTGCTCCCGGACTACATCTGCGTCCATTTTGGCTGTGTTCTTCACTCAACTGTTTTGCCTCATAGCTTATGCAACATTTGCTCAGGATGAAAAGAGTTCAGCCCTTGAAGGCTTTTGGCCTGACTGAAGCTCCCCTCTGGCGCTCATCCCCAGATCGCTGCCATTGCCGGCTCCAGACCGCGCGTCGCGGATTCTGCAACCGGCTGTTTGTGTCGCTAGGGAGGATGAAAGGCCTAGATGCTATGAGGTTACGCCTCCCTGTTTCTCTATCCTTTTAGAAATTGTGTATGTGTCACAACAAGGACAAGACTCCACCAGCCACCCTGTCATTGTACAATGCTCTACATCGCATCAGGCGATTTAGGGCGAAACAGGCTGGACCGGTGCAATACCCGGCAATAGGTTTTTTTCAGACTCAACGGGTGCCAAGCGCAGATGCAATTTCTACTGAACCGGAAGATGAATGCCCTGAAGCAGTAAAAATGGAATTCAGAAAGCAAGAAATGAACACTGATGACACAGCGCAGTATTTATAGCGCAGGCCTTGAAAATGCTCTGTCGAAGAATTTCATGCTGCTTGTCGCTGAGGGAAAACATGCCCATCACTCTGATTGGCAGCCTTGTGGTGATGACTGTATTAATCCCAGATGGCACACTTATAAGTGCATGTATTGAAATATAAATGCAGGCCGAGGCTGGAGCTGGAGCTAACTTCCCGGGGTTCACTCAACTACCTAGACCTCATTCCAACACAGGAACCGACATCAACCGGGTCAAGTCATCCATCATGACCATTACCTTGGTTTAGCTTCAATCCCTACTTGGTAAGACTGGTAGGAAATCAGCCAAAGTAACAACTAGTTAAGATAATGACAAATGTAATTGGCAGGTCAATTAAATGGTCTTCACTACTTTACAACCAAATCCCTCTGCCCTGATTTTGTGTTTCTTCCCCAACACTTCTTTATGAGGCTCTCCCCGCAAGGCCCCTAAACACTCGCTCTCGACACAGTCCCTTGGGGTCTCAGGCCCACCTCTTCTTACAATCACTCATTGACGTGTCTTTGCCTTTGACCCTGTACAGCGCTCTGCTGCCTTTCAGCTGAGTTCATGGTATACAAATACCACATTCATACATGTGTCCATGGGCCATTATAACATCAATGCTAGGGATCATGTGAAGTCATGAGTCACGCACCCAAAATAGCTTCTCAACCAGGGAACGTGCTAACGCCGCATAGAAATGGACTGGTTAAAGGGCCATTTTTTCCCACATAAATATTGATTACCACAGATAAAATGAACACAACTACATATGGATAAATACAGATGGAAATGTCAAAAAATAGAAATGCCATAAAACTGGGAGCCCTCGTTATAACAGTGTGAGTGTGTTGTAAGTTAGTTAGGTAGGTAGCAAGACACGTCTTCAGGTTACAAGATAGATTTATTAAGATAGCACAGCAGAGCAGTACACCTCACAGCTGACCAGACGATCAACTGCCAAGGCTGGAACCTTCACATACAAGATAGAACACTCTTAGGTACTATGGGAGGTTGGGAAGGTAGGAACACAAAGAAAGGGCAACTGACACAAAGAAAGGGCTACTGACACCAAGTAGCCATATTGAAGGAAGTACAAATATACAACAGAGTGCACTTGATATAGTGTGACACAAACATTATATATGTTTCAACAAACCTATGGCGAGTGTAATTTCTGTTCACCTATTTGTCCGAATCCAGCAAATAGTTTGCAGATCCTCGCTATGTCCCCTTCATTTTCAGTTTCTTAGGTTTTCCTTTCACCCCAACAAGTTCACCATGTGGGAAACGTCTACTTTGCTTTTTGTTTGCCGAATTACATTTTGTATAAACATGGTTCAAAGGTTTTTCAATCTTTAGCATTTTAATGTTCATTTTTTAGTTCTCATTATGACCTCATGAAAGGAGACATTGCACCCTGTTTCTTCCACTTCTCTGAGTAGAGGAACCATCCTGTGTGGATACTGCCCACCTCTGCCTGCCACAGGGTGTGAGTGATAGCCCCTTTGTGAGTGAGGGACCCTAGGCCCTCATACACCTCAAATAATGACACAGACTTACATTCTGGACCGGCCCAAGGCACGTGCGCCCGGCCCCTTTTATTGACAGGGTCACGTGACCGGTGACTCCTGTGATGGAGGGTTGTGGGGTGGATGTTGAAGCCAGTCCTCTAGGAGAGGCTGTGGAGACACATTACTGTGACATACTAGAAGGCGACGAGCTGGTCGCCACACCCGTGACACAGCAGCCCCTCCCCGCGCCCTCCTGCTCATGTGTGTCCGGACCCTTTTATTGGCAGGGTCACGTGACCGGTGACTCCTGTGATGGAGGGGTGTGGGGTGGATGTTGAAGCCAGTCCTCTAGGAGAGGCTGTGGAGACACATTACTGTGACATACTAGAAGGCGACGAGCTGGTCGCCACACCCGTGACACAGCAGCCCCTCCCCACGCCCTCCTGCTCATGTGTGTCCGGACCCTTTTATTGGCAGGGTCACGTGACCGGTGACTCCTGTGATGGAGGGGTGTGGGGTGGATGTTGAAGCCAGCCCTCTAGGAGAGGCTGTGGAGACACATTACTGTGACATACTAGAAGGCGACGAGCCGGTCGCCACACCCGTGACACAGCAGCCCCTCCCCGCGCCCTCCTGCTCACAGGAATAGAAGCCTGTGTGAGGCTCAGGGGGCTGTGCGAGGCCTCGGAATGAGCCTATCAGAGCCCCCGGCAGCAGCAGACTGGTCCTGATGGAGGTACGGAGAGCCTCTGAAGGGGGTGAGGAGAGTGAAAGCAGCCAGGGAGGCGGGGAGCAGGAGCAACAAGCACAGTCAAATGCAAACAAAACAGGAGGGAGGGCGAGAGCACGGGAGTCTGCGGTCTGCTGCGAGGAGAGAGGTCAGCACAAGGCGATATGTCGCGACATAACAGGGATCATTCACTCAAGATGACGACCCAACTCAACATAGGAAGACATGCCACAGCACGGCATGACATAACATAGCTTAACTTGACCTAACATAAGATGACTTAACACGTGGTGACGTAACACAACTCATCACAACAAGACACAACACAGCATGACATAACACAACACATCATAAAACAGCAAGCTATGCCATATTACAACATAGCGTGACGACATAACATAACATACCCTAACATGAGTTTACACATGGCGGCGTAACACAACAAAACAAGACACAGCATGACATAACACAACGCAGCATAAAAGAAGATATGACATATTACAACATAACATGACATAACATGAATTAACACACGGTGACATAACAATACCAAACACAACACAACAAGACATGACAGAAAGCATGACATAACGCAGCACAACACAGCGCAAAACTAAATAAATGGTGGCATTTCACAACATGTGAGATGACATAAAATAACTTAGCTCAAGGTAACATAACACAACACAATCCAGCGCAACACATCACAATATAACACAACAAGGAAAGACACAGCACGCAATAACATAACACTGCATAGTATGAAGCAACATAACATAGCCCAACATACCACAATGTAACACAAAAAAACAGTACAAACAAAACATGACACAGCACAGCATAACATGACGTTACCCAACATAAAATACCACAACATTGCATTCCTTACCACTCCATAACACAACACAACACCGTATGGGCTAGCTGAGGCCACTTCTGGACCTGGACAACAGAAGGCCAACATTAGGAGCCAATGTCTGAATATTGTGATATCAAATACTATGACCGTGAACTGCTGATGGGTGGGTGCAGGGCAGCACGACTGGGGCACATGGGTTCAGGGTCCCGCTGCCCCGGAAAGGTAAGATTGACCCGCCAGTAGCCTCAGTACTACAAGTACTCGTGATAAAGTGTCCCAACAGTACCTTACAGTAGTGGTTGCATTAGTTAGAATTTTTTGTCACAACAACTGTATGGCCATGAATGGATTCTCACTGGTATGGTGTCCAATCAAAATATGTGTCTTAGTACACACACCAACCAGTCAACTCAGCAAAGTGTGAGCGGGAAGCGGAAGTGACATCATGCACGGTGACTCAGGCCTGGGCGGAAAATTCCGTTCCGCTCGCGGAATTTGGGTAATTTCGCGTTCTGCGGAGAACGCGAAATTGCCCAAAATTCTGCATTCCGTGACTTCGCAAAATTTTGTGCTTGTTCGCGTTCCCAAATGCGTGTTTGCAAGATATTTCCCCCGAGCACGCAAACAGCGATTGCGAACAGTAAAAAAGCATCGCGAACAAGCAATTCCGCATGTTTGCGGAATTTCTGCATGTTGGTGGAGATTTTTTACCGTTTTGCAGAGATTTGCGTAACGCGATTACGCTAATTCCGCCCACCCTGTTTTGACGCCATGATCACATTGCAGAGATGCCTTCCTCTGTCACCAACAGTCTTCAGACAACTTACAGTGTACAGTTTAAAGCATATTTTCAAACAAAATTATGTAAAAGTCACAGGTTTCAGAAACAGTTATGATAGAGAATTCTTGAACCAATAATCCAATACCTAAAGATCTCAGATACTCGGAAATATTCCTGGTTTGTGGCAGAAGGCATGCATGTTCCATTACATGTTCCAATACATGCAATCTGTTATTTGGTTGTGAAGAGCCACGTGCTATCCACATGCGCAGGTGAGCGTCCGCGGCAGAGAAGAAGGGAGAGGAGTTGGCCTAACGGCGAGGGCGGTCGACCCCGAATCTGGGGAACTGGGTTCGCGTCTCGGCAACGACGCTGAACACCCTGTGATTCTGGGCAAATCACTTCATCTCCCTGTGCCTAACAAAAATGAATTGAAATTAACTGGTGATTATGTAGAGCGCTCTGATACCTGATTCGGGTCAAGTTCGTGCTTTATAAAACTGAAAAACAAAAAAAAAATGACATCTCTACGACATGTGTCCCTTTTCATCACAAACAGCTGTCAGGAGGAGGGACCTGCGTCGCCTCTCAGATACCCACCTAGGCTATTACTAGGTTATTACAGAGTACGTGCTTGCTTCTGAGAAATGCGGGCACACACTCTCCCTTTCAAATTAAAGAAGTGCAGGCAGTGGTTAATTTGTAAAAAAACATAGGTCCCAGGGCTGTCGACAGGGAGCAGCTTGCACCAGCCCATTTCTCCTGTTAGCGCCACCTAAAACATAACCAACTACTAACCATGAAAGTGGGAAAAGAATGTGGCATAATGGCCAGAGCTGACGAACCAGGGTCAAGTCTCGGTGTGGGCTCAACATCCTGTGATTGTTGGCAAATCACTTAATTTCTTGTGCGTACCATAAATGAATGTGTCCTTAACTGGTGCACATGAAAAGTACTGTTGTTGATTATTAAAGTGCAGGTGTTGGGCACCGGAAATCACCGGCTCAAATTAAGCACTGAATAGGTACGTAGTACTACTGATTTAAAGCACTGGGCGGTGCAAATCACAGGCATCCCACTCCTCAAAGGAAAGCAGACCGTGGCCCTTGAGTGATGCAAGGTTAGGCTGATGCCCGTCCCTCGCTGCTGCGCTGCGCATTGAACAGCTCACATTTACTGTCCCTTCCCTCAATGCTAACAGGGTATGAATCAGTGTTGTAAATGGAAATATAGAAGTGCAGGTACTCACTAGTTACAGTCAGGGGCGGCCTTAGGCATGTGCAAGCTGTGCACCTGCACAGGGCCACCAAACCCCAGGGGCCACCACGCCAATATATATCCTTAATATAATAATCCTCTGAGGATGGATACATATGTGCGTGGCGGCCCCAGTGGCAGGGATTTGACAGCCTCCGGCAATGTTCCACTTCCAAACACCCTGACCCCCCCTCTTCACTGGCCTCCGCGCCTGCGATCCTCCGAAGGCCCCTTACCTGTTCCTCCAGGGGCCCCCTGCCTACGCTCCCTGCCCCGGGCCGCCATGAGCCTAGAGCCACCCCTGTTACAGTACCCGTTCGCTCCTGAGAAGTGCCGGTACTCATCTAATAAATGTATTGCAACAGAGAAGCTGAGAAGAGCTGGCACTCTCTCTTTTCAAATTGAAGAAGTGCAGGTACTCAGTACCGGACAGCACCTGCCCATTTAAAGCTCTGGTATAAATGCACGTGAAAGTTCATCACTTTTGTACAATGTTAGGAAAGACGCATGCGCCATCATGCAACATGCTCATATGTGACTCCTAATCGGTTGTCCATAACCACGAAACTTGAAGCTGTGCTGCTTTGAGCAAAGGGTGCCCGGTCAGAACCCGACTTGCTTAACTTGTGCATCTCCCCTCTCCTCGAGTCAAACGTGCAATCAGAACCAGGGCGATGCTGTCCATACATCGCGATAGCATGCGCACAAAGGAGCACAGAGTTTAACACTGGCGCGGAACTTCAGTAGGCAGTAGCGGCCCATGGAGGGAGTGCCGCGGGGCGGTGTGGCGGGCGGGGGAGGGGTAGAGTGGGGGTAGTAAACTTCGGCTCACGGCCGACCGGAGTAATGTAAACAAATAAATAAATAAAACGAATTTCATTGGATGCGCTGAGACGCACTTGGCGTGGCGTGTCATTGGCGTAGATGCAGTCCTTGCTTTTCTCTTTTCTTGTTCCATCTTCATTTTAGCAGTAAATACGGCTCAGTTGTCGGTGAGGTAATCTTCTTTCATGGACACGGTTAGTAAGGTTCATTTTCACTGAGGTCATCTCCCAACATGACGTTTCACTTTCATTAAAGCTCTTGGGGCTTTGTTGGATGATGTTGACTTAAATGCCGCTGAAGGATTTAAATGTAATAATACCTGAGCACTTCACAAGGCTCACAGGTCAGAGAAGAGCTGGGCTAAGATTGAGCGAATCGAGAACTACCACATCCGTGTCGTGCCCCTGCCCTCACCAAAATAAAAGAGTCAGGGGGGCATATTATCAAGCCCCTTATCGCCACGTTATCGGCACATTTCTGCCTATTACGCGGCGATATTTGCATCGCCCTATTATCAAGGCAGTGTTAAGTCAATTAACTTGGCTTAAAGCCACGTTAATTGACTTAACGCTGCCTTGGTAATAGGGCCCCTTTCACGATAAACTCATCGTGAAAGGGGGCGTGCAGTGGGTGTTGCGGTGGGCGTTCCACCGCAACACCCATTCACTACGACGCTGCCACCTATTATCAAGAGAGGCGATAATAGGTGGCAGCGCCGAATTTAAGAACAGGAAAGACCTGTTCTTAAGGTGACGAAACAAGGAGAAAGGCTTCATTTCTCCACGTTTTTGCTTTTTCCATGTGTGCTGCCTTGTGCAGCAGCACACATGGAAAAAGCAAAATGCAAAGGTTTGTTTATGTACAGGAAGGTGTCCCTTCCTGTACATAAACAAACCTCTTTTTAAAAATGCCAATTTGTAACTTACATGTGTGCTGCATGAAGCAGCACACATGCAAGTTACAAAATGGCATTTAATCTTTGTTTATGGAACACCTTCCTGTACATAAACAAACCTTCCCTGCCTGCGCTGGCATTAAGTTGTAAAACTTATCGCCATCGCAGGGGGAAACGCTAGGCTGCACCATATCCTAGCCTAGTCTAGCGTTTCCGAAGTGGTGAAGAGAGGCGTTAAGCCAAGGCGGCTAACACCTCTCTTCGCCACTTTGTTGGTAATATGCCCCAGGGTACCTCTGCATTCATCACATTCTCTTTTTTTGTACCCTGAATGTCATTCACTGTTAACAATGAAAGTGGAAGTATTGTGGAAGAAAATTCTAGAAGGCCATGAGGAAGCCTCCTTATGTAAAGAATAAGGGTCTCTGGGATCCGAGAAGAGTGCCAGGAGCGCACGGAGGGGTGACAACAGCAGGGTCGCTCCTGCGGTCAGGGCAGAAGCTACCAAGGGATTTGTCTCATATATCAAGACAATACTCTATCAGGCTTAGAGTGATGCATCAATTATGCAAAAAAGGAAGCAGGGAGCTCTGGGTAGTGCCCAAGTTTCGGTGGAGAGCAGCTCCTATATATGGAGCACATTACATCACCACCGACACGCTGAATCTGCTCACTTCAAATGTGTCTTTCATTGCTTCCTTTTTTGTAAAACACACATATATATACACACACACACACACACACACAGACACACACACACACACACACACATTAACACCTGTCATTCCAGCAAATTCAACAAGGACCAGGCGCACATACCAGGGGGTCATTAGGATGACGGGCGTACTTAGTCCGCCCGCTATCCTATCGGGGCTAGGGACCGCCCGCCATAAAGGCGGGGGTCCCGTGGGTGGAATTAGGATGCGGCCGCCACGGTGGCGGCCGCATCCTGCATTTATAACATTGTGGCTGGCGCCCGCCACAATGCCATAAATGCATGTATGCATTTGCAAACACAATGCGGCAGGCACCGCGCGGTACCTACCGCATTGTATATGCAAACGCAGGGGGGTACCACAAGTACCCCCTGTGTGCACCCCCCACCCCTCCTTCTCTTTGGGGGCCCGCAGGGGGCCCCCAAAGTGAAGACCGCATGCCTTTACGTGGTGGCATCGCCGCCACGGAAGGCGCCAGCCTGGCAGGGGCAATCCGCCCGACATCATAATGGGGCCCCATGTCTTCTGCCATTTTATTCCACAATTACAAGTCCGCCATAACACATTGCTGCCAAATGATTGGCCTTGTTCACCTTCGCGTGGCAAATAGGGGTTTCAATGCAGTGCCTAGCTGCAGGCCAGACCATGTGGTCAACACCACACTGTGCATGACCAAAGGCATACAGGGGTTGGCTGCCAACCCCCAAGGGTGGGAGGAGTAGCTGCAGGTAGCCTGCTGGTGTGCATCGCCAAAAGCTGTGCACATGGGGGAGTTGGGTGAATATGATTTTTTTTTTAAAAACAGAAATTCACTAAAAGACAATTTTAAAGTGAATTTATACTTAGGTATGGTAATAAGATATGACTTTATGTTAAAAAAACTGGAAACTGACTGAAAAAATAAAGGTTAAAGTGACCTTATAGTCCGGTATGGAAATAAGATCATACTGTACATTGAAAATCCTCATAAGTTCATTGAAAAAACAAGGTGATGGTATAGTAAAGCAAGGTAATACTATTTTAGCTTATGTTAAAAAACCCTAGAAATTCCCCCCCAAAAACAAAGGTTAGAGTGATGTTATAGTTCGATTCTGAAATAATGCAAAAACAAATGTTTAGGAAATAAGAAAAAAACGGAAAATTCACATTTTGCATTTTAATGAGCTAACTATAACTTGCTCCCATTCCAAGCACCTCACATGTTACACCATGCATGAAATGTTTATGACAACATTGAAAATGTTACTGATGACATCTCACATGACTTACTGTATTGCTCCACATATTAATCACACTGCTTAAATAGATCTGTTTCTTACCATCCACCGCACCTCATTCCACTGTTCTACTATTAAAGTAAACATAAGAAATGAATTTACTTTAATATTTAGCATAGAAATATTTCTAAAATTTATTTTAAAGTTAAATAATTTAAAAAAATGTTCCCTATATATTACCACGCAGAGATCTCCACCTGACTGCACAGTCTTTGTATAGTAAAATATAGGAACTTAAAAAAATGTGTCCTCCTCCAAGAGATCTACACAAATACATGACTGCTCCACTTGTTACACTGACATCTTTTAATGTTAAAACTGGAAGAACGAAAACTTTAATAGCTACGGATGTTAGGTCAAAAATATAGAGCCTCATTTTCAGGATGGCCTGTTAGCTAGCCAATCAGAAATGTGCAGAAAATATAGTTTTGGTATACTTAATAACGTCCTCGGGGTTGTCTTCTGCTCTCAAAAGAGGGGTGCTGCATGGCCATTATTCTGAAAGAATTTAGCGGCATATTATCAAGGGCATTATCGCCGCTTTAGCGGAACTTTTTCCCGTGAAAGCAGCGATAATGTTATTGCCCTATTAGCAAGCTGTCGCTAACAGCAGTTAGCGACAGCATGTAGGCGATAGCGACCGGTTTGGGGCCCGCTTTGCATGTCAGCGATATTTATCGCTAATGACATGCAAAGTGGGCATACCCAAACTGTTAGCGACTGAAAGCACTATCGCCTATTATTAACGCAAGCAAAGCGATAAAAAAATTCGCCCGCTCAGACCACTTCTTAACCTGTATATCCAATGGGAGGTGGATATTCAGGTTAAGACCCTATTTGCGATAATGCCTGAATATCGCTGGATTTCCAGCGATATTCACGCATTGAGCCGCTATCGCCGGATATTTTATTGCTTTTGAGATAAACTTTGCTAATAGCACGTTATCTCTGCGATACAATCCGGCGATGCACGGCGATAAAAAAATTATCGCTAAGCTCATTTAGTGATAATTATCGCTATTTGTTGCTAATATGCCCCTTAGTCTGATGCTAGCATGCTTTATATCACTACATATATGAAAACTTAGACACTTCCATTTTTCTCAGACTCAGGAGAACCGCTGCTGAGTGGTTTAGGCAGAAAAAAGGTCTACAATTACAAACAGTTCGAGGGCCTATTCACAAACTGCATTTTGTAGATTGTGTAGTAGTACTACAACATTACTACTAACGTACCACAAAATGTTGTTCACAAATCCATGTACAGAGGTTCCATCTCCGACTCGCCCAGCTTTTTCTGTGCAGACATCTACGCCCCAACTGTGGAGTCTCAGCACAGGTAAGTTTTATGACTAAATGTTGAAGGGACAGATGGAGTGGCTGAAAATGTGGCATACTTACTACAAAATGGCAGCGATTAGGAAGGATTAAGCAGCTGGTAAGGGAAGGTTAGAGAAGGGTGCAGAGAGGGGCATGCACTCACCACAAATAAGTAAACTCTGTCCTATTTAGAAACTGCAATTCTAACGTTAGTGAGGCCTAAAAGGAGCCAAACTAGTTGTAAATGCACTTTAGCTCAGAGCTGGTCTATGTACAGCACCACACATGGACAACCACTGGTACTGCAACGCCCTCCCACACAAAAGAATGGAGCTGTAAATAAAAGTCCACATGGAATAATGTTAAATTAAATTAAATTAAATTATTTACGCTGGTTAAAAATATAAAAACATTCAATTTAATGTTGAAAAAATTATTTAAAACTAAAAAAATGTTTTTTATTTAACACAGCTTTATAACCTTCTATACATTTTCAAATGTAAAAATGTGTGTAATAGTATTTTTGATTAACATATAATTATATAATCTGTGTCCAAAATGTAAAAAAAATAATCCTGACTTCCTGCCACCCACCTCCACTATTCTATATGCTCTCTCCTCCAGAAGCTGAGCTTTTTGGTTTCTAGAGCTGTTCTCAAATTCTCCGAGAACCCTTCCAGAGAGGCCTAGAATTCCTTTATGATGAAGCAATAGTGAATTTGCTTTCCACTGCTTCTATGTCATAGCAATGAATTCCCAGCTTTAGAATCTGGTGTAAAGAATAAAGGCTGTCTATTCAAGCCATTCATTATAAATAGAATTAGAGATGGGTTGCAGTGAATCATGGGGATGCTTTTCACCGAGGGTTTCTGAGTGACGACAAATAGACAACAAGAGTGAAGCTTGAGTTTTCTATGATGTCACTCAGAACCCAGAGGTGAAAAACATCCCAAGAAATCACTTCACCCATCTATAACTTTATGTTATGTACGGCCCACAAAATCATCTGCCCCTGCTTTCAACCGCTGCGAAGTGGCAGAGGATGAATGGGAGAGCCATGCATAGGATGGCCTCTCTTATGTACCCCTGTCCCAAAGATCAAAAACAAGATACCTGCCATCCCTAACCAAACCCATCACCTTCCCCACCTTCCTTCCGCCTCATGTAGCTGTACTTTCTGCTTCAGTCACATCAGTCCAGCAGCGATGTGCTGACAGGCTCACAGAGAAGGCCTTCGTGACATCACAACAGTGGGTGACCAGTTTTGTAGTCAACTGCTGCTATGTCACAGCCGTGGGTTATGAGATTCAGAAACTGAAATAAACAATAGCGGCTCTCTATGCCACACATAGCAAATACATAAATGCATGAATAGATGAACTAATAAGCAGACAGACAGACACATAACGGAGTCATGGATGGCCAGAGTCAGGTTCAGTTCATGCCGGATTTTAGGTAGAGACCAGATGAGTGAATTGGGTAAATTTGGGGAGAGGAGTTGGCCTACTGGCTAAGGTGCTCTACCTTGGACCTGAGGAACTGGGTTCGAGTCTTGGTAATGACGCCAAACATCCTGTGATTCTGGGCAAATCACTTAGGGCCCGATGTAGGTAATTAGAATTTACCGATTCGTAAATACCGAATTTTACCGATTCGGTATTTACAAATCGGTCAATGTTATGTAGGTATTTTTACCGAAATACTTACCGAATCGG
This sequence comes from Lissotriton helveticus, assembly GCF_964261635.1. NCBI lineage: Eukaryota > Metazoa > Chordata > Amphibia > Caudata > Salamandridae > Lissotriton > Lissotriton helveticus. The sequence goes on from NC_136069.1 coordinate 68,377,430, forward strand.
TTACATTCGGTAATTACCGAATCAGTATTTATCGATTCGGTAATTGCCATTGATTCCTATGGGCCTTGAGGCCCATAGGAACCAATGGCAATTACCGAATCGGTAAATACCGATTCGGTAAAATTACCGATTTTACAAGGGGGACAGGGTGTCACTTTGACACCCTGTTGCACCCCGGACTCAGGCTTGTGTGCCATGTGACACACATACATGCCCTTTAGTGCCACATGGCACACATACATGCCCTATGGCACACATGCCCTGTCGCAGGGTTTCTGTACTCACACAGAACTGTGCACAGAGGAGTGGAACCTCGGCAAATTAGGGTGTCCCAAAACTTACCTTAGCAACCAACTCACCCCTTACCGAGCTAGCTACAGTGTCTCATTGGACATATCAAACTCCCAATGTTTAGACAAACCAGAACATGAACTTACAGTACCTCAGGGTACGTGGAACTCATGAACACTCTTTTGTTATATTATCATTACAAACCAGAACATGGAGTAAAGAAGACACATGTGCATTTGAAATGTTTATTTACTAATGCCGTCTTCTCAGGCGCAGTATCTTAGATAATACAAGTATACTTATTATCAGTAGCAAAATTATCAGCATAGTTACTAAGACATAAAAAGCGAATGGTGACAGCATGTTAACATGCTGTAATGAATAAGAGTTAACAACACTTATATCTCACCCTCCCTAACACATATATTATATTATTAGCTAAGAAGGTCTCTTTGGGTTGTTTTAGGGCGGGCCCATACCTTAGTGTCCTAGCATGAAAGGAATCACATCAGCATACACCAGCTCTCTCTGCATGTGCACCGCATCAAGTGTGTTAACAATTCTCGTGCAAAGCAATATCAATCCCGCCTCAAGCCCAAGTTGGCAAAGGCTGCACTTGTGTTATGACTATGAAGGCGTGGAGATCAGACCTCATAACAATTCCATATCGTGTTGCTCCTGAAACTTCAGCACTCTCCGTGCAGACATGGTTTATTAAACAAAACTGATATCAGAGCAATAACATATTATTCTCACATACACCACGGCAAACAACTAGGTTGAAAGCTAAGTCAACAATTAAGGGTCGTGTGCAGAAGTTGCAAGAAAGGAAAAATGGCGTTTAAATCTCAAATGTACCTATGCTAACTTAACACGATATAAGGATATATAGGAGCTATATAACACCCCCCCATGATCCGAGAACGGACTAAATAAGATAACAGAAGTGCCATCACATGAGAGCAGAATCCAACTATAAACGAGCATGAATAAAAATTCAATTATAAAAACTAATGCTAAAAAATAGCCCACAAGTATAATGTGGCTCAAGCCAATAGGCAAGCAAAAATAAAATGTCTTGACAAAAAGTCAATAAAATCAAGGAAATGCTATTAATCAGCATGTCAATTCGAGGCAGTGTTTATGATAAGACTGTATATGAAAAGTAAGCCGCAACAGCCTCCAGGAGGAAATCACCGTCCTCATCCGAAAACAGTTCAGCCATCCAATTTAAAAGACGAAAGGAACATACGTGATCTCCCAGCACCGGATCCTCTATAACCATCAGAGGACAGCTCGGTGGGTTTTCAAGAAAACTCCGTTCCAAGAAATTTTGCGCTGCCGACAACACATCCCAGGGACCCATTAGTCCATGTGCCACTGCCAATGCCATAATCCTTTCGTCAGAACAAACCAACTCGTGAGCAATGATAGGACTCATCAGTTGATCAAAATCGACGTCAGAAGAAATCGGTCCGCAGAGACACAAATCAATGGCCCAAAGGAAATCACAGGTCAGGCAGCGAAATACAGGCTGGACACAGGTAAAATAGGAGAACCGAAAAGATAATCCAAACGCCGTGCTTAGAGTCGCCAACGGCAGTGTGCCATAATAATCAAGCATGCGGTTGCTAAACCGCGTCAGTAGCACTTGCGCGTGGTCTTGCACAGGAAGGGCATCCATATTTAAAAAGGCAGAAAACCACCAAAGCGCCAGCCGCTAATGCAAGGAAAAACGGGAAACCTCCAAACAAGGATGAAAAAATAGAATGGAAGAAGGCAGGGATGACTCCAAAAATCTTCTCAAAGGAAGTCACGAGACCACCGCTAACAACTTTAAAAAAATGAGCTAGGCCCGTTGTGGAGGATGCGTTAAAGATAGAACGAACCATAGTTCCGAAATGCAAAGGCAAATCAGTATTTAATAGAGCCTGAACCTCCGTACGGGTGTTGGCAATGTGAAGCACGAAAGTTTCACGGGCCGAGCTCAAGGCCACCTCTTTCTGGGACAAAAGAGCTCTTATTCTAGCCATGCCGCTGAATTCTGCTCCCAAGGTCGGTATCTGTGGCCAAATGGAAGACTCCCTATGTTCACGTGTGGGAGGATAAAGAACATTTCTGCAGCAAATAACTCGCTCACTTACTGTTACTATGAAAGCTATACCTTTAATTAACCCACAACAGTTTTCATTATTGAGCATTAAATAACTACCATTCTCTAACAATTTAAACGTGGGGATGATAGCAGGAACTGGTGTGCCTTGTAAAATGCAAGCCATATTTGGTCGGTCCTTGTTGCATGAACCGTGTAACTGTATGTGTCTGCACATTAAAGAATGATCTGGCGTCTGAGTACACTCCTCCCCTGTTAGATAAATCTCCTGTTCTTCCTTGAAACATCTGTAAGAGTACGGGAGTGACCAGACTTCATGAAGAAAACCGCTACCTAAAGGCTCATAACGACCTATGGGCACATATTTCATACAATTAGAAAACTTATATAAAGCAAAAGGCAGCGTTATTAAACCGTGGATAAGCCACGTAGCAGCAGTGGCTTCTGCCACAGAAAAAGGTAAAGATTCCAACCTTTCAATATGTAACATAGAAAAGGAAGCATCACGCATAGAAAGCAAGCGTTGTTTGTCAGTCAAATTAAACGGTGCAAATAAAGAGGAAACGTTCATGTATCCCCAGGGAACTTTACCCATTTTCAGAGTTTGAAGGGTCCATGCAAACTGCATGATTGACCGTAATTGATTTTGACCATGGTATAATACTGACACTTCATCATGCACAATATCAACCACAGAAGACACAATATTATCCAATGTGTAAATTCTAGAGGAAAGCACGTTAATGCTATTGTCAACAACTGCAAGCACTTTCTCAAGATTCGCCTGATCAATAGCCCTAAGGCGTGTAGCAGCCTCAATCTGTGACAGTTTCCAAATTTCATTGTAAACCCCATATAACCATCTTTTCGACCTGCCACTAGCTGGGCCTTTAATGAAATCATTCAAATCCACGTCTGCATTTAGTTTGGAAAGGTGATACTTAACCGCAGGTAAAGTTGAATGTTTCAGCCAAGCTTGACATAACTTCCCTACAGAGTAAGAAGTGACAGTATGACTCAAGTCAAACCGGGGATCAGATCTAACAGTCCTAAAACCGTCAGTTATATTTAAAAATCTTTTTTGGCAAGAATCAGCACTACGGTGCCAAAGTAGCCAACCCTTAGGATTCATGCTGGAAATGTTAAAGGAGGAATTAAGAAGCAGAGCCTGTAATTCTGTAATGGACAATTGAGTAAAATTACCCCAACCTTCATATTCCTCTAACTCCGGGAAAGATGGAGTGTTCAATCTTTTAGAAGTAGCCAATCCAAAGCATGTGGTCTGGGAAATCGTTTCATTTAAAAACAACATATGATTCGGGATGAGACATGCACGGTGCAAAGCCTCAATGCCTTGTACCTGCCAGGCCCTCGAACCCCAAACCGATTTAAGGTCAATTGTTTGCTTCCATAGCTCATAGCCTCCAGTAACTAACTGATCTAGAAAGGCCTTCGAATACAACAATTTAGTATCGGTAAGTCTAACCTTGGACATTGGCTGTTTGTGAAATTTAAAATAAAAGGACTCGGGATTGGACTGATTAAAGTCAGTGAAATAAGTATATTTTTTCAGAAACGTCTCTGAACTCCCTTGTGTAGGTGCTGGGCAATGTTCCCACTGAGTGAAATTAACAGTTTCCCTACGGGATGACGTTTTGTGTAAGAAGTGATTGCCATAATGTTGGTAACAGAACAATTCACCATAATTAGCAGATTCTAAATATAAATCCTCAGCATCAAAAGCAGCATAGTATTTCAAATCAGAAAACAAACTTTCCACAGCATTAACATCCCAATCATCAGAACGAATGTTTTGTTTCACCACATCCCCCATATTAACTCTTAGTACATTAGGAACATTAACGAATTCCGTTGGGCCATGAATCTGAAAACGAACTGCATCCCACGCGATTCCATCCAGAACAGGCCATGCTGTGATGTTAACCAAAGTCAAGTCTCTTTTTAATCTGTGTGTAGAATGTGAAGAGGAAAGTGGGGCCAAAGTTCCATTTAAATGAGTAATGCAAGTTCTCTCCTCGACATAGTGTCCATTCATAATTCGAAAAAAATAAAACACAAAACCAATTGACATAAAAAGGTAAACCGAAAAAAGGACCAGCCAAATGTATATCCAAGGAGGTATCAAAAAATGTTTTTTAAACAGGCTAGCATATACCGCAATTTGAGAGGGTTTTTTCGAGGCAAGGGAAGCAGAGTCAAAAGAAAATCTGGATTCCGTGGCTAAACGAGCTTGCAGGTCAGGCATGGACAAATCAGTGGGGTATGTATAGTCTGTCTCATCAATGTTAGTTCCGGGTAAATTATTTAATAATGGACTGGAAACAGCAGGTAATTCGATGGCCACTTCAGGTTCATTATTAGAAGCAGTGGGCATTATTGAATTTCTCACAATGGAAGGACAGGAAACAGCTGGTGTCATGCTAAGAAGAATCGGCCACTCTGTGTATCTTGACATTGTCAATAGAAATAAACCTGTTTTCCTTACGACCTGGAAGTGGTGGTAAAATGACTGTTCTTGTGCCCTTCACTCCAAGCACTGGGACTGGAGCTCGATAGGAGGGACCAAACTCTTTCTTGTTGTCGATCTTCTCTCGAACCAGTTCTCCAACTTGGGGTAGCCAGCCAACTACCGGGATCTGCAACGCATCATCCGATGTGGAGGGCAAATGTTCCTTTGCAAGACTGTCTCTGGTCTTTTGTAGATTCTGTAAAACATTGCAATGTTCATCTGCGTCAAAGGAAGTGGCGCGAACCACAGAGTCTAGACCGTCAAGGTCAGGGACGTACATCTTGATGCCAAAGAGCATTTCGTATGGGGTCCGCCCACCCAGAGACCTTCTAGGGAGATTATTAAGAGCACGCTGCACGCCATAGAGGTGAGCCAGCCAGTTTCTGCCAGTGCCTATAACTCGGGCTGTCAAAGATTGCTTTAAATCACGGTTCATTCGTTCAACTACACTATTACCCTCAGGTCTGTAGGGTGACGAAAACTTGACTTGGACCCCCATCGAAGTCATGGCATCCTTATACGCCTTAGAGGCGAAAGCCGGACCCTGATCCGAATGGAAGGTACCACAGGCAAAAATCCCTATAAAGATACGCAAATCTCTAATGACAGTCCGTGAATCAGCGCTGCGATGTGGCCATACCCACACAAAGCGTGTGCATGAGTCAACTGCTACTAAGATGTACTTATACGCAGTATCAGATGAAAAAGGACCGCAGTGATCTAAATAAACACAGCCTAGCGGTTTATTAGAAATGTACAACTGAGTCTGTGGCGGACGCGTAGCAGTTGAAGGTTTAATCTGCTGGCATATGTCACAAAGAAGGACATAATCACGCGTCTGTTTGTACAGTCCCCGCCACCAGAAACGTTGTTGTAATTGCGTTACAGTGGCCGAGACGCCCGCATGCGCAGACGCCACACCTTCATGAGCCGCTGTAATCAAGTCTGCTCTGCGATCCGAGTTGGGAATCAGCCGTTCCCCAACATCAGGAATTGTCACAAAAGGAACCTTTTCGGGACTTAAGTGGTATATATACTTCGAAGGGAATCCCGCCGGATGTTTACTTCCCTTCTCAGAGGCAGCAATCGCTGCTAAGATGTCGCTATCAATCTTTGTTTTAGACCTAGTAACTGCTGCAACTAAGTATGTAGATACTGCTGATTTCGCTGCTTCATCAGCAAGCGAGTTGCCAACAGCGTGAACTCCCACGCGCTGATGACCGAGAGTATGAATTACATAAACGAGGGGCAACATAGCTTTAAGCTCTGCCACTCGAACCCAGATCATTTTATGTTTTATTGTGCTACCCTTTGAATCATGAAAATCATTTTGAATCCAAAAGAACAAGTTTTCATTGTAAGACTGGACACAGTAGTAAGAATCACTTACAATGAGAGTAGTAACACTTGGATCCGCGTACTCTAACGCTAGTAATAGAGCACGAAGCTCTGCCAATTGTGCGGTGCAATCACCCAGGGGCATCGTGTGCACTTCCCTGGAAATGAACTCATCATTCAACATAGCACCGACCACAATGGCGCACGCGGAAACGTAGGCATGTTTAGAGCCATGCGCAACCTGCGCCGACCCATCAGTGTAAATGATGCAATGGAAGTCCTCCAAAGGTCGCATAGCCAGAGGAGCAGGATGAACGAATTCATACTGCAAGTACTCTTGCGATCGTAAGGAGGCGTCAAAAATAAACATGACATCCGAGGAGGTCAATGACGCAGCCCACTGAATCCACCGAGGGTGCAAAGCTTTAGAATTTGGTACACTGGCTTTTGTGACTGCCTCTAAATGAGGACAGGGTGTTACCACTAACATGCGTTTCCCCTGCGACAGTGCTCGTTCCTTAAGAATCGCCATCTGTACTGCAGTTAAAACCTTCTCCACAGAGGGAAACCGCAATTCAGCCGAAGTGTACAAGTGTGACTTGTAAGCAATAGGTACTGTGTCACCTTCATTAAAAGTGAGGTACGTGAAACCCACCGTCCCAGGAATTATTCTTATTACCAGGTTGGTGTGGTTATCACGAGTCAGTAAATATTTGGAAGCGAGCAGATCAGCCTGCAAGGATTGCAAAATGGCTGAATGCTCAGGCAGCCAGCATGATTTTGAGAAAGTTGGTTGTATCAAAGCATACAAAGGCTTGATACGCTGGGCATATTCCGGAATGTAAGTTCTGCCGAAATTCAAGAAGCCCAGCAAAGACTGTAATTTTTTCAGTGTTGTAGGAGCGCGCAATTGTGCGCATTTCTCCAAGAAGTGAGGAGCCAAACCTCTACCTTCATTGTTCAGCTCATAGCCGAGGAACAACACCGTATGTTCTGCAATGTGCGATTTTGCAAAATTAAATTTGTAACCCATATCTGCAAAGGTACAAATGATGGAATTCACTCGACACAGATGCATACAAATTTCGTCGTCTGTGAGATAAATATCATCCACATAAGAACATGCATCTGGATCGATAGCCTCCAATAGTGTTACTATTCTGGAGGTGAAGACTCCAGGACTATTTTTATAACCCATTGGGAGTCGCAGGAAGCGTTTCTGCACCCCAGCGGACGTAAAACTTGTCCACTGGGAGCTGAATTCATCCAGTCTGTGGGCATAAAAACCATTGGAAATGTCAAGCGTTGTCCTAAAACGCTTACGCACTAGACTATCCACTAGGGCAGAGCCGTGAGTATTCTGTACTGCACAGTTACGGCAATGCGAGTTCAAATGCCGGTAATCCAATACCAAATGATATGATCCGTCTGGTTTGGTCACAGTAAAAAGGGGATTATTCATCGGTGACACACATGTTTCAATAACTCCCTGATATTCCAATTGTTCAAGGATTTCTGCGACGGCTGCTTTAGCTTCACGCCGTATGGGATATTGAGGCTGCGGCTGTGGCTCCGACCGCAAAGGAATTTCGTGGCATGGTGACAATTTATCCCATCCACATTGGTTGCGGTACAGAGCCGGCGCAAGAGCCCGAGCCCACTCTTCTGCAAAATGCTGCGCATGCTCAGTCGAGACTGTGTGCGCGAAACTGGGCAGGATCACCTCCTCCCCTCGCGGCGCTGCGAGCACAAAAGGCGGGGGCCAGTCAGCCTCGGAAAGCAAAATGTCGTACGTAGACGACAGGGTCTCCCAAAATACCCCTCTGACAGTACGCTGTATGTCACCTTCAATTAACAGGACAATTTCAAAAAGTCTTTCAGGGGGAGCTAATCTTGTATCGGCTGTTTCTATGACAACAAACACTTCAGTCGCTGTCACCTTCAGTAGTGGACGGAGCGCCTCTCTGACTATGGTAATCTCCGCCGCGCTGTCCAGCAAGGTCAGAGCCCACGTCAGATTCCGAAGCCGCGTTCTCACTATCTGTGGCATATCTATGCGCTGTTAAGGCTGCGACTTTCTTTTTCGCAAACTGCGGACGCTTAGGCGTAGAATCCTCCTGCTTCACTGCGCCGTCCGTCTGGTGGGACTGACCACGTCCTTGTCGGCCACCACGTCCACGTCCACCCCCTCCTCCAGTGGTCTTCGGGACCGATGTTTCCTGAAAGGAACGAGGAGAGCGTTGATCAGAAACCTGAAATCGATCAGGTGATTTAATCATCGCGCGGTCGTGCAAATCATAAACTTTTTCTGTCGGCGCAGGTACTTGTACTGCAGGAAAAGAATCCTGAGTCTGTGGATTCTGCTTCCCCTGTGTCTGTTTCTTAGGCCAATTTTGTTTTTTGGACTTGGGCTGGACATCTGTCACTGCAGATTGTCCCTGAGGTTGTTTTTTCTCCTTTACTGGAAAATATTTCAGACCTCTACTTGTGCGGCCAATTGTCTTATAAGCGGCCACCACAATCTTTGCTAACTGGCGGGGTTTGTCGGCATCGGGCAGAGCAGCCAAAGCATTCGACACCTGAAAGTTAACTGCATCTCCTTTAACATTGGAGATGATGAGATCACATACAATCTCAAATGAACCACACAGGCGCATACCCAATTCAACCGCTGCCTCTGGACCGTGATCATTCTGAACACGTCTAATGATGTCAGGCAGGGCGGTCATAGACGGGGTGCCGAAGCACCTTGTATAAACCGCCGCAAATGTTTTTCCCCAGCTATCACAGTCAACAAGTTCAGGAGTTAAATCCTTAGGTAGAGTAATCGTTAACATTCTATGTTTATCAGCAGGAGTAGAATTCGGAAAAACCGCCTCCAGTTGATCAAACTTCTCTGCTAGCCAGAATGGGAAGTCATCGTTGTCAACAGGACGCGCACCAAAAACCGAATTAACCATCACTGGATTGAGACGCATTCCGCCTCGATCCAAGGGAACGGCCGCACCCCCCTGGGGACCACCAGGCAGGTGGCGACCGATGTATTGCACTAAAGCACGAATCACGGATATGGAAACAACATGTAGCCTGCGAATTTCTGCAAGGGTACAAGCCCCGTGATTCGGGTGCGGGGTAAAGCCACCCAACGCAGGCCAATTTGTACCTGGAATTGAGAGTGGACCTAACCTCGCTGCGGACAAAGTGTGGGGGAGGGCGCCATCAAACCAAACTCGATGCTGCCAATGATCAATAGGTATTTCCAATGCCCTGTACGGCGTATACTCAGCCGGGACATCCGAGGCGGTGTAGGAGTGGAACAAACCAGAATTAGCGTCCACAGCCGGAAACGTAACCCAAGAGTAAAACAACTCGTAAGGAAACGCCGGATCTGCACATACCACGAAAATCACAGCCATCCCATCTACTGGGACCTGGTACGTCTGAAGATGGTTGCGTACCGCTACGCGACTATGCTGCGCAATAGCCACCGCCGCCATGACAGTACTGGAAACAAGAAAACACAAAGAATACTTTGTAGCACAACTGGGTAGTAATTCAAAGAAACCGTTTAAGAATGAATCAAGCTTGAATAAAGACCTATTCCAAAAAATAGGTAGGTTTCACCGACACCCCGTTTTCCGGAAACGGATGTGAAGGGGTTAAGGCATGAACGATAAACTACTCGAGTGTCATGAAATAAGACCACCGAAACCGTTGGGCGCCATGTCGCAGGGTTTCTGTACTCACACAGAACTGTGCACAGAGGAGTGGAACCTCGGCAAATTAGGGTGTCCCAAAACTTACCTTAGCAACCAACTCACCCCTTACCGAGCTAGCTACAGTGTCTCATTGGACATATCAAACTCCCAATGTTTAGACAAACCAGAACATGAACTTACAGTACCTCAGGGTACGTGGAACTCATGAACACTCTTTTGTTATATTATCATTAAAAACCAGAACATGGAGTAAAGAAGACACATGTGCATTTGAAATGTTTATTTACTAATGCCGTCTTCTCAGGCGCAGTATCTTAGATAATACAAGTATACTTATTATCAGTAGCAAAATTATCAGCATAGTTACTAAGACATAAAAAGCGAATGGTGACAGCATGTTAACATGCTGTAATGAATAAGAGTTAACAACACTTATATCTCCCCTCCCTAACACATATATTATATTATTAGCTAAGAAGGTCTCTTTGGGTTGTTTTAGGGCGGGCCCATACCTTAGTGTCCTAGCATGAAAGGAATCACATCAGCATACACCAGCTCTCTCTGCATGTGCACCGCATCAAGTGTGTTAACAATTCTCGTGCAAAGCAATATCAATCCCGCCTCAAGCCCAAGTTGGCAAAGGCTGCACTTGTGTTATGACTATGAAGGCGTGGAGATCAGACCTCATAACAATTCCATATCGTGTTGCTCCTGAAACTTCAGCACTCTCCGTGCAGACATGGTTTATTAAACAAAACTGATATCAGAGCAATAACATATTATTCTCACATACACCACGGCAAACAACTAGGTTGAAAGCTAAGTCAACAATTAAGGGTCGTGTGCAGAAGTTGCAAGAAAGGAAAAATGGCGTTTAAATCTCAAATGTACCTATGCTAACTTAACACGATATAAGGATATATAGGAGCTATATAACAGCCCTTAGGGCATGTATACGTGCCACATGGCACAGGTGTACATGCACAGATGTGCATGTACACAGGAATTCGTTATTTACCATCAAATAGTATTTCATGGTAAATAACGGATTATTAAGGGCCTGTGGCACTGTTTTCAGTGCCACCTACATCCCATATTATCGAATCTGTAAATTTACCGATTCGTAATTTACAGAATCGGTATATTTACCGTTTCGATATTTTGGCCCTTACAACTGAAACTCCAAATACCGGTCGGCAACAGCCGAAATCGGACGTTACCGACCGGTATTTGCCGTCCTACATCTGGCCCTTAATCTGCCCGTGCCGAACAAAAATGTATGTGTGTCCTCATGTAACGTAACTGGTGCTATGTAAAGTTCTCCGATACCCGATTCGGGTCAAGTTGGTGCTATATAAAACTCTACAAAAAAATAATAATAATTTACGTTCAATATACAAAAATTTATCTTTTATGGATAACCTGAAAAATTGGCCTCTATCTGGCCCTTCTGAACCTATGTTAAAAACCTTGTGATGGATAAATAGATCGATAGATAGATAGATAGATAGATAGATAGATAGATAGATAGCACTTCGATACATTTCTTTGACGTAAAATGAACCTAGTGAGCAGATTTAAAATCCCAGCGGGATATAAATGCTTAGGAGATGATTATGAACATCCATAATAAATGGACTCAATGAAGCTATTGAGTGGCGGATCGTTTACCCGTCCAGCGGTGTTCCCGTGTCTCGGTCTCCTTACTGTTCTCCATCCCTCTCTGACTACTACCGTTATTAATATTATTTTCAATCCGTTTCTTCCAATGAAGCATCATTCTCCCAAAGAGGCTGACAATGGCCCCCCCTGGCGCCGGTGCTGGCTCTTGGTGGATGGGGCTGAGATAAGGTACCCATGGCTGCGTCTTCGTCGCCAGGTGATAGAAAGTATGAGGGTTTTACTTCTCTTCGTTGCCAGGTGATAGGAAGTATGAGGGCTTCACTTCTCTTCGTAGCCAGGTGATAACAAGTATGAGGGTTTCACTTCTCTTCGTCGCCAGGTGATAGGAAGTATGAGGGTTTCACTTCTCTTCTTTGCGAGGTGATAGAAAGTATGAGGGTTTCACTTCTCTTCGCCGCCAGCTGATAGGAAGTATGAGGGTTTCACTTCTCTTCATCGCCAGGTGATAGAAAGTATGAGGGTTTCACTTCTCTTCGTCGCCAGGTGAAAGAAAGTATGAGGGTTTCACTTCTCTTCGTCGCCAGGTGATCGAAAGTATGAGGGTTTCACTTCTCTTCGTCGCCAGATGATAGGAAGTATGAGGGTTTCACTTCTCTTCGTCGCCAGGTGATAGAAAGTATGAGGGTTTCACTTCTCTTCGTCGCCAGGTGATAGAAAGTATGAGGGTTTCACTTCTCTTCATCGCCAGGTGATAGAAAGTATGAGGGCTACACTTCTCTTCGTCACCAGGTGATAAAAAGTATGAGCGTTTTACTTCTCTTCGTCGCCAGGTGATAGAGAGTATGAGGGCTTCACTTCTCTTCGTCGCCAGGTGATAGAAAGTATGAGGGTTTCACTTCTCTTCATCGCCAGGTGATAGAAAGTATGAGGATTTCACTTCTCTTCGTCGCCAGGTGATAGAAAGTATGAGGGTTTCACTTCTCTTCATCGCCAGGTGATAGAAAGTATGAGGATTTCACTTCTCTTCTTCGCCTGGTGATAGAAAGTATGAGGGTTTCACTTCTCTTCGTCGCCAGGTGATAGAAAGTATGAGGGTTTCACTTCTCTTCGTCGCCAGGTGATAGAAAGTATGAGGGCTTCACTTCTCTTTGTCGCCAGGTGATAGAAAGTATGAGGGCTTCACTTCTCTTCGGAGGGTTTCACTTCTCTTCGACGCCAGGTGATAGAAAGTATGAGGGCTTCACTTCTCTTCGTCGCCAGGTGATAGAAAGTATGAGGGCTTCACTTCTCTTCGTCGCCAGGTGATAGAAAGTATGAGGGCTTCACTTCTCTTCGTCGCCAGGTGATAGAAAGTATGAGGGCTTCACTTCTCTTCGTCGCCAGGTGATAGAAAGTATGAGGGCTTCACTTCTCTTCGTCGCCAGGTGATAGAGAGTATGGGGGTTTCACTTCTCTTCGTCGCCAGGTGATAGAAAGTATGAGGGTTTCATTTCTCTTCTTCTCCTTCTGCAAAATGACCTTTGATTTATTTATCCAGCTGCGCGCACTGACGTGGTCGAAGCCATCCATCGATTGTTGGGGGGGGGGGAGCGTGCAAATTCCGGCCGGATCAATCACGGGGACAGACAAATGGACATCTTGATATTCGCTGGCTGAAAGATTTATGGGTATGGATCCCGGCGCGCCCCTGGCTGACAGCCTGGAAATGAAGCCGTGTGCTTCTTGTCCATCTGACACGACATGGTGGCCGCCCAGGAAGAGAGCGCGCGCCAGACACTGAGGCAGCAAAACATGTCCTGAGGAGAAGCAGGCATCAGGGCCGAGCTCCTCGGCGGGCAGGACTCCCTCCCACAGCGCGCTGGGCGGGGGGGCCTCACAAGTCAGGGCTAACTGCAATAACGTGTCTGCTACCAGCATGCTTTGTGGCTCTATGCACCCTCTGTAACAAGGACCCAATTCAATGCCACTCATTTTCATTGACCTTGGAAAACAAAATGTGCACTGACGTGACATGTTTTGCCCAGCAGCCAACACTCTCTATAACACTCGCTTTTGGTTCCAACAATGTGGTGCCTGTAGTATATCTACTGAAAAAAGTAAGGAAGCTCAGATACATCATTATAGGAAGAAATATAATTGGAGTAATTGACAGGAACATCTGCAGCAGGCCACTGCTGTATCATACTTATAAGTAGAACCCTCTGTGTGGCTATGCTGGACTGCCTGACATCACCTATGCCTGATAATTCTTTGGCAGACAGGAGACAGATCTATCAATACCATGGCTTCTGGATTTATGACGTAAGTCCCGTGCTTTCCATGCCACTGGAGTCAAGCTATCCTGGCTGATATGGGCTGAAAGCCCCCAAACCGGTCCTAGTATGCTTATTTCCAGTCCAGGGAGGACCTGGCTTGGCAGTTTAGGCTGGACTATTCCCATTGGGCACAGGGTCAAGACAGATTTACATATGGCTGGGTTCAACCTGGAATGGCATGGTGAGCAAAAAAACTATGGATTTAGGCCCAGATCTCTGTACTGGTATGACATTGTTCTGTATTCTATCCATCAACTGTTGTTTTTGTACTGGAATTATGCAGCAGATGAGGGCTAAATTATGCGGCAGGGTTGAGTAAATTATGCGATGAGAAAAGGCAAATTATGAGGCATAAGGCTCCACATTTTGTAATAGTATTACTTAATTATTTCATCAATTTTAAACTCGGTAACACTATTAGGCATGGGCTTCACCTCATTAGTACCAGTTTAACACTCAAATATAGCAATAAACAATAGAAGGGTGACCAGTCGAGCTTTGCAAAGAGCCTTACACTGCACGTATACACGTGTTGCTGAATATTTAGGAACTTTTGAACTGTTTAACCCCTTCCATGCTGGTGACGGAACCGCTCCGTCACCAGCCTCGGTCGTGCTGTGCTGGTGATGGAGCGGTTCCGTCACGGCCCGCTCGGCGTGCCTACGCGGCGCTGATTTTGCACCTGCGCGGCACGTTCTATTGAGCGGGCGTGGCCGTGAATGAACCGCTCCTTCACAAGCACAGCGCGCCCGAGGCTCGTGATGGAGCGGTTCCGTCACGAGCATGGGAGTGCCGCGCGGCCCCCCTCCCCCTAGCGCTGCGGCGGAATTGCCGCCGCAGCAAAGGGGTTAAGCTAGAAGCAAAATGATCTTTTTGTTAAAATTGGCTGATTACACAGCAGGTGATAAATTATGTGGCACATTCCGCAATTCTATAATTGTGCGAAAATCACCACTGCCGCACAATCGCATAATTTCACTGGCTCTGATACATGCCATCTGTGTTATCCCAGTCAGAGCTGGGCAGTGCCATTTCCTTTGACAGGTTGAAAGTACCACCAAGGGGGTACTTCCAGCAACATCTGGGCAGAGAACCATCTGCTGTCAAAGACCTCTACATCTCCAATGAGGACCTCTACCAAGAACTTCTTAGATCGAAGAGGGTCGATGCGTATGGCGATGAATCATTTTTAGTTGGTTACCCCTTCTCCTTTGGACACTTCTTCATGTCTGTCCACTTTCCGTAAGTCAGATCTTCTTATGGCATGTCTTCTTTCAAGTGCCTTTCGACTCGGCAGTCCTTAGGTATACCAAACATTTTTTACTAGCTGCTGATGTCTTTGGGGCACACTCATCTAAGGACATTCCTGCCTTTTGTCCCGAGACATTAGCCTTTTGTAAATTGTGAATTGTGCCAGGAAGTTGGTATGCAATTTACAACTTCTCAGACAATGGCACTCTGGACTCTAGTCTGCTTCTCGTGAGAAAGGAGTTTGAGAATGCCAACAAACGTCAATGTTTACGGGTGATCACAAACTTCGAAGGCTAACCACGCCATCGAAAGCTCAGTTTCCCACCACTTGGGAGGTTTATGAGAGCGAAAAACACCATACGCATGATGGAGATCACCACACATGTAGATGGGTTTATATCTGCCAGGAATCCCTTTGTGAATATATCATTTGTAAATTTATGTTTACGACTACATTTATCTTTATGAGAAGGGCCTTAAGTGTTCCTATTATATGTATGTGTAGGATTTAAAATGTGTCCTTCAACATTTACAAAAGGAATATTTTGTACAGGCTGGACCCCTCATGTATGTTCATGAACACGGCTCAAACAAGAGGCCTCAATGCTTGCCGAGGAGCTGCCTGGAAGCCTGGAATGTACACAAGGGATCTACTCCTCACACTGACATGTTACCTACATACTGGCCTTTTAGGTGCAGCCTCAGTTGCATGGTGGTCCTAGTTGCTTTTAAAATCAAGTAGTGGTCCACAGCAAGTAGTAAATGAGTGATGCCACTTTCGCTATCTCTGGCATATCGGCGAATCGATGTCCTTGATTTTGTGTTAGCAGGCGGCATATAGTCCCTTACGGTGGTTCATCTGGCAGTTGGTCAGAGTTCCCAACTCTCCTGCAAGAGCTACCTTGGGCATGTAGAATATGGTCAGTTCCAGTTTCTTTAACTGGAAATAGACCGCTCTTGTGATGCCTTTGACTTTCACTTACCAGTTCCACTATACTCACAAGATTCTAACCACAAGACTGACAGTCATAGTGGACTTTAAAAGTTAGTAAGAGAAGACCCCTTCTGTCTGGTGGGCTTCAGAATCTGACTTAAGGTGTAAAACCTAGCCCATGTCAAGAGCATTGGAACTCCACCTCCTGGAGACACATGTAGGGTCTGTGACATCCAATAAGCATCAGCACTACTGCGGCCACGATCGCTTGGAGCAGGAAGCCTTCCTGAAGAAGGACAATTCACACGGTTGGGGCAAAAAAGCACTTGCACACTCTTAATTCCCCCTGTGTTTTAATGGGCCCGTCAAGCACACGTGTGAACACCAGGGTATTGCCAGCAGGTCCCAAAGCAGAAGATCACATTGTCACAGGACACGGAACAAATCAACATCAATTCACCAAAATTCCATTGGTAGAGAGAATGTCAACACATACTCTTGGCCCTTCAGTGGCATCCTAGTGTTGACTCCTTGTCCCAACCTTTGACCCTCAGGAGACTTTAATTTACTGCTGGGGGGATAGGATAAGGGCAAAGAGCTGAAACTACAGCAGGGGAACTCTTCTGGAGCCTTGTGTACTTTCTGTGAATAACCGGATTACTACTGAGGCCAGGGCTAGCACCGGGGGACCAAGGGGCAAGTCACCCTTGGTGCTATACCCAAGGCTCCTCTGCCAGGTCTAGATAGGTGTAGATTCTTCTAGCTGCTGTGTCTCTTTAACTGAGTTCCAATTTCTGATGATTTCTTAGCACTTCAGGCACTGGTCTTCAGAGGGTTTCAAAGAGGACCGCTAAAGAGAAGGGAGGCGCTCGGAGGGTTTCACTCATGCCGCCTGTGAAACGGTGTGAGGTCTCAAAGCCGACCGTGCACATTCAGAACTAGAGCAGCAGAAGGTAGGACAACGCTGCTCGCCACACGCCTCTTATTAATGAAGGAAGTGGAACAAAATGTCATGCATGTAGAAGAAACTGCAAAATAGGCATCTCTGGAACACCTGCCGCACGACAGAAATAACGCATCAGGATGAAAAATGGAGGACTCAAAATACACAGATCAAACATGAAGGAGCAAAAACATCTGAGATCCAAATCGCAAATTGTTGAAAATTTTTGAGGGAGCAAAGTGTTCTCGCGCATTTTTTCATTGTACTACATTGGTATTCGCCACCCATCCCTCTTGACCGCCCCCCTTTCAATGACGTGCCGCATCAATTCTTGGCGTCCGTCTTACAGGCATAAGGTATAAGTGTTCTAAAATCCCTATCCTACCTCTGGGGCATTTGAAAGCCTTTATCAGACTCTTGTGAGGGCATGATGCATATTACACCTTCTATAAAAGGAAGGGGGGATGCCTAGTTATTAGTAGAACATTAATTCTAGAAGTTAACAATTCCGAGCATTAAGCTCTACACAATATATTCTAATCGAGTTTTGCTCGTGTTTGTGACACTAGTTCCTATATCATTCCAGGGAGATCGATCTGGGCCCCTGTGTCAAGTGTCAGAATTTGGATGATCTTCATATAGACACCCGGTTTTATCAACAGGGAGCAATTGAATTCTCTCTCGACTCACCCATGAGGTGGGTATTTGCTGTCATTTTACAGTTTATATATGGATGATGGATGTATGTGGAGGTAGAATGCGAGGAAGTGTGGAGTATAAGGAGTATGAACAGCACCGTTTTTAGAACAAAGAATATAATATGGAAACCCATGTTTTTTTAGCTATAAAGAATGTTTAAATGCAACTATATTTATGAAATGCTGTGTAAATAGCCTATGTTATTGGATATCATGTTATGCTATGAATATATGTGGATGAAGAAATCTAGTTTGAAATACCAATCTGTCTTTTCCATATTGTTACTTTTTAGATTGATTTTGGGGAGATTTGTAATAGCTGTGTGTTAGCCTGAAGAAGGTGGGGAAGTATCAGATACCACCGAAATGCGTCGCTTCTGTGTCTAAGAAAATTTTATTAACAGCACCTGGTCTGAACATAGATGGTTCAACTATAAAATTGGAAATAACACCTGATAGGGAGATAAGAAAAGAATTCCCTTGTATACAGTGATTGTGATACAAGAGTCTTTAAACTGTTTTGTGTTTCTTGAAATACTCCCAATGAGCACCAGGTTGCTGTTTTGATGTTTAGAAAATATATTACTAAGTTCTCCCTTATTTGTGAAAATCTATGTTTTTAAAGTTTTTTATATTGTACTTTGAGAAAGCATCTCTAAAGAGAAAAGCTTTTTTAGAATATGAGTTTTTTTAAAAAATAACAGTGATAAAATAAAGATTTACGATTTTCTTATATTATGTTCTGGGTTTCTAATTGGTGCTGATTAAGTGAGTCATGAGTGGAGGCAGTATACGTGTGGTGTGTGCATAAAGAAACAGAACCCAAATGGATCATTCTTTATAGTGTTTACTATTGGCATCCTTTCCCTTTGGCTGAATTGGACCCCTAACTGCAGGGAGACATATATTTTTTTTTTCGAATTTTCTCACCCAAGGCATGCTTACTTGAGCAATGTTAGAAGGTGGATGTCAGAGGATGTAAAACCTATTGAGATACAGTCTGCAGCTTTGTAGTGAATGGGTTGGGGTGCTGGAAGTGGGAAGTGGAGGGCCCAATGACAGAAAAGTCTGTCCGACTGCTCTGTTCTTTCCTGCACGGGCAGCCCACCCCAGTGCAGACACTAACAGATGCACAACAGTGTGTGTAACATGCTTCACCGCATCCCCCATGGCAAATAAAAAACACAAAAGTGTATCTCAAAGAGAGTTAGTCCTCTGTATCACTATATAATGTGTGTGCTGTTTTAATAAACGCATTGGTTAGTGAGCTGTGGGGCTGGTAAACGCCTGCCCTCACCCACAAATGACAGAGCCTACGATGAGCAGAGGACAGGAAAAGAAAGATGCCCCTAAAGGATTTCCTCCAGAAAGTTGTTAAACGAAAAGCAATAATGTGCACCTCTAATTACCAAAGTTGACCACAAGTAGTGATGTGCTGAAACAGAGGATGGTATTTGATATTATATGAATGAACTCGGAGAGGGACTCATCCACTGTCATTGGAAGGGCAATACAAATAAACAAGTATTGGCAAAGCCAATAGGTATCAGCTCTCAAAAATAAAAGACCGAGCAATGACTGCCAACGATGGTTTATTGACACTCACATTTGAACTTATTCATCATGACATATGCACATAGATTTCTTTAAAAGAAACCCCATACTACAACATGGATGATGCATACCCATGTGTTGTGACTTGTGCACTCATATGTGTCCTAATACATGTGCACAAGAAAGGTAAATGAACCCGTTGCGTGCTCGTGACGGAACCGTTTTGTCACGAGCCTCGTGTGGGCTGTGCTGGTGACGGAACGGTTCCGCCACGGCCCGCTCGCCGCGCCTGCGCTGAGCGTTCTGAAGAGCGGGCGGGGCCGTGACGGAACCGTTCCGTCACAAGCACAGCTCACCCGAGGGCTGTGACGGAGCGGTTCCGTCATGAGTATGGGAGCGCCGCGCGGCCCCACCTCCCCCTTAGCGCTGCGGCGGAATAGCCACCGCAGATAAGGGGTTAAAAGTAGAACAGTGTTTATAAGAGCAACAAACAGGAACCGAGCAGCCCGTAAGGACTTTCCAGCTGGCGAGTGGGATGGGGAATTAAATGTGGTGCAGAACGCTGCGAATTGAGGAGCAGAGGAAGAGGGAGGGAGTAAAAAGAGGGCACCATGAGCCCCAAAAATATTTAAACAGAGAGTAGTAGGAGGAGTGGGACAAGAAATTGGGACGGGAGTGAACATAATGTGTTCAGAGGAGAAATCAATGAAACACTGGCTCTCCCATAGAATGCTGAATGCTAAATAAACAAAAAAGAGTGCATTGACTCATCAGTGCAAGGATACAACTCACCCAATCAGAATGCTGAGACTGAAAAGCTCCTGGGCGGGACAAACATTAGAATAAGTAGAAAAGCCATTGAATCATCGCCTGAGATGGGCATCCAAGCCATCCAGTCATGTTCAAGAGGCCAACTTAACTCCTGCCCCACTCTAAGCTCATGACACGTATAGGAAACAATAGGTTTCTAACAGCCAGGTAAAGTAACCGAGACCCGAAAAGAAGCTCTACACGTCACAAATGTCCGATAAAGGTATCAGCGTAAAGTTGAGATTAGAAGAACAAGCGGAGAAGAGCGTAGTTTACTGTTGTGATGCACACATTCTTCCGTCTACAGCAACAGCAACCAAATCTGAAAGACTTCGAGCAGGACCCTTTGACTTGCCAAGTGAAGTAAGAAGCCCTTTCTCAGCTAATAACCTAAAAGGGTCAGACAGGCGTCGGTGGAAGGAAAGAGCACGGAAGAGACGGGCCTGAACCCGCGCCTGCGGTGGAGAGCTCAGGTGCATACACACCAAACTGTGACGCATGAACTATGAAACTTTGGACCATGAACAGGAGCTGCAGAGAAGATCCCAATAGGTAGGACTGGAACAGTGGCATAACGAAACTTGAGGGGTACCCCGCAAACTACATGAAGGGGTCTCCCCTCGCTCTTGACCCCGTCAGGAGCTCCTACATCAGGGGCCTCCCGCCCATGCACAGCGCCAGAGGAGGCCCCCTGGAGCTCTGCCACCCCCGCACCGCTGGGGCTATTGTTACCCCACTGGACTGGAACACGAGGGCCGTACATTATGCCGACTGATAGAGCTGACTGCAAGGGATCAAATCTCCTCTTTGGCAAGAATGATGATTGATTCTTCTCCAGGTGAAGACTGGTGAAGAAACCTTAGGAGACAGAGATACGAAATGGGGGTCCTGCACAAACCTAAATCCCACAGACTTCATAAGTACAATGCAGACCCCACCAGCTCCTTCAACTGAAGCTCTCCATCATGAGATAATTGGATCATGTACCCTAAAGTGGTTTTGGTGGACCAATCTAAGCTATGTAATAAAGAAAGGTTTTGTTAGAATTTCATGGAAAGTTTACACTAGCTAGTGGACTTTGCGTAGGGCAATATTACGTCTGGTTACGAAGAAGCTAAGGGTGATAATACTTTGCCTACAATAAACAGGGAGGAAGTTGACACACGTAGACATGAAGATACACAGTTCAGCACAGTCAGACTTCCTGGGCTTTCAGGAGTGGAACGCATATGTAACCCCTTCCTTGGAATCCAAGGTAGAAAGATTACTCAAGTGAGTAAAATTAGGGAACATAAGCCCACTTAGAGGTACTAAAAATGAAGGGAAGATAGGCTATTCCTTGGAATCCAAGGAAAAAAGGTTACTGAACTGGTCAAGGCGGGATGATAGGCTATTCCTTGGAATCCAGGGTAGAAAGGCCACTGAACTGGTCAACATTAGGTAACATAAGGCCACTTTGAGGTACTAAGAATGAAGGGAAGATAGGCTATTCCTTGGAATCCAAGGTGGAAAGGCTACTGAACTGATCAAAATTAGGGAACATAAGGCCACTTTGAGATACTAAGAAGGACGGGAGGGAAGATCGGCCTCTAACTCGAAACAGATGCAGTATTTCAGACAACATTCTGAGAGTCCCACTACCCCGGCAACAACAAAAACAAGCATTTCTTAAGTCAATATGTTTTGGCTATGGAACCTTTTGGTTTTGCCAATACTTGTTGCTATCCTAGATAGCTGCTGATAATGCGAACACATCTGCAGTGGCCATCTTGGGTACGCATTTTGTTTAATGTTACAAAAATGCATGCAAAGATGTGTTGGCGTTTCCGTGCAGTTTATATTTTTGTGTATTATTAATGACGTGTAGAATGTGGATTTACTCTCATATTTACATGTACCCACCAACATGGTCTTATTACATTTGACCTGACTTTGCTGTGGCTTCTTAAAGTGCTTTTCCCTGGGGCATGCTAACTAAGCCTCAGATAGGCCTAGACACCATCTTGTTCAAAATGGATGTCTCCTCCTGCATGTTCACTGTTCATCATTACTGCAGCACACAGTCAAGCAGAGTCATGTTTGTTTATTTCCAATGATATTGTTTTTGCTGTTCTTGAAGAAAGATTTCCAACACGGACACAGTGATGTTGCTGTTTCTCATTTCCCGTTCACTAGCTCACTGTACTGCATTCTTACTAGTTTGCTGTTGGTCTTGTAACTAGTTTGCTGTCTCTGGATGACATTAGCATAGAGTGGGCAGAATCAATATTCATGTAGTATGATAGCACTTGGATGTTACGACAATATGACATTTATTAGGAATATGCTTTGATTTCCTAAAAGTGCCATTCTTTTTCTCACACACTGATGATTCTGCAGCAACTAATTCTCTTCTATGCAAGAAAACTGTATATAAACCCAGATTTTGGGGGTGAGACAAAGCTTTCCTCAAGTCTTTCCAATGCTTCCTGGGATAATGCCCAATTTCTTATTGGTTCTGACGTAGGTTATTTCTTGATTCAAGTCATATTACTGTGTTGTATTGTACTATTACTAAGAGAGCCTCTGTGGCCTTGATTCTTTATGCCTCTGCACCTTGTAACCTCTGTATTGTTCCTTTTGGTTTTGTGGAATAAATCCTTTTAAATGTCTATCTCTGCCCTAGAACTTATCTTTATTGAGTCTGTCCTTACCCAACTGATTGAATTTTTGATATGATGAGTTATGCTTTATCTCGGAACATATTGCCTCATCATGAAACTGAGATTGAGACACCCCGTCCCTGACACATCCATCTGTGGGCGTGCTATTAAGGTAACTTTTAGGGTGCTAATTATAGGGGTTCCCCATGCCCACAGTTGGTTACTGTGAACCTCTATCCATCCTTGGTCGCCATTTTCAATGCACTTAGTTTTACTTTAAGAAAATGCATTTAAAGATCACTGGCATGGATGCATGCGGAAAACACTGGATGAGAGTGAGTCGGGGAAATAAGGGGGAGCAGGGGGAAAAAGTGACAGAAAATGGTCCCCCCAATGCACTGAAAAGCAAAGCCTGATGTCAGCAGTGGACGGACGCCTCAATCAATCAAAACACGTAGAGTCCTACATTTCGATTGGAAGAGACAAGCATGAAAATAGAAAGAAATCCTTAAAATCAGGAACAGGGAAACTGAGGTCGACAACTAAGCCACCAGTTCCAAGGGGCTAACCAAAAGGTCTATGTGATGGGCTGGAAACAACAGGTATGGAAACTGGAAGCAAAAGGTATGGCCAATGGACGGCAAAAGGGCCACCTAAAATGGATCTGAGTTAAGGATCTAGAGTGCAGACAAAATGGCGGACTGTAAGGACTTTGGGTGACTCACATGTTGGGAAGCATGGTTTGAAGCATGCTGAGAGCAACAAGGAGGTCAGAGTGAGTGGACAAAAGATTGTTATTCATTCCAGAATGCAGTTTGATACAGGGAATAGGTTGAAGAAATAGGCATCCATAGACACTGGATGGTCTTGCCAAAAAGCTACTCAAGAGACGAGAAATGAGCATGCATCTTCCTAAAGAAGATGTAAAGATAAGCATTGATAACTTGAAAGCTCCAGCACAGTTTACATAATTTATAATCACAAACTGAATAAAATGTGTAAGCTTTATGCAGCCTGGTTCACCTTATATCCTTTGTTGAGCATGCCAGAACATGACCCATTGTGTGTCGGGTATACAACACGCTAAGCGACGTACAATATTTAGATCTCCGGCATTTCTAACTCTACCAGCCTCATCCCCCATTCTCTTCACTGTGTTTGCTCTTCTGAACTTGAGCTTTGCTAGGTGGCAATGGTGGGTCCTAAGACCGGGCTATGAAGAGGACCTTCTGGGGTCTGCCTACCCATCGAGAAAGTGGCATCACGATGCCACCTTTTGTTCTGAATGCCCTTCTTTACAGAGAAGTATTTCTATACCCAGGTTCTTTGCATAGTTTGAGCTGCTCGGTTATGTCCAGACAAATCTGGTCACTTTCCCAGTAAAGAAATAGAAACAAGCATTTACAAATCCAATTAGTCTGACCTTTCCCGTAGCTACAAAACCTCAAGTAATTACTAGATAACAAAACAGCTTGAAGTCTTTAAGAAAGTTGTAGCCCTTCAAAACATTTTCAAGAAGTCTTTCTTGAGTCAGAAGCGACTGCTTAACAAGTCCATCACAATGCTGCAATGACTCACATTGATAAATGGCAATTTTGAGTCAGGTGCAGCTGCTCTAATTACTCTAATAAATTGTGCGTGTTTTCTATAGCATAAGTAAATATACAAATGCTGGTATATGATGATGTCGCAATATCGCAACTTTCAATAAATGTCTTGATTACACAAGAGGTCTTTTTAAGACAATCTAGTATGTTGTTTTTGTAGTACTGCTTGGATAAAGGCACTTCTGTTGAGGGGTATTAGACGTCTCACTACCATGGGTGATAATCCTTGATTCTCCTAGGGATGATTCTGTTAGGGCGTTAACTCTGTTCTATTCTCATAGCCCCATGTCCCTTACTCTGAATGTACACCTTGCATTACAAATCTTGTATTACAAGTGATGTATCACCTTCCAGGACAAACCCCAGTATGATATATAGTGTCACCTCTTGAGAAGTATACTGTGTTTTCTATTATCACTGTAATGTCATAATGTTCAATAAATAATGTTTGGAAAAAAAAGACAATCTAGTATGTATAGCTACTAGCAGTCACTAATTAAGTGCCTTAAACTGTATTTCTTAGGAAACTGTTTTTTGACTGGTGCTATATTTGTGTCCCCGTAAAATGCCCACTGCTTTATGCTATGGGCGGTGACGGGAAGAACCAAAATCCACACCAATAGAGAAAGATATTTGGTGAAAGGGCACACACACACACACACATATATATATTGACACACACATACATACATATATTCGAAAACCTGCAATCCCTCAAGTCTTTAGTTCTTACTAGAATTCCCTTTCGAGTCATATGCAAAACTTCCATAAGTCTTTCCCAGAGCTGCAGTTCTTCAAGGCGTTACTAGAGGTCCGTCTCCAGTCAGATACAAAGTCTTCAAACTTCTTTCAAGGAGCTGCAGTTCCTCAAGGTGTTACTATAGTTCCCTCTCAAGTCACAGGCAAAAGCTCTGAAATTATTCATGAACCTGCAGTTCCACAAGTTGTTACTAGATGTCCCTCTCAAATCAAATGCAACACTTCAAATGAACCAAGCTGAGGGGATGTGACTTTAAGATATAAATTACATATACATTTGCATACACACCTCTGCTATTTTTAGGGGAACGACCTTTACAACGGAACTTTTACAATGAAGTATCGTTACGACGCAGGTTTAACAACGAAAGTCATTACAACGACTTTCGCTGGAGGGCGCTCTAGGATAGATAATAGTTTAATTTACTATCCAACACCTTCCCTACTATCCACGGGGACTGGAGTTGGAATAGTAAATTAAACTATTCACTATCCAGCGCCCCCCAACGCAAGTCGTTGTAACGACTTGCGTTGTAAAACCTGCGTCGTAACGGTACGCGTTGTAAAAGCACGCGTTGTACCGTCATACATCCCTATTTTTATGATTTATATTTTTCATAGGATAAATGCGTTTACCAAAGCCGGTTTGTAAAAATGAGCCAAAATTACAAGTGTCAATAAACACCTTGATGGCACCCGACCAAATGTAGGAACTACCATTCACTGGTAAGTAATATATGGGTGTGTGTATAGGAGTGGCTTTTCATGATCACAGACCTTTGGTGCACACCACTACCCTAGGGGCTGTCTGTATCTAAGCATGCTCATGGCACAAGTTAATGGGGTTGGGGGGGAGACATCTGCTCACAGAACAGGTAAATGAGTGGGCAATCTCTGGTGTGTGGGCCAATGAGAGGAGGAGACAGGTGACATGCCCTGGTGATCATCACTGAACAAGGGCCCCAGGGTGCTAAATTTGCTCTCATGGGAGGAGATGAGATGAGGGGTGTGCTAGCAAAAGGGAGCAGGAGGAGACATGCCGCAGTGTGAATGATCAATACAAAGCAGAAACACTTTCCTAAAGTTGTGCAAGATCCAGGTTCTTGAAATGTCAATCACAAACCCGAGGAAGTGTGACTTCAACCTAGAAAATTGCATACACACTCTAGCTACTCTATTGATTTGTGTTCATTTTTCGTAGGATAAATAACTACACCAATGCTGGTTTATAGTGAGGAATCAACATTGCAATTTATAATAAACATTTTGAGACACATGAAAATAGTTGTTTAAACTCTGCCATACATAAGGGACTAGCAGTCACTTGGGAATACTAGTGTCTAAACCGTTCTATTCATGGGGCACTTTGTCAGATGTAGGTATACATATGAAAGGGCAAAATGCTGTAATTCAAAGTGAAAACATCCAGTGGCTGGAGTGGGTTGGGCAGTGGTTTAGTCTGTTGATTTATACTTTGGCTGTGGTGGGAGGAAGCATAACTTGAGTGACATCTCAACAGACCAGTGGTGAAAAAGTGTGGATTGGGAGCCCCTGCATATGTATATATTCTTATAATATTTTTGGGAAACCATGAGGCTGGCAAGACAGCTACAGCTGTCTTTAGGCCAGACCAAAAAGGCCACGAACAGGCGATCAGTGAGTTGGTAGCATTCAGTGTTTCTAAGCAGACACGATCCAAAGTGTTACACTGTTTGCTCAGAGCTTTGCAATAACCCTCTTCATCCCCAGAGTACAGAGCGACTATAAATACCGTGCTCTTCCAGAGGCAATGCAGGAACCGACAACCAATCAGGGTGACAGGCTGCTAGTGGTCTGTCTCCATCGAGCTCTTTACCAAGGCTTACAGTGATGTTACACTGCACGGATCCATAAGAATGAGATACAAAACAAATAGGATATTGGGACATTTCTCCTTTCCAATCACAATCACAACCTGCAAGGATCTGAGCAGAGCTTTCAAAGGATTGCAAAACCGGCCCTGGCAAAGTGAATGGCCAGCCCCCCTGGGTTTTGCGTTGCGGGCGAGCTGTTTACCAGGGCCGGTTTCTGCCGATTTCGTTACAGCGGCCAATGTTGCACCTATTCTGCAAAAACAGCCCTGTAACAAAACCGGCCCCCAACCCTGGCGGCACACCGGGGAAATGCCCGGTGCCGACTACGACCAATCCGGCCCTGCTTATACCTTCCCATCACTAGTGCTTCTGCCGCAGCATGCCTCAATCATTCAAGATGAGTGCTCCCATTAGAGATTACCTCAGTATTGTAGTATCAGAGCAGCAGAAGGGCATGTGCCCTTGTGTAACTTTACACGTCAGTATCAGCAGCAGCATAAGTGCTGACATCATTGCTGTAGCGTCTTTCCCAGCCTGGGTACCTGCCAATGACTACACCACACGCAAACGTAGCATAACACGCCTTTATTCTTCTGCGTGTAACTGAAAACTCAACGTTCTTACCCAACCTTACTCCAACACTTACGTCATAATTCTACAGAGTCCATCTGGAGCCAAAAGGGTTCCATCATTACAAACTCACAAGACACTACAATTGCCTTTCTACAAATTGAAGTGTCAGCACTAGTGCCTGCATCATTACATACCTCCATATTGGAATAAAAACATGAGCACATGCGTCGGCTCACCTTGGCCCTACACTATAAGCACCATCAGACGTGCCTGCATCATTACATACCTCCATATTGGAATACAAACATGAGCACAAGCGTCGTCTCACCTTGGCACCGCAGTATAAGCACCATCAGAAGTGCCTGCATCATTACATGCCTCCATATTGGAATACCAACATGAGCACATGCGTCGGCTCACCTTGGCCCTACACTATAAGCACCATCAGAAGTGCCTGCATCATTACACACCTCCTTATTGGAATACCAACATGAGCACATGCGTCGGCTCACCTTGGCACTAGAATATAAGCACCATCAGAAGTGCCTGCATCATTACATACCTCCATATTGGAATACAAACATGAGCCCATGCGTCGGCTCACCTTGGCACTAGAATATAAGCACCATCAGAGTGCCTGCATCATTACATGTCTCCATATTGGAATACAAACATGAGCCCATGCATCGGCTCACCTTGGCACTAGAATATAAGCACCATCAGAAGTGCCTGCATCATTACATACCTCCATATTGGAATACAAACATGAGCACATGCGTCGGCTCACCTTGGCCCTACACTATAAGCACCATCAGAAGTGCCTGCATCATTACAAACCTCCATATTGGAATACAAACATGAGCACATGCGTCGGCTCACCTTGGCCCTACACTATAAGCACCATCAGAAGTGCCTGCATCATTACATACCTCCATATTGGAATACCAACATGAGCACATGCGTCGGCTCACCTTGGCCCTACATTCTAAGCACCATCAGAAGTGCCTGCATCATTACATACCTCCATATTGGAATACAAACATGAGCCCATGCGTCGGCTCACCTTGGCACTAGAATATAAGCACCATCAGAGTGCCTGCATCATTACATGTCTCCATATTGGAATACAAACATGAGCACATTCGTCGGCTCACCTTGGCCCTACACTATAAGCACCATCAGAAGTGCCTGCATCATTACACGCCTCCATATTGGAATACAAACATGAGCACATGCTTCGGCTCACCTTGGCCCTACATTCTAAGCACCATCAGAAGTGCCTGCATCATTACATACCTCCATATTGGAATACAAACATGAGCCCATGCGTCGGCTCACCTTGGCACTAGAATATAAGCACCATCAGAGTGCCTGCATCATTACACGCCTCCATATTGGAATACAAACATGAGCACATGCGTCGGCTCACCTTGGCCCTACACTATAAGCACCATCAGAAGTGCCTGCATCATTACATACCTCCATATTGGAATACAAACATGAGCACATGCGTCGGCTCACCTTGGCCCTACACTATAAGCACCATCAGAAGTGCCTGCATCATTACATACCTCCATATTGGAATACAAACATGAGCCCATGCGTCGGCTCACCTTGGCCCTACACTATAAGCACCATCAGAAGTGCCTGCATCATTACATGTCTCCATATTGGAATACAAACATGAGTACATGCGTCGGCTCACCTTGGCCCTACACTATAAGCACCATCAGAAGTGCCTGCATCATTACATACCTCCATATTGGAATACAAACATGAACACATGCGTCGGCTCACCTTGGCCCTACACTATAAGCACCATCAGAAGTGCCTGCATCATTACATACCTCCATATTGGAATACAAACATGAGCACATGCGTCGGCTCACCTTGGCACTAGAGTATAAGCACCAGCACAAGTGCTTACATCTTTGCTCCATCATTGCGTCTCAGACATTGCCTTTCTATATGGTTCAGTGTCAGCTTTAGTGCTTGTGCCATTGCATATCTCTATCCTGCAATGCACACACTAGCATGAGAACATGCGTCTGCGCACCTTGACAATACGATGTAAGCTGAGATGATCTCTCAGGTCCCACCTCGGTGAGCCTAGGGTTCAGGAAGTGACGCTTTTCTTGCCTCTGACCAGCACAGTGGTCAGTGAGGCTGGCCACACTGGTGGGGAATGTGTCTCATCCTCCTTAAACTGTCCAAGAGAAAGAACATTCTTGTGCTCCCTCAGCCATGGCGGATGGCCTGTGTTGTAGTCAGCTCACGCACCTTGCTACCACCGCAGACACCACAATGGAGGGGGCACCATGATCATTCTTAGGGTATCCAACCACCGTCACAATGTAGGAGCCCCAGAAGCTACTCAGTATATTACTGGCTGAGCTGTTCCACCAATGTAGACCTTGATGAGCAGAGGACAGCCTGGGCTCAAGCTTTAATGCATTGTCAAAGGTTTGTTCCTCAGCCCGAGAGACCAAATCGGTGGTTTTATAAGTCAGAACAATGTTTACGGAAATATCGTTTGCATACATTTTGCCCCATCGGGTGTAGGTTAGTAAAGTCAATGGGACAATATTTTTCTAAACGATATTTAGGACACTAAGTCAAAGTCATCTCAAAAGTTTTTTATTGATAAAGACCTCAACAGGGATCAACAATATAAAATAAGAGTTACCACACAATCATGCCATGGATTCAGTTGTACACAAACATAAAACATTTGAAACAATTTTTATTTGATGGAAAACTTATAAACTGTAACATTTCATCTGTGCTTGTTATGTTAAATTTAAAATATAAAGATATTATATATTGTTAACGAGCTACTGAGACTGTGGGACAACTGTCGACATAAATCTTGAATCCCTCCCTGGCACACATCACGCAATCCTGTGGAATTATACCTGCGCCTCTTAATATCATTTAGTGGTAGCACTCCTAATCTGAGTAACAATGTAATCCACAGAACACCATGATCTAGGTTAAAAAATAAATACTTTTGTAAATATTTACTATCTCTAAAGATTTACATAATTTTAGATTCATGTAATGGCTAATGTCACTTATCTGACTTATTCTTGGAATAGAGTTAAAAAAAATACTTTGTGCAGGGACACAAGTGGATAAATATTTCACCTTACATTCCAATTTATTTAAAACCAATCTTAGATTTTTGTTAAAAGTATTTTTTTTTAGTATTGTATATTTAGGACACAATATTCAGACAACATCTCGTTATGGTCTGAAATAGTTCTGCCCTGATAATCTACTGGAGAATGAGGGGGCAAATGGATTTGGAACATACAATCCAGTCAAGTCTAACAAGCCGGTTGTACAGGGGTGAACATTTTAACCTTAGGGTTGTGTTACCTTCATATGTTTCCAAAAGACCAGTGTTCCAACCAGCTGGATATTTGTTTTTTTTGCAGAGTTTTATATAGCGCGAACTTGACCTGCAACCACATCGGGTATCAGAGAGCTTGACATAGCACCAGCTACGTTACATGAGGACACACATTCATTTTTGTAAGGCACTGTGGGCCCGATTCACAGAATGAACTTAAGACTCAATCCTAAATTTACTACCATTTTGGTATTCACAGAATGCACTTACTACTTTTGGCATTCACAGAATGAACTTACTAGTTTTGGTATTCACAGAAGTTAGGATTTTGTCTTAAGTTTGTCTTAAACTTAAGACAAACTTAAGACAGACTTAAGACAAAATCCTAACTTCTGTGAATACCAAAAGTAGTAAATGCATTCTGTGAATGCCAAAAGTAGTAAGTGCATTCTGTGAATGCCAAAATAGTAGTAAGTTTAGGATTGAGTCTTAAATTCATTCTGTGAATCGGGCCCTAGGAGATTAAGTGATTTGCCCAGAATCCCAGGATGTTTGGCATTGTTACCTAGACTCGAACCCAGTTCCTCAGGTCAGAGGTCGAACGCCCTAGCCGTTAGGCCGAACGCCCTAGCCGTTAGGCCAACTCCTCTCCCCAATACATATATATTGGTGTTAGGTGTCATGAGCTCTTGAGGGAGTGGGGGTAGAACCTATCAAAATAGATGGCTAAAATACAATTGAGATGCCTGCCTAAGATCCAGGTTATTTCAGCCCTTTGTGCAAGATGTTCCAATAGGCTGTTGAGAAAAGTGCCCGGCTCTGAATTTGGGTCATATATGCTTTCCAATACAACTGGGCTGCCATCCAACCAACCCTCCACTATAATGTATCTGGCCTCCTTATCCAATAATGTGATGCGAGGCTGCTTTTACCCAGATTAGAGCTCCACCAGCACCCAAGGAGAACAATCTGTCTTCTTCAACACTTGTGAAGCCTTAACGCGTCTATCTCTGTGATGTAGGACTTCCAAAGCAGAGCAATGTCTGACCCCCTGCGTTTGATGTACCAGTCTATTGTATATCTCTTGCTTGCTGTGTGCATACCTTTGCTGTTCCGTGTCAGGAGGCTGAAGTTAGCCAATGATGCCCTGGTGGTGTGTGGGTGACAGGACTATTCTATTGGACCCTCCCACCTGCTCTGATGTATTTTCATGCTGTAAGAATTGGTGCCACAACCGTGGGGGCAAACGGCCCTTCGCATCCAAATCAATGAATAAACCAATTTAACGTAATATGTGGGCATGGAATATGATTGGCAGTGAGTTGGGTTCTTAGGGTGCCCAAGGGTTACCCAAAGGTATAACGCCTGCATGGGTAAGGGACATGACCACCCTCAGTGTACCATGCAATCCATTCCTCAACTTTAGAGACATGTATCTTTTACACAAGTTGCTCTTTTTCTAAATAGTGTTTGTAATATTGTTATGGTTTTAATTAACTGAACAATAAATACATGTTTCACTTTTTTTCTTTCCTCAACAGCACATGGACAGGGGTGTGCAGGTGATCTGGTTTAGAAGTTATTGAAAGACAAGTAGTTACAACATGCAGAAAATTTCCTTGGAGTGACTGGGCAGCAAATAACCCTCCCTTCCCTCCTCCACCCTCTCTGCTAATGAAGCTATACAGGGTTCAACCTCTGGGAAAATGCTTCACACTTAAATGCACACTCCAAAAATGATGTCCGCATTAATTAGCGTGCGTTAGAAGGTCTGTGGTGCATTAGGCAATGTTGTTTTGTTAAAATGTACACCAAATGCCTTAATGAAATCTCCATGCATGCAACCGGCCTACCAATGTTCATGGCACCGGTCCAGGCGTCAGTTGTCTCTCATACAAGAACCGCAGCAGTGGGAGGCTAAGTCTGCAACCAGAAGTTCCATCCAACTAGAGGGAGAACAATAGCAAGGGTGACTTGGTTTGCGCAGAGAGTTAATTCGAAGAAGAGAAGTATTTTGCTTTTCAGAAGATCTTATTTTCAGACCATAATCCCTTATCCAATCACTACATGTCCTGGATTGACACACAAGTCAAGCGGTGTACTGTCAGCTTAGGCATGGAAGCTGAGGCCATGCGTGGTAGAAGACCTTAGGTGACTTGCACCAGCTTTAATATTAGTTTACATAGTTCACATGCTGTGCATTCTATGAGGACCATTTGTCCGATTCACTTGCTGGTGAAGAAGGCCACAGAGTCTTTGTAAGCAACTGTCCGAAACATGTCAATGGTTTGCATCCTCTTATTCCATTCCTGAGCTCCACACAACTGTGCTAGCACGGAACAAGACAACGGCGCACATACGCCAGACCTGAGGTTAACATCAGGCATCATCCGCAGCAACTGGACTGAAATGCAGTAACTGGTTATAGATTATTCTGCAAGAAGGTTAGATCTGCTTGGATCTTCTTGACATGTGCTCATGGTGAGAAGCCCTGAGTAGAATCTGGCGGGATCAAGTATGGCCAGTGGACGAAGCAAGACATATGGTCCTTGAGCTGACGTGGTCTCTTCTCTTGGTCACTTCTGATGATGTGTTTATAAATGGGAGTGGGTATCCTAAAATAAGCTTGGTAGATGCTTCAGGGGAAGAGTTCTTGAGATCAAGAAGATGCTCCGTACGAAACAGGACCAGTGTTAGGCGGCTGCAGGAAGAGAGATTGGAAGATCCTCAGATCAACACAGCTGCCTCTGCAATTTGTTTAGGCACAGGCCAGTTGCTGATGTCAGGGTTCTCTGCCGTAGCTATGCTGCCTTCGGCTCGTCTCAACAAGATGCTCTCAGTGGCACTTTGTGTTCTTGAAGAACTTTCAAACTAAGGTTTGGTTCGGACAATGGTGACAAATGCCGTCCTGCACCCTAGCCGCTCTAGCACAAATAATGTTTGATGCCCACTAGTGACCCGGTCTGTTTCAAGCACAGTGCCAACTTGAGAAAAACAACTCTGGGCTACCTGGCGAACTAGAAACGCTCTTGAGTGGACATGCACAACTTGGGCTGGAAAATATTATGACATGCCTTGATCAGAGGGCCCGGGATACAACACACGCCTGCCTCGCAGGTATGGTATAATGAGGGATTCTAGCGGGTAGCTAACATCCAGGGCTCAGGATTCTTTACAGAAGCCGATAATATTATTGTGGTCCTGGTGACGGCATTAGGAAATATGAGCACCCTGTTTTTGAATCCTTTCCACCCCATGATGCCACACTGCTAAACCAGCTCTGAGTTGGCAGAGTGGGCTCAGACCCAACATCATACTCTTTTCCTTTTTACAGGTGAACAAATACTGCAACATTTTCACAGCGAACTGCAGTCGCTCATGCTCATCTGCGTTTTCCCAGGACTATCTGACACCAAAAATTGGGATACATCCCTAAACAGATGCAGCACCTGGCTGGCACCAAAGTGTTTGAAGGGGAGCTAGGATTAGGGTGGAGCTGTGGTCTAGGACTACTTTTTGGATTTTTTCCATAGGTTACGTGAGGTATGTACATTTCACCACATGTTGCATATCGCCTGGGGTCTGATTTAGAGGTGGTGGTGTTGGAAACCCCTCAGGCTTCCAGAGATGGCACCATCCACAGCAGAAGCCGGTGGTGTGTTTTTTAAAGCCGCGCTAGCTGTAAGGTGAAGGGAATTCAACTGAAGAATTTTCAGATGGGTCTAGTGCTTCCTCTGTAAACCTGACTCTCTTACCTTGCAACCACTGGGAGACCCCAGAGCAGGCTGACATCTTGGGATATTACAGTATTTGAGGAAGAGGTTCCATCTCCTATGATGTGTGACATCAGCTTCCCAGTGAACAACCCAAAGGACAACATGTCTTTCTGTATAGACCTACTGGGTTGATGCTCTCCATGGCAACCTTTACATCACCAGGCACCTGACGTAATTGGTCAGTTCTGATCCCCGCGGGGAACCAT
The DNA here is from genome assembly GCF_964261635.1 of Lissotriton helveticus. Classification (NCBI taxonomy): domain Eukaryota; kingdom Metazoa; phylum Chordata; class Amphibia; order Caudata; family Salamandridae; genus Lissotriton; species Lissotriton helveticus. The sequence goes on from NC_136069.1 coordinate 68,412,320, forward strand.
CCCTTCTGTCCCTCCTCTACACCTGAACATACATGTGCACAGCGAGTAGCTGCTCCTTCTCATTTCTCTGACTTTCTCTTCTCGCCAGTAGCATCTCAGATGTCCAGCTGACCCGGATATCATCCCCTGGAGATGTCCATGCCAGGCGGCGCTGCTTCAGTCCACGCTTCTGGAACAGCAGCCACAGAGATTCAGTTCTTGGTGTTGCATCTCCCTGGCAGCTGCTGCTATTTAAATCCCTAAAACCATCCTGTTCAACTTACTGCATGCAGAGTCTCTACTTCTGTATTAAGTAAACTCTACTTTATTTGAGAATAATCTAACCCGTAGTTCAACTGTACACTCAATTTGTGCATTTATGTTATTTAAATGCCATACTTTGAAGGTCAAAACCTTCCTATCCGATTCAGCCAATACTTAATTTAACAAGCATTTGCAATACAATAGATCTCGCATTTACGAGAGTTTAAGCTATAGCTCAGACTCTTGTAAATGCGAGACCTCGGCCGTCATTGCTTGAAAGGGAAAGCGGGCATGGCGGGGTAAGCACGCTGTGCCCACATTAGGAGAAACCCATTAAAGAAAAGAGTGCTTACAAACTAAATAAGACATGCCGTGTCGCATACGAAGTTAAGGGACCAGTCGCCGTGGGTGTTTACAAATGCAGACAAGGCGGTACCAAGGAGGGACTAACAACCCTAACAACAACTCACATGCCAGCGTTTACGAAGGACAATGACACAAGCCAATGAAAAATATCAGTGGAGAGTGGGCGGGGCTTCTCTTACTTACTCCACTACAACAAGCCTTGCAGAGCAGCGCATGCGCGCTGACTCAGGCTCGACCTAAAAACATTAGTGCAGGGGCTGAAACTTTTCTGAACAGTCAACTACCTGTGCTCTGAACATGGGGATTGCTGAATACCAAGGAGGCCTCGTCTTGGGTCTGTTTCACGTCTCTTGATTTCTTCCTTTTATTCTACACTTCTTCTCGCCTCTTCTCACTCTGCCAGCTTCTTTTTTCTCTGCTTTCTCCCCTAGTCTCAGTTTCTCTGCCTTTCTCTTCCTCCATCATTCTCCATTCCCAGCCTTTCACTCTCATGCTTGAGGCCAAAGTCTGAGGTTGAAAAACAAGTCCCGGGCCCACACATGCAACCACCGGCAGACGTTAGTCACTGGAACTGGAGGAGACTGCTTTGCATGCAGATGAGATCCTTGTGAAAGGGCAGGACGCAGTCACTCACAGTGAAATTAGCCAATAACTCAATGGGCTGATCCACTTCCCTGGGTTGTGTTGTTGTGGGTGGAACAAAAATGTGAATGACACAATAAAAGACCAGTGAAAGAAGAGGGCTGGCGATATCATTTTACTAAAACCAAAATGTCTTGGCTAACACCAGACCTAAAGATGCAAGCTAAATAAAGTTCAGGTTTAAATAAAAGGTTGATACCAATGTAGCACACAACAAGGATGTGACCTCACTGACTGCATAATGCTACAGTGAAACCTAAATGTGTCAGCACACAGAGATTATAGCTCAAGGCCTCTCTCATTGTAATACAGAATTGCACTAAACTCCATCCATGATAATAAACTCAGAGGTTCAAATGGGTCTCTGCTGATAAAGCACGTACCAGGTTCAGGAAACAAGCAGGAGCCGGGGTACTCAACGCCGCACTAGATATTACCACTGAAAGTAAACATGGAGGGCTGTGAGTGTTTCATAGTCAATTGATAAACACATAATATTGTGGGTTTGAGGCTCAGCAGCTTGGATGAGCTTTGCTAATCCAAAATAGCACCTGCTAAACCCAAGAGGTGATTTCAACTCTTCTGTTCTTCTCATATAGCCATATTCTTCCAGCTGGAACATGATGTGGTAGCTTGAAAGACAGTATACAACTGTCCAATGCAAGCAATGCATCCAATTCCCCATGAACAAGGTGAGCCACCAGGGAAGCTCTTAGTGGAACCCAGTATGTGCCAAATGCTTCTCAGAAGTCCTCATTGTAGATTTGATGGGTCACTCATCCCCCAACCCAACATTCCCTGAGACATCTGAGGTCAGCAAGACTCACGCTGACAGGGCTCGTCGCCAATTCAAGGTGTCAATGCCTCCTCAAGTGTGACTCCTGGTGGCGGCTTCTCACCTTCTCCCCAAACTATACCTGAGTGTCCAGTTGTTTATATACTGTGGAAAAGTGAATTTGCTACTTTGCATTTTTTAATTTGTTTTCTCACTCCTTCTAAAATTTATTGACATGCACTTATCAATTTTTGAAGCCCTTAAAATGTCACGCACAATAATGCAGCACAGGTAGCAAAAAGTATGCAAACTATGATGATATAACATCAAATCTAAACACGTATCCTCAGGGTAGATGATATCCTACCAATCGCACAGACCAATATTAAACAGTATGAAGTAAGCTGCCTGTTTGTGTTCGAGCTCATTTCATTCAATGTCCTTATCAATCTATTGATAGACATTGTTGACCTTTGGCGGTATTGTTTCCAATCAGCCCATTAATGGCACAGCTAACACTCAGGATCATAAACACTTCATTAAACGAGCACTGGCGTAGCCTATAGGTCTTAGCTGTGGAGCCTGCTCGCTTTGCCAGTTCTTTTTCCCCCTTGGGCAGTCATCTTTCAATGCAGCTTGTTATTTTGAACAAATCCTGTTCAAGATGGCCGCTGTAAATGCGCACACTTCATCTGCGGCCATCTTTGAATGGAATTTCTTGAAATATAAAAATAGCACTTCAAGATGCCCAACGTACATGCGTGTGCATGGATGCATGGTCATAAACCTATCTTTAAGATTGCCACCCATTGACGGCTAGACGGATGGCACACAATGAGGAGGATGATACAAGCATTTGCAATGCAATAGGTCTCGCATTACTGAAAGTCTGAGCTATTGATTCGATTTGATTTGGGATTTGTAGAGCGCGCGAATGCCCATGGGCGTCTTGGCGCCATTGGCGTTGCATTATTGTTTGCAACAGCAATAGCTCAAACTTTCAGTAATGCGAGACCTATTGCATTGCAAATGCTTGTTTTTTGCACTGTGGCTCTCAGAAAAATAACACACTTTCTACAAGAGCACGTTTGGAAACTGATTACGGTTAGGATGAACAAAGGACTCCTGGGTATTGCAGTATTGTAAAGTTTTACCAGCAGAATAAACCATCTTCGGGTCACCGGGCACCCGGGGACTCCTGTGCCACGATGTAACCCCTCTTTTACTTTTCTTTATTGACATTAATGGGTTCAGGATTAATACTGTTACAGTCATCTCCCAGCTCAGGGCGGCCAGTGGCCCGCCCACTCACCCTGCTGTAAGCACACAACAAACCGAGTGACAGGACGGACAATCTGCCCCTAGGTCAGACACCCGCAGGGCCAGGGCCATCTGTCACCTCCTCTTACTCGGCTCCGAGGGCCTGGAGACATTGTTTTATTTATATATATTTATTATTATTATTCAAGACTCCAGCAGTTTTCGAGCAGAGGTGTGCTAGGCTTAGTGTTAGGGTACGAAATAGCATTAGGCTTGTGCTACGGTAAGGGATAGTGCTAGGTTTAAGGTTGGGGTTGGGTCAAGGTTTGGATAAGGGCTTCAGGATTGATGAGTCGTAGACTTATGTGTATTAGGGTACGATATAGCATTAGTCTTGTGCTACGGCTAGCGTTGTGGTAGGGTTTAGAGTTAGAAATATATTCAAGTTTAGGATTAGGGTAAGGGATAGTGCTAGGTTTAAGGTTGGGGTTGGGTCAGAGTTTGGATAAGGGATTCAGGATTGATGAGTCAGAGATGTATGTGTATTAGTGTACGATATAGCATTAGGCTTGTGCTACGGCTAGGGTTGTGGTAGGGTTTAGAGTTAGACATATATTCAAGTTTAGGATTAGGATTAGGGTTAGGGTAAGGGATAGTGCTAGGTTTAAGGTTGGGGTTGAGTCAGAGTTTGGATAAGGGATTCAGGATTGATGAGTCAGAGATGTATGTGTATTAGTGTACGATATAGCATTAGGCTTGTGCTACGGCTAGCGTTGTAGTAGGGTTTAGAGTTAGACCTATATTCAGGTTTAGGATTAGAGTAAGGGATAGTGCTAGGTTTAAGGTTGGGGTTGGGGTTGGGTCAAGGTTTGGATAAGGGTTTGAGGATTGATGAGTCGCAGATTTATGTGTATTAGGGTACGATATAGCATTAGGCTTCTGCTACAGCTAGGTTTGTGGTACGGTTTAGGGTCCGACTTCAGGTGTGGGGTAAGGTTCCATTATTGGGTTAGAACTAGATGTATCCCACTGACCCATGTTCTTAGCGTAGTCACTGTTCTCCCTTCACCGGGGCTCACTTAGGGCTGACATTCTGCGAGCTGGTACCAGTACTCAATTTGTAGTGGTAGGGTTTAGAGTTAGACCTATATTCAAGTTTAGGATTAGGATTAGGGTAAGGGATAGTGCTAGGTTTAAGGTTGGGGTTGGGTCAAGGTTTGGATAAGGGCTTCAGGATTGATGAGTCGTAGATATATGTGTATTAGGGTACGATATAGCATTAGGCTTGTGCTACGGCTAGGGTTGTGGTAGGGTATAGAGTTAGACCTATATTCAAGTTTAGGATTATGATTAGGGTAAGGGATAGTGCTAGGTTTAAGGTTGGGGTTGGGTCAGAGTTTGGATAAGGGATTCAGGATTGATGAGTCAGAGATGTATGTGTATTAGTGTACTATATAGCATTGGGCTTGTGCCTCTGCTAGCGTTGTGGTAGGGTTTAGAGTTAGACCTATGTTCAGGTTTAGGATTAGGGTAAGGGATAGTGCTAGGTTTAAGGTTGGGGTTGGGTCAAGGTTTGGATAAGGGCTTCAGGATTGATGAGTCGTGGGCGTATGTGTATTAGGGTACAATATAGCATTAGGCTTGTGCTATGGCTAGGGTTGTGGTAGGGTATAGAGTTAGACCTATATTCAGGTTTAAGATTAGGATTAGGGTAAAGGATAGTGCTAGGTTTAAGGTTGGGGTTGGGTCAAGGTTTGAATAAGGGCTTCAGCATTGATGAGTCATAGACTTATGTGTATTAGGGTACGATATAGCATTAGGATTGTGCTACGGCTAGGGTTGTGGTAGGGTATAGAGTTAGACCTATATTCAAGTTTAGGATTAGGATTAGGGTAAGGGATAGTGCTAGGTTTAAGGTTGGGGTTGGGTCAGGGTTTGGATAAGGGATTCAGGATTGATGAGTCAGAGATGTATGTGTATTAGTGTACGATGTAGCATTAGGCTTGTGCTACGGCTAGCGTTGTGGTAGGGTTTAGAGTTAGACCTATGTTCAGGTTTAGGATTAGGGTAAGGGATAGTGCTAGGTTTAAGGTTGGGGTTGGGTCAAGGTTTGAATAAGGGCTTCAGCATTGATGAGTCATAGACTTATGTGTATTAGGGTACGATATAGCATTAGGCTTGTGCTACGGCTAGGGTTGTGGTAGGGTATAGAGTTAGACCTATATTCAAGTTTCGGATTAGGATTAGGGTAAGGGATAGTGCTAGGTTTAGGGTTGGGGTTGGGTCAGAGTTTGGATAAGGGATTCAGGATTGATGAGTCAGAGATGTATGTGTATTAGTGTACTATATAGCATTAGGCTTGTGCTACGGCTAGCTTTGTGGTAGGGTTTAGAGTTAGAAATATATTCAAGTTTAGGATTAGGATTAGGGTAAGGGATAGTGCTAGGTTTAAGGTTGGGGTTGGGTCAGAGTTTGGATAAGGGATTCAGGATTGATGAGTCAGAGATGTATGTGTATTAGTGTACTATATAGCATTAGGCTTGTGCTACGGCTAGCGTTGTGGTAGGGTTTAGAGTTAGACCTATATTCAGGTTTAGGATTAGAGTAAGGGATAGTGCTAGGTTTAAGGTTGGGGTTGGGGTTGGGTCAAGGTTTGGATAAGGGTTTGAGGATTGATGAGTCGCAGATTTATGTGTATTAGGGTACGATATAGCATTAGGCTTCTGCTACAGCTAGGTTTGTGGTACGGTTTAGGGTCCGACTTCAGGTGTGGGGTAAGGTTCCATTATTGGGTTAGAACTAGATGTATCCCACTGACCCATGTTCTTAGCGTAGTCACTGTTCTCCCTTCACTGGGGCTCACTTAGGGCTGACATTCTGCGAGCTGGTACCAGTACTCAATTTGTAAAGAATGAGGTGCGAGCGCCCTCATCAGGAAGCCATTGCACCGCACGCCACCTATTTCTCCTGCTAGCACTACCTATGACAGTACCAAACCAGCTAATAACCATCACACACTACAAGCGTGACAATTCAGACTATTCCAGGCACTCAAAGGTGTACGGTTAGCATGGGCGGCTGGTATTAGTCATTTTTAATGTGTACTGAATTATTAAACAGTTGTTCTGCTTACCCTAAAACAGCCCATCATGTGGCCGACTGTCACAAGTGCAGGTGCTGCCAAATAAGTGCCGGTCTTGAGCACCGGAAAGCACCGGCTCAAATTAAGCACTGCCTGTTACCCACAGGAGTCTTCTCTCAACACCGTTCTACCCTGGCATTAGAAAGCCTCGGCTATTCATATGCAGATGAAATGCGGTCACCTACATCACAATAAGAAAAGGGATTGGACACGCAGTTCCATGAATACCATATGCGCAGTCACGCGACGGCCCGGATCCAAACATAATTCTTTCTGCGCGCTGCACTCTTCCCAGCAGCTGCTTGGATTTCCAAACTGCCTCGTTCAGATTCTATCTGACATGTAAATAAGCGACATCTTTCTTCCTCCTGCTCCAGCATTCGCCCTCCTTCCCGGGCGGACATTAGAATATTTGGAAATCTATTGCTGCAGGTTAACCTGCCTAGCACAGGCTATCGCGCAGCAGCGTCGGATGTCACTCCTCACACTGCTCCGTTATACAGATACGATGAACGAGGCCGCGAGGGCCCTTCTTAGCTGCCACTAAGACACACCAATCACGACGCCGCGTCCCTGACACATTACAAGATGCTGTTCGACTTCTCGGAACCGCAGAGGACCGCGGCTCCTTCTGTCACTCAAAGCACTGGGAGCCGTCGGATTCCCCCACACCAAATTTGTGTCGGAGGCAGCTTTTTGTAAGGCAGGTCACACTGCGAGGGGGGAAAGTCTAAGGGCCTCATTTATGAGGCTGTCCGTCACTTTTACGCCGCTGGTGCGTCACTTTTTGTGACGCATAAAAAATACACCTTGTTGCGCCATATTTACACAGTGACGCATCTAGGTAGATGCGTCACTTTGTAAACCCCTGCGGCACATTATACTTGCGATAGATATAATGTATGCAAGGGGGGCGTATTGACGCAAGAAGGGGTCGTAGAAGTGACGCAGTGAAATCTATGAGATTTTACTGCGCCACTTCTAGGACACAAATGCGTCAATTTCTTACGCCTGCCTCACAGCAGGCGTAAGACTGACGCAGTCCCTTTCACACGGGGCTTGCCCCATGTGAAAGGTTACATTGCTGGAGTAGCGTCATCTTTGTGACACACTCCAGCAATGCGTCACTTTTGCGCCATACAGATACGTCAGAAATACTGATGTATCTGTAACTCTATATGTAAATATGACGCATCATTGGTGTAGCAAGGAGGGTGCAGTGAAAAGTGACGCATCGCTGTTTTCACGCAGCGATGTGTCACTTTTCATAAATGAGGCCCTCAGCATCTATAATAGGGTCTATTGTGCTTACGCCGCATTTGGGATGGAAATCACACAGCGGGCGGGTTACTGCCCCGATGAATTTACCATCAATCACTAACCACTTACAATGCAGGCAAGTAGATAAAGTCATTTTACTTTTAATAACACCTTGTATAACTCTGATCATGGAGAGAAAAGCTATGAGACATCAAGGCAGACTGGCTTCTTTGGGCAATTGGGCTTGCAACAAGCCAGCTTTCACATTCCAAGGCTTCTCCCTTCTTTATATGGACTAGAGATGCTAGTGCCTTATCAGGAGGCCATATTCATCATTTTAAGACCACGGTGCCTGCTAATTCACCACTATGCGGACTGACCTGGCATGAGGCTTAAGAAGAGAAGGCCATGGCCATTATTCTAACTCTACTCTTCAAAAGGTTCAAAGGTGGCAAATATGTCAACCTGGGCACTGCACCTTGTTTAAAATGCACCTAACCCCCAGAGAGTTCCACTCTAAGCGCTGTGCCCTACGGAGACTGGTGTTTGGTGTTGCCACTTGCGCCCTTGAACCTTGGGCCAGAAGGGTAGATGCTGCTGTAAGTGGACCGCTGTCCATTGACTTGGCTTCTTTACAGCCAGGAGGTTGTAGCGTTCAACATTCCCTGGGTCAGCTCGTTGAATACATCTCAGCAATAAGAACATTGCCATGCACAGTCGATCTACAACAAACACCTCCTCTTTCCTAGATCGATGGACATGAACTTTAACCCCTTCGCAGCGGGGGTAATTCCCCTGCTGTGCTGGGGGGCGGTGGTGGGGGGGGGGCGCGCACAGCGCCCCGGTGCTCCTGATGAGCTCAGCTCGTCATGAGGCACAGTGCTCATGACAAGCTGAGCTTGTCACGGCCACACCCGTTTTCGTGGAACGTTCAGCACAGCAGGGGAGTTATACCCGCGTGTGAGCGTTCCACGGCTCATGACGAACTCAGCTCGTCATGAGCACACGAGCGCCGTGCCTCATGACGAGCTGAGCTCGTCATGAGCATAGAAGGAGCTAAGAGACTCACATGAATATATAACTCCTTGGTTCAATGGCCAACCTGGGTTGTAAAGTAATAATCTATTTCATCTTGCCTCATACTTGTAGGCATGTACACAAATCCCTCTTATCTGAATAGAACCATGCCAGACTGATGGTAAACTCACAATGTGAGGAGCGACATCGTTGGGTGTAGGCGCATTCTTTCAATGGCTTGAGCGTACCTCTTTGTGCCATATATACTGGAGTCCTGTAAGATCCAGCAGCTGACGGTAAGTGGAAAAGATGTTTATTGGCACAGGGCTACAGCTCAACTGAATCTCTTCAATAACGTTTGGCAATTCATATAACATTCGGGTGGCGTGAAAACCCCGAAGCGTGAGCTACAGACTTGCACAAGGTATTATAGGCGACCAGCAATAGAATACAGCACATTTTCCCATTCAATAAAGAAGACAGAAATGAAAGTACACCAGGCAGAAGGCTAAAAAACAACCTAGTAAAACAATGCAACACATACAATTTAAGACAGGATAATTAGGACATACAAAGGATTTCAACAGGTGGCATTCTGACCCTTCTACTGTGTTTGATATGGAAGCAACCGTTTCACATCCTATAGAAGCAACTTAAAACTCTGTGTTCCGTTATCAGTATTCACCAAAACATTATCACGCTCACGGGTTGTAACATCATTGTTACTATTATGTGCTATGGCATCAGGGACAAACAACATGCTACTTGGCTTTCCAATGTCACTTGTCATTTCAATCTGAACATTACCAGGGTTACACTAAGCCACACGTTTTACATCCCACACTCTACCATTTTGGGTTCTAGGATTGACTTTCGCAACCCTTGGGGGACTTACTAAAATGTGAATGGGTTTTAGTATCGAATCCTGATTTGCGTACCCAAACCCAATCCTCCACTATGAAATTCGGCAACTGTACTTAGTTCTCCCTGTCAAATCTAATATTCCTACTGCTCTCTTTGCTGGTAACCTTTAGCCTAAGTTCATCCATTTTTGTTGGGTTAGTATTACCAAAGCGTCTTTTAAGCCACCATGAATATAAATCTGATGCAAGTTCACGTACTTACAACAATTTAAAGGACTCATGTCGTTGGTGCTGTGTCATGTAATATGATAATGCCACAATTTCTACTGAATACAGTCCTTCTAATCACCACCATAATACATTCTTGCATCTTTAATGTACTCCTTAAGAATTCTGTTAAACCTTTCAACCTGACCGTTGCACTGGTGGTCATACAATGCTGTGGTGAAGTGTTTACATTAGAAAGGAAACAATTCGGACACCATTATCAGTCACAATTAAACTAGGAAAAACAACTATACAAAACAAATCCCTTAAATATTTTATACCAGCTTGGTTACCCTGTTGACAAACTTGTCTTCCGCTCACTTAGAGTGATAATCAATTATCACCATGGCAAACCGAGAGTCCACAGGAAACTGATCCAAAGGACCTCAGATACCAAACCCCACTTTTTCTCGTGGGCTCTAGCCACAGGACTGGACATAAAGGTGCGTGAAAGATTTTGAGCATATTTCCTAGAGTAATTACAATCAGCACATTCCCTGACCTATCTTTCAGTAATTTTGTCTATTTCTGGCCACCAGCAATACTAATGGCCAAATATAAGATTATTAATCTTTTCACAAACTATAGAGCCCAACTCGATTGGGTCACTCTAAGAACCCACCCGTTTAGGTAAGGAGGAAAGAATCCTTTTGCTTTAAAGAACTCTCACCCATCAGGGTGGCATGCTTCATCATAGAGTTCCTTTTCGTTCCTTTGCGGAATAGGGCATGCTACAGCCTTTGTGATGCAAGGGAGGACTTGGCTGGAAAAGGAATAAGGTAGTAGTGGGGGAAGTGTTACTCTTTAAAAATACCTGCTTGGTAGCCCTAACATTTCCATCTGGGTGCCAGCAGGTATGATTAAAAACAGGAAAGGTTAGGAAGTCCCAGGGATCTAGTTACCACTACTTCCTCTTAGGGTAAACATGTTTCTGCCACTAATTCTCCCAAATGCTTGTGTTGTTTGCCAGGACCGATTATATTACCACAATTCACACCTATTCCATAATCGTGAATTTACCATACATAAGTCAAGCACACCTAAGCCACCTAATTTGTATCCATAATTGGGTATATAGCAAGGCTCCATACGTACACGGAGGAGAGGCATACCTGTTGTCACACAGATTCCAAGGTCCCCGCTTGGCCTCTTCTCCTAAAATACCTCCATCCCTGCCTGCATCTTGATGTGTGACAAAAGGCTTGTCTCTCCTCCGTGTACCTATGGAGCACAGAATATAGTGACTTCAGCAAATTACCTAAAGTTTGGAGCTGGGGATATCCAACGTAGGTCCAATGGGGCCAGATCCAGACAAAATACTTTTATAAACACTAAATCTACATTGAACCAGTTTGCATATTGGGGGGACTACTCCAAAAAGTGCTGATACTAGGGGTTTGGGAAGGCACATGGACTAGGGCACTTCACTGTGAAAACAGAATATGACTAGATTAAGTAGGAATTAGATTGCTTGCCGATTTTTTCAAGCATGTGTAAGAATTTCACAGAATAATGAATCCTCTCACAATATTGTGAAATTTCATAAAAGGAAAGCACCATTTTTGTACTTTTTCACTTCTTTGCTTTGAAAAATTATACATTGTGTATCTCATGGTATAAGAACCGTGTATTGTTTTAGAACCACGACACCCAGGGGTATGCAAGCACTCTCTAAATATAATAAGTAAATAAGATATAAATGTGCTGGGAAATTTAATTTAAAACAAAAAGTGGAAGTACAATTTCCAAATGGGAAAATGCAAACTAGCCCAGCCGGGAAGTAAACACAATTAGAAGCAATTACCAGCAACAAGGCTCTTAAAACGTCCCTATAGTCACTTACCGTCTGACAAAGACCGCGCATACATCTCTACACAATGGGTCATTTCCAGTGACGCGTGTGGCTGTCAAATGCAATTGTGCAACCAACCAATCCTTCGTCACTGGCTTCAAGGGTTGCCAAGACAAGGGCAGGTGACAAGGATGCTGTTATTTGAGCTGTGATTGTAAACCAAAATGAATGGATGAATGGGTGAATGCATGAAGTAGCACACTCCACTCCTGTAGTACTCGTTTATGTACTCTTACATGCCTCTGTAAATTGGCCCCAAAACATCTAAAATGTGAATAAAATACGAATATTCATGTAAAATGAATATACAATTAGTACAAATATTAGAATGACTGTGCCCTCTTTGCATGTTTACTGAGAGGGAATTGGACATTTTAGGCGCTTCGCAGAGGGTACGTAAGAGTGCTCCTTTGGTGCTACTTCCTGTACTTACTCTTGAGAAGGAGTACCAAGACATTGAGGTCCTCAAGAGATGAACACTATATGACAAAAATGTATCCCTACAACATTGCTGGGAGTATCATGGCCATGTGTGGTGGCCACTCTAAAAACTCAACTGAATTGTGGGACTGGTGATGAGAACTCTGGTGAGAGGGCCATTTCTCTGCATAAATCCCTGCACACGGATGTATGTCATCACAACGCATGCTTTTACTCCACATGCCATTACAACGCAGTTTTTACAACGCAAGTCGTTACAACGACTTGCGTTGGGGGGCGCTGGATAGTGGAATACTTTAATTTTCTATTCTAACTCCATTTCCCGTGGATAGTAGGGAAAGTGTTGGATAGAAAATTAAACTATTCCCTATCCTACAGCGCCCTCCAGCGCAAGTCGTTGTAACGACTTACGTTATAATAGCTGCGTCGTAATGGTAGTGCGGAGTAGAAGTTGCGTTGTAAAGGATGTTTCCCCTGCACACTCCTGCCCTCGTAGATGTGGAAATGTGACCGGAATTTGAGCATTATCTAAGTACACTTGCTGAAATTCGAGCAATGCTGATTCTGTCAATCTGGTCTGGGAGTTTACTTTTGCAAGGTGTGTTTGTTTCTTTCACCTAATATGTGTTTTGCGACTTTGCAAAGTCACAATTGATCAAAAAATATATTTTGTGCGTTAGATGGGCGTTCAATATTTTTCACCATATTGGGTTTAAACAAGATTACAAAATCGTAATTGATTTTTAGTGAGACAAGAGACAACAACTGGGCGTTTTTTGAACCTCTCTGAAGAATGCATAAGAAAGCAGGGCTCAATGTCTTACAATGCAAAAAACACTGACTGTCAACATGCATTAGCGTCGGACGGCCGAGTGGGTCGGAAGCACATTGGACAGAACGAACAATTAAGTGACCTTAGCGGAGCATTTAAACTCATTACTGATGGGTTTTAACTGCAGGCCAGTGAGGCGCTCAGGCATGTGAGCTGCAGACGTGCAGCAGGCGAGCAGCTCCCCGCCATATGCAGCGGCATCTGGCCGCCTGCTCGAAGGAGCCGCCCTGCATGGGAGAGTGGCTGAGCCCTCTCTGCAGGGAAGCTCACTCCATGCGTCAGGAGGAGAGACGTGAGGCTCCATGGTCAAGAGGGGAGACGTGAGACTCTATGGCCAAGAGGGGAGACCTGAGAATCTACAACCAAGAGGGGAGACGTGAGGCTCTATGACCAAGAGGGGAGACGTGAGGCTCTATGGCCAAGAGGAGAGACGTGAGGCTCTATGGCCAAGAGGGGAGACCTGAGAATCTACAACCAAGAGGGGAGATGTGAGGCTCTATGACCAAGAGGGGAGACGTGAGGCTCTATGGCCAAGAGGGGAGACGTGAGGCTCTATGACCAAGAGGGGAGACTTTAGGCTCTATGACCAAGAGCGGAGGCTTGAGACTCTATGGCCAAGAGGGGAGACTTGAGGCTCTATGACCAAGAGGGGAGATGTGAGGCTCTATGGCCAAGAGGAGAGACGTGAGGCTCTATGGCCAAGAGGAGAGACGTGAGGCCCTATGGCCAAGAGGGGAGACGTGATACTCTATGGCCAAGAGGAGAGACGTGAGGCTCTATGACCAAGAGGGGAGACGTGAGACTCTATGACCAAGAGGGGAGACGTGAGGCTCTATGGCCAAGAGGAGAGACGTGAGGCTCTATGGCCAAGAGGAGAGACGTGAGGCTCTATGGCCAAGAGGGGAGACGTGATACTCTATGGCCAAGAAGGGAGACGTGAGACTCTATGGCCAAGAGGGGAGACGTGAGGCTCTATGACCAAGAGGGGAGACGTGAGGCTCTATGACCAAGAGGGGAGATGTGAGGCTCTATGACCAAGAGGGGAGACGTGAGACTCTATGACCAAGTGGGGAGACTTGAGACTCTATGGCCAAGAGGGGAGACGTGAGGCTCTATGGCCAAGAGACGTGAGACTCTATGACCAAGAAGGGAGACGTGAGGCTCTATGACCAAGAGGGCAGACGTGAGACTCTATGACCAAGAAGGGAGACGTGAGGCTCTATGACCAAGAGGGGAGACGTGAGACTCTATGACCAAGAAGGGAGACGTGAGGCTCTATGACCAAGAGGGGAGACGTGAGGCTCTATGGCCAAGAAGGGAGACGTGAGGCTCTATGACCAAGAGGGGAGACGTGAGGCTCTATGACCAAGAGGCAGACGTGAGGCTCTATGACCAAGAGGGGAGACGTGAGGCTCTATGGTCAAGAGGGGAGACGTGAGGCTCTATGACCAAGAAGGGAGACGTGAGGCTCTATGACCAAGAGGGGAGACGTGAGGCTCTATGACCAAGAGGGGAGACGTGAGGCTCTATGACCAAGAGGGGAGATGTGAGACTCTATGACCAAGAGGCAGACGTGAGGCTCTATGACCAAGAGGGGAGACGTGAGGCTCTATGGTCAAGAGGGGAGACGTGAGGCTCTATGACCAAGAAGGGAGACGTGAGGCTCTATGACCAAGAGGGGAGACGTGAGGCTCTATGACCAAGAGGGGAGATGTGAGGCTCTATGACCAAGAGGCAGACGTGAGGCTCTATGACCAAGAGGGGAGACGTGAGGCTCTATGGCCAAGAGGGGAGACGTGAGGCTCTATGACCAAGAGGGGAGACGTGAGGCTCTATGACCAAGAGGGGAGACGTGAGGCTCTATGGCCAAGAGGAGAGACGTGAGGCTCTATGACCAAGAGGGGAGAGGTGAGGCTCTATGATCAAGAGCGGAGGCTTGAGACTCTACAACCAAGAGGGGAGACGTGAGGCTCTATGACCAAGAGGGAGACATGAGGCTCTATGACCAAGAGGGGAGACGTGAGGCTCTATGGCCAAGAGGGGAGACTTGAGACTCTACAACCAAGAGGGGAGACGTGAGACTCTATGACCAAGAGGATAGACGTGAGACTCTATGGCCAAGAGGGGAGACGTGAGGCTCCATGACCAAGAAGGGAGACGTGAGGCTCTATGGCCAAGAGGGGAGACTTGAGACTCTACAACCAAGTGGGGAGACGTGAGGCTCTATGACCAAGAGGGGAGACGTGAGACTCTATGACCAAGAGGGGAGACGTGAGGCTCTATGACCAAGAAGGGAGACGTGAGGCTCTATGGCCAAGAGGGGAGACTTGAGACTCTACAACCAAGTGGGGAGACGTGAGGCTGTATGACCAAGAGGGGAGATGTGAGGCTGTATGACCAAGAGGGGAGACGTGAGGCTCTATGGCCAAGAGGAGAGACGTGAGACTCTATGACCAAGAAGGGAGACGTGAGGCTCTATGACCAAGAAGGGAGACGTGAGGCTCTATGACCAAGAAGGGAGACGTGAGGCTCTATGGCCAAGAGGGGAGACGTGAGGCTCTATGACCAAGAGGGAAGACGTGAGACTCGATGGGCAAGAGGGGAGACGTGAGGCTCTATGGCCAAGAGGGGAGACGTGAGGCTCTATGACCAAGAGGGAAGACGTGAGACTCGATGGGCAAGAGGGGAGACGTGAGGCTCTATGGCCAAGAGGGGAGACGTGAGGCTCTATGGCCAAGAGGGGAGACGTGAGGCTCTATGACCAAGAGGAGAGACGTGAGACTCTATGACCAAGAAGGGAGACGTGAGGCTTTATGACCAAGAGGGGAGACGTGAGGCTCTATGGCCAAGAGGGGAGATGTGAGGCTCTATGACCAAGAGGGAAGACGTGAGACTCGATGGGCAAGAGGGGAGACGTGAGGCTCTATGGCCAAGAGGGGAGACGTGAGGCTCTATGACCAAGAGGGAAGACGTGAGACTCGATGGGCAAGAGGGGAGACGTGAGGCTCTATGGCCAAGAGGGGAGACGTGAGGCTCTATGGCCAAGAGGGGAGACGTGAGACTCGATGGGCAAGAGGGGAGACGTGAGGCTCTATGGCCAAGAGGGGAGACGTGAGGCTGTATGACCAAGAGGGGAGACATGAGGCTGTATGACCAAGAGGGGAGACGTGAGGCTCTATGGCCAAGAGGGGAGACGTGAGACTCGATGGCCAAGAGGGGAGACGTGAGGCTCTATGGCCAAGAGGGGAGACGTGAGGCTCTATGACCAAGAGGGGAGACGTGAGGCTCTATGGCCAAGAGGGGAGACGTGAGGCTCTATGGCCAAGAGACGTGAGACTCTATGACCAACAGGGGAAACGTGAGGCTCTATGGCCAAGAAGGGAGACGTGAGGCTCTATGACCAAGAGGGGAGACGTGAGGCTCTATGGCCAAGAGGGGAGACGTGAGTCTCTATGACCAAGAGCGGAGACGTGATGCTCTATGACCAAGAGCGGAGGCTTGAGACTCTATGACCAAGAGGGGAGACGTGAGGCTCTATGGTCAAGAGGGGAGATGTGAGGCTCTATGGTCAAGAGGGGAGACGTGAGGCTCTGTGGCCAAGAGGGGAGACGTGAGACGCTATGGCCAAGAGGGGAGACCTGAGAATCTACAACTATTAGGGGAGACGTGAGGCTCTATGGCCAAGAGGGGAGACTTGAGACTCTATGACCAAGAGGGGAGACGTGAGGCTCTATGGCCAAGAGGATAGACGTGAGACTCTATGGCCAAGAGGGGAGACGTGAGGCTCCATGACCAAGAAGGGAGACGTGAGGCTCTATGGCCAAGAGGGGAGACTTGAGACTCTACAACCAAGTGGGGAGACGTGAGGCTCTATGACCAAGAGGGGAGACGTGAGACTCTATGACCAAGAGGGGAGACGTGAGGCTCTATGACCAAGAAGGGAGACGTGAGGCTCTATGGCCAAGAGGGGAGACTTGAGACTCTACAACCAAGTGGGGAGACGTGAGGCTGTATGACCAAGAGGGGAGATGTGAGGCTGTATGACCAAGAGGGGAGACGTGAGGCTCTATGGCCAAGAGGAGAGACGTGAGACTCTATGACCAAGAAGGGAGACGTGAGGCTCTATGACCAAGAAGGGAGACGTGAGGCTCTATGACCAAGAAGGGAGACGTGAGGCTCTATGGCCAAGAGGGGAGACGTGAGGCTCTATGACCAAGAGGGAAGACGTGAGACTCGATGGGCAAGAGGGGAGACGTGAGGCTCTATGGCCAAGAGGGGAGACATGAGGCTCTATGACCAAGAGGGAAGACGTGAGACTCGATGGGCAAGAGGGGAGACGTGAGGCTCTATGGCCAAGAGGGGAGACGTGAGGCTCTATGGCCAAGAGGGGAGACGTGAGGCTCTATGACCAAGAGGAGAGACGTGAGACTCTATGACCAAGAAGGGAGACGTGAGGCTTTATGACCAAGAGGGGAGACGTGAGGCTCTATGGCCAAGAGGGGAGACGTGAGGCTCTATGACCAAGAGGGAAGACGTGAGACTCGATGGGCAAGAGGGGAGACGTGAGGCTCTATGGCCAAGAGGGGAGACGTGAGGCTCTATGACCAAGAGGGAAGATGTGAGACTCGATGGGCAAGAGGGGAGACGTGAGGCTCTATGGCCAAGAGGGGAGACGTGAGGCTCTATGGCCAAGAGGGGAGACGTGAGACTCGATGGGCAAGAGGGGAGACGTGAGGCTCTATGGCCAAGAGGGGAGACGTGAGGCTGTATGACCAAGAGGGGAGACGTGAGGCTGTATGACCAAGAGGGGAGACGTGAGGCTCTATGGCCAAGAGGGGAGACGTGAGACTCGATGGCCAAGAGGGGAGACGTGAGGCTCTATGGCCAAGAGGGGAGACGTGAGGCTCTATGACCAAGAGGGGAGACGTGAGGCTCTATGGCCAGGAGGGGAGACGTGAGGCTCTATGGCCAAGAGACGTGAGACTCTATGACCAACAGGGGAAACGTGAGGCTCTATGGCCAAGAAGGGAGACGTGAGGCTCTATGACCAAGAGGGGAGACGTGAGGCTCTATGGCCAAGAGGGGAGACGTGAGTCTCTATGACCAAGAGCGGAGACGTGATGCTCTATGACCAAGAGCGGAGGCTTGAGACTCTATGACCAAGAGGGGAGACGTGAGGCTCTATGGTCAAGAGGGGAGATGTGAGGCTCTATGGTCAAGAGGGGAGACGTGAGGCTCTGTGGCCAAGAGGGGAGACGTGAGACGCTATGGCCAAGAGGGGAGACCTGAGAATCTACAACTATTAGGGGAGACGTGAGGCTCTATGGCCAAGAGGGGAGACTTGAGACTCTATGACCAAGAGGGGAGACGTGAGGCTCTATGGCCAAGAGGGGAGACCTGAGAATCTACAACTATTAGGGGAGACGTGAGGCTCTATGGCCAAGAGGGGAGACTTGAGACTCTATGACCAAGAGGAGAGACGTGAGGCTCTATGGCCAAGAGGAGAGACGTGAGGCTCTATGGCCAAGAGGGGAGACCTGAGAATCTACAACTATTAGGGGAGACGTGAGGCTCTATGGCCAAGAGGGGAGACGTGAGACTCGATGGGCAAGAGGGGAGACGTGAGGCTCTATGGCCAAGAGGAGAGACGTGAGACTCTATGACCAAGAGGGGAGATGTGAGGCTCTATGTCCAAGAGGGGAGATGTGAGGCTCTATGACCAAGAGGGGAGATGTGAGGCTCTATGGCCAAGAGGGGAGATGTGAGGCTCTATGGCCAAGAGGGGAGACGTGAGGCTCTATGACAAAGAGCGGAGGCTTGAGACTCTATGACCAAGAGGGGAGACGTGAGGCTCTATGACCAAGAGGGGAGATGTGAGGCTCTATGGCCAAGAGGGGAGACGTGAGGCTCTGTGGGCAAGAGGGGAGATGTGAGACGCTATGACCAAGAGGGGAGATGTGAGGCTCTATGGCCAAGAGGGGAGACGTGAGGCTCTATGGCCAAGAGGGGAGACTTGAGACTCTATGACCAAGAGGGGAGACGTGAGGCTCTATGGCCAAGAGGGGAGACGTGAGGCTCTTTGGCCAAGAGGGGAGACGTGAGGCTCTATGGCCAAGAGGGGAGACTTGAGACTCTATGACCAAGAGGGGAGACGTGAGGCTCTATGACCAAGAGGGGAGATGTGAGACTCTATGGCCAAGAAGGGAGTTGTGAGGCTCGATGGCCAAGAGGAGAGACTTGAGAATCTACAACCAAGAGGGGAGACGTGAGGCTCTGTGGCCAAGAGGGGAGACGTGAGACGCTATGACCAAGAGGGGAGATGTGAGGCTCTATGGCCAAGAGGGGAGACGTGAGGCTCTATGGCCAAGAGGGGAGACTTGAGACTCTATGACCAAGAGGGGAGACGTGAGGCTCTATGACCAAGAGGGGAGATGTGAGGCTCTATGGCCAAGAGGGGAGATGTGAGGCTCTATGGCCAAGAGGGGAGACGTGAGGCTCTATGACCAAGAGGGGAGACGTGAGGCTCTATGACCAAGAGGGGAGATGTGAGGCTCTATGGCCAAGAGGGGAGATGTGAGGCTCTATGGCCAAAAGGGGAGACGTGAGGCTCTGTGGCCAAGAGGGGAGACTTGAGACTCTATGACCAAGAGGGGAGACGTGAGGCTCTATGACCAAGAGGGGAGATGTGAGACTCTATGACCAAGAAGGGAGTTGTGAGGCTCGATGGCCAAGAGGAGAGACTTGAGAATCTACAACCAAGAGGGGAGACGTGAGGCTCTGTGGCCAAGAGGGGAGACGTGAGACGCTATGACCAAGAGGGGAGATGTGAGGCTCTATGGCCAAGAGGGGAGACGTGAGGCTCTATGGCCAAGAGGGGAGACTTGAGACTCTATGACCAAGAGGGGAGACGTGAGGCTCTATGACCAAGAGGGGAGATGTGAGGCTCTATGGCCAAGAGGGGAGATGTGAGGCTCTATGACCTAGAGCGGAGGCTTGAGACTCTATGACCAAGAGGGGAGACGTGAGGCTCTATGACCAAGAGGGGAGATGTGAGGCTCTATGGCCAAGAGGGGAGATGTGAGGCTCTATGGCCAAGAGGGGAGACGTGAGGCTCTGTGACCAAGAGGGGAGACGTGAGGCTCTATGGCCAAGAGGGGAGACCTGAGAATCTACAACTATTAGGGGAGACGTGAGGCTCTATGGCCAAGAGGGGAGACTTGAGACTCTACAACCATGAGGGGAGATGTGAGGCTCTATGGCCAAGAGGGGAGACGTGAGACTCTATGGCCAAGAGGGGAGACCTGAGACTTTAGGACCAAGAGGGGAGACCTGAGAATCTACAACCAAGAAGGGAGACGTGAGGCTCGATGGCCAAGAGGGGAGACGTGAGGCTCTATGGCCAAGAGGGAGACTTGAGAATCTACAACCAAGAGGGGAGATGTGAGGCTCTATGGCCAAGAGGGAGACTTGAGAATCTACAACCAAGAGGGGAGACGTGAGAGTCTATGGCCAAGAGGGAGACTTGAGAATCTACAACCAAGAGGGGAGACGTGAGGCTCTATGGCCAAGAGGGGAGACTTGAGACTCTATGACCAAGAGGGGAGACGTGAGGCTCTATGACCAAGAGGGGAGACGTGAGGCTCTATGGCCAAGAGGGAGACTTGAGAATCTACAACCAAGAGGGGAGACGTGAGGTTCTATGGCCAAGAGGGGAGACGTGAGACTCTACAACCAAGAGGGGAGACGTGAGGCTCTATGGCCAAGAGGAGAGACTTGAGACTCTACAACCAAGGGGGGGAGACGTGAGACTCTATGACCAAGAGGGGAGATGTGAGGCTCTATGACCAAGAGGGGAGATGTGAGACTCTATGGCCAAGAGGGGAGACGTGAGGCTCTATGGCCAAGAGGAGACACTTGTGAATCTACAACCAAGAGGGGAGACGTGAGGCTCTATGGCCAAGAAGGGAGACTTGAGACTCTACAATCAAGTGGGGAGACGTGAGGCTCTATGGCCAAGAGGAGACACTTGAGAATCTACAACCATGAGGGGAGACGTGAGACTCTATGACCAAGAGGGGAGAGGTGAGGCTCTATGACCAAGAGGGGAGACGTGAGGCTCTATGGCCAAGAGGAGAGACTTGAGAATCTACAACCAAGAGGGGAGACGTGAGGCTCTATGGCCAAGAGGGGAGACTTGAGACTCTACAATCAAGTGGGGAGCCGTGAGGCTCTATGGCCAAGAGGAGAGACTTGAGAATCTACAACCAAGAGGGGAGACGTGAGGCTCTATGGCCAAGAGGAGAGACTTGAGAATCTACAACCAAGAGGGGAGACGTGAGGCTCTATGGCCAAGAGGAGAGACTTGAGAATATACAACCAAGAGGGGAGACGTGAGAATCTACAACCACGAAAAGAGAAATCAAACTATACAACCAGGTGGGAAGAAATGACACTCCACATCCCTGTGGGGCAAGGAGTAAAACTCTACGACGAAGAGGGGAGATTTGAGACTCTACAACCAAGAGGAGAACCATGAGGCGCTACGACCAAGAGGAGGAACTTGAGAATCTAAATCCATGAGGGGAGACGTGAGAATCTACAACCACGAAAAGAGAAATCAAACTATACAACCAGGTGGGAAGATATGACACTCCACATCCCTGTGGGGCAAGGTGTAAAACTCTACGACGAAGAGGGGAGACTTGAGACTCAACAACCAAGAGGAGAAGCATGAGGCGCTACGACCAAGAGGAGCAACTTGAGAATCTAAATCCATGAGGGGAGACGTGAGAATCTACAACCAAGAAGAGAGAAATCGAAGTCTACAACTACATGGGAAGCTATGACACTCCACAACTATGTGGGGCGAGACATGAGAGTCTTCAACCAAGAGGGAATACATGCAACTCTACAACCACGAGGGGAAATATGGGACTCTGCAACCACAAGAGAGAAATCAAACTCTACTATAACATGGAGCGATATGAAACATATATGACTTGCAAGGCACTACATAACACTAGCCCAGCATACCTTAACAACCGCAACTGTTTTTACACACTCTCCAGACAACTCCGCCCACCCGGACTACTACTAGCACAAATCCCATGTATACGGAAAAGCAGATCTGGGTGGTAAAGTCTTCTCCTACATCACTCTTAAAGCGTGGATAGACCTGCTGCTACATATAAGATTCTCTTACTCACTTCTTGAATTTAAAGAAGCTGAAAACCTGGAGAATAGTGAGAGCGGGGAGAGGTGTGGTGCCGCGGCCAGGGCGACTGACGTTGGAATCTGGGGATCACGTTTCGATCCCCAGCGCCAGCGGCAGATTAGCCCAGCACCAGGTGACTTTGGGCAATAGCTTGCTTAATCTTCCCGACGAGTGCCTAGAGACCCTTACGGGTGATTGTTTGCGCTTTACAAATGTGGATTATTATAGTAGTCCCACTAGGCCCTAGGTGTGCCTAGACTCACAACAGTTTAGCGCCAGGATACCCTCCCAGGTGACAGTGCGACCTATAAATCTCCATAACATAACACAACCATGTGGGGAGAGACATAAGGCTCTAAAAACAAGAGGAGAGACTTGAGACTCTAAAGCCACAAGGTGAGGCACGAGAATCTACAACCAAAAGTAGAGAAATCAAACTATACAACCACAAGGAGAGAGATAAGACACTCTAAAACCATGAAGGGAAACACAAGAATTTAGAAATACAAAGGGAGCTGTGAGACTCTATGACCAAGAGGGGAGACTTGAGAACTGACAACCTGCAACCACAAAGAGAGAAATCAAACTCTACAACCACAAGGAGAGAGTCATGAAACTCTACAACCATGTGAGGAGAGTCAAGAATCTACAAACAGGAGGGGAGATGTGAGATTCTACAGCCATGAGGTAAGATAGAACCTACAACCTCGACGAGAGAAATCAACGCCGCAACCACAACATGAGACTCTATACCTGTGAGGGGAGAGACTCTACAATAATGAATGATAATGTGAGAATGTACAACCAGAATGGACAACCAGGAGGAGAGAAATCAAAGTCTACACCCATGAGGACAGACAAGACTCCCTGTGAGGGTAGAAATACAAATCTACAGCAAAAGGGGAGAAACGTTAGACTCTAGAACTAAGCGGGAGACATGAGACTCTGTAAGCAGGAGGAGAGAAATCAAACTATTCACCCCGAGGAGAGGCACGAGACTCTACAACCACAAGAAGTGACATGAGAATCCAAAACCATGAGTGGAGACATGAGAATCTATAACCAAGTGGAGAGAAATCAAACTCTACAGCCATGATGGGACACACATGTTTCATCATGCCGGCAGGAACCCCACCTGCTGCCGGGCCGCACCGAAACGCATCCACGGACCCTTCACCTGCAAAACCTGCAAGTTCACCTGCCTCCGAACCTGCACCGCGCCCGCCAAGCCAAGCTCCAGCAACAACCTCGAGTGCATCCTGCTCAACACCCGCTCCGTCCACAGACACGCCGTGGAACTCTCGAACCTCCTCGACACAACATCACCTGACGTCGCCTTCCTCACGGAAATCTGGATGAACGCAACATCAGCCCCCGACATCGCCATCGCCATCTCGGACGGGTACAAGATCATCAGGAGGGACCGCGTCAACCAGACCGGAGGAGGCATCGCCATCATCCACAAGAACACCATCTGCATCACGACCGACTCCAACGACACCCTCGCCACCGCCGAGCACCTCCACTTCCAGATCCACACCGACCCAAAGACGACCCTCAGAGGCACCCTCATCTACAGACCCCCGGGACCACGCACACATTTCAGCGAAGACATCACGGACTTCATCAGCCTGCACGCCCTCGGCTCCGCTGACTACATCCTCCTAGGGGACCTCAACTTCCACCTGGAGAACAACAAGGATCGCAACACCATCGCCCTGCTGGACAACCTCGGACTCAAGCAACTGGTCAACACCCCCACTCACTACGCCGGCCACACGCTTGATCCCGTCTTCTCTTCCAGCAAGCACATCACCTTCAGCCACTCCACCGGACTCCACTGGACCGACCACAGCTGCGTCCACTTCAGCTTCAGAAGAACCACAACCCACCACCACCCGCAACAGGTTCCTCACAGGAGCTGGAACAAGATCACCGCCGACCAGCTCACCACCTCCCTCAGCCAGAACCCACCTGCCAGCAAAACGGACCCCAACGAAGCAGCCCGCAACCTCACGAAGTGGCTGACCGCCTGCGCCGACGACCTCGCACCACTGAAGAACCCTCCCAGCAGACCCAGAAGCAAGAAGGTCCCCTGGTTCACCGACAAACTCAAGGACTCCAAGAAGACCTGCCGCACTCTCGAGAAAGCCTGGCGCCTCGACCAAACCACTGACAACATGACCGCCCTCAAACACGCCACCCACAAGCACCACCAGCTCATCCGCACCACCAAGAAGAAATCACTGAAGGAGCGACTGGACAACAACGCCCACGACAGCAAGGAACTATTCAGCATCGTCAAGGAGTTCTCCAACCCCAGCACCGGCAACAACAACATCACTCCTTCACAAGATCTCTGCGACTCCCTCGCCTTGTTCTTCCACCGCAAGATTGCCGACATCCACAACAGTTTCGGCACACCATCCACGCACCCTACCGTCGAACCAATGCACTCCACCGCCACCCTTCGCACCTGGACCACGGTGACCACCGAAGACACAGCCAGCACGATGAACACCATCCACTCCGGATCTCCAACCGACCCTTGCCCCCACAACGTCATCAACAAGGCCGACTCCACCATCGGACCCCAACTCCGGAACATCATCAATACCTCCTTCAACACAGCCACCTTCCCGGAGAGCTGGAAGCATGCCGAGCTCAGCGCCCTACTGAAGAAATCAACAGCGGACCCCACCGACCTCAAGAACTTCCGCCCCATCTCGCTCCTCCCTTTTCCTGCCAAAGTCATCGAGAAGTTTTATGCATATAATGGTTCTGTCGGAATTTGAACAATTTCTTTGTTTAGGTAATACTTTACTTAGTACTTTTTATACTGCCGCTGATGGAAATAACGGTTCCTGTTGTAAGTAGCTGTTCCCTTGTTGTTGTCCCCTGGGAACTAGGTTGGTGTTTTCGGACTCACTTTCAGGTCCGCTGCCAAAAGACGAGATAGAAAAGGTTGCAAATCTTCTAAATGTTTGGCGATTGCGATTTGTGTAATAGCCTTGTGGGTCTTGGACGTAGTAATCGTCGTTGATGTAGGGATAAGTCTGTTTTTTATCATAAGATTTAATGCCTTTGGCTAATTTTTCCAACTTCTTGTTAAGGGTTACTGTGTTGAATTCTGCTGTGGCTTTTTCTGCCCGTTCTAGTGCCTCCTTTGCGTTGGTTAAGGCTCGGTCATCCAAGATTTCCTTTTTTAGATCCGCGATCTGTTGAATTAGTCTTTTAACGTATTCCAAAGCCGTTTCCGCCCCCAACACCATCCAGTGTCGGGAGCAATTATTAGCCACAAAACTGAACCCTTCTCTAAATTTTGGAAGCTCTACAAAGATCCCTGGCTCGTTTTTGACTTGAAGGCCCTTTGGAATTATATTGGCCGCAAGATACTTGGTTAGTAGGTGGCCATGAAGTCTTGTCCGTATTAGTTTTTTCTCCAATCTTTCTAATTGTGAGAGTTTGTCATTCAATGTAGTATCGGTAGGTGTTACTCCTGTGCCCAGATAGTCAAATTCTGCTTGTTCTTGGATCAATCTGGCAATATACTCTTCTGTATAAGATAATGTTTTTGTATTTGACATTATCCTTTATATTTTACAAGCTCTAAATAGATGCTGGAAAGGACCCTCGCAGGTATGCACCTGCACTAGATAACCATTAATTCTAATGGGGTAACCCAGTGACCCTCAGAACCTGGGTAATACGTTTTATGCATATAATGGTTCTGTCGGAATTTGAACAATTTCTTTGTTTAGGTAATACTTTACTTAGTACTTTTTATACGAAAACATATCTCATTATTGATCATGGAAATACTTTCGTATAAAGGACACACACCACAAGTTTGTACTATTAGCAAAGTTGTAAAAATCTTATTTTCAAACATAGAAAGCTCGGTTGTCCATAACGATAAAAAACTAGCTACAATTTTCTCAAACATCGATGTATTCTCACCAATTGGTCCTCACTGTATCTCGACAAGAAAAATACGAATAACTATACTGTTTGAGAAAATTGTAGCTAGTTTTGGACCTATGTTTTTATTTACATTTCCATGAAACTGTATCACAAAAACAGTCATCCTTAAATCACTGATCACGTTCATTCACTTCTGCACTCTGTATTGCTATCACAATTTTATCGTTATGGACAACCGAGCTTTCTATGTTTGAAAATAAGATTTGCAAAGTGACTGAATAATTACAACTTTGCTAATAGTACAAACTTGTGGTGTGTGTCCTTTATACGAAAGTATTTCCATGATCAACAATGTGATATGTTTACGTATAAAAAGTACTAAGTAAAGTATTACCTAAACAAAGAAATTGTTCAAATTCCGACAGAACCATTATATGCATAAAACGTATTACCCAGGTTCTGAGGGTCACTGGGTTACCCCATTAGAATTAAAAGTCATCGAGAAGATCGTCAACAGACAGCTTGCCGCCTTCCTCGAGACGAACGGATCCCTCGACCCCTCGCAATCCGGGTTCAGAGGCAACCACAGCACCGAGACCGCCCTCATCGCAGCCACCGACGACATCCGAGCCCTGCTCGAGAACGGGGAAACAGCGGCACTCATCCTCCTGGACCTCTCTGCAGCGTTCGACACTGTCTGCCACCACACCCTAGTCCAACGCCTCAGCAACACCGGCACCCAAGACAAGGCACTGGGGTGGATCATCTCGTTCCTCGCCGGAAGAACACAGAGAGTCCGCCTCCCCCCGTTTCGCTCCGAGGCCACCGAAGTAATCTGCGGCGTCCCGCAAGGATCTTCACTTAGCCCCACCCTCTTCAACGTCTACATGAGACCCCTTGCTGCCATCGCACGCCAACACAACCTCAACATCATCTCCTACGCCGACGACACCCAGCTGATCGTCTCCCTCATCAGAGACCCCGACACCGCCAGAACCAGCCTACACGAAGGGATGAAAGACGTCGCCGAGTGGATGAAGAACAGCCACCTGAAACTGAACTCAGACAAAACGGAAGTCCTGATCCTGGGACCATCACCCTCCGCCTGGGACGACTCCTGGTGGCCCCCAGCCCTGGGCACCGCTCCCAAGCCAACAGACCACGCACACAACCTGGGCTTCATCCTGGACTCCTCCCTCTCGATGACCAGACAAGTCAACGCTGTCTCCTCATCATGCTTCCACACCCTCCGCATGCTTCGCAAGATCTTCCGATGGATCCCGACCGAAACCAGGAAGACGGTCACCCAGGCCCTCGTCACCAGCCGACTGGACTACGGAAACACCCTCTACGCCGGAACCACAGCCAAGCTACAGAAAAGACTCCAACGCATCCAGAACGCCTCCGCCCGACTCATCCTGGACATCCCCCGACGCAGCCACATCTCCGGCCACCTGAGGGACCTGCACTGGCTCCCCGTCAACAAGAGGATCACGTTCAGGCTCCTCACCCACGCACACAAGTCTCTCCACGACCTGGGCCCCAAGTACCTCAACGACCGCCTGACCTTCTACACACCCACCCGCCAGCTACGGTCTACCAGCCTCGCCCTCGCGGCCGTACCACGCATCCGAAGAGCCACCGCCGGAGGCAGATCCTTCTCCTACCTGGCGGCCAAGACATGGAACTCCCTCCACATCCACCTTCGGCTGACCCAGGACCACCTCGCCTTCAGGAGACAACTCAAGACCTGGCTGTTCGAGCAGTAGCGGACCCCTTCCCCCAAGCGCCTTGAGACCCTTCCGGGTGAGTAGTGCGCTATACAAATATTATGATTGATTGATTGATTGATCAGCACATGAGACACTACACCATTAGGGGAGACGCGAGACTCTACAACCACGAGGGGAGAGAAAAGGCACTCTACAAATAGGAGGAGCGACACAAGACTCTACAACCATAATGTGCGACACGAGACTCTACACCCATGAGGGGAGACAAGAGGCTCTACAACCATGGATGAGAGTTCACCAAAATGGCAGGGATAAAGGTTATGACTTTGCATGCTCTTTGAACTTCATGATGAAATCATAGGGTTGACCCTTTAGCCCCTCAAGTGCCTTCTATTTGGTGCTGAAAGTTCAGGGAAAGGCCAGGGATGTAAACAACGAAAGTAAACATGGAAGCTGTAGCAAGGTCCCCACACTTAAAGGGCAATGTTTTGAATGTATCTTGTTCAGGGTCACAAAGGTAAAATTGAAGAAGGCTTTTCCTTTGGGGTAATCTAAAGATATATGTTCATATTTAAGATAACTAAATCTGAATCATGGGATAAATAAGAAAATGTGTGTGAATACATATATCATCAAAAGAAACTGCTTGCTTCTACAAAGATGGAAAAGAGCTGCTTATAGCAAATGAGAAGATTTATATGAATATACTTCAATCACATCAGTCTTTGACAGTCTCAAAAAATATATCATAAATGGGGACAAAAATGATCCATTGAAAAAAAAACTTCATGTTGGCAAATAGGGAAAGGCAATGTATATGCCTTGAAAACAAATGGAAGAAAAATACATTGAAGGCTGATCACTCTAATTTTAAAAAATGTAATAGATTAGAAAAAAAATATTTTTGGGGGGAGAACAAACTATATTTAAATACAAGAATGAAAAGGGACAAATAACCTACCTAAAGATCTTACCGCAATTGTACAACCATTTTTTTTAAGACTAGGATGTTTGCTTCTTTGATCAGCTCCCGCCTTCGTAAAGGCAGGAGTGTTTTACACCTTTTTAATAAACAAAAGTCAGCATATACAAATATCAATCAGTGAGTCCAATCGCCACGGCACAGTTACTGACTGGAAAGTGAAAAAACACATAAAGAAAGCCACTGTACGGAATCGTGGAAGTGAATGAACCATCCACTCTTTTTAAATTTCTAGAAGCATCAATCTTAGAAAGTTAAGGACTCCTAAAAACATTTAAAACTCCTGTTTTCAATATGATGTGTTACCCGGGCTAGCGGCTTATATTATGGCCACAGCCATTGCCCTATGTGATAGTAAACTGGCAAATCATTCTCTCAAAATATGAGTGATGATTTGTATTGTAAATAAGGCTTCAATGACTCCTCTAATGAAGAAGTCCTCCTTAGACCAAGATGCTCTCGGAATCTATCATCCTGTAGCAAGCCTTCCCTGAAAGCCACGAATCCTGGAGATGGTTGTTGCATCCCAGGTGCAGGCTTTTCTGGATCTTCATCACCGGTTAGCTAGGGATCTATCAGGGCTTAGATCACACATGGCACAGCACACAGCCTGTTAGTGCCTTATTACTTGATGATGTACTTGTTGCTGATGACGGAGGGCTTTCACTCTTACACTTAACTTGTCTTGAACCTTGTGGCTCTCTGTATACAATGAACTTAAATCTATTGCGGGATCAACTTCAGATGGAGGCTTCTGTGTTGAATGTTGCTGTAGGATGGTTTAAATCTGGTTTAAAGGGATGGACACTCTGTGCTGGACTTGTGTCTCCTAGTCTTCTTAAGCCTGGTTGATTGATAGTTCAATCAATCAAATAATCATTAGGTCTTGTAGAGTGCAACTTATCACCCGGGGGGTCTCCAGGCACTGGGTTCTGTGAGCCTTGGTCGGATGGTTGTGACGGTTGAAAAGCCAGGTCTTGAGGTTCTTCCTGCAGTCCTCCAGTGAAGGGGAGGTGTGTAGGTGGAGGGGGAGGTCATTCCAGGACTTGGCGGTGAGGTAGGAAAAGAAGCGACCTCTACAGCGGCTTCGACGGATGCGTGGAGTATCATGGTGAACACCTCCGTCACAGCAGCTACTTAATGTTTTCATCAAGCCATAATTTTAATCATAAGGTTTCGAGGCCTGCAATTCTATCCACAAGTAGATAACGCACAGGTTTATTTATGTGTAAAAAGCCAATGAGGAGCCTTTCCAGTTTTAATAAGGCGTGTGGACGAGGAGGTGTTATCAATGAACAACACAGGTAAAATGAAATGGAGCCATAATCAAATGCCCTTCTCATGGCCTTGAGTCATAAACTTCAGCTCCAACATGGAATCCCTTTGTTTGGAATCTCTACTTCCTTTTTAAAGAAAGTAGAGACTCAAAAAAGGGAGTCCATCACTTTCTCAGCCTGATTCTTCTTCTTGAAATTCGAAAGGAGTGGACAACTGTTTCACTCCCCGATTCCTTACGGAGGCTTTCCCTTAGTGTTTTTCACTTGACAGGCATTAAGTGTGACCTGGCTTCTGACCTTGTTTACTGATAGTTGAAAATAAAGATTTTTTTGTCCACAAATAACTTGTTGTAGGGAGGATCTTGGTGTCATCCACAATGCTGAATCAAATCTTGAAGTGCATATTGGATCTCTGGATCAGTCAGACTACTTCATCGAACACAAAC
This sequence comes from Lissotriton helveticus, assembly GCF_964261635.1. Classification (NCBI taxonomy): domain Eukaryota; kingdom Metazoa; phylum Chordata; class Amphibia; order Caudata; family Salamandridae; genus Lissotriton; species Lissotriton helveticus. The sequence continues at coordinate 68,442,856 of NC_136069.1, forward strand.
ACTGCCACAGAGTGAAAGGAAACATCATAAAGGAATTATTGGATCATCCGTAGATTCAAATTGCCCTATGCCAATATATTGGTGACTAACCATCTAAGACCCAATTGGCGAGGTTGCAATTGCCATGCACAATAGATTCAATGTGACCTACTTGGTTGTCAAATGTATTTTCAAAATACCTGTTCTGAATACCTATGCATAAACATTGTGAGCAACAACAGTCCACTATATAAATTACACTTGATCTACCACCCTCTAGGCAAAACAATGCATTCATCGAACAAATCATGGAAATCATCTCCTCCAATGTGGGGCAACACTGCCCCCACATCTTCCTCGGTGACTTCAATCTTCATTGGAATGACCACAACAACCCCACAGTTAATAGCCTAAAAACCTTCCTAACTGACCTCAACCTGGTCCAAATCTGCGACAGCCTGAAGCACAACCTGGGTGCTACACTAGATCTTGTCACTGCGAGGACAATCTCCATCAAACTTGAATCGATGCTCCCTTCTCACTGGATCCGTCCACCACTGCATCACCTTCCTTATCACCGAACCAACAAAGACACATACACCCCAACTTAAGAAACCCAAACAATGGAAAAGGAACACTCGCGACATTAACCTCAATGATCTGACATTCCTCAGCGACCATGTACTAATGCCGCCAGTGGACATGACAGCGGCCCACGACCTCACAAACCACTAAAACAACTCGATGACTAGCATTCTTGATACTGTTAAAAAGACTAGCCTCTTAAGACTCCAAATCATGGTACAATGGGAGCCTAAATTAACAAAAACACAACCTGGTACTAGCTGAACAGGCACGGAGAACCTCATTGTCGCTAGAGCACCTTAATCAACTGAGATCACGGAGGAGCACCTATAACAAACACATCAGCATCTCAAAAGCAAATTTCTTCAAATTTAAGCTAAACAATGCCAGAAATCGGCCAAGGAAGCTGTTCAAAATGATCAAACAACAATCCTCTCAACAACCCAGTGCCTCCATATTAGGTCCCAGCTCACAACCAAACTGCAATATATTTCCCTCCTACTTCTTTGAAAAATCAAAAACGATAGAAAATGAACTACTGGGGCTGGCTTTGGTGCTGGTAGCGTCTGGTGCAACAATCTTTTTTGGCTCCCCGCCCCATGATCTCTTCCTCAGATTCCCTCGCTTCCATCCAGCAAAAGTGGCCCTCCTCTCTCCATAGCCCCTCTCTCAAATACATTTCATTTGTTTAAAAACACTGGTAAAGGCTAACTTTACTAATCCATTCAACTATCCACATAAAATACAGGTCAGTTCTTTGCAGCAGACATATCAACCCTCTGCACTACTTTATGGCGAGTCAAAATTGCCACTAGACAAAAATGATATCTCTTTCTCCAGCAGGAAAATTAATCACAAGTTATCTCGACATTTTTATTGCTGCCTGAAAGCTGGACCACAAGGAACTCTGCAGCAGTGGCTTTTACATATTATGGGGTCCATTAGGATGGCGGGTGGACTTAGTTCGCCCGCCATCCCATCGGTAATCGGGACCGCCCGCCATAAGGGGTCCCGCGGGGGTATTAGGATGCGTCCGCCACTGTGGCGGGCACATCCTGTATTTTTGCATTGTGGCGGGCGGTGCTCTCAGCACCGCCCGCCACAATGCTAAAAATGCACTTTTACATTTGCATAAACAAAGCGGCAGGCACCGCGCGGTGCCTGCCGCTTTGTTTATGCAAATGCTACCCCCCCGTGTGCACCCCCCACCTCTCCTTCACTCTGGGGGCCGCCGCCACGGAAAGGCATCTCCCTAAGCCCATTGTAATATGGATGGCGGTGTCTAATAGACACCGCCACCATATTAATCCTTTTCCGCACCGGCAGCAAGGTGACCGGGCGGAAAAGCGGCGGACGGTCTTTCCGTCAGCCGAGGCCCCCCCCGCCATACTAATATGGTGGGGGGGTAATTCGAATGCAGATGTTGGGCGGATTGCCCCCGCCAGGCTGGCGGTAGCCACCGCCAGCCTGGCGGGGGCAATCCGCCCGACATCCTAATGGGTCCCTAAGTTATTGCTGAAGACATCTCCGTCCCTGAGGTCAGTGGCCCCACCCCCTTACAGGTCAGCGCCCAGTGCGGCCGCCCAGACGCTCCGCCCTAAAGCCGGCCCTGAATGGAGCCTGCAGGACATCTCATCATGGCCTCTTTACCATAATCACGGATAGGCCTCACTGCAATCCGCATATTCATGTCTTCAATACTAAGGCAAAGCTTGGCCTTCAGGAGCCCTCTTTCTACATCAGACAATATGGAGCAGCCCACAGCTGATCCTTTACACATCACTGCAGTGGCTGATGGAAGCAGATGGAGGCTGCGACTTCCAGAATGGACTGATTTCATCAATTAAAGCCACGACCACAACGTTGGATGCAGCGTGCAGGGCTCAGCGGGCTCCACTTTACTTCTTTCGCATTTCCTGCTTTCAAGCAAATTGAATGCATCTCCTCGGTTTACGACAAGGCGACAAGGTAGATGGAAACGCTACAAACATTCATTTGATTTTCTTTACTGTGCCAAATGTCCTATTTTCGATGTTATCACTTTCAGACAAATCAAATATTTTTTTACCCATTTGGCAATAAGAAGGGGAAATATCAACCAATATGAAAAATCTTATAAGTTCTTGCTGACAACTGCTTCCATGCAATAACACTTTGGCAGTGCTTTTTATTTCACCGATCTAAAATATCGAAACATTACACTTTAAAAAATGAAAAATGGCCTGTAGTCTTCATAGATTCCAGAAGCCTCCAGTATAGAAACTCGAGTTTATTAGAGTTACAGGGACAGGCAGAAAGCAGTGGAAAGGCCCAGAACCAGCCTCTCACCTGACATCTAGTCACATCAAATCTGTACCACATTCTAAGTCAGATTTGTGTTTATATGGCTTGTGTGGGGTAGATTAGAAAAAACAAACAATATCCCAACAGGTATAATTGTTTAGACAGTTAGATAGGATATGCAAAAACATTATCAGCAAAAGAATGAAGAGACTCAATACATCTATTTGTATGTGCCATTGCCATGGTCTGGGCACTCAGGACGTCCTGAGTGCCCGGACCATTTATCGAGCTGCTTCTTCAAATCATTACAAAGCTACATTGTGTTACCTTATCACTGTATATATTGAACACTCATCACTTATGCACCGTTCACGCTGACCACCTTGTCACTTGCGTCGCCACTGTGCACACCACAGGCACCTTTATTGCACCAAGTACAACTAGGGTTGAAGTATTGTTTACCTACAGTGTTGATATTACTGTTTTTCTTCTTTCCCAACTTTACTTGCATAAATATGATTACAATGGCATATGCAAATAGATGTATTGAGTCTTTTCATTCTTTTGCTGATAATGTTTTTGCATATCCTATCTAACTGTCTAAAGAATTATTCCATAATGGGATATTGTTTGTTTTTTCTAATTTCCTACCCCAATCCCAACGCGGTTGAAGGGTTCATACTCCCTTAGTTTTCACACAATTGTGTGGGGTAGGACATGCATTTTGAGTTTCAGTGAGCTATAGTCAAAGAGTCCTGGGTGGCGGGAGGAGGGAGACCCCCTGGCCTGGCCTTGTGCACAAGATCAAGGTGAGACTGTCTTCCTAGACAATAGATGTGTATTGACATTTCTGAAGCTGGAGGGAGGAGACTTCAATACTGAAGTGGGGTGAGAGCAGTCAAGGCTCCTTTGGAAATCCAAGTATGCCTTTTGCTGAGAGGGGCTGCTGATAAGGCTTCCTGTAGCCCCGCCATTGGGTAGTGGGGTGAAGGTGAGACTGCGGTCTCTGTTGTTCAAGAGGAAGAAGATTTCTTAGGTGAAGCCATCCCTATGTTTTACCCATGGCTTCTCTTCAGCGTGGCTGACAGCGGCCAAGTGCAGGAAGCTCACAACTCTTTGTACAGCTGGCATGGATGCATCGGGCTGTTGCGAGAAGCATCACTTTGCACAAAAGCTGTTTCTAGAGAGTAGTCTGGAAAGGACACTTAAAAGGAGAACCACCCTAAGCCGGTCCTCAAAGTGAGGACTGTTGATCCACATCTCCCATCTGCTTTGCCTGTCTACAAGTGGGGCCCACTAACTTGTGTGCTGTTCCAGTTCCAGATTCTCTATGATCAAGCAAGGTGAGTGCCCAGGGGCCTTCTGTTGAACAAGGATTGGTGTCTACCTGACAGCCAGCTTCCCACAGGTGAGGGGGCATCACCGGAAGTCTTGCCTTACTGAAAGAAGCTGTTTATCTGACCTGAGGCACTTAGAAGCCGATCTGCCTTCTGGGAGAGGGAAGGAGCCTGCCAACCCTGTAGGAGGTGGGACTGTCCAGGAAGAGGCAGGAGCAGCAGACCTCAGTGTCGACGGGCTTTGCCAGACAGCCGAAGACACACAGGTGGTCTAGCCAGAACCTGGAATCAACAAGAAGCAGTGTTTTGTTTGTTCGCTTATCCTGCTGTTCCCTAGGGTCTCATATTGAATTATTGCGTGGTATAATGGCACGGTTTACTGAAGCCTCATTGTGCAGAATAGGCTGTGTTTTTCTGAATAATTATGTGCCAATAGTTGTAGGTATCTGACATTAAGTAATCCAACTCTATCAATTTCCTTATGCTTCAGAAAACCTCTGCCACTGTTTTACAATCTTTACTATCGAGTTTGGATAGTTTAAACACCAATGGAATATCATTGGCCTAGTGGTGAAACCTAACTGCCAATACTGATCTAACAATCAGTGCTAACAGTGTTAAAAGAGGAGGAGGAGCTACGTAACGAAGCAAGATGGTCGCCTGAGCCCTCGGCTCCTCTGACCACCGTCCGCCGACCGTCTATCCTGTCTCGCATCCTGATTTCTAGTCCGACTCCCGCACAGATGATGGATTGCTGTGTCAATCGGTGTGGTCCCGAGTCTTCCAGCGCTCAGATTTGCTGAGTTACGTCGTGTGTAAATCTCTGGCCTCCGACTGCTTACGAGCCGGGGTCTTGCGTACTGGCCCTGCCGGGGCGCAGATGCACAACATCGGCCGTGAGACTTGACCGGATGCCGGCCTCTTGCCACAAAAAGAACTTCCCGGCCTGGAGTGTGTGGAGGCCGATTGACCTGATACACGCAATATAGCATTGTTGCCATCGCCGGACTGCCCCTCCGGGGGGTTTATGGCCTGGAGCCTGTGCTGCCGCCAGAGTGAGGCCACAGTTCGGCATTCGTGATCTGCTACCCGAAGGTGCACTTTTCGTCACCGGACGACCCCACTTCAGGTATCCTGCTCAGTGCCATCGGGTGCTCACTGATGTGGAGAGCGGAGCGATGGGCGGTAGCCCAGGGACAGAATGAGCCGTCTTTGAGGACCGTGATGGCCGCCATTGTTGACCTACACTCCATTGTGAAGGCGAGGCTTCATGAACTGGTCGCCGATGTCACTGGCACCGAGCGATCGTGCCTGGCGCCTGCTCCTTTCGAACACCGGCATAATCTGGACTGCCAGAGGGAGGACCGAGATCGCGGCCGTGAAACCGATTTGCCTCCACTGTCTTTGTTCTGAAGCACTACCGACCTCACCCTAGGGGAAGGAAATTTGCTTCCACTGCCGGGGGCCCTAATTGTTGGAATCACGGTGTGGTTCAGCCCTACCCCGGGGTTCTGTGGCGACCGATGGATGTATGACCCCTCTGCTGTCCCGGTCGATTGTGCGGGTCTGTGGACTGTCGTGCCCCGTGACATTGAATTGGTGATGGTGACCACGGTGGCTGAGGAGGGCTGCGAGGCGAACTGTGGGTTAAGTAGACGCACGCCGCCGATTATTGACCTGTCCTACCGTTTTGACTCTTTAAGGGCTTCAGGGGCACTACTGGACGGTGTTTGCTCGATGCTTAGGAAGGGACAAGGATGATACGGTTGGTCGGAGACGGAAGCTGGGACGCTGGGAGTGGAGAGGGACTCTGACGCTCTGCTTTGTGGGCTTTTAGATGCTGTTTAACGTCTTCCCTTCGTAGTCATGTAATACCCGGTTTTATGATTGTTGCTTCCGCTTAGGGCGGTACGTGTCGGACGGGCGGTGGGGGAGATTCAGGGGCGGTTATTCTGGTAGTTTCTCCTCCTCCCTATTTCTTTTCCTTTTTCTTTCCTTCCCTTTCTAACTCTACACTCTTACTATATTTCGGGTTTTGTTACGGGGCGATAGGCACGCTGCTAGGGGGGGTAGGCCGTAGCCATCCTCAGGAGTGCAGGGTGGTGGGTTGGGGGGAAGGGTTTTATTGTTTCCGTTTTTTATTTCTATGGCCTTTTTCTTGCTTTTCTTGCTTTCCTTTCACTTCTCTCTTCTGGGTTTGGAATCAGTAAATTGGGTTACCCTTTGAGATCTCAAGAATATGCTGTAGCCTGTGCCTCAACGCTCTCTGTTTCATTGCAGCAATGGGCGGGCGCCTGACTGTTGCACATAGTGATTGTATGCCTGCCTATCCTAAGTTACTCTAATTGACATTGTTAAATGTATCGGATTCGTTCCTTTGGCCCGCTCATCCGATGATTGTGTTCTAAATCTGGCACCTGATTCCTCTTCCCCCCCCTTTTTTTTATCTATACTTCTATTGCATAGGGGAAAACCATTCGTGTTATTCGAGTTCATCCTGATTCTAAACTTAAAATTGAACCTCACGTATCCTGCTATTATGGTCTGTGTGTGCCGCTAAGTTTATACTTATGATGTGGTACCCCCGGGATGTTCGGCTGAATAGCTGTGTACATTTTGGTATGAATAAAGGTTTTCCAAAAAAAAAAATAACAAAAAAAAAACAGTGTTAAAAGAGGGTGACCCTTCAAGAAACCGACTCAGTGCCACTTTATGGACTTATTTTATAAAGTGCAATGTGCAGTGGCTTCTGGTGATAGTGGTTATTTCTTGTTAGAGGTCACTAAACATCTTTCTAAAAGCCGTAAACAGCTTTGTTAGTGCAATAAACAGAGGTTTCTGGCCAAGCTATTGTAGCTCAAGCACATCCTAGCTGGCCCTAAAGTAAGAGCACGTGGCCTGCTATAGACGGGCCTACAGCAATTCAGTAAAAGCGTGGGGCTCAATGGATCCCCGCCAAGTCATAAGATGCTAAATATAGTGGGGAGGGGCTTCCGCCATCTCCCCACAAGCCCCGGCTAAATCTTTCCATTGAATATAATACAGGATTTTGACCAAAGGCTTGAGAGAATGCCCATTTCTTTACCTGTCTGAGGAGCTGAACCCTTCTTGAAGAAATGTCATACATCTGGTGGAAAGTTGTACATCATCGCCGCCCAATCATGCAATGAAAGCCTGGCTGCACTGGAATGCACAAATGTCTGAATGTCAGTTTTAGTCCATAGCATCAGGGAAAGGCAACAGGGATTTGCACAGTCGGCAATTGTGATTGGTGGAGCCTTTTAAGCGTCCACATTTGTAACATTTTAATGGAATTAGACCACATTGCATCTTCAGAAGTGGCCCTCTTTCTAAGGGCTGAGTTCATACAGTTGGATACATATCGGGCTTTTTCCTGGTCCTGATAAAAAGGCATGCACAGGTCTACAGGGCCTTTTGCTCTAGTCCTTGTCCGTCTCCTTCTCACAATCTTAAGTTTTCACGTTTGACCAGCATCTTAGCAATTGTTTTTGAGGCAGCTTTTATGTGAGTATACTCTGGGCTCCTAAAAGTTCCGTTGCAGTTGTCATGACAGGCACCCATTGAAGTTTCTTTTCCTGAAGACTGCGCTTGTTCAGTTCCTTGAGGGTTCTGTTAGGGGCCAGCGTGAGCTTATCAATATAGGTCAAGAGATGAGCTTTCATCATTACTGCTTGCTTCTTCAATCCAAATTCTAATCGTATTTGGGATGACGGAGTGGCAGTGGGGAGAAGAAACAGTTTTCTAAAGCATCTTGTTTGCGCCTTATTGAGCCATTTGTCAACTTGATCTTTAAAAATCAGGCACCTGTAACTTAGAATTGGCATAAACTTTGCTCCGATTACTTTACAGATGCCTGTAGGGTCGGGCAGCGCATTTGTTTAAGAAAGTTTCTTAATGCACATAATTATAGATATTTTTCAGATGGGCAATATGAGTTGTGTGTGAGCCTCGCTGATTAAAGTAGACGACTAGATACTTTAAGCTTGGAACTACCTTCAGCGCTACATCGTTCACAGTAAATTTAAACTTCGGTCTGTAGGAGGTGTTGATACTCCTGGCACCACGAACCATTATTTTGGTTTTAGAGTGGTTTACTGCTAATTTGTTTTCCTTGCAGTACTATGCAAGAGCTTCCAATGATCACTGAAGCCCTACTGCAGTATGGTTGAATAGTAGTGTATGTCTGCCTATTGGAGACAATGGATGTGTGTACCAGCCAGCTTGGGAGGGATGGCTCAGGCTGAGGATAATACGTCATTTTGATATAAATGTAGACAATAAAATCAAAGTGTTAATGAACATGAAAGGTCTATGGCTCACTGTACTGTCAAGGCGCTCACAATGGGCGTTTTCATCGCCCACCTCAATGGTGCCACCTTAAATTGACATCAGAAGCATGATATGTCCGAAAGAAACCTGTACCATTCAGTCTCTGTATAGATGACTGGTCCACAGAGCTGTGTCACTGACGCCATTCAACACCATGGGTTGGATTCACCGATAACATTGTAAAAGTGTGGGTGGAGATTTAGATCTCCGCCTGAACGTACGTTTATGTTTTTTTGTAGTAATTCACCATCATTCCAGTAGTATGTCTGGGAAGCTGTTCCAGGCACAGTTCTCCAGGCATAATACTGGGAATTATCCATTCGTATTCCTGTCCTGGAAGGAGGTTAATCCAGCTCTTGGCTGGGGTAAATCTCCACCCATTTCCAGAAAGGAAAGGTGTAGATTCAGAGTTTGGAAATTATATTTATAGAGGATGTCTAACATCTAAGAGAAACTACGCTTGGGAATGCCTATTTTCTAAGCTTTAGGTGTGCTATTTATTTATTACTTTAGGGTGCATCTTAATGTATATTTGACATTTATTAACATTTAAATGTATTTAAACTGGTTTTTACATTTTTATAGATTTCTAAAATACCATTATGTTTTTTTATATAATTACATAAATAAATGTTTTTGTCCCGATATTTAATTACATTTTTATTTTTAGATAAATAGGAGGTTACAAAAAATGTTTTCCAATAATTGATCCATGTTGTTTTAAATTAAATATTTGTAATGTAAAAAAGTTACAACTTTTTTATTTGCAATATAAAATAAATATTTTAAAATATTATTCATAATTATTTTTATGTAATATGTACTTTTAAAAACGTATTGCATTTACTACAATTTAAATTTACTTTAATTAAATACAATTATAATGTTTAAATTATATTGTTTCTTTTTTACACTAAATTCAAATTTTTTATATTCTTGTTAATTTTAAAACGGGCGGGCGACCTGGTGGAAGGAATACCATTAGGATGGTGAAGGTAATGTCCTTTGCCATCCCAACGGACGCTACTCCGTCCATCAAACTCTAAATCAGGCCCTTAGGGGGCGTCATCAACAGACTACTTAAGATCCACCCGTCTCTAAATGAAGTGGGTGGAGCCAGGATTTTGAGGGCAGGGGGTCGCACTTGCAACAGAGTACACTGTCTGCCAAAACTCAAACAGGGCCCTAAATGACTTGCCTAGAATCAGAGGACGCTGAGTCAAGGCCAGGATTCGAACCTGGCTCCCCACCTTCCCAGGTCAGCGGCTCTAGCCAGTAGACCACATCTTCTCTTCCCCCTGGCACACCTGCCGACCTCCCTCCTCTAGGTCCCCGCCGCCCCACCTCACAGCATGCCGTAGGATACCCTCCACAGCTGGCTGGATATCTGAGTCCCTCCTCCCCCACTCACTAAGGTACAACCTAACCACCCTTATTCCCACCTGGCACCCAAACTATGGAATTCACGTCCGCGGGAGATTAGATTCACAGCCTCAGAAGCAACCTTCAGAAAAAAACTGAAAACTTGGCTGTTTAACAAATGCGACTAACCTCCTTCCTCTCTCGCTTCACCATGTCTCATGCCTAGCGCTGGGAAGCCTTTCGGTAGCCATGTGCTCTATAAATCCTCATAACATAACATTCATATATTAACTAGAAATAAAATCTAAGGTGATAAAACATGAAAAGGCTCAAACCGGCACTGCTGAGCTTGCGGCTTCTGGTTGGATAATAGATGGGCCTGCAGGAGCCGAGCAGACATCCTTCAGCAGAAGCCCCCCTCCCTCCACCCCCTCCGGTGAGGGGTCCATGGCGTGGCCTGCTACCTCTTAAGTGGATACCCGCCCTCTCCTACGTTTCTGAGGGTAGGGGCTGTGAAGGAGAGGCGGACGCAAGGTCATTGCATTGTGCTGCCATGGACCTGCATGTATCCGGATCAATAGGCTGATCAATGGCAGCTTCCCATGTCCTCAGACGTAAGGATTGATCCGGTGACCCTAAGCCATTGAACTAATTGTTTGCCTTTATGATCATCCTGCAAGTGCGCGTCATCTAGAGTGCTTGCTCTTCAGCGGTATTAGGCATGTGTGCTCTGTGACCCTCTGCAAGTGCGGGTCATGAAGACTGCTTGCTCTTCTGCCGTATTACCAGGGCACAAGTCCTTAAAACGAAGTGGGGGGACTAACCTAGTTAATCAGTATGCAAGATGCATCGCAGCGCGTGGCATCGCAGCGTGTGACATCACGGCACGTGACATCACAGCGCGTGACATCACAGGAACTGGCATCACAAGAAGTGACATCAGATCTTAAGCCCTCACATATATGTTTAGCAGGTGTATCATGAGAACATTTGAGCACATTTCGAGTATACTTGCAAACCCTACTGATTTAGGCAGAAGACGCACACTTTTGTACGCTACACATAAAACAATGTTTTGTCAGCGTTAAGCTTTCTATAGCCATAGTGCTTTAAAAGAAATAGTGATCTTTAAACTATTACAACGCCTCCTCAAGGGTAATAAGCGCATATAAATGCAATTTATTTTGTGCAAATACTGGGAAAGATCAACACATCTGATGTTCTAACAGTGAATATATATCTACTAAACAGTCAATATAATATAATGAGGTGGCCCAGCTACGTGCAGAACCTGGGGATATATACTTTAAGGGAAGAGAGGTTTTGCCACTTAATAGTTTCAAAGGAGCATCTAGCTAATTTTCAATTCGTGTCCCTCTCTCTTAGTAGGGATAACATTTAATGAAAATACTAATGTCTATTAATTACATCCAAATCGAAAAAATATATATACAGAATACAGAAAGGAATCCTGTGGTTTTTAGAGATTTCTAGAAAATACATGTGAATCATGTAATCACAAAATGAACAAATATATATACACACTCAGATCAACACTATACAATTACATTCAAATGACGTGAAGTGAACACAAAAAGAATGTACATATCAAGCACAATACACAAATACCACATCATTATAAACCCAAACATTACATTTAGACAAAGTGTGAGATGCTTTGACTGTGTATCATCCCAGTTTCGAAATTAGTCTAGTTTTTCAATTGGTCTGGGTGATCATTTGCACTTAATATTTGACGTCGACGTTTGGACCCCTTGAAATATTGCGAAAGTGTGTTCGTCTGAGGGGGGTCTTCTTCAGGACTAGAAAATAATCTGGCCTTCTGGAAGTTGCACTCTGATTTCTATGACAGCATGGCCGCTTGTTCATAACACATAACCTGTATCCGACGCTACTCTTCTTATTCTGTGGGTAAGGTTAGTCGCAGGCACATGCACTTCGTGCCTATATATCTCCGGCGTCTGGTGCCTGGGGTTCCAAGTATGAATCTCTCCATATATTCAAATTAAGTTTTCGGGTCCTTCCACTCCAGAAAACAGCCTCAAGGCGGAGTATTTGCCTTTGAAAGCTCCGGCGTCTGGATATGCCTTCTGAGGCCTTCTGAGGTCAGTCTGTTTTCTGGAGGACCAATTATGGATTTCTGTCTCTCTATGCCCTATCACAGGGGGTGCTGTACGCAGGTGCACCCACCTCCATAACTCTTTCTTCCTGCTCGAGGCCAGTAACCTGCCCTGGGGGACCATGGGAATAAACCACCGTGAATCCTAGATGTATTCACATGACGCAGGGCAGAGTGGACCATTTTTAGGCTTTGCAGGGCTTCCAAGAAGAAAGTGCTGCTAACAGCAATCAGGGCACAGATTCTGAAAAATGAGGGGGGGCCTAACCAAGTTAGGCAGTACGCACATGACATCATGGTGCATGACATCACGGCGTGTGACATCGCACGTTGCAACACAGGAAGTGCCACCACAACCCTTGACCTCACAGGAAGTGGCATCACAAGAAGTGCCATCAGATCTTAACACCTCAACATATGTTTAGCAGCTTTACCTCTTAACGCCCCACCGTATTTCGGTTGGTATGCCACAGAAAACATAAGCCGGTCTAACTAGATCATGGCACCTTTAGTCACGTGTGGAACGGATCACCGTGAAGTGTCTTCACGGTGATCCAGTTCACAGGCAGAGGAGACAGGGCAAGCCTACGGAACAGTTGTGCTCCTGGGACACCCTCCTGCCGGACATCATTTCTAGTTTATATATCATATAAACTCGTTTATGTTCTCCTACAATATTGGGAGCACTTTCCACACGTGACTAAAGGGGCCAGGATCTAGTTAGACCATCTCGTGTTTTCTGTGGCATACCAACCGAAATACGGCGAGGCCTTAAGAGGTACTGTGAGCGACATCAGTCCTGAAGATGACCGGGGTGACCTGTGCAGGCACAGTAAGTCGGTTGAAACATGTTGTCACTAGCAGTACCAGGAGGGGTGTTTTGAGAAACCTCACTTTCTCTTCTAGACACTACCGTTCCTTTTTCTTTTTAATCCTGGTGGGGGAACCTTGTAATAAAGTTTGGTTTGGTATCCTCTAACCAGTTTTAAATCACATTCTTATCCAACTGCACTTTATGTTGCATCACTAGTTCCAATCACTTGGTGATATGCACTATTCTATCACTTTGTATGTTACGTGTTCAGTTCTGTGGTCTTACGTTTTGTTGTGTGTGTTTTATTATTTTTACCCCTCCCTTATGCTCCGCCCTGAGTGTGGCTACACCAGGGCGTATTGTAAGCAGGCCCAATGATGAAGCATGTCACATACTTCGGCATGTGAGTGAGGGCAGTTTTTCTAAACAGATGAGTTTTTCTGTTTCGTTGTATGTGTTGTTTTGTGCTCTCCACCCCTCACAGTGTGTTTAACTGAGATTTCTCGGGGGTTCGGGGTGGTAGAGTATAGTCTTTGACCCTCTCCCCTCTTACGTGCAAACTTATTCAAAGATTACCTGATTTAGGAAACAATCGTACTCACAAGCATATGTTGCTCTTATGCATATGTATTGTTTAGTACTTTTTCAAAATTTATATACATTCTCCTGCAGCACAAGTAAAAAGCACATATGCTGTAAAGTGCAGAACTGAATGGTATTCACATCCCCCAAAATATGTTCATAGCGTGCACAAAGCACATTAATTACATCACCCAAGTCAGGATTTGGAATTATGATTTTTTCTATTATTAATATTAATTTTAATATCAGTGGATCTCAAACAAACCCATCTAGTAAATTTGGACAGAACACTGATCTTTTTCACACCTTCCCATCATTTTCTCCCTGGGTATGTGGGTCTAATGGCGGTGCCCTGAAGTAGGAGAAGTGCTTCCCAAAAAGGTTGGATAACCAAAACGGCGGCCATCTTGGGGAGGTGACTTCATTCATTGCATTTCCCAGGCCGCTCCTCTGACATTTCCAGGGTACAATCACTTCTCTGATACCGGTTAAAATGTACTCCATGGTTGTGATGTGTACATTATAGACCCAAACAAGCCTGTTTGAAAACACACACTCACACATACACACGTGCATTGCCCATTTGTTCTTAAACTCTGTGGGGCAGATTTACAAGCCCCGTGCGCCTCTTCTGCGCCGCCATTACGTCTCTTCTGTGACGCAGTGGGGGCGTAAACGATGCACCACGTTGCGCCCTATTTACAATGTGACGCATCTAGGGAGATGCGTCACGTTGTAAAGCCCTGCGCCACATGAAAACTGTGTCAGGTTTCATGTGGGTGTTCCGGCGCAGGAGGGGGTGAGTGTTCTGGTGCAGGAACGTCTCGGAAAAGTGCCTGAGTGAAATCTACAAGGTTTCACTCAGTCACTTTTCCGACGCAGCTGCGTCAAATCCTTGCGCCTGCTTGAAGCAGGCGTAAGGCTTGACGCACCACGTTGTGTATGGGCAGGCCACGAGCATTGCTGGAGTTGCATCGCGCTTGCGACATGACTGCAGCAATGCGCCACCCTTCCGACAGGAGATGCATCACGCATCGGTTTATCCTTGCGCCATGATGTGCCGCATAGTAAATGCGGCGCATCTGTGGTGGCGCAATGGTAAACTTGCATGATGCATCTTATCAGGCGCATATCTGCTGATTTGCAGGGATGCGCCAGTCATCATATATCTGCCCCTGTAGGTTCAGAACAATTCAATCTCGTACATATAGTTAATCATGAAATTGATTCCCATGCTCGCTACTTATAAATGCAGGGACAGAGCAGGGACGCTCAGATCCCATTGTCCTGCCTATACTATGCTTGGCTGCAGTTAAAGCCCAGGATCTCCTCTGTGTGCTGCTGGAAAGCGCTGCTGGTGATGACTATGTCAGATTTCCACCAGGGAAATGCATAATCAGAGCCGAAGTTCTGGAATGAGATTCATCATTATGCAAGGCTCCATTCCCGTCACAGGGTCCCTTCTGGGTATTCAGCCCTGGAAGTCCTTACTTTATCATAATCTCAGCACAGCGTGCTGCTGGGACGCGCGGCGTGTTTCTGCTGTGTCAGGCGCTCTCCTCCTCTCTGCTTTAGGCAGACGATGAAGGCAGCAGGCTGGGCTGTATGGATTATTCAGGGCTCCTCACACATTTCTGAAGCATGACTGCATCCCCATACAGCAGAAATGGACGTCATCCATTTGAGGGGACATGTTATAAGAGTATGTAAACTTGCAATGTGATATAACAAGTAAAGGGATTGTATATTCTGAATATATTAGTCAGGATTTCTCACTGAAGTTGTCTGTGATCCATTTTCTTGACACTGACATGCTTGCTTAAGCCCTATGAGGCCAAATCTCGAGGGAATAAAGATTACCAGAATGTTTTACTTGAAGGAAGGACTATGCAAGTGGTGTCCCTAGACCCCAACTCTACTATTCTGCACTGATGGCTTGTGACATGGAGATTAGAAATCCTGGTGTGGTTCCCTCTTTGACTTGGATCCAAGGACCCGCCCAAAGGAATGGCGGAACGGACGCGGACAGTGCTAGACGCGAGGCTGAACCGCGTCTTCTCTTGCTGAATTTTCTCCCGCGAATGAATGCGGATAGACCCGGTGGGGGCGCCATGGCCGTTGGAGCGCTTTGAAGTGGATTGCAGCGCTGAGGTTTCACGCAGTTGAGGGCGATTCTCTCGACTTTGTCCCTGCCACACCTTGCCTCTTTTTCTCTGCCCCTGGAGTGGAGGCATGTTTGTGTAGTTGCAAACCGGATGAGCCGCAATTTCCCCGGCGCTGATTTTCGTATATAGCCTGGTTTGCCGCGGATGAGACCTGGATCTTCGACTTGGCTCTATGCGGCGAGGGGCTGCAGAAGATTGACTGCTGGGGGACCAGCAACACACCTGTTACCAGCCGTGAGGGGGAACGGCAGTGAAGTCAGGCAGAGAGGGAGCGCCGTGAGATTCCCTCACAACTACCAGCCCCAGCCCCAGCGGCCTCGGGGCGGCGCGCCTGTGACACGTGTTCAGAGCGCCCGGAGGCGCTACAAAGCAGACTGTGCCCTCTTGCCCCGCGAGTCATGCGCGGGAGCGCCCGGGTCAAGCCCGGGTCAAGGGCGGGGCCGTCTGGGGCCGTCCGGGGGCGACGGAGGACGGGACGGGCCACCCCCCTTGGCTACAACAGTGAGTATATGTAAACTCACATCTAAAGAATTGACTTTGGTTATCAAGTAGCCAGTAGGGAGTTGTGTGGTTGTGTTTTCCCAACCCTCTGTACACCTCCTGCACTACTAACCTGCTACTAACTATGTCTATTTAAACTACCTTAACGGATAACTACCTACTTAAAGTAGTTAGTAGAATTAACAGCGATAGAAGAAAATCCTTAGGACAAGGCAATTTACCTGATTTTCCCCTTGATCTATCATCGGACCCTGCCATTGAGGGCAACATCGTCACTAATGCGACAGCCGTGACCAATAATACCAGCGGCAATGTTGGAACTATTGCCGTAGAGGTTTTAGATGATTCTACCGCAGTAGAAGACCAACCTGAAATCCCAGACGGTACTCCGCAACAATGCACAAGGGCTACACGATCCATGAGAGCATGTAGGAAACCTATTACTAAGCGGGGTAATCACTCGACCAGGAAGAAAAAGGACTCTATTCCCAAAGATAATGTTTGTGATAAAGGGACTCTTACCAAGGACAACTGTGTTACTATTAATATTGATCAATTCAATGTATTAGTCGGTTGCATCGATGGTAAACTGAAGTCGGTTGTGGAGCCATTACTTGATAAGATTGATGTACTATCTGCAGAAGTATTGAGATTGGGGTCCTGTTAGACCAGCATGTGGCTAAGATAGTTAAGATAGTTAATCCTGAATTACCCAATAGAGTTCCCACATGTAATCAATCTGCTCCTAAGCCAGCTCCTAAGCCAGCTACGGGGACGTCCTGTAACACGAACCCTGCTACCACTGGCTCTGAAGTGGGAAGACAAACCCTGCAGGCACCATCTGTACTGACCGGTCCGAATTCATTACCAGCTTGCAATAAGGGTCGGCCAGCGCAGGTTCCGGTAGTCTCGGTTGCAGCTGCAGGGTTTGTAGGGACCACTGTTGGTAAAAACTCATTACCAACCTCTAATAGAGTTAGGGCAGCGCAGATACCAGGCGTGCCA
Organism: Lissotriton helveticus; assembly: GCF_964261635.1. Lineage (NCBI taxonomy): Eukaryota > Metazoa > Chordata > Amphibia > Caudata > Salamandridae > Lissotriton > Lissotriton helveticus. The sequence goes on from NC_136069.1 coordinate 68,459,959, forward strand.
GCAGCTGTCGCTGGATCTGCAGGGGTTTCTGCTAGCATAAATAATCGTTCAGTAGACCTCCCTCCGGAGTGTGTACCATATGTTGTGGTTCTAACTAATGTTCCCTCTTTTAGCCAGGCTATACCTCTTCAAGAGTCGCCGGACTCTTTAAAAAACAAAACAGTTTCATGGCTAAATCGACACTGTGGATTTCCAGTTAACTATTCAGATCAAATTTTATCTACCAGAAGGGTCAACTGGATCGGCAACTCTAGGAAGACCTGTGGGGGTGACTGTGTGATCGTCAACTTTAAATACCCCCAACATGTTGCGACGGTCTTACTTAGAGCTGCTGCTTTAACACAGCTTGAGACTGATGTAACTGCACGTCCTTTGGGCTATTTTTATAATCACCTTAATAATTTGCCTCTCGCCAATTGTAGAGATGGGGTCTTCACCCCTAACTCGGTACCCAATGGTGATAGATTTTTTCTACCTACCTCTAACCATGTATTCAATTGTGGCAGATCTATCCTGCCCATGCCCATATTGAACCCTATCCCTAATGGGGATATTTTTTCCCCACCTACCCCTAATTTCATTCCCAATGGGGATAGTTTTTTCCCACCTACCCATGGGATGGTTTACCGAGTCCCGGTCCAGAACAGGTACCAGTCCCTGAGTTTCTTGGACTAGAACGATTGACATCAGATGGGTAATTTGAGTAGTGTGACTGCAGTTCACTGTGTGAATGAGATTGTTGAAGAACCGGTGAATGTTACAGGTAGGCATATAGTTGGGCCTGTGGATGACCGAAGTGCCAAGGGTAATAGTACTAACAATGTCCATGGTATTGCTAACTATCATCATACTGTGGGGATTTCTATTGCCAGCTGGAATATTGCTGGATGGGCATCTAAAGTACATAAAATGGAGTGGGAGGGTATTGTTAGGTCTTATGACATTTTATGTTTACAGGAGACGTGGTGTGTTGAGAAACCTAGCCTTGAAGGGTACACTTGCTATAGCCTAGAAGCCTCTGAAACTAGGCATGGCAGGGCAAAGGGAGGACTTCTTTTTCTTATTGCAGTAAACTTAAAGTTGACTATCGTTATGCAATGTGTTTGTTGTACAACTTGGACCGCCCCGACATATGTTTTTATATTGCCAGTTTTATTTGTAAATCCATGACTTTTAGGAAAAGTATGATCTTTTAATTATTGCTTGTATTTTTATCTTGTTGCATGTTGTTCTGCTTTTATGGTTACTATTCTTAATGACCGAATAAAGCTTCATGAACTGAACTGACTTGGAGCTTGTAAGATTCGGTTGTTGCAGTGCAACAAAAATGCAGTATCATGGGTCCTACGCTGACAGGCCTGAAAGCTAGTTTGGTCGACTCCCAGAAATGCCAACATCATGCGCTTTGACAGATGTGGACCCAGTTCAGATGGACATCAAAATTACACAATGTATAACGGGTTAAGGAATACCAGTATATGGGTGCACAGCAGTGGGAATGTCTGGGGACCACAGAAACACACATATCTGGGATCACTGCAGTATGACTATCTGGGGACCACAGAAACACAAATATCTGGGAATATCTGGGGACCACAGAAACACAAATATCTGGGATCACTGCAGTATAAATATCTGGGGACCACAAAAACACAAATATCTGGGATCACTGCAGTATAAATGTCTGGGGACCACAGAAACACACATATCTGGGATCACTGCAGTATAAATGTCTGGGGACCACAAAAACACAAATATCTGGGATCACTGCAGTATAAATGTCTGGGGACCACAGAAACACACATATCTGGGATCACTGCAGTATGACTATCTGGGGACCACAAAAACACAAATATCTGGGATCACTGCAGTATAAATGTCTGGGGACCACAAAAACACAAATATCTGGGATCACTGCAGTATAAATGTCTGGGGACCACAGAAACACACATATCTGGGATCACTGCAGTATGACTATCTGGGGACCACAAAAACACAAATATCTGGGATCACTGCAGTATAAATGTCTGGGGACCACAGAAACACACATATCTGGGCTCACTGCAGTATGACTATCTGGGGACCACAGAAACACAAATATACGGGAATATCTGGGGACCACAGAAACACAAATATATGGGATCACTGCAGTATAAATGTCTGGGGACCACAGAAACACACATATCTGGGATCACTGCAGTATAAATGTCTGGGGGCCACAAAAACACAAATATCTGGGATCACTGCAGTATAAATGTCTGGGGACCACAGAAACACACATATCTGGGCTCACTGCAGTATGACTATCTGGGGACCACAGAAACACAAATATACGGGAATATCTGGGGACCACAGAAACACAAATATATGGGATCACTGCAGTATAAATGTCTGGGGACCACAGAAACACACATATCTGGGATCACTGCAGTATAAATGTCTGGGGGCCACAAAAACACAAATATCTGGGATCACTGCAGTATAAATGTCTGGGGACCAGAGAAACACACATATCTGGGATCACTGCAGTATGACTATCTGGGGACCACAGAAACACAAATATACGGGAATATCTGGGGACCACAGAAACACAAATATATGGGATCACTGCAGTATAAATGTCTGGGGACCACAGAAACACACATATCTGGGATCACTGCAGTATAAATGTCTGGGGGCCACAAAAACACAAATATCTGGGATCACTGCAGTATAAATGTCTGGGGACCAGAGAAACACACATATCTGGGATCACTGCAGTATGACTATCTGGGGACCACAGAAACACAAATATACGGGAATATCTGGGGACCACAGAAACACAAATATCTGGGATCACTGAAGTAGGAATATCTGGGGACAACAGAAACACAAATATCTGGGTTCACTGCAGTAGTAATATCTGGGGACCACAGAAACACAAATATCTGGGATCACTGAAGTAGGAATATCTGGGGACAACAGAAACACAAATATCTGGGTTCACTGCAGTAGTAATATCTGGGGACAACAGAAACACAAATATCTGGGATCACTGCAGTAGTAATATCTGGGGCCACAGAAACACAAATATCTGGGATCACTGCAGTATGAATATCTGGAGAGCACAAGAACACTGAAAACTCCACAGCATCACAATGGGAATATCTGGGGGTGTACAAAATGCGAGTATTTGCAGAACACCACAGTCTGAGTATCCAGGATCCCATTAATGTGAATTTATTGGAATGACTACAAAATGGCTATTTTGCGATCACTGCAACCTAAAAATCTTAAGAGCACTGCAAAGCTCTGAAATATTAGCATTTGGGGTTCCCTACTGCACAACACACATGACCAATAAAACGGCTAAGGTTAGTAATACAATTGAATAAAGGAATGAGTTTATTAAACAAACATGAATTAAAATATTCAAAAAGAATGAGCTCATCTCGCAAATCTTTTAGAAGGGTTATTTACCTGAAATTCTGTGCATAAAATGACAGAATAAGGCTAGGCGAAGGGCAGCATTGGAAATATGGTCTGAATTTAACTGAAAGGCATTTAAATAAACTATGGACTAGGCCTGAGTGGCAAATTCCGTTCCACTCGCGGAATTTGCAGGATTAGGGTAATTTCGCTATACGCGGAGGACGCGAAATTGCCCAAAATTCAGCATCCACGACTTCGCGAAATTTTTTGCTTGTTCGCGTTCACAAGATATTTACCCCCGAGCACGCAAACAGCGATTGCGAACAGTAAAAAAGCATTGTGAACAAGCAATTCCGCTTGTTAATGGAATTTCTGCGTGGTCGCGAAAAATGTTTACCGTTTTGCGGAGATTTGCGTAACGAGATTACGTAAAGTTCGCCCACTCCTACTATGGACTACAGTTATCATTAGGTCACCTAGTCCTGCTGTTTGGAGAACCATAGACAATTTGTTGGACGCTAACATCCTGCTGACCTGCCATGAGAAGACGGAAGCAAGAGGCACAGCGATACTTGCGTGAGAGCTTTAGTTATTGTTATTGGTAGGAGCGGCAGTATTAATATTGTAAACATATACAGCCAGGTATTGATTCATAGCACTGAATAAGAGATGTTTTTCACAGAGGCGTTCTGAGTGACATCAAATAGATGAGAGCGGAGCCTAGAATAACAACATATCCGATAAACAACAAATCTATCAGGGAAAAGTTTGCTAATGAAGAAAGGTTCTTGCCTTGTTACATAAAATGTGATGAAATAATGTCTGGGTTTGGTACAGTCAGATTCAACTTCCAAATCAGTGAGCGGTAAAAAGGAATCCGATGGAAAGCCATGCATGGTGTAAACGGAGCATCACCAATTTCGCGTATGAAGGGGCTTCATGTGGATCCCCAGGCCACTTTACGTCTTTCGAGTTGAGTGGAGTAGGCTTTCTGCCCTTTAGAAGACGCAACGAGAGGGAACTCTTCAGGAGACAATGCCGGATGACCGAGATAAGGAATGGAGAATGTTGTCTAAAGACAGTACATGAAGGTCAAGAATTAACCGGTGTAGGATGATCCACTTACCTGGAGAAATGAGGTCTCATAATGCTTTAATGGCACATTTTCTTGCCAATGTCTTTCATTCAGAAAGAGGGAACACAAATGTTGTGTCCTTCATGACATGTCAGATCTCATTAGACCACGAAGCATCTTTGTAGCACTTGCAAACGTGACTGTTAACAAACATTGGGTCCCTACTAGAGAGGGTTCAAAGAGCACAGGCATCTGAGAAGCGCCTGAGTGAGGTACCAATCCAGACAGTTCTCCTCGTGAGAGGTTATCGGGGGGGGCAGCCTAGAGGATTCTTTATAATATACACCTTCACTCGCTCAGACACCAGTGTCTGCTCCCAGAACAAGATCATTAAGCAGTTGACTTTAGAACAGGAAGGGAATGACAGTGCTCCTGTTGCTTACAGAGAAAATTGCCTATGACAGGGAACTCATTGCAGTATTAACAACATGTTTGCCTCACCTGTAATGTGGATTCATTCATTAATTAAATTCACCGCCTTGAATAGAAAGCTGAGTGGTGCGCATGTGCAGCGAAGGCCACAGGTGAACTGCTAACTGCTCAAAGGTTTTCCGCCCCAGATTTTGGTCAAAAACAAGGTCCAGCCCTAATGCTGGAGTAAAATAAGTAGTGCCGCAAGTGTGGAGAGCGGACCAGGTAGCCGGTCTGCAGATCTCCAGAAATGGTGCATGCTTCAAAGATACCTCTAACAGAATGAGTTCTAATAGACTAAGTGGCAGACATATCTCCCAAATCTTACTAATTTAACAACCAGTCATTACTAGGTAATCCCATGTATCTCTACCACCGTACGTCACTTGTACGCTCTTTTTGTGCACAGTCTGAAACAAATCAAACATAATAGACTTCCAAACAGTGCACTTATGAACTTAGAAATCACCTTTGCTCATGGGATATATAAAACCTACAAAAATATATTGAATATTGCTTTCCCTGATTAAAATGATCATCAGAAGAACCGCATGCAAACAAGAAAGACTGGCGTGGTGCTGTATCACACAAGACTCATGCTCAGGGCCATGGATTCGATCCCTATGTTGTTTACCTGAAACATCTGGATCTTTTAAAATATAACACCATACAATTTTCTTTAGATCAGATCTTTGGGAGTCTGTAAATATTAGGGGAAGATGCAAACTGACCTGAAAATTAAGACACTCTGATTTGCAAATATATCATTATTGAATGAAAGATGAAACCCAATCTTAAGATAATGGACCAAGTAATGAAGAATCTTTCTTAATATATCAATAATCCTAATTGTGTTCAGGTGGATTTATTGCTAAAATGTTGTCATGTGAAGTTGTTCTAATGGATTTGGATCATGTACAAAATAGTATTAGGATATACAAGGCCATTAAATCAACCCGTTGAAATCAATGTAAAGGACTAGATCATTAAATGAGCTATCCATAGCCGCGTTACGAAGTCTCCTTTCGTCCTGAAGTAGCCGTAACAAGTCGGTCACTTCATGGAGCCGTTGTTTTTTACCAGGGTATCGGTGGCTGCAACAGAAAGACCAGGAAACTGAGTGATCAATTCAAGTATTGGGAGTGGTATTTCCGATTCAGCCAATTATTTCTAATGTTTAGGTGGCCCTCTGTGTCCCCTGATAATTCTGCCTCCTCCACCGCCAGAGGGACTGCTACGTCTTGTATCAGTAACTCCTGGGGCGGAGTCACTGGGTGGGTTAACACCCATACTGTAATACCATCCATTTAATGCCGTGCCATCCAGCGCCTCCACTCGTCGTTTCTTTATGTATGCATGTATGTTTGTATGTATGTATGTACGTAATTACGGGTATTTACGGAACAAAAATGTAGTTACAAAGCAATGCAACACTGTTCAACAGATGGGGTGAGGGCAGTGCTTAATGTGTAAAAAACTAAGTGTCAGGGCTCTGGTCAGGAGGCCACTGCAGCTTGCACCACACATTGCTGATGGGTAGCGGTCCAGAAGACCTAAAAAAGCGCATTCAATGGTATGTTCCCGGGAGAACGCTGCGCTCAATGGAAGCAAAGCTGGCGATCATTCCCAGAGCTAAAAAGGCTAACTGGGGTGGTAGGAGCTTTGTCCTATGAGCCACCAATGCATGGAACGACCTTCCGCTATATCTTAGGAATGCCCCGGAGCTCCTGTCGTTCAGGAAAGATCTGAAAATGTGGCTGTTTTCAGCTTAGTCTCAGTCTGACTCAGGGGCTGTGGGTACTAGGTAGATAGTGCTTAGCGCCAGGACACCCTTGGGTAGCAGTGCGCTCTATAAGCCTATATAACATAACATAACCTTGCAACACAACTATCAACCATCACGCTCGGTGCCCGTCCCCCCCGTCCTTTCCCAGCGTTAAGTGGCAGTGGAAGGAGGTTCGGGTGAACTAAGAAATTAATTTCACCAAAGCTGTTATGGAACAAAGCAGATGTAATTTTCGTGTTTTCTCCATTCTGTGCGTTAAAGAGGGATTTCGGCTGAGTGAACCTTTTAATTACACACCGGTCGCTGCCATTACATGAACTAATGTGATAGTAATTGTTAAATGTAATCATAGCCCGGGATATTAAAGCATCAGCCGATGAGCTGGGCAGGCACTTGCAGCGCAGGGGTTCTCATCTCACAGAGGACAGGACCCCAAAGGGTTTAAAGCGCTCCAGACCTAATTGAAATTTGACCCTTGACACTTTTAGAAGGCAATTTTTCGAGTGCAAGGAAACCTCTGGTGGGAGGGGGGAGCAATGGGACCTCCATACCCAGACAGCCCCGCACCGCAGGACCGCACCGTCGCTCCAGCAATTCAGAAGAGAACTAAAGACCTGGATGTTTGAATGATCAAACCTGCACGCAGCAGCCGACATCTCCGGCGCCGCGAGACCCTCACGGATGACTTGCCGTGCTCGATAAATGTTTGATTGATTGATTGACCTGTCGAATCACACAGTGCCACTGTGTGCCACATGATAGAGACTGCCTTCACAGGGCCACATGGTGAAGAGACGATACCATACGGTGTGCACACAGTGAGCTGGAACCACTGGCAGGGAGCGGGGTTCCAGCTCATTGGTGCAGTCTGTCCACAGCTGATGGTCAGCAGGTGTTCTACATACCCAGCATGGCAGAAGTAGGCCTCTTAAGCATTGCTATTTATTTTTGAGGGGAGGGGGTCTTCCCAGGCAGTGCTGGACCCTAAGACCTATTCATTAGCTAGGCAGGGGAGTATCTACCACTGGTGCAGCAGGTGCATTGGCACCGGGTCCCAGAGCCTTGAGGGGACCATGGCATCCTTGTACACTACTGAGCCACCACCCACCATGGGTGGCCAGGGACCTCCTCACACTGTAGAATGGGTTTCAAAGTTGGTAGGTCGGCATTCTCCCTGACAAGGGTAGCCTTTGTGGGTGCTTTGACTTACCACTTCGTATGTGCCACAATATAACGTGTATTTGTAAACCACACATTCACGTAAGGGCATCTTGGTGCTGAATAGCAGATGCCTATTGTTATCCAACTCAATGGTATTCATTTTAGTGACCTCAGAAGGATAACATTCTGGGTGCCCCAGCAGAGATTTGAACCTGTGACCATGAGGTTAAACACACGCCCCTCCAGTGGGTGCTTTAGTCCACGAAGCCTTCAGACCAAGCACAACATTGTGCCTTCCGATGACCTGTTGCCTCGATGCACGCATCTGTAATATGGCAGGGTCGCGGGTGTTCCCTCACTAGCATGGGGCCATACCCTAATATAGTAAGGGAATGACCCAATGCACCTGCACATTTTATATTACAGAAATGAGTTTCATGGACATCTGTGGCTCTTTTCCATAGTATCTGTGAGTGCAAAAATGGGTTTAACCCCTTGGCCGCGGCGGTTATTCTGCCACCGCGCTGGAGGTAGGGGAGGTCGCGCGGAGCCGCCATGCTTGTGACGAAACCACTCCGTCACGAGCCACGGGCGCGCTGTGCTCATGACGGAGTGGTTTTGTCACGGCCCCGCCCGCTCATTAATTCAGCCGCGCAGGCGCGGAATTGATGCAGCGTGGGTGGAGCAGCCGCGGCGTGACGGAACCACTCCGTCATTAGCACAGCGCACCCATGGCTCGTGACGGAGTGGTTCCGTCATGAGCATGGAACGGGTTAATTGCATGTTGTTCTCAAGGTTGATTATGTAACACAGCTTCTGACGTCTTTTGTTCTCTCTCTCCTGTGCCCACCCCACACTGTCCTATGTATGACGCCTCATATTGGAAATACATATTCTGTAAGAAAACATGTCTCAAATACAAAAAGGGGACAGTGTCGGCTGATGTTATTATAAGGCGTTTGAATTGCTAATCAGGAGTACAATTCTTTTGATGTGACAGTCCTTTTGAGGCATCCTCTTTTAATAATTTAGTGAGTAAAAAGCTAGAAGAAAATTACATCTCTTCCCACAAAATGTAAGTAAACCAAACAGAAATCTTTGAAAAAAACTGCTGCCTACTCCTCCTATTCTGCAGTTTAGCCAAACGTTAACAAGCATTTGCAAAAGTAATAGGTCTCATGTTTATAATGTGAGCGTCAAGCGGTTCGCATTGCCAATATTTGAATGCAAAGTTTAGTTGAAAAGGAAATTAAAAATAACTCAAAATACTAGAGGAAAAGCAAAAGATATCTCATAGCATCTCCAAATTGTACACTGACTTCATATAAATGGCATGGTATATTTTTCAAATGCTTTTCAGCCAGGAAAGTGAACAAAATATAAAAAGAATACGAAATTCTCAAAATGTAAAGAGAAGCACTTGCCACGACCTAATTTATTTTCAACAGTATTCAGACATTCGGTCCTCCTATAGTAGCACAGGTAGCAGATTTATGGCTTCGAGGAGAAGTGTCATGCTAAGTACACCTCAGCCACAGAGGCCAGATGAGCCAGTGCAGGGGATGGCCCTTTCCCAGCACCATTAAAGAGCTTGTGAGCTTGTTCAGGAGGTAAAATAAAACAACCCTTAAAGTCTGCTGTTCAGCCATACACCACAAAAATGTCTCTGTTGCTGTGCTTTTACAGACAAGCTGGGAGGGGTGGGGAGCAGCACACGGCAGGGATGGGTAATTGACGGAGGACAGAACAGCACGAGGGAGAGAGATAGAAAGCACATGCACTCTCATGGAGTGTTGAGTGAAAAAGAAAAAAGTAGTTTTCTAAATGTGAGCAGTGGAATGATACAATTCAGACAATCAAAAAAGACCATAAAGAGGGTATGCTCCAGGAGAGAGACAAACACAAGAAGAGGAAGGCACAACATCAAATAAGAAGCAAGCAAATGAAAAGCCGACAAATGGTAGGCACTGGGGGGCTCTAAGCCCACTGTAAATTAACTATAATCTTTTGGAAATAGACAGCTTAAGCTGTGTTACTTAGGAGAGCCCTAAAAAGGCAAACCTGAATACTGAGAGTTGCAACAGGTGAGGAAATGATTAGCCTGCTGGACTGGTTGCTTTGAAAAGATGTGTAATAGGTTAGATGACTATTCACAACATAAGAAAACCAAAATGAGGTAAGAAAATAAACTAGTCAGCAGTAATGACATTTAACAAGTATTAGAAAGGCATTTGATACACACATTTGCGGTCACATGACAAAGAAAACAAATGGAAAACTAGACAAGAAAAGCATTATGTGATTGTATAATAATACAAGGTGTGCTATAAATACAGCCCAATACTAATACATTCCATAAAGAATCCTAGAGGCTGTGGTGACGGTTGGGAAGCAATAGAGCTCTATTTCTTCTTCACTGACATACTTATCAACACTGGTAAATTTCGAGTAGGAGGGGACAATGGTTGTTTAATATGTTATGGTAAACCTACTCTTATTAATCATTGTAAACTAAGTTGCGACAAAGAAGAACAAAAATTCTTTTACTACTAAGCAATTCTACAACTATTTAAATAATGGTGCAAAGAAGAACTACTTACGGGTCCCTTTCAATACCATGAAGATGCATTTAATGTTTGTAAAAATGACATTGCACAACCTGAATTTCAGACATATTTATAATTGCTCAACCAAGAAATAGAAGACAACAATATTAATGCAGAAATTACACGTATACTCCATCAACTAATAATACCTCTACTTCCAGGACTGCTGACCTAATTGGACAACCAATTATTGATACTGAAGCTGTGGTTGCCATGGACAATTTTCAGAATGCAATGGACCAAGTGAAAAAGGACATACCTAATTTAGATAACTTATCATCTCAATTAAATAGCGGACAACTAGAAACCTACAAATAGATACAATAATGAGTTGAACATGGACCTCAACATGAACATAGAATATGTAGATCTACTACTTATCAGCCTACAGTATAATGTGTCTGTGGACAAGCTAGCACAGAGCAAATCTTTCTCATTAAAGTAATTACTGCTTATCTGCATTAAGTTACTAGCTCCAATTTATCTTCTGTAGTTACTGCTCTTACTGGCTTAGCATCACATCACAACAAAGGAATTACCTTTCATCGCCTACTCTTACTCCCGATGGAGCATGACAAAAACCTAGAATACTTAACATTAAATCCTGATGCATGCCAAGAACTTGGTAAAACCCTTAAAATTAAAAGTTCCCTATGACTACTACCATATCATCATCTTGAACTGTAAATGTTCAAATGATGACGTAGTATAACAGGAATGGTGGTTTTGTCTCTGAAAACACATAAAAAGGAAAACAATGATGTATTGACGTTGTGTTATGTTTATTAAATACAATCAGATATCACTGTAGTAGTCTATTTTAAGCTTACCATCTACTATGAAGCCACCATAAGGCACTTACCAATTATCGCTGTATTAATTACAATTTAGTATTTCTGATACTATTGGTAGAAGCTGTTTATCTTTGGAGACATTTGGTTGGTTCTGAAAAGAACTTTTTTTTTGACGATTTTTTCCCGGAACATTTCATTGTTTACAAGTTTAACATGACCAACTGTTGGACCTGGCCCTTTTGGCAGTGTCATCCCCAAACATTTTGCCTTCCTGCTGTATTTTTTATGACTTGTTTTTGTTGGTTTTTTGACTCTGGGCACCACTGCTGATCAGTGCTAAAGTGCATGTGCTCTATCTTGTGAACTTGGTAAGTTTGGCCTACACCTGTTTGGCATATTTAATTTTCCTGTAAGTTCCTCTTACAATGGTATCCCATATACCCAGGGCCTGTAAATTAAATGCTACTAGTGGGTCTGCAGCGCTGGTTGCCCCACCCACCGAAGTAGCCTTTCAAACCTGTCTCAGGGCTCTGCCTGTGCAGGGCCTGCGTGTGCAATATACTGCCAAAGTGACGTGGCACTCAAAGCGCGCCAATGATTGAGAATGCTTGATTCTTTTTCCCTAATCTGGCTGTTATGGTACTAATGTGCAAAGCAGGTTGCTGGGAGCCTGATGCAGGAACCAGGAAGCTCCACATTTAATGCATGAGCTCAGCAGCTGCAGGTCAGATGCATGAGTCGGGCAGGCTGCTGTGCAGCTAAATCATGAGCAAAGCTTCTCTGGGACCTGATGCATGAGCCAGGTTGGGTTGGTCGGATGCATGGGCCTGGCTGCTCTGCAGTTAATGTGGAAAGAAATCTGCTGTGACATTAACACATTATCCGGCCCACTCTAGGGTCTACTGGGGTGTATGCCACCCTGCTATGAATCGAATCCACGACCAACCTGCTGTGGCTCTAAAGCATGCAAGTCTGAATTATGGGCCTGATGCATGAGTGAGCTGCAGTGGGGCTAATGCAGAAAGCAGGCTGCTGTGGGTTCCTATGCATGAACCAGGGTTCTTATGCATGAGCCTGGCACCTGTGAGTCCAATTAATGAGCTTTGCTGATGGGTAAGATGCATGACTCTGGATGCTGTGGGGCTAAGGCAGAAAGCAGATTGCTGTGAGTTCTTATGCATGAGCCAGGGTTCTTATGCATGAGCCTGTCACCTGTGGGTCCAATGAATGAGCCTCTCTGATCGGTAAGATGCATGACTCTGGATGCTGTGGGTGTAATGCAGAAAGCAGGCTGCTGTGGGTTCTTATGCATGAACCAGGTTTCTTATGCATGAGCCTGTCGCCTGTGACTCCAATGAATGAGCCTCCCTTATGGGTAAGATGAATGAATCTGGATGCTGTGGGGCTAAGTGGAAAGCAGGCTGCTGTGGCACTTGTGGTTCAAGCTGCTGTGGGTTTTCATGCATGAGCCTTTAGCCTGTGAGTCTAATGAATGAGTCTCCCTGATGGGTAAGATGAATGACCCTCGATGCTGTGGGGCTAATGCAGAAAGCAGACTACTGTGGGTTCTTATGCATGAGCCAGGCTTCTCTGGGGTCTAATGAATGAGCCAGGCTGCTGTGGGGCTAATGCAAGAATCAGGCTGCTATGAATCTCCGTCCTGAGCAGGCTGCTGCGGGTCTGATACTTGAGCCAGTCTGCCGTGGGGCTATGCAAGAATCGGGCTGCGGTGAATATCCGTCCTGAGCAGGATGCTGCGGTCTGATACTTGAGTCAGTCTGCTGCGCGGGCTATGCAATAATCAGGCTGCTGTGAATATCCGTCCTGAGCAGGCTGCTGCGGGTCTGATACTTGAGCCAGTCTGCTGTGGGGCTAATGCAAGAATCAGGCTGCTGTGAATCTCCGTCCTGAACAGGCCGCTGCGGGTCTGATACTTGAGCCAGTCTGCTGTGGGGCTAATGCAAGAATCAGACTGCTATGAATCTCCGTCCTGAGCAGGCTGCTGCGGGTCTGATACTTGAGCCAGTCTGCTGTGGGGCTAATGCAAGAATCAGGCTGCTATGAATCTCCGTCCTGAGCAGGCTGCTTCGGGTCTGATACTTGAGCCACTCTGCTGTGGGGCTAATGCAAGAAACAGGCTGCTATGAATATCCCTCCTATGCAGGCTGCTGCGGGTCTGATACTTGAGCCAGTCTGCTGTGGGGCTAATGCAAGAATCAGGCTATTATGAATCTCCGTCCTGAGCAGGCTGCTGCGGGTCTGATACTTGAGCCAGTCTGCTTTGGGGCTGATGCAAGAATCAGGCTGCTATGAATATCCCTCCTGAGCAGGCTTCTGCGGGTCTGGTACTTGAGCCAGTCTGCTGTGGGGCTAATGCAAGAATCAGGCTGCTATGAATCTCCGTCCTGAGCAGGCTGCTGCGGGTCTGATACTTGAGCCAGTCTGCTGTGGGGCTAATGCAAGAATCAGGCTGCTATGAATCTCCGTCCTGAGCAGGCTGCTGCGGGTCTGATACTTGAGCCAGTCTGCTGTGGGGCTATGCAAGAATCAGGCTGCGGTGAATATCCGTCCTGAGCAGGCTGTTGCGGGTCTGATACTTGAGCCAGTCTGCTGTGGGGCTAATGCAAGAATCAGGCTGCTATGAATCTCCGTCCTGAGCAGGCTGCTGCGGGTCTGATACTTGAGCGATTCTGCTGTGGGGCTATACAAGAATCAGGCTGCTATGAATCTCCGTCCTGAGCAGGCTGCTGCGGGTCTGATACTTGAGCCATTCTGCTGCAGGGCTATGCAAGAATCAGACTGCTATGAATCTCCGTCCTGAGCAGGCTGCTGCGGGTCTGATACTTGAGCCAGTCTGCTGTGGGGCTATGCAAGAATCAGGCTGCTATGAATCAGGCTGCTGCGGGTCTGATGCATGAATAACACAGCTCCACCACTGACGCACAGGCTTGCATATGTCCTCCACTCCCAGCTCCAATCCCTGCCACAGCATGTATTGAGACATTTGTAAATACGCTCCTAATGCCATTCAAGCAACTCCTAGCCACAAAAAGACACAACTCACCTTTTAATCAGAATAATTCAGCCCGGTGTCCGCTCTTAATATGACTTTATTGCGCCACGCAACAGCAGCTGACACATCAAGGCGCAGCTTTATAGAAACCTTGCAGCCACTCAAGAAAACATTTTCATTTTGAAATATAGTCACCCATCGGCAGGTTATTTTAAAATGACCAACTAAGCGCCTTGGGCTGTCAAAACAGCATGAAATAAATAACCGTAAGGAGTCCACCTGCTAATGAGCGGCAGGTACCGAGGCCTGGAATGAGCACAGCTGCAGCTGCAGCAGGAGAGCTGCGCATCCATCCTCCATCCCAGCGAAACCAGGATAACTGACTCTACTGTCCCCCCAGCCCTGATTGGACGAGAGGGAGGTTTGCCCAATATTGATCAGGTGAGTAGTTGTAAGGGCACACACATCCCCAGAGATGGAGGTATTGTACGAAGCAGCGTCTCCTGCACACAAATAGCTCCCAACAAAAGGACAATTGATGGACAGATTGCAGAACAATGTCGTACATTCACCCCAGTACAGAGATCTGGGCCTAAATCCAGCGTTTTCTAATCACCATGCCATTCCAGTTTGGACCCAGCCATATGCAAATCAGTCTTGATGGACAGAAAAAAACGATGGATTTAGGCCCAGCTCTCTGTACTGGGGTGAATGTATGACACTGTTCTGCATTCTGTCCTTCAATTGTTCTTTTTGCATTTGTCACACCCAGCGGGACGGGTATGCTCAAACGTCAGTCCTGTGCTCTACATGCCACTGGAATCAAGCTATCCTGGCTGATGAGGGGTGAAACCCCGAAACATGTCCAAGGATGCTTGTTTCCAGTCCGGGAGGACCCGGCTTGGCAATTCGGGCTGGACTGCTCCCATGTGGCACAGGGTCAAGACTGATTTGCATATGGCTGGATTCAAACTGGAATGGCATGGGGAGCAAAAAAACGATGGATTTAGGCCCAGATCTCTGTACTGGGGTGAATGTATGGCATTGTTCTGCATTCTGTCCATCAACTGTTGTTTTTGCTTTTCTCACCCCGAGTGGGACGGGTATGCCCAGACGTGGGTCCCATGCTCTTCATACCACTGGAATCAAGCTATCCTGGCTGATGAGGGGTGAAACCCCGAAACCTGTCCAAGGGTGCTTGTTTCCAGTCCAGGGAGGACCTGGCCTGGCAGTTTGGGCCGGACTGTTCCCACGAGGCACAGGGTCAAGACTGATTTGCATAAGGCTGGGTTCAAACTGGAATGACATGGTGAGCAGGAAGAGGCACTGGGGTTCACGGGTTGCAACTCGAAGCCTTTGCACTAGGATCATTTTACATATGAGGAGACATATATTCAAATAATAAAATTACAATATGTTTTTAAAACTCTATTCCACTGCACACGTTTTGCGTCTTTACTCTCTGCATTTGACCTATTTTAGAATAAACGGGGCTCAGCCTTCTAAACTTATTTTAAGGCATAAACATACATGCCATTTGTTTTAAAAAGGCTTTCCTTCTTTTACAGAACCGCCCCTGCCAACGTGTGACTGGCATAACCCTTGACCTGTCACTGTGAGACTCGCCTCTGGACATTGATTGCTAATGGACAGGGTCAGCCCTCTCTGCGTGCTTGGGTTATGAAGGCTTGGGGGAAGTGTTTGGGATTTTCTCCATCGTCTGCCATTTTTTAGTCACGATGCTGAACGTCTAAGGCCCATAAACAAGTTTCTCCTAAAAGAAAATGTTTATTACACTTCACCTTTTGAAAGGTGGAAGCTCATATTTCTTTTCTGGAAGCAACATGGATTTGAGATGACATTTATGAAAAGTGAACCAGAATGGAACTTAAAAATGTATGACGGCCAACCCTCCAAAGTGACAATAAATATCCAGGTGTTGAGGAGGCTCCAGAAATCATTGAATTTTCAATCAAGAATGTGAGAGACAGGTAGAGGCCCAGAGTTCTAAAAACAAAATAATGTAATAGTAGGTACAGTTTTACAAGGCTATATGTTATATATTAGCCACGGTTGGAACACACAAAAGGACAAGCCAGAGTCTGGGGGTGGAGGGGTGGGGGGTAGGGTGGAGAGTGAACAACATATAAAATGAAGATAATATTTTGAAAAGAGGTAACTGCTTTCCAGCTCACAACAGCCGTCCCCACACAGTGAGAGTGAGAACTTAGCTCACATCACACTGTGGTAAAGTGTACTGGGAGAGATCTTAGGGAGAGCTAGCATGTGCCTCGAGAGCACCTTCTGACAGACTTGGGCTTAGAGAGAGCTTCCAAATACCCACTTCTACATCACAGTGAGATGATCACAGGGGGTAAGCATACTTCCCCTGTGTTCATAAGGCTCCCTTGAGCCAGCGAGCTGACGAGCTCTCCTGGGATGCACCTGTGTCCCTGTGGAGAGGTACTGTGACCTGTGAAGACTTGGGCACAATCTCAGCAACCCCAGATGACTTTTATCTGCTCCTTAATACTTTTTTCTCTCTACTGATGACGGGCTAAACCCAGAAACACGTGTCTAGAGATAACAGCACTACCTGCACCAACTTTGGTGAAAGACTACAGCAACTCTGAAAGTAAGCGTACTGCATTTACCAGGATGCAATGGGGTGAACTGTGCTGGGATGAGAGGCAGTGTGCTCCCTCCCCCCCTGTGTTCAAAAGGCTCCCTTGAGCTGACGAGCTCTCCTGGGAGGCGCCTGTGGAGAGTTACTGTGACCTGTGAAGAAGTGGGCACCATTCAGCAACCTCTGATTACTTTGTTCTGCTCCCTAATACTTTAAGCGCTCTACTGATGACGGGCTAAACCCAGAAACGCGTGTCTAGAGATAACAACACTACCTGCACCAACTTTGGTGAAAGACTACAGCAACTTTGAAAGTAAGCGTACTGCATTTACCAGGATGCAAAGGGGTGAACTGTGCTGGTATGAGAGGCAGGGTGCTCCCTCCCTCCCAGTGTTCACAGTGAGATGATCTGAGATCAACAACCGCTATTTTTGTCGTGTCATGCACCTTAATACCCCCAAAGTAGGCTGTCTTTGACTTTCACTGCAATTTGAGACCCAACAATGTACTTTGTTAGTTTCATGGCTGCAGCAGACCTATCACAAACTGTCATCCAGATCGCCTTAATCAGATTTGAACTTTCGTGTAGGCCTTTTCAAGACCAAAATGTGTAGGTTCTCCAGTATGACCAGCAGTGGTTGGTACCCTTTGAAAGTGGTGGGAAAAGAATGCTTGCCTTACTGCAACAAGCGAGCAAAGCCTAACTTCCTCCCAGACTTAGATAAGGAAAACAAAGTGGTTACCCTCTGAAAATCTAAAACAAGCATTGGCAGTGGCAATTGGGGACCGATTGACATTGCTATTGCTTGCTGCTAGTAGTCTGTCAAGATCAATGTTGTCTCCTCCACATTGCTGCTGCAGTTTTTCTAGCGCCCGCAAGGTGGCAATGAAAGGCAGCATTCTGGTGTTGTTTAGAAGTGGACCCGTTTCCAATGCTGTGTTAGGAGCGGGAAGACTGACAAATCTATTAATAACAAAACCAAAATGCTTCTGTGGGTGGGTCAAACCCAGATAGGATGGAAAGCAACAAATAGGAGCACAGCAGCTCAGAAAGACACAGCAGCCATCCAATCTTGAGCAAGGATTGGCTCTGTGAAGCATGGTATCCAAATCTGCCTTCTGTAATTGTCATGATCGTGAGGCAGCGTACAGCCCCCAACCCTCACCTCTCCAGGTTGCGCATGTAAGTACGAAAGTTGTAGGGACTACATGTCCCATAAGGCCAAGGGACAAGCAACAGGAACACAGGAAGGAGCACACTCCTATATAAGTCCCGCCTCCTGAGAAAACGGCGCTTGACAAACTGCCGTCGGAGCCTGGATGCAGGTTGCTGTATCCTGCCTACACTTTCCTGTGCCCGTGTGTTTTTGACCTGAATGAAACCCAAGCCTTGGAGCGCCATCGCGCTTTGTTTAAGTCCTGCCTTCGATCGCGGCACTGCCGCGGAACAGAGGGAGGAGCCGCGTCTCGATTTCCTTGGAGCCGCTCCGGAGACGCCGACCCTTGCGCTGTGTGGGAGAGTGGTGTAACCTCTCCACAGCGGCACTTTGGTTCCACCTGCAGTCTCGGTTCTGGAACCGAACCTAGAGACTTTGTGGAAAACTTCTTTTCTTTGTTCACGACTTTCTTTTGGGGAGTCCCGGTACCCTGGGGTATCTGGCAAGCCAACCGTGATATCCTCCGCACTCCGAGGACAGGAGTCGGAGGAGACACAGAGACAGCACCTGGCTGCCTGCGACGGTGCTTGCCGGTATTCTTTGTTCTCCACTCGCCGGACCCGCACTTCCAGGAGCCTGCCTTCTCTGACACACCTCAGCATTCAGAAACGCCCTTTGGACGCCATCCAGGACGCTTTTCATGTAAGTGCGTGTGTGAATGGTATGAGTCTGAGAAGGAGTGGGAGGGAATACAGTGCTACTCATTCTGTTCTTGTTTTCTCCCTAAATGCAGGGGTCCCAGAGGGAGTCTAGAACAGGTCTCCGATTCCTGTGAGCGAAACAGGCTTCTTTATTATTTTGTCCCCTTCCCCTTTTCCCTAGAATACTTCACTACCCATAGTGCTCTGCTTCATTGTGGTGGGTGTAGTGTTTAGGGGACGTTGGGAACTACTCTTCACGGCATCGTTCCCGCTGGCTGTTCTTAAGGTTAGTGGCTGAGTATTGTTGGCGCTACTGACACCTGACAGTAATACAGCTGGAGCTATCTGTAACAAGACTGCAAAAAAGATGTCCAATAGTGCATTTGAAACACAATTTCAACATCATTTGGCTAAAAATCCAGAGGTTATGAAGGGGTATTAATAAAATATCCCAATACTTACATTTTGTGCCAGTCAAACATTCTTCTCAGGAGTGGTGGGGTTCAATCTCCCCAAATCCAATTTGAAAAAAATGGTGGCAAAATACTGCATTTCTTGCTGCGAATGTATTAAAAGCTAAATATATTACAAGCAGCTTAAATAATCTGGATACGGGATCTCACGTGACCTCTAATTATTCAAAAGTTGGATAGAATCTTTACTGATTAATTCCTATACTTTATTCCATCTAGTCCCTTTCAAGTACATTTTCAGTCATATATATGTCGCAGAGAATCTCTTTGTAAGGAGTAGTAAAAGTTATACACGTCACTCAAACTCAGGTCATACCCAACATCACCAGGCAAAGCGTATAGGCTTACACAGCAGTGCTACCACTCAATTTACAGAGGAGTGAAGGAACTAGAAAGCAGACAGCTCACATTTATCTCACATGCCCGGACCTCAGTAAGTTGTATTGACAATATGTCAAGGATAGGACCATTTTGCCACCGTCCCCCTTATACCCTGGAAGAGCTACAGCTATATCATAAATTCCCACAACACGCCAACAGTAGGCACATTATGACAGGAATGCAAATACGCCACGGACCGCCAAACTAATGCCACTCTTTGTCAAGGATGGGCTATTCAAAGCCAGAAAAACTCACAACTGTTTCAAAAGTAACATGACTTTGTAGCCTTGCAAGTACATACACAGAATTGATTGGTTAGAGACTGCCCAAAGCAGACAGTAACAATTTTCTAAAGTAAGGCTATCCACGGAAGGCGGCTTCAATCTTGCTTCAATCAGCTGTCTCCTCTCCCATGGCAACTGTGTAAAGTGCCACATTTCCTGGCATTGCGTTTGCTAGCCTCTTAAGAGATGAAGGTAGCAGTGCTGTGCTCAGCCTAAGTGCATGCAGGGAGGTGTATCTGCTGTCCCTAGCAGATCTCCAGCCATGCTTGTGCTAGTGTGTGCATCGAGGCATAGAAGCAGAAGCTATCTAATTAGTATTTATGAGGCGGGCTGGCTCCTGAAGAAGGGCTCTGCTGCCTTGTGCTGGATAACACATCCAGCAAAGGACACGGTGCTGGTTATGTCACAATACAACAGAGTGCAAACACAACACCCCAGCTGCAACAAGACCGGTAAGTAAAGTGTTTTCAGAAACTGGTTCTGCTTTAGCTAGTAGGACACCTGAGTGAGTCAGGCCCTCATTACTAAGATCTCTGTGTTTGGCTTGGCCTTTCATTGCTTTGAGGTTGATCCATTCAGTACTATTGCGAGAGTAAGAATAGCGATAAACAAAAAGAGCTAGCTGTACTATAAAGACTCATGTGGTGTGTGTGTCCGGAAAACACTTTTATGAAGGCCCTCACCTACCAACCTAGTGGTGGCATGCTTCATCATCGGGCCCCAACCAGGGCACAAGGGCCCACAAGGTCCACAAGGGTAATCTATTTGTGGGCCCTTGCCAGTGTTAAAAGCAAGGCTGGTGGATGTGAGGGCCCACGAATAAATTACCCTTGTGGACCTTGGGACCCTTAGGACAGTTTTTAAACCTACACCCTTAACACCATCACTGCACACTCACCTAACACTATCCGCTCCGCTGTAAACAGATGTCGCAGCACACCCGAGGCACACTCGGTGCCGTGGGTGGGGCCCGATGATGAAGCATGCCACCAACTAGGTTGGTGGGCGAGGGCCTTCATAAAAAACACATTTGTTTTTCTGACACACACCACATGAGTCTTCATAGTGCAGCTAGCTCCTTTTGATTATGTCTATAATCCCACAGGGAAGTGAACTAGCCAATCCTGTTCCTCTCTCTCCTTTTGATACTAGTCAGAGTAAGAATAGCGCCTGTTAGTAAGTACAGCACTATGAAATCGCAAAAAATACAACAGCAAGCTCTCTGTGGAAGCACATTAGTCTTGGTAACTGACACGTCACAACCTTTGTTAAAGTAAAACCAGGATGGAACACCACACCATAGGGGCAGAGAGAGGATAGCAGTGAGGCTCCAACCAGTACCACCACCCTATATCAGGAACATATCAAAAGCAGGAGACTGGCAGGCTTTGCTCCAAGACGCCGGTACGCATTAGCTCCCAATGCCCCTGACGATGCACTTGCTCTTCCATGGGAAAAAAACACCTTAGTCAGTCATTTGAATACTAACTGTTGGATGCTAACAGAGAGGAGATTTATTAATAAAAGGAAGCAGCCCCACCATACTGAGTGGCAGGCCTCATCATAGAGGTGCTCCTTCCCCAGTGGAAGAGGTGTGGCGCAGCAGCCAGGGTGCCTGACTCCGGACTACAGGGTTCACGGTTCGATCTCTGGCGCACCGGCGGCAGGTTAGCCCAGCACCATGTGACTCTGGGCAATAGCTCGCTTAATCTTCCCAACGGCCCCCAGTGCTGGGACACCTCGCCGGAGGTAGCTGTGCGCTTTACAAATGCTGGTTTTTTCATTTCATATTCCGCCTCAGTAATGGAAGGTGGGCTCACCGAGAGCTCTGGGAGTCCTTTTGTGCTCTCTGTGCATGAGAGTTAAAAGCCTGTTTAGGAGCGGAACAACTCTATGCTGTTAAAACTGTATTGGGTCAGATGTGCTATTAGCTGTATTCTTCTCAATCAGTCTGTACTGTACAAGATTAGAAACAGCTGTAGGAGTGGGAGGAACCAGGTACCTGTTAATGTAGCTTTCTCACTGTCCTGCTTTAGTCAACATGTTTCAGCTCTTGAGTGGTGACAAATGCACCCATAGGCTTTCTTCAGGACCGGAAGAGCCTACCTATTCTGCTAAGAACAAAGGTTCACTTCACCTAGCAAGGAAAGGGTTAAATCACCTATCTCCTCAGAGGTGTTCCATCCCACCTCCTGTTTTGCTGAATCTTAACTCTTCTGGAGACTGGGCCAAGAACAACACACCCATTCCATGTAATACATTGTAGGCGCTTGGAATCCGTGTTCCCAAGCTTCAGACTGTCTGCATTCCTCCAGTCTCCATTCACCCTCAAAGGGAACCCAAGACGGGAATCATGATGTGCTGGTGATGTGGAGCCACCGTGACATGCGGGGAGACCGGCCAACAGTCACCCCGCACCCCTTAAAGTGTTAACAATGTGCTCTTGTCTTCCATGTCCCCTGGCTTGTGAGTAACCCTGACCCCCATCCATTCCACCATCCATAGAAGAACAAGCAGGAGCCTCTGCGTGGCCCGGACCAGCACCTGCGGCCCACACAGGTAAGGCTAAAGGTGTAGATACTCGGCCAGAAGAGGATCTGTTCACATTTCTGGGGTAATAAAGATTCTGCTAACTGTGAACCTATCTGAGGAGCAAATAACCCAGACAACAACCCTTTGAACCCATTGCTGATACAAAATCCTAAATAGATTATTCTCTGGCCAGTATTCTCTTCAAGTAACTCTCGAGGTATGCAGATAAAAAAAAAACAAAAGAAATGTATTAAGGTATACATTTACGTAGACAGAGTCAGATATTCATTTCGACAGATTCATGGACTCTATCTTGTACCTGTCATACTCCAGAATGTCAGAACAAGGCTCATCTGTTCGACCCTTCACAAGTGTCCTATTATACCCACAGCCATGCCTAACCCTGTGACGTCAGATGAGATGTGGGAGAAGAAATAACTTGCTGATCTTCACGCTTACCTCAGGCATGTACTCCATGAATACACAGAGCACTTTACCCAAAAACAAGAAACTAAGTGAAACAAAGGTAAAGAAATCCAAGGCTGCCATTTTAAACGTTTTAATGAATCTATGGAAGATGGCAAGAATGTCTGGGATGTTAAATATTAAGAAGAATATTAGCATTATAATCAATTATTCACTTCTTTTGATTATGTTCAATATATGGCTATATGCTGAGCTTCAAATCAATGGGATTTCTAGTTGGCTAAGGTTTGCGCCAAAGCCAGGCAGAAACCACCACTCTAGTCAGGGCAAGGGAGTTACATGCCAAAGATAACCCCTGCTCACCCCCTTGGTAGGTTGGCACGAGCAGTCAGGCTTATCCCAGAGGCAATGTGTAAAGCATTTGCACAACACACACACAGCAGCAACACACTAGGCACACCACAAAAGAAACTCCACACAAGGTTATATAAAAAAATAGCCTTTGTATTATCATAAACACATTAGAAATATAATCATACATTTACACTGTGCCAACTGGCACGGGCAATATTCACAGGGGATTATATACAGGACCAGGCCGATCGGGCCACGGTCAGAACCATCAGAACAGGTAAGTAAAGGTAAAACACAACCAGTAACTACTGGTACCATAGTGACCTAAGCATTATCACATTAGCATTTAGAACCCATCCCGAAATATCATATTGTGACATTAGGCAATAAATCACAATATGCCTAAACCTCATTAGCATAAATACATTATACCATTGGGCCTCACCAGCATAAACACATTATGTCATAGGCATCACATGGGGCATAAACATTTGCATTAGGCATCACATTAGCATAAACACCATCATCCCATCAGGCCCCTCTTAGGCACAACCCTCACAGCTGATGAGAACAACCAGTAACGACTGGTAATAGGGCACTGCACTTAGCACAACACATTATGCCCAAGCACCATGAGTGGCAGAAACATATGGTACACCTCCCACAGGGTTACTTGTCCCCAAGTCAGTGTTCCCTAAGCTGGGGCTCTGTCCTAGACTCGCCCGCAATGCCACCTCAATTCGAGATTGCGCTGGCACCACTGTGGGGCCCTAGACACCAAACTTGCCCCCAAATTTGCAGTTGCCCGCTACAGCGGCGCAGCTGAGAACATATATATATATATATATATATATATATATATATATATATATATATATATATATATATATATATATATTTCAAAACCTGCCCCGCAATTGAGGACACACTGCCCAGCCGGTAGTTTCACAAAAATTTATTAATTTGAAACTGCCATTTCAGTCCGACCTTTCCATCCTCTAGCCTGACGCATTTCAGAGCATTCTTGCTCCTTCCTCAAAAGCACTTGAAACACCCAGCAATCCTCGCAGCCACAGTTCAACTTCCTGCTTTTAAATTAATTAGGCCTCCAGTGTGCCTTCCTTGTGGATTATTTACAAAGCATCTCGGAACTTGTGGTTCATTTTGCGCTTAATTTTTACCCTGCAGTGGGCAGTCGCCACTAGGCAGTTATAGTTAGATTTTCTTTTCCATAGCCAGAGCGTTTTTTGGTTTGCAAATAACTAGAAAGTTTTAGGGTGATCCATCAAGTGGTGCCCGTGAAAAGAGGGACACTCCCAAATGCAAACCCCCTGTATTTTTCATAGGCTTCTTTAAGACGGGCTACAGCAAAAACTGCTGAACGAATTACACCAAATTCACCAGGGAGCTAGATCTTGGTCCGCAGATTGTGATTTGGTGAAAATTTGTTCAGTAGCTTTAGAGATATCAAGGGTAAAAAATATCGATATTTGGACAGTTGGGCTCGCAAGAGTCTCGCGTGTGTCCTGCGAGATACCGAATAAAAAAATTGAGGCCTGTGATTTGGTTAAGAGGCCCGTTTTTCAAGGGAGCCTTCACTCTCTCGCATGAGTGTGAAGGGTCCTGCGAGTCTCACGAGAGCCAATGCTCTGATTGGCTGGCTCTTGAAATTTTAGAAATGAAATGAAATGGCCGCCATTACTATTTACTGTGAAAATCTAGGCATACTGCTGTGATGAAGATAAATGTATATCGTTTTTTAAAACAAATTATGATCTTGCAGTACTCTCGCACGATTGTGAATAGTACAAAAGGTGAGTTCTCAATACACTCTGGCATGCACACGTGTTACTGTAGGAAGGAGTCTTAGTGGATATGGTGTTTATCAGAGTCTACTATTGACGCCTATCAGCTTGGAAAGAGTTGAGTGTAGAGTTCAGGCCCTTTCCACACCCTGCTATGCAAACCGATACTCCAAGGAAAGTGTCTTAGCGGAGAGGGTTGTCCCTCTCCACTCACTACTATGCACACTTGTCATTTGAGTTAGCGGTCTGAAAGGAGAGCCCTGTCCTTCCACACACCTTACTATACCCACGTCATCTGAGAGAGGTCTGAAAGGAAAACCCAGTCCTTCTCCACACCTGACTAGGCACAGCCTTCATTACAGTGAGAGGTCTCAGCAGAGAGGTCAGTCTCTCCACACACCCTACTACGTACACCCATCATCTGAGAGAGCGTTCTCAAAGGAGACGGCAGTCCATGCACACACCCTACTATGCACACCAGTGATTTGAGCGAGAGATGTGAAAGGAGAGGCCAGTCCCTCTCCAATCACTACTATGGACACTGTGATTTGAGAGAAAGGTCTGAAAGGAGATGCTAGTCACTCCCCGTACCCAAGTACGCACACCCGTCATCCAAAAGAGAGGTCTGAGCAACAAGGTCAATCCCTCTCCACACCATACTAAGCACTCTTGTCATCCAAAAGAGCGGTGTCAGCACGTGGGGGGTTGCATTTATATATGGTAATTAAGTATTACGTTAAAGAAAGACCTAGAAAGTCACTGAAAAAAACCCAAAGGTTAAAGGAATGTTATAGTTAGGTGAATTTATCAATATTAACGTTTTGAAACGAAAAACAAAAAAACACAAACTCACCAGTTATAATTATAGTTATCTCAAGTAACTATGACTCATGCCCTAAAGTAACTATAACTCGGGGCCATGCAATGAATAGTTTCTCATCAATAATTTCATTGCAAATATTGAAGTGATATTACCAATGAAGTCATGTAATACATGGGGTAGTTAACAGTGCATGGCAAGGGTGCAAATAATAGTTACCTTAGGCACGAGTCATTGATACTTGAAACTTGAAATAACTATAACTATAACTGGTAAATTTCTGTGGTTTTTAGAGTTTAAAATGTCACATTGTTACTGAATATTTCACCTAACTATAATGTGACTTTAACCTTAGCTGTTTTCAGTTAATTTCAATTTTTTTTTTTACGTAATGCAATATTTAATTACCCTACATAAATCCAACACCCAACGCCCACCCGGAGGGCCTAGCCTATGGCCTGGCACTGCAGCCAGCTCCTGCATATAGCCAACCCTTTGAGGCCAGGCCCTGTAACCACCCTTCCAAAAGGCAGCCAAACCCACACTGTGCTGGGCCTTCAGTCGTGAACCGCAGGGGATTCGCCACAGGGCCTGTCAATGTCAGCATCCATTATTCTTTTCTTGTGCTTTATTCTGTGACATTACTATTGGACAATTGAGGTGGCATGAACATAGTGGATGGGCTTCTACCATCTCCAAACAAAACATGCGTATTTGGGGTGGCCATCTTGAAACAATATATTTGTTATTCCAATGATACAATTCATACACTGAGCTTCATGTGGTTAATAACACATATAAATGCTCATTTCTATAATTTTATAAAAATTCTGTGGGCCCGATTCACAGTACTAACTTAAGACAAAATCCTAAACTTACTACTTTTGGTATTCACAAAAGACATTTAGTAGTAGTAGTAAAGTTAGGATTTTGTCTAAAGTCTGTCTTAAGTCTGTCTTAAGTTTGTCTTAAGTCTGTTAAGTTTGTCTTAAGTCTGTCTTAAGTAAGACAGTCTTAAGACAGACTTAAATAAATATGTAAAAAATGTAAATGTCGGAATTTGTAAAGCGCACAGCTACCTCCACCGGAGGTGTCCCGGCGCTGTCCGTATACCGCTTAGGAACCCTTCCTGGCTTTCCTGGGAAATGTCCACTCCTGGGCACCCCCCAGGTTCAGCCAGGCATCCCAGCGCTTTTGGGGCCATTGTGGAGACTAAGCAAGCTATTGCCCAGAGTTGCAGCCTGGGACCCATGATCAGATCAGGCACTGAGGCGAGAATATCCAGTCAGGGGAATTAATGAACCGGAGACCCGCCGAGGCGGGAATCGAACCCTGGTCCCTGGCCAGAGCTCTGCATCAAGGTCTGCCTGCTCTAACCATTGAGCCACACTTCTCCACTTAAGACAATTTTATGACAGACTTAAGACAAACTTAAGTCTAAATCCTAACTCTACTACTACTAAATGCCTTCTGTGAATACCAAAAGTAGTAAGTTTAGGATTTTGTCTTAAGTTAGTTCTGTGAATTGGGCCCACATACAATAATTCATAAAAACCACAGACCCTATAGAAACCCAACTGATTGAACCGGCTATGAGACAATTCTCTCTCTCTCTATTAATTTAAAGCCGGTTAACTTATTGCATTTGCCCATTTAAAAAAGGGAAGACTGTACATTTCATAATTATTTTTATCTTCAAAGCTGACTATAAAGTGCAAATCACATAGGACAGTCTCCAATAAATGTAGGGATTTAACTATATTGCTCTAAATGGCCTGTGTAGTCATATGCAGATGAGTTAAGCCTGATCCTTCAATCCTTCACAAACACATATATATATATATATATATATATATATATATATATATATATATATATATTTTTTTTTTTTATTTTTTTTAATTTATATATATTTATATATATTTATACTAGCAGCCCGTCCCAACGTTGTCCGGGAGCAATTATGGCTCAGGGCCCCCGCCCGCCCTGACGTTGTGTAACCTGCCCACCTCACTGGTCACGTCACTTTTTCCTGCTGTAATGCCCCGTTTGGTACCTGCCCACGTCACTTGCCACGTCACTTTTTCATCCTGTAATGCCCCGTTTGCTACCCGCTCCACTTTGTATGCTTTTGTCCCCTGCACACGTTTATTTTTCCTCCTGTTAACCTGCCATGTCACTGCCCACATCACTTTTTCCTCCTGTAATGCCCCGTTTCACTTTTTTGT
Source organism: Lissotriton helveticus (assembly GCF_964261635.1). Taxonomy (NCBI): domain Eukaryota; kingdom Metazoa; phylum Chordata; class Amphibia; order Caudata; family Salamandridae; genus Lissotriton; species Lissotriton helveticus. Next base: position 68,488,063 of record NC_136069.1, read on the forward strand.
CCTGTAATGGCCCGTTTGCTCCCCGCTCCACTTTGTACGCTTTTGTCACCTGCACATGTTTGTTTTTCCTCCTGTTAACCTGCCCACGTTACTTTTTCCTGCACACGTTAGTTTTTCCTCCGGTACCTGTGGCTCCCTCACCGCTCCTCCCATTTCTTTTTCCTCCTGTTAACCTGCCCACGTTACTTTTTCCTGCACACGTTTGTTTTTCCTCCTTTACCTGTGGCTCGCTCACCGCTCCTCCCGGCCGCCGCTCTTCCCTCACGTTGCTGACTGGTAACTCGGTGCCCTACTTCATCCGCCGCTGAGCGCTCCTCCCCGCAGCCGCTCCTCACTGTCTGCCCGCCGATCCGCTCCGCCTGTCCGCCGGTCATGTCCGCTGCTCCCCTGATCTCGGCCGCTCCTCATCACTGCTCCTCCCCGCGCTGATCTCCGCCGCTCCTCCCCGTGCTGATCTCCGCCGCTCCTGTACGCCGCTCCTCGCGTGTACGCCGCTCCTGATGTCAGCACACACGACGCGGCCGGCGCTACTTCAGAAGGGACTACTTTTTTTTTTACTTATATTTTTTAATAACGTATTTATTTTTAATTTATATAGCCTATGTCCATCTGCACACCCTGAGGATTACAACAATGTATCGGGTGTGTGGATTGGCGCTGTGGTTCCCGAGTTTACCTGGCTCAAAGGTTTGCGTTCTCTCTTTATAATAGTAGTATAGATATATGTAACAATTTCTTCACACAAGAAAAAAATAGGGTCCCGAAACGCGTTGGTTGGGTCTGTGCTTTGCGGACTTTAAATGATTCCAAAATAAATTAACTACTGCCTGTACCTGGTGGAGTGCGACACTACTTTTTTCCTGTGTGAAGAAATTGTTGCAAATATTTGCGGTTTGGTTCAACCGCGATGGCCACGCACCTTCAAGAGCGCCATGTAAACTGGAACACACTGAACTGACATGGGAAGATATATAAATATATATATATACACACATACACACACACGTATATATATATATATATATATATATATATATGCTCAAGCAAACTTTCAAAATTATGAAAGATAATGCACTCTGGGGTGTGCGAAAATCAACATGCGTTTATTTCATCAGGCTTCACCGGACAGGACACGTTTCGACTGCGCAGCAGCCTTTGTCTTTATATATATATATATATATATATATATCCAAGAAAGAAGTGACTCAAACAGATAGATTCACCAAAGAACAAAAATATATTTCCACTACAACGTTTCAGCTTCTGCCTTCCTCGGGTAGTTTCAAGATGGTAAGCTCAGTGGCTGCACAGATGACACAGATGAATTTTCAAAAAGCATCATGAGTGACGATTCCATTTGGAATGTGGAATCAATGCAGTCCTGAGAGTTCTTGAGATATGCAGTAATCAGGTTGTATTGTCAGTAATGTTCAGTCCATCTGGATGCAATGATTTAAACGGTACATCCAGAAGTTTTCCCTGGAGTCCTGTAGTTCTTCCTTTGAAACATGTTCCACGGGGAAAATCTTCAAATCTGATAGTGAATGATCCACAAGGTTAAAATGATTGGCTACAGGCTGGGCAATTTTCTTTTTAATTATTGCTGATTTGTGGTTCCTGAATCACTGTTTGGCCTACAAATTGTTTTTTACAGGTTTGCCGTTGGCACTGAATCACATAAATAATGCATGTTGAGTGACATGTAAGATGCTGCCTTATTGCATAGGTCCTTCTGGTAACATAACTAGTAACTGATGATGTTTGTAAAAGGTATTCACACGTGATGCACCTTTTAGAGTCACAGCAATGAACCCCTGCATTTGCTCGCACAATAAGAGATCGAAAATTTGGAGCTCTGCGGTAAGCAATGGCTGGCGGTTTTGGAAAAACCTTTTGCAATTTTTCACAAGTGGACAGTAAGGGAAATGTTTTTTGCATTATATTTCTGTAGTTGGGAGAAAAAAATCTCAGTAAATAATTGATTTTTGTTTTCAATATGGAATTACAGTGATATATAGGATGGCGGTAAAATGGCAATCTATAGACAGGCCTATAACTATTTATATATGAATGAATTTTATATTAATGCAGGCACAAGGTTAAGCCACGACATATCATTTAATTATAAGTATGCCTTTAATTTTTGTATCAAGTTCGGCATATATGTTAACCTTTGAGTTTATATATACTTTTGATAACCAATTGTTTATGTTGAAAGTTCAAAATGGCCATCACATTTACAATCATGTTTGAATGGTTTTAAAAACAGTCATTTTTTCTGTTTACAATCATGTGATGCAGTCTGCCAATTACGAACAAGAAGAATGAATTTAAGTAATTTTTGCATGAAGGGGAGCTAACATTGAGAAAGGCCAAGTCGGCAAAATGCGTTTGTCAGCAGAGGGTTGCACGTATGAATTAAAATTTCAGGTGGTGTAGAGCACTCTCTTTAAATGGAGCATTCAACACCACCACCAACACTCTAAATCTGCTCACCTCAAATGTTTGTTTTGCTAGCAGAGTTTTTAAGTATCTGATTAGCACAGCGCCATCCTTGCACAGCTAGAGAAGCGACAAAGCCCTTTTGCCATTTTCACAGCAAAGTCTTTAAGCAGAGGGATTAGCTACTGGTATCCACGCTGAGCTGAAAAATGACAAAGGCTTTTACCATTCCAAGCACAGTATTATGGTTTGGATTGGTTAAATACCATCCAAACCGACCTGGAATGAATAAAAGCAGCTACTGACGTGTGTTTCACACTTATTAGAGCTCACCAAAGGTCAAGAGCATCACTTTTATAGGGAGCACTCTATAGCAGTGGTGGCTGGCAGGAAATGGGGTGGCCGGGCAAGGAGTGGTGAAAAAAAAAATATTTAAAAAAATTACCTCTTCACGGCCACCATCTCTCCATCATTGCTTCTCATCCTGGTGAGTCTCGGAAGCAGGAAGCGCACAGGCTCCCCTAAACAAATTACAATGCTGCAATACAGTTGTGATTGCTCAGACGGGGACTCTGAACCTGTGCATGTTCACCGCCAGGTTGTGCATTAAAGCCAGGTGGGGAACATGCAAAGTGCGCATGACTGTTTGACCGGCCTGAGACGGCCAACCAAACCGTCATGTACACTTAGAGTGTGCTCACCACTCATTCCCCTGTGAACACACCCCGTCCACTCTAACCTAGCCCCGTAGCTACAGAGAAAATAAAATGATAGTAACGATGTTATTATCACTTTATTTTTCCTTTTTTCACTGCCCTGAGAGCAGTAGGGTGACGCTTCTCTGTCTTAGCTGCGTAGCTGCCGCTGCTCTATACCAACGTTTTGAAGCACAGTACCATCCACGCTTCACCTACTATGAGTCATGGTCCCTCAGCACACTCAACAATGGTAATAAATGGCATATTGCACTCTTTGCATGTGCATATATACTATTTTACACACAAACACACACACATGCACACACGCACCAACCCAAACTGAGACACGCTGTTGCGGAATGTGGTTTAGGTCGTGGCACGCTGGTCTTCTGCCTGTAGGTTGAAGAGCAATAGCTTTCAGTGTTACTTTTAAAACAGGTATTGGGTGTTTATACACGAAAATGTAACAGAACATTAGCATCCAAAATAATTAATAACTAGGCTTAACATACTGACACACAATTAGGCAAAGACATATGGAAGCTTAAGTCAGAGATCCATCAAAATTCATCATTCTATTAGACGTTGACAACTAATGCATAGGCACGGCTACAGCCTATACATTAATATGCATTTAAATTACAATAAATCACATACATTAGAGTGAATGCATGGTCATGCAATTTTTTACTGGTACATTAGTCCCTGAATTTATTTGATAATTAAGTATTCTCTATTATCCACTAAGGTATTGAGGATAATGCATTATGTAATATGCACAGTGATTAGGTGAGGCTCAATTAATAAATATTAGATTTGATTTAAACAGACTTGTGGATTTCCTTTAGGAATACCTCTTTTAATGTGTCTTGCATTTCATAAACACCATTTTTAGGTCGAGCCTGGGCAGCGCATGCGCTGCTCTGCAAAGCATGTTGTATTCAGGTATGGACTTGACGCGCCGCATATTTTCTGCCCATCTTTTCAATTGGCTCCTGTTACTGTCCTTTCTAAATTGTTGCTTTTGATTCATGAATTGGCCTAATAGTGCCTACTTAGTACAACCTTGTCTGCATTTGTAACCACCCATGAGGACTTGGACTTTTTGTTGTTACACGGTCTATTTTATCTACAGTCTGTGAGCACTACTTTCTTTAATGATTTTCCCCTATTGCAGGTATGACGTGCTTTCCAGCAAGGGGGCCTGTTTTGCCTCTGGGTGCCAAGCCACAGTGCGTGTCTTTACATGTTTATCACCAATAGCGGCCAACCTGCACTTTTTCATCTGCGTAACTTTTTTATTTCACTGAGGCGGCCATGCCCCTTTTGGCTTTTTTTTTTTGGCAGCGCAACACAGTGCTCCTCATTGCCGTCCCATGCCTGGGCAGCGCACAAACCTTTCATCATTAACAACACGGACGCCACGCTTAATATTTTAGCCGGCGTCCGCTTTTATAACTGTATTTTTGTGACCAGGAAACTAAGTAAACAATGGCGGCTGCACAGTCACCCAACTCTTATTAACCCTTTGCATGCTGATGACGGAACCGCTCCGTCATCAGCTGCGGGTGCGCTGTGCTGATGACGGAGCGGTTCCGTCATGGCCCGCCCGGCACGCCTGCGCGGCGCGAATTCCGCGCCTGCGCTGAGCGTTCTATTGAGCGGGGCGGGCCATGACGGAACCGCTCCGTCACAAGCACAGCGCAACCGACGCTGGTGACGGAGCGGTTCCGTCACCAGCATGCGCCCGCCGTATTTCCGCCCAGCCCCCTTAGCACTGCGGCGGAATAGCCGCCGCAGTGAAGGGGTTAAAAAATAGCCGCTTATCCGATTTTATAATAACAAGACGGAAGCTGCACTTTAGGTTGCAGCACGGTGCCCACTTTTCACTTGCTAACTGCTCCTCATCGCTCCCGCCCCTCCTATTTTCTTGCCATCGCTGGTTCTACTCTCTCCTCTATGCTGTTAAAAAGCAGAGCCCAGTGTTCAGGAGTAGCGTGCTGGTCCTTCTCCAAACCCCCTCCCCAGGGCCGGACTGAGAACCGAAACCGGCCCTGGCAAAGTGCTCGGCCGGCCCCCCCCACCCTCACCTCCCCTCCCCCGTGTTGTGGGTGCCGCCAAGCTCTTTGACATGGCCCGTTTTCGGCCCTGTAACAAAAACAGCCCCCAGGGGCCCAAAACCGGCCCCCCACCCGTGCGGCGCACCAGGTGATTGCCCGGTGCCCGCTACGGCCAGTCCGGCCCTGCCCCTCCCTCCATTCCATTCCTGCTTCCCGTCTTGCTGCACAAGTCACCGTGTAGACATAACAAGCATTTGCAATTCAATAGGTCTCGAATTTGCAAGATTTTGAGCTATTGGCATTGTAAATAACAATCCCTCTTATTTTTATGTTTTGAAAACCTGCAAGCAAAGACTAAAAGAAGAAAGTGCACATAAATAAAATGGCATTGTCATTTACAATGCCAATAGGTCAAAGTTTTGCAAATGCGAGACCTATTGCATTGGAAATGCTTGTTTAGTTTCGCTTCACTTATAGCATGATATGCAGTATTTCATTTTACTTTTTTTTGTTGCTTTATACAATATGAACTAACCTTTACGGCGAAGCACTGACAAGGCAGATATAATAAAAAAAGTACATATTTGTCTTTCCAAAAGGACATGATAAAAAAATTCTAGAGTTTGTGAAACAGAAAGATTTGCAAGATCGCTATATCATTTCTAGTTGGATATACCTTATGTTCCATGGTCATTTGCTTCTGCTGACTATCTGGTCAAACATGGTTTGGTCTTTTTCAATTGTATGGCACAGCTCTTAAATGTACGAATCTTTTTTATATAGTTCCTTTCTTTTGATGTATATTCAGTGTTTACTGTTTAATGGAAAGTGCCCACTTATATCACATGAGCACTGCAGAAAACTGCAAACTAAATTAAATAGACTAATGAAATACATTTTTCGATGAGCTACAGCTTGTACGTAACACTTGTACATTTAACATATACATAAGAGATATATGTAGGGTGAGCCAAATAGTAGCAATGGAGGTTCACTATTTCAGGGACAAGTTTAATACATTAATAACAAATGCAAATGGCCAATTGATCTTACATGAGAATGCATTGGAAAATTAGCAGGAGCTTTGTACATCTTTGCTTTAGCGAAGATAGGCTTCAACCAGACCATGTTTCGGCCTAAAAACAGCCGCTGAATGACAGCCAGGCAGAGTGCGGGATCAGTGGTACGTGGAATGAGTGAGAATTCACTTTAGTGTTGGAACAAGATAGACAGCCTGAGCTTCAGTTCCTTCTTGATGGAATCCTATACAGCGACACACCGTAAAGCACAATCTATCCGAGAAAGGGGCATAATGAGCATTGGCCATCTGTACCGACTTAACCACAAGGTTTATAGGTCACAACATCATATGCAAAAATATTGTCTGACAACAACAGTGTGTTCTAAGTATCATTTACAAAATCTGTCATCCATTAAGTACAGATCTTCTATTATTAATTCCAATGGGGCGATATTTGTGTAGAGGATACAATACTCATGTCTGATCATATTCTAACTACGCCCGCGAGGCATGAGGTCCCCCAGTTGTAAAGTTAAATGCACTCCAGAAGACCATGCAGCTCTTGTGCAGGAGGAAAACAACACATACTTAGGCCAGAACACACTAGGGAACATTAGTGTTAGAAACCCATTCAAAATGGACTTCATTAGTGAGGGAGGCTAGCACAAGTTGATGCTTGAAACAGCAGCACACATCATGCCCCACTCATGAGGATATTTGCATGGGGACATGCCAGGAGCTCCTTCTCTATTCAAAGCCACAGCACACCCTACACAACAGTTATTTGAGCAGGAAACGGTAGTCAACCCCTCAGCTTTGCAGGGCACGTGCCCTTATTATAAGGAGAAGCGTGGCTCAATGGTTAGAGCGGCAGACCCTGATGCAGAGGTCTGGCCCGGGACCAGGGTTCAATTCCTGCCTCAGCGGCTCTTGGACTCAATTTCCCCGGACCTGATAATTCTCGCCTCGGTGCCTAGTCTAATCATGGGTCCCACTCTGTGACTCTGGGCAATAGCTTGCTTAATCTCCACAACGGCCCCAGCAACACTGGGATGCCTGGCCTCACCTTGGGGGTGTCCAGGAGTGGACATTTCACAGGAAAGCCAGGAAGGGTTCCACAGCGGTATGAATACAGCGCTATGAGGCCTCCGGGTAGAAGGTGCTATATAAATACAAACACATTTACATACACATTTAAGTGTAACTGGGAAAAAAGCATGCACGTAAGCATGTGTTTTTATACGTATCAGTATTTTTACCATATCCGAGAACCACAGGAGGTCTATACAAGAGAAGAGGGAGCAATTTGGACAATGAGAGGACTACAGCAGAGTTTCCTCAAGATGGGTTCAGGAAGCCTGAATAGTTGGATCACTAACATAGTGGACAATATGGTCCTTGAACAGGAAGGTTTTCTAATGCGAGCTTGCTGAGGTCAGCCAGATGTGTAGCTAGGAAGCAAGATATCCTGGGCCTAGAGCGCGGTTAGGTTTGCCTCCTTGTTGCCTTCCTTTTTTGCACTTCTTGACTTGGAGCCTGGAGATATCCTGCTTTGAATTGAGATGTTGGCCTTCAATGATGGGACAATTGTCTGTCCAGTACAAAGGAACCTTGTATGTGATGCAGCTGATCTTGAGAATAGAGTCTTCTGAGGGCATTTTTGTAAACAGACTACCCTTATTAATAGGATGTCTAATAATCAATCACTAAGATAAGTCCTCTGTTCATCACCCTCCTGGGTAAGGCCCCTATTAATGAGTCAACCAGGTAAAGCCCCTATTAATGAGTTAGGCAAGTCCTCTACAAACCAATCACCTATGGAAGGCTTCTATGAATGAGCCACCTAGGTATGTTCTGTATTGATCAGTCATCTAGGTAAGGCTTCTTGATCAGCATCCTTAGTAGCGATACACATCATGATAAGTTAACAAGAAGTAGTTATTGAAAATCCCTGAAGCTGAGGTTAGCCAGAACGAAAAGTGTTTTACGTCCAAGCGCAGCCGACGTGACCTTCTCAAAGCTTGAGACATCTAAAATAAAGATTTCCTCTTTTCCACAAACAGCGTATAAAACCTCTGCTTCAAGAAAACAAAAAGGAACAATATTTGATTTTGTTTGCTTTGTCTCAGAGGATCCTTGACTTTTTCTGCTCAGAGGTCCAATAATGAAAAAAGAGGAACAGGTAGAAGCAGACCTCCAGGATGGATGAGATGGAGGGATGAAGGATGCTGTCACCCATTCAGCTATGGAGATGTATACATTGAATGTGCCCAAAAGTGCACAAGGAAAATGTATTGCAAAGAAATCACTATACAACTCAGCACCATTTCAAACATAATATTAAGCTCTTGAAAAATACCAAGAGTGAATCTATTTCTCACTGAAATAGGAAGATCTTTTAATTGAATTGATTTTAGAAAATAAACAAATTTATTGTTCAAAACAAATTTAAAACTTGGATAAAATTATCTGTTTTGAACAAAAACAAATGCATGCATAACAAAGAAAAGCTATTTTCAAATGTAAATCAAAAGAATACATTTTTTAAATTTGAAATGTGAACAATCGGTGACATTGCCAGGTTTTTAACGCAATTCCTAATAAAAAACTATTTATCCAGACTGGATTTGAAGTCTCCACTTGATCTAAAGTGGCTTGTACTCTGTTTTCTGAAGGTACTCAAGAATTCTAAGAAAGAGATCTGGTTTCAATCATATTGAAGGTGGAGAAAGGAACTCACTCATTCATTCATTCAAAACTCTGTATTCGATCTATGTACAAACAGATCATAAAAGCACTCAACTTCCTCACTTGTATTCTTGTTCTAGAGGAAATCTGTTAAATTGGTTTGGCTTTACATTTACAAAAGGTAATCCAGTGGCTCGGTGATGATGCAGAGGGTTGTCAGAAATCTAAGAGTGTTCAAAGAGATGTCCCATAACCTGAAAAGAGTAAAATAAGGCTTGTAATGACCAGCACAGCCCATCCGCAGCATTGCCACAAATGCACACTACCCAAAGAGTATCAGAAGCCCAACCCGGCCCACCCGCCAATGGACTTGCTCAGCCAACACGCAGAACTACTACAGCTGAACTCACTGTCACCACAGGAACTGCTGCAGCATACCCGCCCTCAAATTCTCAATAACTACCACACCACGGGCAGCCTACCAGAAATGCTTACGATAACCTTCCACCAGCCAACAACAATGCAATCCCTTTGGGTGTCCTGGATGTGAGCGAGGTACATTTGAAACCCGCCCAAATGTAGAATTTAGCATTCCACCTCAGAAGATGCCCATTGTCCACTAAAAATGGATGGGCCTCTTCAGTAAGTCCTTGGTCCACAGACACACCTTCAATGCATAAGCCAAACCAGGATATCATGTGGCTACTCCCAAGGAAGGGTCGCTCAGAGATATCACGAATAAGAACGCTCCCACTGGGACATACAATCGAATCACAAAAACAGAGAGGATAAGTGATAGGATGTCGTGGTAACATTAGTACCTTCCATAGTAATTGTTGGCACAACACACTTATTGTGCGAATGTCTGCATACTGCACTCTACAGCAGAACAACTCATTTTTCACATCACTAATATATCAGCTCCAGAATACAGCTCCATTTTTCTGGAGGAAGTCCCCAATTTGATATTACACGTGCAGTTCTGAAAACTCCAAAAACTAGAACTTACATCGGTGAGTTGACAGTCCATATTTAAAACCAGGTAAGGAATTGAACAGGTTGATTTGCTTACCAAAGAGCATAAGTCCAGGCCATTCCATGCAGAAATTACATTAAAACATATCAGTCAGATTTGTAACAGGGTAAGTTGACCCATCTCAGGTAGGTGAAACTGAAATCTGGGTCAATGTCTTCAAACAAGAGTTTGAAGAGAGCACTGGCTGCATGGAGATGAGAGTACCACAGCCTGGGTCACTGTCTAAGGCAGAGAAGACATGGTGCAAGAGGAACAGGCAGAGCGAATAAAAGGCTGTAAAAAACCCTAAACGACTGAGCTACTATGAGATGATAAATCCAACAAATAAAACCCACCACCTCACAAACCCTAAGGATTAGCCCTTGGGTCTCCCGGTGACACTGCAAGAACCTCCTGACGCTGTTTGAGGCAGGAATATAAAACTTCCAGGAGTCTATTCCACACAATCCTGTGCCCTAAACATACCTGTCTGCTGGCTTCTCTTTCTTCCCTTAAAATGGCAGGAAAAGATTAAGGTCCTTATTTAGATTTTGGGGGATGATATACTCTATCACAAATGTTGCAGATATGCACCCACCATGTTACAAGGGCAGCATAGCCTATGGTAGACAGAATAATTGCCAGGGTCTCCTAAGCTATATATAAGGCACTACATATTGAGGATTGTGAAGAACAAAAATCAAAACCTCATAAAACACTACTTGTGGTCCAGCTCTTGAAGTAACCAATGGTAAATTTACACAATTTGAGGAGCCACTGACCTATGTCTTCCTGCTCTCAGCAGGTTCTCAGGAGAAGAGATGACAAGTCACCTGCAAACATAAAGGAAAGCTGAGTTCATGCTGAAGAGGAGAACAGAGATTGTTCTGCAAAACCTCAGGGAAGACCTCATCTCAACGGATGGAGGCAAGCGAGCTGCTGCCCTACTCCTCCACGCCTCAGCAGCCTGCAGTATATTGTAGGCCATGGGATGCTGCAGAAAAGGCTCGCAGACCAGACGATGACACCCGATGAGACCTTAAGAGTGGGCATGACACTAGGGCACCCCCCCCATAAAGCCAGCAAGCACCCGTTGGATAAAGGGAAAACCATATTTACAATGCGAGTTGTACACTGCAGTGCCTTTACCACGCATTTATTACCATGCAGATTTCTATCACGTATGGGCCTTTACCACAAATGACTTTACCAAGCATTTGAGGTAAGTGTGGGGGTCATCTATATCTACACAAACATATATCTAAACTTACCTTACTAATACTTACCTTAGATTAATAATGTGTGGTAATGGCATGCGAGGTAAAAGCACATGAGTGCTAATAAAGGCGGGGTAAACAATGCATTGTAAAGGCATGTGATGTTTTTACCTGCATTGTTCCATCATACAACCTGGACAAAGCCAGACATGATGAATCCAAAAAAGAACAGACAAGAATATAAGCTTACATGAGTGGCAAAAGGCATTCTAAAAAGCAAGATGTTGGAAGGGAGCCATGAAGTCCTTCAGTTTTACTAGAAGCGATCAGAATGTTGAACCCAAGAAGTGGTAATCGTCAACATGTGAAAAGAAAAACTGTGCCCAAGCTTCAATGCGCCCAGCACACACCATGGTGTAAACCAGTAGTGGAGCAGCGCACATCCTCAGTCGGTTTGCAGCAAAAGCTGGACTTAGGTATAAGCCAGGGGAGTCCAACCGAAGGACATGGGGGCTCTAGCTAGGCCAGAAGTTCAGGACAGTAACTCATGATTCGCATTTAGATTCAGGGATGTCCTTAACATTGTGCATGGCTCTGGTCCTCAGGGACACCTTGGGCACCTCTTCCGTAAGCCACAAACCTGTGTTTTTAACTGTCGGTTTCAATATTGAAAAGTTCTGAGCATATCTCTATCGCAGAGCCACATCGAAGAAGAGCTGAACTATGAAATGCACAATTATATACTAATTCTTTGGCACCGAAGTTGAAAAGAAAGAAACTGATATATATATATATATATATCTGGTTACCCCAAGAAACCGAGAGCAGTTGTCACCATTCATTTTGATGGGTTTTATAAAGACCTGTTATCTTTAACCCACTTGAAAGCTCCAACCACCCTCACGGGATGCAGATATCAGGAGTCCCAGGAATGTCTCGGGTAGCACACCATCATCTGAACCCTTTCTAGCTGGCGATAAAATGTGCATTACCTCCTCGTAAGTCTTCCTCACCACATGACTAGCGAAGTGAGCTTCAGCTCCACACCAGAACCCTCCAAAGCAATAAAGTCAGCCTCCCATGCCTCCCATCCCTTCCCAACGTGACCGACCCATTACACCCTTGGCCTCTATAAGAGGTGGGCCGGCCCAACCCTCCAGCTTGTTCTTTTAGTTCTGCGCTGACTCTCCGTGGCTCGTTCAGGTGTGTTCCTGCTTTAGCAGGTAGCTTGGGTCCCTGGGTGGAGGCCCTGCTCTAGCGGGCCCATGGGCGTGGGCATACGCCCCCTTCCTTCCCCCGTTTCCACTTGCTTGAGGGCGGCGGTTAGGCCCTACTGTAACGAGCCACAGGTTAATAGGGGTGGCCGTGGGGTGTAGGGCTCTGACTTCTTGGCCCGTCTTGTCCCCTGCATCCGTGGAGGCATCCAACCTGGTTAACGGGGGTACGGTTGCATTTTCCCCCATCTGGTTAGCAGCAAATATTATAGGGGGCTGGTGGACACACCTTACCAACAACTAACTAACCAACCAACTTAAGGAACCAGTCAAAATAAAAAAGACACGCCTGTTCCTGTTTAAAAAGAATTGTATGCAAGCATCTTTAACTTGAGAAATTGGAGCAAATTAAGTAAGGCTGTGTCATTGGCAGTGCTTATACATAAACAGCTGTACATCCTGATGAAACTTCATATGAAATTAGAGAAATAGACAAGCAGCTGCTTCTTGATGAGTGAGGTGTCCAAGGTCACTTTAAATGGTGGAAAAATGGATTTGGGTCATTATGGCAGCTGGTGCCAGATGGAATTTAATGGGATGTGACTGGAGGTGTATGATGCTTACTGGACCCGCATTACCATAAAACTGATCGATGTCTCCACAGAGGCTTCCATGTAAATTCGACATTTCAGCATCTCATCTGAACAATATCATGAGGAATACGCTGCATTGGCACGGTTAGGAGAGGGACTGGCACGGGCACCAATCTCAGCCTTCAATGGGATCCAACTGGGTGTATCTTCTGAATGGGATCGCGGGCAGGACTCTATGAAGGTCAGTATTCCAGTCGAGCGGCTTTTACCTCGGTTTGAGGGACCGATCCGCCGGATGGGTTATCTCGGAGAGGTATCTTTGTAAAGATATAATGTTCAACAGTGTAGTTTCCACAGGGTACATTGTCGGAGCTCTTGGACCCTTGGAGCGCCATAGGAACATCTGGATGTAACATCTGGGAGGGGAAAGGTCATTGACTCCCAAGAACCAGGAATGTTTCATTCCCCACAACCCACCATGTGAAACTGGGATGGTCTTTCATAATGACGAGCCAGAATATGGTAACCACGAGGCTTCCCAAACATTCATGGCACGAATACTACAATTAAATAACCCGCTTAAGGATGACCACATAAAACAAGGGTTAAAAAGACACCATTGGCTACCAGTGGAAGATAGAATTAATTTCAGATCTTTTTGACCTGTACACAAAACATGCTAGAATTAAAATCTGGAGTGCATGCAGCTTCTGGCCACCCATTACATCACAGCCAGAGATTTCCAATACGTTTCGGCACAGCAAATTACTCAAAAAACCTTCAAGAGACTACGCAACACATATACTGATCACTCAAAGTTCAAGGCCCAAAGCTCACTGAACCCGACCTTGCAGGACGAGCCCAACTATGCTTCAGGAAACTCCCAAAAACCTGATTTGTCCAGAATGATCCCTTCATACTCTGATTAGATAGTACGGGACTATTTGCTCCTTCACTTCCTGAAGCTGAGTTAGGGCCACGCCCTACACCGTGGACCAGGATTTTAAGGCTTCCCAGTGCAATCTGGAAAAAATGGATGTATGACGTTTCAACGCAAGCTTTTACAACGCATGCCATTACGACGCAGGTTTTACAACGCAAGTCGTTACAACGACTTGCGTTGGGGGGTGCTGGATAGTGAATAGTTTAATTTACTATTCCAACTCCAGTCCCCATGGATAGTAGGGAAGGTGTTGGATAGTAATTAAACTATTCCCTATCCTAGAGCGCCCCCCAGCGCAATGAGTTGTAATAACTTGCGTTGAAAAAGTTGCATCGTAATGGTAGTGCGTTGTAAAAGTTGCGTCGTAAAGGATGTTCCCCGGAAAAATGATGCTATAGTGAAAACCCAGGTGCAAGTGAAAATGAGTGGTAAGATTTCAGAGAGATTTGTTGCAAGCAGAATGTGTACAGTTAGTTCTATCGGCTACTTGATCCGTGTTGGAGGCAGCATGTATCCTGTTGATTGTGGAAATCAACTGTCCTGTCAGGGAGCATATTATACATGTGGAAACTGCTTTACATACCATGTGTGTCAAGTGCACGTTCACAGCTTGGGGCATCTTGGCAATGAACGAGCATCTTAATTGTCACCTAACTCAAGGGTATTCATTTTACCAAAATCAGAAGAATGAAAGGCTGAGTGGGCCCATAGGTATAAGAGCCTGTGACGAGAAAGTGAAACAGAAATCCCTGGAGTGGGTGCATTAACCCACCAAGGCACCACACCCAGGGGCATATCATCAAGGCCATGTGATAATTATCGCTCACTGCTCTTAGCCGGCCAACTCTGAATTTTAACGCGGAGATAGCATGCTTTTGTGCGATTATCGCTGGAAATACAGCAATAATCGCACAAGGTTTGGTGAAAGCTTGCTGATAGGGCAAGACATACTAAGCCATGATATCCACCTTACATAGGATATCATGGCTAAGCCAGTCTTGGAGCAGGCGTAAGGGAAGTAGCGATAACAGAGGTTATCGCTACTTTGCTTGTTGCTCTGCAGGTTAGCGTGCCCATTGATAATTGGAGTTTATGTCAGTTATGTCAGGGCAGGAACGCCCACTTTGCATCTCATTAGAGATGCAAAGATGGGCGTTGGGAGCAAGGACGATAATGCAAGGATTCACGCAACAGCTTGACCTTGCTGATTAGGCGATCAAATTATCGCCGCTAAAGCAATGATAATTTTATCTCCGGGGCTTGATGATATGCCCCCCAGTGTGTTACTGCTACTACTAACAACAGGGTTGTGTGAGTCAACACACGAAAATACCACATTACAGCTCCTGATTTAGCTATCACGACACCCTTACAGTACATGTGTTCAGGTGTCAGTTCTTATGCAAATGATAGGGTACCCTGCTAGAAATGACAAGCTGTTCTGATCTGAGATGGTTAAAAGTCTGAAAAGGTTCCCTTTTCTTGGAAACATTCAGTCTTGCTATCCAGGAACAGCTCCAGACAGCAGCTGTGCAGCGCGAAGAGCTGTTTGTAAAGCAGCCATGGAAATCAGAGGCAGGGAGGGAGAAGTGCTGAAGCGGAGCATGGCCGCCAAGGTCTTCGAGGTTGGTAAAGTCCTGCACCTGAGGGGTGTTGAGTCCACTTCTTAGGGAGGCTCCCTTTCCTTCCAGCTTCGTCCAGTAATGTGTGTGCACCCTGCAGAGGGCATCAGAGGTATCCCAATCCAAGATGGAACCTGGGCGCAACCACACATGCATGCAGGGAGATTGTGGAGGAATGATGACTACCTACAATGTGCAACAACATGGTATCTGCTACTGCGCATGCGGCTGCGCAGCATTGTACCCAAAGGACTTCATAGCTACCATCACCAAGCGTGAGCTGGTGGCACGGTGTTTTGTGGGGACAGCCATGCATGGCGCATTACCTTCCCATTGTGCCACGGCCTGATGCTCATCTGCAGTACGTCAGGACATGGTAGCATCTCAGAAGCGTTGCTGCATTGAGAGCGTACGCTTCAAAAGTGGTAACTACACTGCGGGGCAGAACTCTCCATCCATGACAGGCTCTGACACGTCACATACACCAAGGGGTCGATTCCGATTCGGGGAAAAAAGCGTCCGTCCGAATCGTATCCTGAGCCCTCTCCGTACGAATAGTACACGTCCGTCCGAATCGCATAGTACGATCCGTATCTCGTCAATCCGTCCGAATCATGCGAATTGCAAGGCTGGAAACCGTATGAAACGGACCTTCACAGTGAACCGTACGATTCGTAAACATGCCGTATGACCCGACGAGTACGATCCGGCCCGGGGTATGAGGACGCGATTCGTACGGTCCACGTCAGGTAAGGGCGATTCGTACGGACTACCACACAATCACATACATACCGTACGGTGCGTACACCCTATGATCACAGGAGTACTGTGCATACCCCTGCGATAATGGGGTGTAAGCACTGTACCCCATGATTGCAGGGTGTACGCACCGTACACCCTGCGATCATGGGGTACGGTGCGTACACCCCATGATCATGGGGTGCAGTGCATACACCCCATGATCACAGGGGTACGCACCGTACCCCTGCAGACATGGGGTTTATGCACCGTACCCGGGGGGGGGGGGGGGCGTACTGTACCTGTTTTGAGGCGTACTCTGCTTCTTCGGATGTTTTGGGCTCCCGTAAAAAAGCGTTGTACGGTGCGTACCAGACACAAATCGTACTTGCTGGGTCGGGGAAACCTGCTTCGAACCATACGGATGTAGCGTACAGCGGGTCCTGAGGGATAATTGTGCAGAGATTAAAGTCGTATGGTCTTTGTACGATTCGTACGGAGTCCTGCTCCTCTTACGAATCGTACTTCATCGTACGTACGGGGAGGTCGCAGGGTACGCATCGTACGGGAAAAAACGCTCCGTGCGGCTATTCGGAGTGGTTTTTCCCGAATCTCCTGCCAGGTATGCCGCAAGCATGGACTCATGATTGCGGCATACCTGGCAGGAGATTTTTTAATTCCGGCTATGCTATTCAATGCCACAAATAAAACAATTATAAATAAAAAGGAAATAAAAGAGTTGTGAACCATATCAATAACAATAAGGTAATTAAGGATTTTTTAAACTTTGAGTTTGGGAAAATTGGAAAACCTGTTGGGTCACTACCAGAAGCATAAACAGTTCTGGACATGCAGTGATCCAAACTGTGCTACCACCATAATCGCTGCAATAGAAGTGGTCCATGTGATCTAGTATCGAGAAGATTTTGAGATACTTCCCATCCAAGGTTATTGACCTGTAGAAACCATGATTGTTGGAACACACCTATAACAAGCCTGAAGAATGAGGTTGAACCTGTGTTAACCCTCCGAAACGCGTAGTTTTTTGGCCTACGTTTATCAAACATGTTCCTATGAAATTTATTGTGCACTGTATTATTTTATGTTATTGATGATGAACTAATGTACTGTTGTTCAGCCACATTAACTGATTTTGTTTACATTGTAATTTTTAAGCTGTTTGTTTTTAATGTGCAATATTTATGTGTTAAAAATGTTTTTTTAATGATATAATTGCATCTGATGCAAACCAACCTAATAAACTCCTTTGGGAAATATTTTTTATAAAATCATATTGAAAACTTTTTTTCTGGCACCTGAACACATTGACCCACTGTGTAATGAATGCAAGTTATGTTATGTTATGTTAATTTCGATTTATATAGCGCCAAATCACCGACAGGTCTCTTAGCGCTTGCTTTGGGAACCCATCCTGGCTTTCCCTGCGAGATTACCCCTACTGGGCATCCCCAAGGTGAAGACCAGGCATCCCGCCGCGGGGGGCCGTAGTGGAGATTAAGCAAGCTATTGCCCAGAGCTGCAGAGTGTGAACCCATGATTCGAGTAGGCACTGAGGCAAGAATTATCGAGTCCGTGGACATTTGGGCTCAAGACCCTGCCGCGTCGGGAATTGAACCCTGGTCCCGGGTCTGACCTCTGCATCAGGGTCTGCCTCCTCTAACCAGTGAGCCATACTTCTCCGCAAGTAAGGTGTGAGTGAAGTTTGTATGCTGGTTGTATAGTTGGTATGCTAAAGGAAAACCCCAAAGGGAATTGTTTCTAGACTTTAACGTCTTGTGTGGTGTCCTATCCCTTTGGTGTGTTGGACCCCTCTCTTTTTAGTTGAGACACAAGGTAGTCATGCATGAGGAGATGCTTGTAACATTCATCTGCTTGAACCCCTTGTGTACAGGCACGGTTTGTTGTATTTGTGTAAGGAAGGGCAGCTGTTTATGTGCATTCTATATGGTTTATGTGTATGCTGCTTGCAAATGACTCTCCCATGGTTCCTTCCACAGCATCTTGCATATGATCTTCTGGGTCAGTGACACACCTCTGTAGGCTACAAGCATGTCCCGCCTTCACGCTCCATGTGACGTATGCCCTTCCAGCCCTTTGGGTTTGCCATCGCTAGACCCTCGCGTGCGGAGTGTAATATATGACCGGCTGATTCTGCCTGTTCGGGCTGTGCCTGCGTACCCATACTTCAGTACCTACTTACAGCTCATGCATAGTTTAACCCCATATGTGACCGCATGACCATGGTTTAGGTGTACATTTGTAGGTAGCCATCACCAAAGAGAAACTGCAATAGGAGCACCTGGATGATCCCTCATTAATTCAGTCATCAATGTGGAGTCTTAGGATTACCAAAAGCTTTGGGTAGGTTTGGAAAACAGTGACCTTTGGTGGCCAGCTTTGGTCTCCATGAGACAACCATGTCTGGGGCTTCTGTGTTGGACAATGTAAGAGCCATCTTTATTCACGCTGAAGTAGGAGAACATAAGGGCAACCCTGGATACCCTCACGGGTGACAAGAAGTGCTTTATAAATCTACTGATTCATTGATTGAACCCAATAACCCCTTGTGAGCTTGAGTTTCTCCTCCCTGAAACTTTGTATTAAATGTCTACCAAATACCTGAAGTGGCTACTTATTGACATACAATGGGGTTTAAACTTTGTAACTCAAAGCATTGGCCTGAGGATGGTCCCACATATTAAGTATAACCGAGCCGACACGTCTCCGCTTCCTCAGTAACAAGGCTGTGTCTATCATCATTTGCGTGATTGTTCACCAACAGACTTACTATAAGGCTAGTTCTCTGCAAAAGTGTTGTAACCCTTATTGCAGAGTTTGCTTCCACAAATCAGTCGGGGTCACATTGGTGTAGTATGCAAGAATACCTCATAGCTGGCCTTCCATGATCAATTCGCCTCTACAGCTGCTATACCTCTCTGCTATACAGCAAGATGCATCATCATCCCCAGCGGTAGTGTCATATCCCCTGCACCTGTAAAGCGCCCTGTAGTATCATATGCTTCATATACGCCTGTCGAGCACTTTGCAGCTCCCCGTGTCCACACTAGAGAAGGCGCAACAATGCATAATTACACGCAACTCCTTTTGTGGCTCCATAAATAACTCTCCATTTTGCATGTTATTCGGACCCAGATCCACCTCTCACACAGCATCAGTTTGGAACCTCAGCAACTGATCAAATGGGGATATTTTAAAAAGATTTCCTTAGGCCTCAAGCACTGGAGTGCGATATACACACACACACATAACACACACACACATAACACACACACACACACAAAACACACACAAACACAATGGCCCTACAGTTCCTGTGGAAGTAGTTCCTGGGATGAGTGGAAGGGTAACCAGGGATTGGAGTGCCTTGTGCTTGTTGATGCTCACTATGTTGTGAAGTCCCTAGAATGTGTCCGTCCATCAGTGTCTTTTGATGTGTCCTGCTCCTCTCATTTGTGGATTGCTTGTGCACCACACCGATCTGGAATCGCTTGCTTAGGCCTAGTATGAGCATGTTCTCTGTGACCCCAACAACACTCTAGGAGCTGGTACCTGGATACTAAAGTAAAGGACATTCTGGAAGGTCATTTCGATGAATCCATTAAAACAGATACTCAAACTAATGAGCTGCCCCAGTGAAGCCAACATCACATTAAAATGTTTCAAGAGATCCAAGGCTTTCTGGCAGAGAAGGACTTGGCAACTGTGGAGGTACCAATAGAAGACAGGGACGTTCGTTCGCATTGAATTAACAATAATGGGCACTGCAAGGTCCTTGCAATCCTGCGGCACGCGTAGTAGCCATAACAAAGGGCGAGATGTGCCATTCGTATTCGCAAACCAGGGATGGGCAGATTGCACATCGACTTGTTTGCGATCGTATATACTGATAGATTGAACTGCAAATTGTACATTCCTGGGGAGAAGAGGGTGCAAACCAACCTACCTAATGAATAATAACTAGAGTGCAAATGCAGGAATGGAGGCCTGCAGGACAGCAGACATCTGTCCCTCCCTCTGCAATCCCAAATGCCAAACATGCTTCATTTTAAAACCATGCTGCGGCAACAAATGATGGACGGAATGCTGAATAAATGAAACATTCTCCCCAGTCAAGAGATCTGGGTTAAATCCATTGTCCTTTTACTCACTGCGCCACTCCAGTTTGGACCCGTCCATATGCAAATCAGTCTTGACCCTGCTCCTCATGGGAACAGTCCATCCGGAACTGCCAAGCCAGGACCTGCCTGGACCAGAACAAGCATCTTGGGACCGGTTTTAGGGTTTAACCACTCATCAGCCAGGATAGCTTGACTCCAGTGGCATGGAAAGCACGGGACCCATGTCTGGGCATACCCTGCCGGCTTAGGAAGAACATAGCAAACACAATAAGATGATGGACGGAGCACCGTAACTTTTCAGACACTCATCTCCAGTCACTATTAGATCTGGGTTAAATCCATCATTTTTAAGCTCACTTCGCCACCCTTAGTTCAGATGTAGCCATATGCAAATCAGTCTTGACCCTGCTCCTCATGGGAACAGTTTAGCCCGAACTGCCAAGCCAGGTCCTCCCTGAACCGGAAACAAGTCACTAAAGGGACAGATGCTGTTGTTTCACAAAATGTTTGCCATTTGTGAAGATAATGAGGAAGCAGGCAGTGGTCCTCTGCAACACTGCCTGGGCCTCCTACATCTGCCAACATGATTCCTACAGAGAATCAGTCCCTACCACAACTCCTCCTTCTATTTGCGATTCAGTAAGTGTCTCAAAAGTCCTTTTTTGACTAGTAAAATGGCTTTTGTGCAGTGTAAAATGCCCTTTTGCAGCTTCAAACCCACACACAAGCATTTATGAGTATGAGAAGTAGAACTACATGAGTACGTTTTTACAGACTCTTACATTCTTTTGTGAATTGGGTCCAAAACATCCAGCCCCTATTAATAAAAGCATAAAAATGGTGGTAGAGTCATCTTTAATGGTGCTAATTACACATTAATGTTCCCTGAGTATTTCTTTTTTAGTCCCATCTGATGTTTAGGGCTGATTCACAAAGACATGTAAGAGTATGTGATAGAATACTACAGGAGCCCCAAATTACATCCTCCAAAAGGCCATTGTGACTTGACCTAAGTGGCTTTGAAAATCCCAGGTTTGTGGACACAGAGGTGACCTGCACCTCTAGCTTTAGGATGTGATTGTCTTCTCAAGGTCCTTCTATCTCTAACTCAACTTTTCGTTATCTGTATGGGAGGTAATCTAGGAGGACCTAAAAAATACCCTTTATTTTCCACGTATTGAACAACTCAATCAACATCTACTCATAGTGGTATTCCTTTGAGGAGCATCTCCTACCGCTGCCTGATGTTCTTTGCGTGTGCTTCTGTTAGGATCTCTCTCTGAGGATCCCAAGCTGCCAACTCTAGCCAGACATACTCCCTTGATGAACGAACCCACTTGAACCGGCGAATAACTACGCGCACATCCGGCGCATGCCTCTGCCCCTCCTACCAACTCGTTCATGGTCAAGTCATTTGATTAGGCTACAACCCATGCCTTGGACTTAGGTCACTGCTTTCTGTGGCACTCTGGAGTTACTCTAACCACTGCATGGCCTGGTTGCATTACTTCTCGTTCATCTTTAGTGAGCAAAAAACCCATAACGTAAGCTCCACGCTATTCACAAAACATGTTTCTCTATTGTCTTGAACTTCTGAGCCGTTCACTCCCATTGCGCCTCATGGTGCTTTATTAATGGCAAACCACTGAATGCTTTTACCTGGTATCAATCCTGAAGTTTGTAAATTCCCTTATACTGAATGCTGAGCAGTCTTAACTATTCAGCTCCAATCACAGCATTGATGGATGGAAACAGGGACATTATCATGGGATATCGGCCTATTTCCCATGTTACACATACTGAGCCAGAGACACAGTCAGAAACATTCTTGCTGGGAGGACCAGAAGAGGTCTAGACACCTTGGGCCCGATTCACAAAAGTAATCTGAGACAAAATCCTAACTTTACGACTTTCGGTATTCACAAAAGGCATTTAGAAGTAGTAAAGTTAGGATTCCCAATAGTAGTAGTAAAGTTAGGATTCCTAACTTTACTACTACTAAATGCCTTTTGTGAATACCGAAAGTCATAAATTTAGGATTTTGTCTCAGTTTAGTAGTAGTAAAGTTAGGAATCCTAACTTTACAACTACTAAATGCCTTATGTGAATACTGAAAGTCGTAAAGTTAGCATTTTGTCTCAGATTACTTTTGTGAATCGGGCCCCTCCTTTCGTTATTCGCAAAAGGCATTTAGAAGTAGTAAAGTTAGGATTCCTAACTTTACTACTACTAAATGCCTTTTGTGAATACCGAAAGTCGTAAAGTTAGGATTTTGTCTCAGATTACTTTTGTGAATCGGGCCCCTCCTTCTTAAATTAAAAAAAAGTTAACATTAACTGTGCACTGTTGCCAAATGTATTAAATGAGCAACGCAAGCTGACAGTCGGCGTGGTGCGACATTAGAATGTGTACTTTGAGATAGAAGAAGCAGCAGCAGCAAACACTGTGAGAGACACATTCTGATTGGCTGGTGGAGTATTAACATGTCACATGACTTGGAGTTCTAGAAAGTATGCATTTCCTGCCAGTTAGAGCCCTACTGCTGCAGAAGCTGATTGGTCAGCGCAGCCTAACTTCATAATGAGTAGTTTGAGATGAGCTAAGAAGCAGCAGCAAAAGCTGTGGGACTCACATTCTGATTGGTTGGTAGAATATTATCACATCATGTGACTTAGAGCTGTAGAAAGCATTCATTTCCTGACAGTTAGGTCTTTCTTCTGTTTCAGCTGACTGTCCAGCCCAGTCTGACATGATAACGAGTACTTTGCGGTGAGCTTAGAAGTATCAGCAAAAGCTTCAGACTGGCTCGATGACTATTATTACAAAACAAGATTTAGAATTGTAAAAAGTGGGCATTTCCTACAGGTTAGGGCCCTTCCTCCTTATGAGTAGATTGGCTAACACAGCCGGAGCATAATATGGAATCCTCTCAACGGTAAATAAAAATATCTTCAACCAAAAACAAAATACATATGAAATGTGTTCAAAGTTCAGCTGGATAACTATTCGAAGCCATCATTTTTCCACCTCTAGAAGTGATTTGTTCAGGCAAAGATGTAGACTTAAGTGGAGGGTGCACTGAAACCTGGAACAATAACAGAAAATACAAAATCAGAAACTCCCGGTTGGCCAGAGACCTCTTGCTCCAACCTGCACGCTTTTGGAGGAAAAAACGTACAATCGGGCCTTCCCCAGGGTTGCTCCAAGAATATGGGACTCTGTCCCACCTGCCATCAGAAGAATCCCCTCTCTGGCTCACTTCAAAAAGGATGCCAAAACCTTCCTGATTGGTAAATTTCTCGCTTAACCTCAGCCTTATCCACCACTATGGCCCTGATCTTTGGCTGCCTACTGCCTCCTTTCGGATTACCTAATCACCCCAGCAAGAACTCTGGGAACTTATCTCCAGTAATTGTAAATGTAACCTGTACATCTATTGCCTTGCTTTTAATAACCGTGAATGTAATCTGTAAATACGTGCCATATCTCTCGGATGTATCCTGCCCCCCCCCCCCATCCCCCTTCTACCCGATCCTTTATCTGGTGATGCTAAGCCTGTCTATTCAATTCTTTGTTTTCCTGTAAAGCGCTCTGATACCCTAACCGGTCAAGTTTGCGCTCTATAAAATACAAAAATAAATACATAAATAAACAAACAGATTGCTACTGTAGCCTGATCATATGTTTGGAGGCTGCGTATGGAAACA
This sequence comes from Lissotriton helveticus, assembly GCF_964261635.1. NCBI lineage: Eukaryota > Metazoa > Chordata > Amphibia > Caudata > Salamandridae > Lissotriton > Lissotriton helveticus. The sequence continues at coordinate 68,512,181 of NC_136069.1, forward strand.
TACCTCTGGGAGGAGTATTTCTGGACCCATTAATGAGAGGCGACTAGTCATTCACTTGCTATGTCATCGTTCCTTTATGAATCAAATAGGGATGGCCTGAGTCAGGCCAAACTATACCCTCAATCAACTCTACTCCCTCTGTACAATATCATAGGACAAAATCCAGACAGAGGAGCCGCTGGGCTGATTGGATGCAATTTTGTGAAACTCCAAGCAGCGCCAACAGGGGCGGATCTAGGCTCATGGCGGCCCTGGGCAGGGAGCGTAGGTAGGGGACCCCGGAAGAGGGCCCCGGAAGAGGGCCCTGGAAGAGGAGGCCCCGGAAGAGGTGCGGAGGCCAGTGAAGTGGGGGCGGGGGGGGGTCAGGGTGTTTGGAAGTGGAACAGAGCCAAAGGCCGCCAAATCCCTGCCACTGGGGCCGCCACGAAAATATGTATCCATCCTCAGAGGATTATTATAGTAAGGATATATGGCGTGGTGGCCCCTGGGGTTTGGCGGCCCCATTGCAGGTGCACAGCTTGCACATGCCTAAGGCCGGCCCTGACACCAACCCGCACTAGCGTAGCGCCTTCAAACGACACATCTGACAACACAGAGTCCAACAGACGGAGTCAGGACAGATTTGGCCAGAAGTTCTACGATTATGCTGGTCGCAAAAAGGGGTTGCAATTTGTGACCAGTATTTTTGGACCCACACAGAATTTTGCAAATCGACCTATGTACATATAAGTCGGTTCATAACATTCTGAATCGGACTGGGACACAGTCCGACCTACCTCATTGATATTCATGACATAGGTTACAAAATGTGACTCATGCCTATTGGACAAAATCATAGGGGCGGTGGCCTGCAGTGTCAGCTGACCACCATGTCTGTGACTAATTCTAAATAAATATGTTTTCTTTAAAAGCAGCCCAGTTTCCTTCAAGGAAACTGGGCTGCTTTAAAAATAAAATATTTATTTGATAGATATATTCACCTGGACCCATGCCTACTCCGTTTAATTTTTTCAAAAATTCCTTAGTGAAAGCACCCGACCCAACCTAAGAATCTCCAACTTTTCAATGGTTTGTGACCAGAATTACAGCCATTGGATACATTGCTGCACTGGAAACGGGTTTGTTACTGGAAGCAGGGGTGCAGGGTGGTCCCCAGCCCTCCAGGTGCCCCAACTCTTCAAGGGGTCCCCATTCAGTCCAAGGACAAGAAATATCTGAAGGATTTGGGAGACTTGGCCCCTCATCACATTCTGCAAGGGGCCCCATCATTTTGCGTTATCCCCCTGTCTGGAGGCATTCGCCCAAAACACCGCTTCTAAATACCAAATCGGTATCCAGTCCCAAAACTTTACCAACTCCTAAAATGGGTCGCAGACTCCGATTTGGACAGCTTGCGACCATGTAAAAGGCTTGTAGCATAACAAGTGTATTTGTAAAGCACATGTTCATCCAAGGGTAGCTTGGCCCTGAATAACAGACGTTTAGCGTTACTCAACGGTACTCATTTTATCGACCTCAGAAGGATGAAAGGCTGAGTGGACCCTGTGACCACGAGGTCGAACACAAGTCCTTACAGGGGATGTAATAGTCCGCTAAGCCACCAGGTCCTCTTAGCGCCAACTTCAAGGCAGTGTGTCAAAGTTCAAGGATGTCGGGCTCCACGTGGACAGGACTCCTCAGGCAGGACATGTGACTGACTCTGACCCAGCGCTGCCCACCTTGTTGTTTTTGCACCTTCAGGCTCTCAGCAGCTCGATGAAGGTTTAGAACGTTATTGCAAGTGTGTGGCTTGGATCTGTCCGCATGTATGTGGTATGTCCATACAGAGGGCCCAGCCAAAGGCATCAGAGCGCTGTACAGAGATAAATAAGGCAGAACCCTGGGGGCGTGTCCCACAGGCGGACCTGTGATCAGCACTGGACAGCTGCCTTCAAACGAGGACAGCCGAGGAAACATAAAATGGAGTAAGGGGAATGCACTCGGTAGCGGCTCCCTCGACCTCGGGGGGGGTGGGGGGGGGCACCAGCCTGAAGCAGAGGGAATAACTGAACTCGATGCACACGGAGGCAGCCGGCCCCAGTGGCTGCATCACAGAGGCCTCTGAAGGGTTCCTCTATGCACGGATGGGGTTCTCAGAAAATGACATTTCAGGTTTCTTCTTCTCGCACTGCCCGGCTCAGAAGCTCCCCCACGGTCTAACTGTGTTTACTAATCACAGGCAGAATCTACTGCAAGGTCAGAATGGATTTGTACCCAAACCTCCAGGCGTGGTCTCTGCAGCCCAATGCTGCTCAGAGGCGTCGATGCGGCGAGCACAGTGTGCTGTGCGCAGTCGGGGGCCGTATCCAGGCATCCGGAGGTCTCAGGAGAAATGTGTCAGCCACAGCAGTGAAGCTGCAGGTACACAGAGCCGAGGCTGCTGGTTGTAAACATCCCTCACGAGGCCATGAGCCTCAGCATACAGAGCAGACATCACCCATCACCTCCGCATCCCAGCCTGATGTCACTACTGACCTGTGATGAGCTAAGATCTCACTACTCGACTGCAGTAACATATTACAGCAGTGATGCTGCTTCTACACAGAGCTGAGACTGCTGGTTGTAAACATCCCTCGCGAGGCCAAGAGCCTCAGCATACAGAAGAGACAGAGTGCAGACATCACCCATAACCTCCACATCCCAGCCTGATGTCACTACTCACCTCCGATGAGCTAAGATCTCACTACTCTACTGCACTACCATATTACAGCAGTGAAGCTGCAGGTACACAGAGCCGAGGCTGCTGGTTGTAAACATCCCTCGCGAGGCCAAGAGCCTCAGCATACAGAAGAGACAGAGTGCAGACACCACCCATAACCTCCACATCCCGGCCTGATGTCACTACTGACCTGTGATGAGCTAAGATCTCACTACTCTACTGCAATAACATATTACAGCAGTGATGCTGCTTGTACACAGCGGGGTGGCTACTGATTGTGAACATCCCCTCGCGCGCCGAGTGACAATATGTCTCAGCATACAGAAGAGACACAGTGACCTGGACAAATCGAATATGAAATACCTTTTCCAGAATTACCAGCTTCATTGAACTCTTAGGTCTAGCTCTAAGCTGCTCCTCCAGGTCTGAATAATACAATGACAGAATTGAAATGGGGAACAAGTGGAATCCTCCAACTCTTCTCTTATGTCCACAAAAAATTACTTATTACAAATTCTCTTCCAGAGAGAACCCTCCTTTTCTTCCTTCAAAAACAGTTTGAAGCAGTGCCTGCTACTCAAACATTACTCCATCCAATAATTCCTCCTTAATCAATTCCTCCTGTAAACTCTCTCTCCTTCTCTACTCAGCTGCTTCATTACCGCTCTCAAGGAATCTAAGTCCACTCTTGATGCTTGTTGCCTCAGACTGACTGGGTTTCCCAGTCAGTCCCGACTGTCACCTATTCCTGTGATTTGCCTCCTTTATACCACGTCTGACTGAAAAGAGCTGGCATATGAATTTGCAGACAATTTCCTCATCTAATTCATCTTCTGAAACCTTACCACAGTGATTGACTCTTCTGCTCCATTAAGGCCCTTCTGATCATCTTTAAGTACCCAATTCCAGCACTCATCAAATCATTTCATATCCTGATGATGGCCCACTGATCTAGGTACCACCAGTGCTGAAATGCCTTTGACAATCCCAAGATTGATAGACTTGGGCTTGGGCAGTAAATACAATTCCTTATTTAGCTTAGATTTTTAGTCTCACCACATATGCACATTTTCCACCACACCTAAGGATGTAGGAGTTTAACTGCACAAAAAGTACAATTCTGTTAGAGATCAGATAAGGGAGGGGGTGTCATTGCACTGCCCGCCCACTGATACAGTGTGTATCATTCTGTAACCACAGGCCGACCATCACCATATGTAGGTTGCAGTTAAGATGCGTACCCACTTCAATGAGCCCACCTCTTTATTTATTGGAGATTTTTATGCCGATGAGCTAAAACGTCTAATCCCACTCCCTACTGCATCAAATCAGAATACGCCTCAACAACAATGTACGTGATTTAGTCCAGAAATACTTCAACCATTTCCATTTCATGAATCTTGCCACATCATGTTGGGTTGTTGTTTGCTGAACTCGTGCCTTATTTCCTATCTTCATTTTGGTGTTTTAGCCTGTAAACTAAGAGTAGAGCAGGGAACATATCAACATTAAAAGGATGGAAGATAAAGGAGCCTGTCACGATTTAAACCTATTTTTTAAGGAGATCATCAGCAACCACATAATTCACGGACTGCTATATAAAAATCATGTAAGCATTGTCATTACACTTCTTCCTAAAGGATATCAAGACATCTCTGCTGTCTGATCATCTAAGAAGCATTTTGCTATGGATGTCTTCCCTCAAACATTTTGCCTTCTCCCTGTTTTGATGAATTATTTTTTCTTGGCTTTAGGACTCAGTGCACTTTATCACTGGTAACCAGTGCTAAATCCTCCCATACAATATGGTACAATTGGCTTACACCTGATTGTCATACTTAGTGTATGTGTGAGTCTCTAGTAAAGTGATACACCATATTGCCAGGTCTCGTAAACTGAATGCTACTAGCGGGCCTGCAGAACATATTGTGGCTCTATTTAAGTAGCCCCTCAAAACATGTCCCAGGCCTGCCATTGCAGACTGTATGCAGTTTTAAATTGCCAAGTCGACTTGGCAAAATCACCCAGTTGCTAAGTTTAAAAAAAACTTCTAATACATAAAAGTCACCCTTAGTTTAGGCCCTAAACAACCCATAGCAGTGTATTTAAAGATTTCGACATGTACTTTTAAGCTGTAAATGTTCTGGTAGTGAAGAACTCACAATTCGTTTTTCACTACTGTGAGCCCTACCTCTCCTATATGATAACATTGGGTTACCTTATTACATTTAAAAAGTGATCGTTTTTGGCCACTATAGGTGTGGCAGGGTATACTCAGACATGAGTCCCTTTCTCACTGCTCCATCAGGATTCAAGCAAGCCGGGCCGAAGAGGCTGAAATGCCAGAAACCGGTCCCCGGTAGCTTGTCTCCTTTCTGGTGAAGAATTGGCTTGGTAGTTTGGTCTGCCCTGTTCCCATGATGCACTGGGCCAGGGACAGACTAATTTGCATATAGCCAGGTTCTGAGCTGGGATGGGGCAGTGAGATAAATAACGGTGATGGATCAAGCCCTGATCTTTGGACTGGGTAAGAGTGGTCTGCTTAATTCAGACACTCTGTTCATCACCACCCCCCTTTTCTGTAACTTTTGTTTAGGAGCAGTTAGAAATATCATATTTGGTGTCTAGAAAATTGTAATCTAAAATCCTCTTTAATAGTAAAGTCGCATTTTAAGTCACAATTCTGAAAATGCAACCTTTAGAAAGTAGGCATTTTATTTTCCTAACCATGTGGTGCCTGTAGTCAGTTTCCTGGGTCACATGACTAGGTGAAGTTGGCAGTTGGTCTTTGTGTATTCCTCTCAGACAGGCACCCAATAGAGAGACTGGGTGTTGTCAGGGTGGGCCATCAAAGACAGGATTAGGCAGTTGCCTTTTTTCTTGGTAACAAATGTCTTAGTGTATTTACCTGCAAAATTGAGATTCTGTTGATTTTGGCTGCCTTAATTGATTTCTTAAATATGCTGTCAGCCTGACAATTTGATAATAGGCAGATGAGGGAACAAATGGTATTGTGTGCTGGAGTTTTAAACATTGATGATCGGAAAGTAATAGAAAAAAATATCCTCATTAGCAGCGAGCCTCTTTATTATCGACCAGTCCCGACTACTCCCAAGCAGCAACTGCCAGAGCACCTACATTCCATGTTCCACGCAGGGAACATGGATGCCAGAGGTTCCATGCAGACACAAAGAAAGGACCCAACACAAATGCAGTGCGATGGTACATTTATTGGACTTTATTGCCTATTGTTGTGAGGAGAACCTATATAGGTATTTTAGGATATTATATTTTTTTAGTTTGTTATCATCCAAAAAGGTAACGGTAGTACAATAAAACAATACAACAAAAATACATTTAATGTACATAGTTACAAATGTCAGGAAGCATATCTACACTGTGTCAGTTTACATTTGCAATGAGGTTCTGAATTTGTAGAAATACACATTGCTCTATTAGTAAAGGCAACTACATGTGATATCAAAGACCTTCTGAGCTGTAAAATGACATCTTTTGGAAAAATAATTCAGATGTCATAGTTGATTTAAAAAATACTGCACTTATGCATCTCACATGACAATGTATCATTGGTCATCAAAACCTATTTACACACATGGTAAGAGAACGTTCTAAATAACTCAATCATTTTGCTGGAAATGGCAAATATTTTCCTGACTAATTTTGTTTTCTTATATCAGGCCACATAATACAAAAAGAAACATGGGATGTCCATGGGTTCCAGGATTATTCCCTCATCTGACAACCTCAGCACTGGGGTATATGAAAACGAGCAAGCCTGGAGCACGTTCTATGACAAAATTATGGTTTTGATAGGTTGTTGACATTATGATGAGTTGGTATGAAGAAACAAACAAAATTATAGAACCGCATTATTTAATAATAATGGCATTAGCAGACTTTAGAATTTAGCAATCAGAGTATAGTCTTTTTAGATGTGGAAAAATGCACTATGAACAATACATTAGACAACAAACTCTTTATAAAATCAATGAATACAATAATACATGCCAGACCCAGCCATAAAAAAGGTTTTCCACTATTCCTTACGGGAAAATAATGAGAGCCAGTGTAGGCTATGTAGGGCGCTTATGTGATTAGGCAATGAGCTCTTAAAGAAAGAAGCTAGAGTTTGAAGTCCATGAGCAAGTTAAAGAAATCTCAACAGAAATGAATTGCTAAAAGACCAGATCAAAGACTAGTTGGATAATGAATCTAACATTAGGTTCACTACCAAATACATCTAAGAATCAGGCCAGGGAGGGGAGCCTAATTTCTTCTACTCTGAGCTATTTCGCCAAAAACCAACAACTTCACTGGGACCCAGTCCAACGGCTATCCACTCCCAAGAAGTCCTCTTCTGCTAAAGCCTGCTGGCTTGCCCCACTGAAGATTTTGGACTTTCATTTCTAAGAAGCATTCCAAGGTAAAGCCTCTGATCGGGTTGAACCAAGTGCCTGTATCCAACCCACGCTCCATTGCAGTTGGACTCAAATTGCGCCCAGGTTCAAGTGTACTGCTATCAGTTGATATTGGCTGACGGTGAACGTTTTTTGGCACTGTTTTTATTGAAAACATAAAAAATTCATGCCTTCAGTTCCCTGTATTGGATTTTTATAGTGTCATTTTATTTATTCAAATTTACTTTCTAAGTAAGTTTTGAATGTTTATTGTTTTGTGTTTTGACTTCTTTACTGTTTTGGTACTGGGTAAATGTGCTACACAGTGACGTAATATAAGTCTGTCTGCCCTGTGCCAAAGTTACCACGGGCTGAGTTCAGGTTTAGTGACTTTGAGGGTTCACCCTGACAAAGATTGTGGGGCATATTACCAACGTTAAGCGATATTTATCGCTAACGATGCTTAGCAACGTATTTTTTAACGCTAAGCATCGCCAGAAATTATCGCAGATAAACCTTGCTATTATCAAGGTTTATCGCAAATGCGATAAAAAACGGCCGCAATGCATGAATATCGCTGAAAAGTCAGCGATATTCATGCATTACCGAGCTAATGCTCTTAGCCATGTTATCCACCTCCCATTGGATAACATGGCTAAGAACTGGTCAGGGCAGGTGTTAGCTTTTGGAGATATTCGCGCTTAGCGCGAATATCTCCAAAAGTTGGTAATAGGAGATAGCGATGTTAGCGACTGTTTCCAGTCGCTAACATCTTGGCACGCCCACTTTGCATGTCATTAGTGATAAATATCACTGACATGCAAAGTGGGGCCCAAGATCGTCGCTATCTCCTACTAGCTGTCACTAACTGGTGTTAGCGACAGCTAGGTAATAGGGAGATAATTTTATCTCCGCTTTCTTGGCTTTTAAAGCCAAAAAAGCGGAGATAAACCCCCTTGATAATATGCCCCTGTGATTGTTACTCGAGGTGGGTAGGCACCCACTCAACTAAGAATCCAATTTCTCACCCGGATGTTCTATTATTTATGCTACACATATCTTTATGCACTTGTAATCATCACTAAAGGAAACAGACCTAGTGGTGTTATCCCATTCATGTGTCAAGAAAGGGCCGAAACTCCGTGTCCAATTTAGTTCTCCACATTGGTTAGATGATATACCTGTCTGTTGTTATGTATGCAGAAAAAACCTAGTGACTGGTGCACAAAAGGACAGGTGGTAATGCAGTTGTATTTGCACAGTAGCTGGATTGAGACCTTGCCTTCATTTTGAGATGTGTTAATTGGTCCAACCCTAACATATAGATTTCCAAGAGTTCCTTTAACCTCCTACCTAAGGATTATTAATTAAGCACTCTGCAACTCCCTAGGAATGCAAACGCAGGAATAAACTAAGGCCAGCAAGGGACAGCAACCCCCATCTCTGCATCTGCCTTCCTATCAGAGAAGTCTGTGTCTTGCTAGGAATCACACTGGGAGGAGCCACCAAGCCAGTGGTCATCTTGGTCACTGTCTCTGGCGCCGGCATTGACAGTCCTTAACCCCTCCCATGCTCATAACGAGCTCAGCTCGTAATGAGCCACGGTTTTCGTGTGCTCATGACGAGCTGAGAAACGCACATGAGAAACGTGGCTCATGACGAGCTGAGCTCGTCATGAGCACCGGGGCGCTGTGCGTGCCCCCTCCACCCAGCACAGTGGGGGAATCGGCCCCGTAGCCAAGGGTTTAAAGAAGAAGATATTCCTGTGGAACCCCTTCACGTTTCCTCCTCAACTCGGGACTCTATACCAGATCAGTGGTCAGCTACCGCAACCGTGGTCTCAAGCCACGGGCACATCCCGTTACAACTCACAAACAGCAGGGGAGTGCCCCTTTTGCACCCCTTTCTATTTATATTGTTGCAAAAGCCCTAATCCTGGTAGGTAGTAGAACTCAAAAGGCCTTCTGATACGTCACCTTGCTAAGGTTGGAGAAAACCTAATCCTGCAAAATAAAAGGGGAAGAACGCGTGCAAATGTGAGCCTACGTTTATCCAAGAATGTCCAGGGAAGTAGCCTTCTCGTGATCATGACTTTAGCTCATAAATTAAGTGACAATAATACAATTTACAACTGTCCCACCAGAAAAAAAGTATTCTTAGGTACTCTAGCACATAATCTTCTAAATGTCACCTGTTGTATTACCAAATAATTCAGTGGCTTTTCTTCATCTGAAAACCATCTTCAGAAGTTGACAGTCAGTAGCTAAGCCAGCAAGATAATTGCACGTCATCAAAACTGAAAAGACTCATCCTTCTGAGGGCTTTTAACCCCTTGGGCGCGGGCGCGATTCTGCGCCTGTGCGGCCGTTTTGAAGAGTGGGCGGGTTCATGACAGCCCCCAGCTGTCATCAGCACACGCCCACCATGATGCATGAGGGACGGGGGCTGTCATCAGCATGGAAGGGGTTAAACATATTAGCTAATACCAGCACACGTTATTTAAGGTGTGTAGAAATAGTAGATCGACAGCCTCAAGTACTATATATGAAGACGGCTGTTGGTCATCCCCTGCAGGCAGGATACTGCCTTGGTTCCTTCTGACCAGGATAGCCACGCTCCCTCTCTGTGCCTGAAGAAGGCATTTCAAGGTGGGTGTTCCTTGCAGACCCTTGCTGCACCAGACACCAACCTGTCCATAATCAGATGGCACCAGTGATCTTCACATGGGACGAAACAGCATCTGCAGTGATCAGGGTAATACGCCAATGGTAGAGGTTTGCAAGGATTATACATAGCAGTCGTAGATGCTGCAGGGTTTATTGCAAAGGCTTTCATGCAAATCTGATTCAGGCCAGGACCCCCAAGAATCTATTTTTAAAAGTTGCAGATTACTGAAGCTCATTTGTGAAGCCTTCTCAGTCCTGGGTCTTCACTTAGGACCTGATTTACAGTTTGATAGATGGTGGACGGCTCACTCGGTCACAAACGTCACATATGTCCCATCCCTCTTTTTTACAAGGGCATTCTTTCCTATGGCACTAGGTAACAAGGCGGACGGGATATCGGTCACATTTGTGATGGAGTTGCACTTCTACCAAACTCTAAATCAGGCCATTACTCATAACAATAGTTCTCTGGTCCTGATCCACCACCATGTGCCTGGCCTTCTCTTGCTCCTTATGGGTATCTATCAAAATGTTTACCTCTTAAATGGACAAAGCATCGGTGCGGCCTCGGGACACCCGATTCAATTCGAAAAAAAGGCAGGTGAAAAGAGTAGTGAGAAGTAGACGTGTTCTTGGATCCACTAAGACTGTGGGAAAACAATCAAGGACATATGACTCTGGCAGTAGCGGTCAATATCAGAGGAGAGGGGCGGGGCGGGGGGCGGAGACGACGACAACAAATAGAAGGGGAAAAAAAGAACTTGCCTGGAGCCCGCCACATTGCCCGTCTTCTGCTCCTCTTGTGGCTTCACCGCAGGCACAGGCTCCCGGCCTCCCCTGCGGTGAATCCTGAAGCAGCTCTCATGTATGAGAGTAGCTTCAGGATTGGCCTGAGCACCGAGGATTTGCTCTCCCAGGGAGACTGGGAGCCTGTGCTTTGCTGTCTCCAACCCAGCAACGGGCTGGGTAGAGAAAGCTTCAGTGCACATGACAGTTTGGACAGCATGAGACTGTCGGTACCTATCATCCCCCTAGCCGCGCCCCCAAGACTCGGCCTGCAAACAAAATAAAACGATAATAAACCAGGGTTAATGATTGTTTAATTTTAATATTTTAAACACTGCTGATGTGGGTGGGTGATACTCCTCCACCATATAGAAGGAGCCGCCGCTGGACTCCAGGGAGTATAAGAGCTTTGGAGTATCGGTGCATGTAAATAACATTCCATACTCAACTCTTGTTTAGCTTCCTCCCTGGGCAGCGGTGGGTGGAAGGTCACAGATGCTTTGAGCTTCATACTTTGGGCCACATTCACAGAAGGTATTTATAAGGACTAGAAGCAACACTCCTACAAGATAGAGTAGTATTCGGATAGGTATGAGCGGAGACCTCTGCCTATGCCTGTGCTATCTTCCATGTGCGGGAGCTCTCCCCTACAAGTGTGTATTTGGTTTAGGAGTAAATGTGGGAGCAGCATGGAGAAAGGGCAAGAAAGTGGGGAACATCTACTACAAGATGAGAGGAGGAAAGGGAAATGTAACCCCGTGCTTGTTTATGACGAGCTCAGCTCGTCATGAGGCACAGTGGAGCTGTGCTCACTCGTCATAAATGCCGCGGACGGACCACGCGGGGCTAATTCCCCGCCTGTGCGTGTGTTCTGAAGGAATGGGCGGAGTCGTGACGAGCTAAGCTCGACATGAGCACAGCTCCACTGTGCAGCATGACAAGCTGGGCTCGTCACGAGCACTGCGGCGCCGCTCGCGGCCCCTCCCCCACCGCACCGCGGGGAATTAGCCCCAAGTGGAAGGGGTTAAGGAGGGTCTCAAATACCAAAAACACACCCACAGAACGGCAAGTCAGCTGCAGTTACATAAAGATACACCCACATCTACTCCAGTGGTGCTAAAGCTAAAAAAGATCATACCTCCTCTAGCCAGGTCAAACTATCCCTTGGGTCTACGCTATTTTGAGCTACATTTGAGGGGTTTTTGCCTAAATATTTGCTGCTGTTACTAGTATTCATGTTTTGAGTTTGTCATTTTCACCCCATCATGTACAGAGGTGAAGACACATACTCTTACTGCTAGGCATGAACCAACACCTTTAGTTGCTGAATTGCATTTAGGCAGAACTCAACCTAGGCGCATGAGTAACTCAATGTGTGTGTAAAATTCTTCCTGTGTATGTACCTTTGTGAATAGCCGCCTCTGTTACCCGAGGCCACGCTCTTGGGGAAGGGGAACTTTGTTTTGCATTTTTTCTCCTTTAACCCCTTCCAAGCTCTCGTCATGAGTTGCGCCGCTCGCATGCTCATGACGAGCTCAGCTCGTCATGTAACGCGGTAAATCGAAAAAAGCCGCACAGCACGAAAATGACTGCAGCACGCATGCGGTTAAAGTGCAGTGCACTGAGGATTCTGCGCCCCTTTGGCTCACACGTCATGGCTGCCTCTTGTAGGCTTTATTTTGGAATGCGATGTTACTGCTCGCAGTGCTGGTGCTAAAGAGGCAATTAACGTCTCACTCTTAATGGGTGTGAAGTGTCTCTCAGGCTTCCTGGGAGCTGCTGTGGTCCATGCCTCAGCCACATTGAGATGGAGCTAAAGTAAGTGGCTTTTCAACATTTCCTGAGATAAATAGATGGAAGGATGTGTCCACTTCCTGCCTTTGCGTCTTCTTGAGAGAAGAAGAGCTGCAAAGGCAGCGACAGGTGTGTTGTTCACCAGGGCGCATCTTCAGTGGCTCTGCCCCCAGGTGCGGCCCTGGGCAGGGAGCGTAGGTAGGGGGCCCCGAAAGAGGGGGTCTGGGCGGGCGGAGCCCCCCGGAGCTCAGGAGGGGGGGGGGAGGGGGTCAGGGTGTTAGGAAGTGGAACAGAGCCGGAGGCTGGCAAATCCCTGGCAGGGACCGCCACACAAATATGTATCCATCCTCAGAGGATTATTATATTAAGAATATATATTGGCGTGGAGGCCCCTGGGGTTTGGTGGCCCTGTGCAGGTGCACAGCTTGCACATGCCTAAGGCTGCCCTTGCTACCCCCCCACCCCCCCAAGTGCCAACCATTAGGAGCAGCCGTCTCCAAAGCGAAGGTCAGTTCAGAAGGCTTCAAGCAGAGGGTGAGTCCAAGGGGGACTGGAGTGGGAAATAAAAGGTTGTGTTGGAAGGGGGACTGCATCTTTCCCGCCTTTCACAGCAGTTCTGTGCAGGCCAGCCTGCCAATGAGTGCCAGTGCAATCCTGGCTCCTCCCCGCCACATCCACGCAGGCGCGGTATACTCCTAGCGTGGGCTCAGCCCATGTTACCTGGCAGTGCCCCCTGAAGGGTTCATGGAAACACTAAAGCAGCTCTTCTGGTGGCTTTGCGTCGTTGTGCGTTATACTGTTGTGTTAAATTCGAGGAACTATTGAGCCAGAAATCCTTTTTAGTGATATGACTCCGATAATAAAGTTTCAATCGAATTCATGTATTTCTGATGACTTTTAATATGTCACTTGTTGTCTCTTTTGTTGATTGATTTACTACATGTATTGTTTTTTATGAAATGTGTATATTCTTTGGTTTTTACGAATTGTGTCATTTATCAGTGTTCATATATATCGAATAAATGTTATAAGATTTTTGTATATACTATTGTGAGATTTGTGTTTAGAAATATATGCCGGGTTCTCCTAAATACATACTTTTGAGAGTGATTTACACTACAAATGGTTGAATGTGGTTGATTGGATGGTAGTTGTCCAAGGGAATTTTTGTTTTGCGATATTGTTACTGTCATGTGTTAGTTTTTGTTACAGCTGAACTATGTTACTGACATTTTACCTATAGCAGGCCCACAAATACGGGCATCATTTTTTTAAACAGTTTTATTTAGCATTTTCAAATGATAACAAATAAACAAGACACATCTCACAGAGTCGCCAGAAATAATAACTGAGACCAACACCCAATGGAAAGAACAAATCACAAACATCTGTATCCAAAGGGAAGCAGTAGTTAAAACAATCATCCCCCACCCCCAATCCCTCACACAAAATTCACATTTCTACAGGGTCATCATCTGAGCCAGAAGACATAATATGGATGTCAGATGCGCCCAGTGTTCGCGAATTCGATATATGGAGACCACCAGTTTTTTGGAGTCGCCCAACCTAGGTGGTAAAGGGGTGCCGGGTTGTATCACATTTGACGACCCTATCCCATAAAAAGAGCAGCTAACCTCCCCGTGGCACATCCTGAAACCTTGGAACAGAAACATTGTGCCTTGTCGCATTATCAATTTCTTCTAAAACGCTGTCTGCGGAGTCTTGTTATTTTTCAAGGGCTCTTAATAAGTCACGATTCGATTTATGTAGCCCCAGAAAATGCTCCATCTTCTTATTTACTATTTTTTTAATTGTTTTTTGAAGTTGGAATATGTTGAACGTGAGCGCCTCTTCAGGAAGCTCTATGCACTTTATATACAATATCTTCCAAAGTGACATGATATGTTGATAACAATACATGAATACATAGGATATCATTAGAAACATTGAGCAATGTAGGTGCTTGGGTACAGGAATAGGAAAAAATCATTGAAATTTGGCACCCTGCATCCCAGGGTGGGGAAACCTGAATTTCTTGCTTTTTTGCCAACAAGATTCTCGCCAGGTTTTATGGGCCTTAATCGTGTGAGAGAATAGTGCTAGGTGCACAACTTGCATAGGAGCAAATACCATACGGACAATTAGCACTTAACAAATACCACCAAACTTGGGTTTTCTCCCAAAGCGATATTAGCCTCCTGGTTGCAATCAAGGACTGAGGCTTCCCTTAAGGAAGGAATTTGTCCTAGAAAGGAGAGTCAATGCCTGGACCCACCTTCCACTAGGAGAGATGGATGAAGTCATTTATGTGGAGAACAATGGCATCAGACAGACATTGGAAGGAATTGCAGTGGAATATTAAAGGTTTTATTCATATTAGGTAAAGCATCTATGTCTCTATCTGCTGGATATAGATGTAGTTTGGTTAATTGTATCACCAATTTTTCTATTCAGACATGCAAACCTTTACGTACCCTTTTCAGATCCTAGCCTGTAACTCATATATTTTCACATTTGAAATGCAATAAACATAGCTGCTAAAAAAAACATTGAATACAATGATTGCCTTTCATGTGCCCACTACAAATGCAAACAGGTTCACACAGTCAGTCTTTGAAATTCCTATGTGAAATCTATCAAGTGAGGATGGAAAGGCAAAATCGATCTCCTTTCACACGCTCGATTGTCAATATTACCATTATTCATCTTACAGCAATCCATTTAATGACACATACCAGAACCACGGAGTAAGGGACCTTGAATGGGAATAACACTCTGGACGCATTACAAAAATGTTTGGAAATTTTCAACGTGTCGCAGTCTAAATGTCGCAGTCTAAATGCCCTCAAATTATGGATTTCCATTGGTAACGTGTCACATCAATAATGAAACAGCCACTGAGATTTGATGAGAATCAATCAATCCCGCAATCGGTTTAGTTACGCACCCTACTCTTATTTAATTACTTATTCAGGAGTGACATGTCGCCTTGCAACCATTCAGAGCTTCAGCCTACCAGACAATCGTACTACCATTAATGAGTGGATACCACAATGGTGTGAGATGTCAATGACATGCATGTATTTCCAGGAAGTCATGTGAAAATAGGTATACTGTGCATGAGAATGCCAGTGCGAAAATGGTTACAACATATCTATTTCAATTATGATAATGAACCTTAATTTTTTACCTGTACAGTTCATGGCATTCATATGCATTGCAATATTTCTTACTAAAGCAATTTACGAGGATCAGCAACTTTGTGGATTCTAATAACTCAGTTTCTGAAGGCCACGCTAGATGGTATTGCTAATATACGTTAGTGTGTACATTCGATCCTGCAATGTCATCAAATTCTTCTTCAACAATATCTTAACCTTAGTGTATTAACACTACGGATCCACTAGTTAACCATTTAATATCTCAAATCCCAACACAAGATGAGAAACAATATATCACTTTATGAAAAACAGCTTGAACATTGGGTATTTATTTGAAAAAAAGGCTGGCTGCATCAGGGTATTTTTAATTGAGAGTATGGAAATGAAAAGGAAATGTATGACTGTGTGTAGACATTTCATTTTTCTGTAACCGTTCTAAAATTATGGCCAGTATAACAAAAACGCGTGAGATACAGGATTACAATTGATGATAAATTTTCATTTTCACCAAAATAACTGTTCAGTCAAGGGCACAATGCAGATACAATGGATACTCTATTTCATTTCATTGATAATAATTGTATATGATGTACAAAATATATATATATATATATATATATATATATATATATATATATATATATATATATATATATATATATATATATATACAGCGCTCATCAACTCCAGGCAAATCCCCAGGAATGAAAGACAGCACTCGGGAGGTTCCTTCTCACGGAGTAGTTTATTAACTACAGGCTATACCACAGACGCGTTTCGGCGATTTGCCTTCGTCAGTGTGTGTGTCCACACGCACAAACCGGTACATTTATAAATATAGCATTGACATCGTGCAAGGGTTACACCTCTTGATTGGCATCGACAGAGGACTAAAAACCTCACTACAAACGCAAACTCCATTTTGTAATGGTCAAATATTAACATTTGCTTAGCTCAATGCTCATGATAGATGTAATAAGCAAATTAAACCTACGGATAGGTGAGCGCGTTATGTTAGGAGGTACAAAAATTCATTAATTGTGCTACAATTGCACTCTTTAGATACAGCCGTGGATCGGCAACAGTCCCATGGGGATATGCAGAGCCAATAGAGGATGTGTCCCCCTCATGCACTAGAGATACTATATCATAATTGATTGACCACCTACGACGACTACGCAGGCTGGAATCACGCTATATAATAGACCTCTCAACGAAATGGCCTCGAGGGTTAAATAGTGGTGAGGAAATGATATTTCATTTAGGTCAATGATGTAGGTATTGTCTGAAAATTTCACTGTACAGAACGTATCTCCAACTGTTCAATTTTGTGGATTACTGTATGAATTATAGACATTTACTTCAGGTGCTATGGACAATGGTTAAATCGAAAGTATGGATGAATCTTGGATAAAATATCCATTGACCATGTATAAATTTTGCACTTGTTTGCCAATCTATGGATTGTAACATCATGTATTATGATCAATTATAGGTTCAAAGGGCTCTTTGAATCCTAGTAGAATAGGATGCTTATATTCAAAACATGATGTATTTTTGGTACTTTTTCTTTCTTCCTTCTCCTCTTCTTTTGCCTTTACTCGCTTTTTTTCTCTGATGATTTCTGTCAGCTTACACAGGATGACATAGACTGTTTATCAATTATGATATAGTATCTCTAGTGCATGAGGGGGACACATCCTCTATTGGCTCTGCATATCCCCAGGGGACTGTTGCCGATCCACGGCTGTATCTAAAGAGTGCAATTGTAGCACAATTAATGAAATTTTGTACCTCCTAACATAACGCGCTCACCTATCCGTAGGTTTAATTTGCTTATTACATCTATCATGAGCATTGAGCTAAGCAAATGTTAATATTTGACCATTACAAAATGGAGTTCGCGTTTGTAGTGAGGTTTTTAGTCCTCTGTCGATGCCAATCAAGAGGTGTAACCCTTGCACGATGTCAATGCTATTTTTATAAATGTACCGGTTTGTGCGTGTGGACACACACACTGACGAAGGCAAATCGCCGAAACGCGTCTGTGGTATAGCCTGTAGTTAATAAACTACTCCGTGAGAAGGAACCTCCCGAGTGCTGTCTTTCATTCCTGGGGATTTGCCTGGAGTTGATGAGCGCTGTATTTTCACGGTTTCCTTCGAGCCGTTGACAGCACCCGCCCCCGAGTGCACGGGGTTTCGAAGGTAAGGAGCGTTGGATAAGGAGTTTCCTGTGCACCGCCTCGCCGCAAGCAGGAAGGTCTATCGGAAGACGGAATACACCCACCGAGTCTAGTACGAGGGGACACCTGGAGGACGTCGGCTCACCCCGGTCTTCAACTGGAGTCAAATCGGAAACGACGTGGAGGGTAAGCGGACCGTCGTTTGACTATTTCCTTGCGAACTTTGTTGGGATATCATAACGAAGAAGCGGCCATTGAGGTTGGGCATCAGGGAGTGTTTTCTTTTCACGGAGGCATCACAGGCTTTACCCATTAACTAATGCGCCTGGATTTCATCTTGTCAAAGGCGCTATTGAAACCGGCACTATGTTCTCAGAGACTGAACGCCGCACAGCGGCACAAGATATATTCAAGCATCGTGACAGAAGAGAGAGAGTTAACGAAAATATGCCACCAGCTAATCCACAAAATACGAAACTAAAAGAGATGATGTTGAAACTAGAAAGACTGCAAGAACGCGAGACACGCAAGTGGTGGGAAGCAACCAGCCTCACTAGCTATGTGGAGGTAAAAAGAGTGCCACGTGGCTTGAGAGTCCACACTGTGAGAACCCAGATCCACAGTTGCTAACGGACTGGGAATTGCATACAGCCAATTACACGGAAGGAACATTAAAGATACTAATCCAATATGCTTGGAGTGACAGTGAAAAAGCACTGGAGGAAATAAAAACTCTGGAGGATGAACTGGAGAAAGAATCTGATAAAGAGCTGGTGCTCCAGCTTAAAACGCAGATGAAAGCTCGTCTGACAAAATACGAACAGAAAATTCGTACAAGAAAACAAGAAAAGTACGAAAGGGATGAGGACGATTACCAACAAGGTCGCATATTAACATATGCAAAGAAATATGACGCTTCGCGCCTAGCACTTCAATCCCGTATCGCTCCAACACCCGAAATTCCAACATCAGAGTCGGATGTGACCGAAAATGAATCCGGAGATGAACATCAAGACACAAGGGCACCAGCTAAACCACGTCAAAGAACACGGCCAGATACCAACAATGGCAGTGGAAAAACTCCTTTTCATCAGGAATTCGATGTCATCAAGAGGGCCTGGCTACGTGGCGGCAAAACGAAACCACCAGACATGGCCCAACAACAACAAACAGTAAAAAATCAAGGCGGACTAGGAGATCAGGCGGCGGCCAGCGGCGGGGGAAGGGGCAGAGGCAGAGGCAGAACGAAGCCAAACAACTGGGGCAATCGTACTCGCAGCAACAAGAAATGAATTTTGGCATAGACAATGCAAGCCAGAACTTGACGGTGGTCAATTTAATGAATAGAACTTTAACGGACTGCGAAAATAATTTACTCAGCCTCGGACTCACCTTTTGTCCCAGCGCACCACTTGAATACACCCAGACCCGCATCGATCATTTTAGATTTACAAGAAAGCTCAAATTGCATAAATACTTCAAATTACGACCGCATTTAAAAGAAAGTGGAGACAAGGGCACCAGAATAACTGCAACGGATGCCCTCACGGGCAGAGAAATAGAAGCTCTAGAGACCTTTGAGGAACTGCGGGAAGGTAATCCCACGTATAATCCATCTGAATCCCTCAATAGGGAACAGAGAGCAGAGGCCCTTGGTATTGAGCAAGATCGGGAGGAGAGTGGGTATAAACCTCCCTCAATATTTATCCCACAGATGCCCTGGGATGCAACTGACGCTTTCAGTGAGGCCATGTCTCAAGAACTACTGCAGTACAGAAAAGTGAATCATCCAGTGAAATCTAACATCACAGAGCAACAAAAACTTGTTCTACATGACCTCATGAAAGATGAGAATATTATCATCAAACCTTCGGACAAAGGGGGGAATGTGGTGTTATTGACCAGAGACTATTACAGATATGAAGCACTACGTCAGCTTTCTGATACCAACTTTTATGTTAAGTGCACTAATGACGTATACCAAGAGAGTATCCGGAACTACGACAAACTCATAGGGAAATGGCACGACTGTAACATGTTGAGCAAGGATGAATTTCTCTTTCTCCGGAACAGCCAACCACTAACACCGACATTCTACCATCTGCCTAAATTACACAAAGATAATGTACACCCACCGGGCCGTCCGATAGTGTCATCTATTGGCAGTCTTACCGAAAACATGTCCCGCTTCATTGACAAATTCTTATTCCCTTTGGTACTCACTCTATCTTCATATGTCCGGGATACCAAGGACTTTTTAAACAAAATTCGAAATGTGAACTGGGACAATGACTGCCAGTTAATTGTGTTGGACATTACAAGCCTGTACACAGTTATAGACCATCAGCAGGGCCTAGAGGCCATCCAACACTTTCTGAACTTAAGACAATTAAGATTCACTAAACATAACACCATGATCCTCGAATTTATTGAATTTTGTTTATACAACAACATTTTTCTATTTGAGGAACAACTGTTCAGGCAGGTATCTGGAACAGCGATGGGTACCTGCTTCGCTCCCAGCTATGCGAACCTTTTCGTTGGCTGGTGGGAGGAGCAGGTACCCAGGAGCTGTAAGGCGGATGGCTTGGAGGGAAGGATTGAGGGTTGGTTTAGGTATATTGACGACATGTTTATTTTCTGGCGTGGCTCATCTAATACAGCACATGCCTACATCAACCTACTCAATGAGAATGATTGCAATTTGCACTTTTCAGGGACGGTAAGTCCGGCAACTGCGGACTATCTCGACCTAAGAGTATTTTCAGAGTCTGAACAGATTCACACAGCCCTACATAGAAAAACTACTGCTGGTAATTCCACACTATTCGCCAGCAGTAGCCACCCCCCGCAACTCATCAAGAGTATTCCATACGGGGAGTTGCTCCGACTCAGGAGGAACTGCTCGAGAATGGAGGATTTTGAGGTGGCAGCGAGAGAGTGTGTGTGTAGATTCATGGCCAGGGGGTATGGAGAAGCCCTTCTGAGTAAGACCTTGAAAAGAGTAAGGGCTATCCCTAGAGACTCCTTGTTGATAGCGAAACCGACCAAAAGAAATGACCCCAAGACAGCATCAGTTGGTAAAGGAAAGTTTAGATTAATAACTCCCTTTTCCACTGGAGCTGATGACCTAAGAGCCATGCTCCGAAAAAATTGGCACATTCTCAAAACAGATAACATACTTAAAGATGACCTACCCACCCACCCACTCATAACCTTCAACAGAGCCAGATCCCTAAGGGACCATTTGGTGGCTAGTCATTTGGAGAAACCACTACCAAAGAGTAACACCTTAAGAACCATGAGTGGCTTCTACCCATGTGGCAAATGTAAGGCATGTGCCGGGAGTAGAAGGGTGCTCTCTATTGAGGTACCTGACACTGGTAAGAAACTGCAAATTAAGCAGTTTATTACATGCAGCACACCCTTAGCGGTTTATTGTTTAACTTGCCCGTGTGGCCTCCGCTATATAGGGAGTACTATCAATATGCTCAAACTACGGATCCTAGAACACCTAAGAGCGATTGATAAAGCGGATCCATCCTATCCAGTCGCCCGGCATTTTGCCAAGAAACACAATAGAGACCGTAGTCAGCTGCAGTATTTTGGCCTTGATACCATCAAAAAGACCATGAGGGGAGGGGACCACCTACGACGACTACGCAGGCTGGAATCACGCTATATAATAGACCTCTCAACGAAATGGCCTCGAGGGTTAAATAGTGGTGAGGAAATGATATTTCATTTAGGTCAATGATGTAGGTATTGTCTGAAAATTTCACTGTACAGAACGTATCTCCAACTGTTCAATTTTGTGGATTACTGTATGAATTATAGACATTTACTTCAGGTGCTATGGACAATGGTTAAATCGAAAGTATGGATGAATCTTGGATAAAATATCCATTGACCATGTATAAATTTTGCACTTGTTTGCCAATCTATGGATTGTAACATCATGTATTATGATCAATTATAGGTTCAAAGGGCTCTTTGAATCCTAGTAGAATAGGATGCTTATATGTAAAAAAACATGATGTATTTTTGGTACTTTTTCTTTCTTCCTTCTCCTCTTCTTTTGCCTTTACTCGCTTTTTTTCTCTGATGATTTCTGTCAGCTTACACAGGATGACATAGACTGTTTATCAATTATGATATAGTATCTCTAGTGCATGAGGGGGACACATCCTCTATTGGCTCTGCATATCCCCAGGGGACTGTTGCCGATCCACGGCTGTATCTAAAGAGTGCAATTGTAGCACAATTAATGAATTTTTGTACCTCCTAACATAACGCGCTCACCTATCCGTAGGTTTAATTTGCTTATTACATCTATCATGAGCATTGAGCTAAGCAAATGTTAATATTTGACCATTACTAAATGGAGTTCGCGTTTGTAGTGAGGTTTTTAGTCCTCTGTCGATGCCAATCAAGAGGTGTAACCCTTGCACGATGTCAATGCTATTTTTATAAATGTACCGGTTTGTGCGTGTGGACACACACACTGATGAAGGCAAATCGCCGAAACGCGTCTGTGGTATAGCCTGTAGTTAATAAACTACTCCGTGAGAAGGAACCTCCCGAGTGCTGTCTTTCATTCCTGGGGATTTGCCTGGAGTTGATGAGCGCTGTATTTTCACGGTTTCCTTCGAGCCGTTGACAGCACCCGCCCCCGAGTGCACGGGATTTCGAAGGGAAGGAGCGTTGGATATATATATATATATATATATATATATATATATATATATATATATATACACACACGTCTCCACTCCTCTTTACTCTACGAAAATCCTCAGTTCAAAGGAGAGGCGGCACAACAACAGGACATGGGTCAGATTATTATTTTTTTTTTTTAAGTTGCATCCAGCATTTATGCAAAACGTGGAGATCTGACCCGTTTTAGCAATTTGCCTAGGCAATTCTTTCATTGCAGTTACATGGTTAGTATGCGTAGTTTAAAGAAGCCTTGCAGCCAAGTCAGTTAAACTAATAACTAGTTGTCAAAATCTTGGTCAGGAGAAAAAAATATTGAGGACGTCAGGACCCAAGGAAAAAAAAGAACTATCCTCTCCTCAATCTACATGTGAAAATCTTAAGCGTTTTACGCCTAAACGATTCTGTGCACAAATCTCAGTCCTTTTGCTTTAAAATACCTCCGGCCTGACATTCTAAACGTTGGTAGGACTGCTATGGCCACACCTGCATCCTGTGTATCCCAGAGTGTACCTGTTTGGCACTGACTGATTATGTTTCCTTCTAGCCGTAATAGGTGGCCTGTGTTCTCTGTATTGTTCTGCACCTCAATATGTCTCTTGCAGCCTCCTGAATGGACCAGTTTTAACCCTTTTACAGAGCAGTCACGAT
Organism: Lissotriton helveticus; assembly: GCF_964261635.1. Classification (NCBI taxonomy): domain Eukaryota; kingdom Metazoa; phylum Chordata; class Amphibia; order Caudata; family Salamandridae; genus Lissotriton; species Lissotriton helveticus. Next base: position 68,535,256 of record NC_136069.1, read on the forward strand.
ATTTTTATGATTTGGAATGGTTCGGAAGAATCTGTTAGACAGTTTGTGGCTCAGCTCAACAAAAACTCTATGAACTTACAGTTCACAGCTGGAATACACTCCTCCAGAATAGAGTTCTTGGATGTGCTGGTTGAAATACAAGGGACAAGAATGACCACTAGCCTCTACAGAAAGAGCACTGCCGGCAACGGTCTCCTGAATGCAAGAAGTGCGCATCCGAGAAGACTGGTTGACAGTATCCCCTACGGGGAACTATTGCGGGCTAAACGCAACTGTAGTACTAATGAGTTGTTTGAGGCTGAGAAAAAGAGAATGGTCACACGTTTCAAAGAGAGAGGCTATAACAACAAAACCATACAGGGGGCAGTTGCTAAAGCTGAGACTAGAACGAGGAGGGATCTCCTTAACACCAATGCGGACACAGAAACTGAATCCAAGATTAGGTTTATAACCACATTTTCGGGCCAATCTGGGGAATTGAGAAGTATTCTCAATAGACATTGGCATGTGTTACTTACAGACCAACATCTCAAACCACATGTCAAAGAGTATCCCCAAGTAACCTTTAGAAAAGGTAAATCACTTAGGGATGAACTTAGTCCCAATGAAGTGGCAGGATTCAGTAAACCTAAAGAAATACCAGGATTCAGATGCTGTAGATCTTGCAAAGCGTGCCGTAACAGTGACAATTGTAAAGAAATAACGGTACCGAGAACCGGCAAAATCTTCAAGATACGTAAAACCCTGACCTGTAACACCATGTACTGTGTGTATCTGTTAATCTGCCCGTGCAATAAATGGTATGTGGGGAGCACAACTCTAAAGGCAAAGGAGAGGGTGCTTCAGCACATGAGGGCTATAAAAAATCACAATACACAATACCCTGTTGCCAGGCATTTCTTCGAGCAGCACTACCAAAATGAGAATCTTCTCAAAATGGTGGTGCTGGACAAAGTAGATCTAGGTCCTCGAGGAGGAGACAGAACCACATGTTTACGTAAACTAGAATCAAGAATGATTATTGATTTTGAATGTACATACCCTCAGGGGCTCAACAATCATGAAGAATTGTCTGCTCATTTAGAGAAGTAATCAGAGTAACCCGATAAGTGTCAAAGAAGTAGGTCATTTGATTAGTACTGGTAAAAGGAATAGGTACTATTTTTGTATGTTGAACTAGATTATGTCTGCACAGTCCGTTAAGATACTACGCCTTGATTTTAAAACATTTTGTTTTTAATTAATTCACAGATGCTTTGCACTTGGGGACTAATGGATATCAGGCATTCCGGGATAGGATACAACACTAGAAAACTAAGATGAACATTCGATGTGATATATGCCGAATATGAATTTTTGAAGATACTTTCTATCATGAATATACTGGTATTATTCATATTTAGCCGCTTTGGATGATACATTATTTTGGTTCTAGGATTGAACATGCCCACTTGGGCGGTATTGAGAGACACCAAGACAACTAATTTTCACTCTGTGAATACATATGAACAGGGTTTGTCCACTTGGATTTTCTGTCATTATTTCTGAATTTGATTCTACATTCCTATGTGGCATAATATGCTTTGTTAATGATTGAATATGCCCACTTGGGCGGTATTGAGAGACACCAAGATAAATATTTTTTACTCTGTGAATACATATGAACAGGGTTTGTCCACTTGGATTTTTGTCATCATTTTTTAAATTGATTTTACATTCCTATGTGGCTAAAGATGCTTTGTTTATGATAACAAATATATGATTTGTTTCATTTATCTTTATTGAGGCAACAATTGTACATCATGTCGAATTTGTTCTAAGTATAACACCATTCCAATATGTCTGCCATGTATTTTACACTGGGGGGTGAGTGCACAGCAGTCCTTTTTCTATGTTAATACCTTGTTTGTTGTAAATAGGACTATCATTTTGGAATCCATTACAAACGTGATCAAGCCTGTTGGTGAAACGCGTTGTTTGTTTTTGCTGCCAGAATAAACTTTTGAAGCACAGCAACCCTTGGTGTGTCGTCGCGCATTTCCTGGTATATGGGAGATTCTTCGCATTTGATATATATATATATATATATATATATATATATATATATATATACACACACGTCTCCACTCCTCTTTACTCTACGAAAATCCTCAGTTCAAAGGAGAGGCGGCACAACAACAGGACATGGGTCAGATTATTATTATTTTTTTTAAGTTGCATCCAGCATTTATGCAAAACGTGGAGATCTGACCCGTTTTAGCAATTTGCCTAGGCAATTCTTTCATTGCAGTTACATGGTTAGTATGCGTAGTTTAAAGAAGCCTTGCAGCCAAGTCAGTTAAACTAATAACTAGTTGTCAAAATCTTGGTCAGGAGAAAAAAATATTGAGGACGTCAGGACCCAAGGAAAAAAAAGAACTATCCTCTCCTCAATCTACATGTGAAAATCTTAAGCGTTTTACGCCTAAACGATTCTGTGCACAAATCTCAGTCCTTTTGCTTTAAAATACCTCCGGCCTGACATTCTAAACGTTGGTAGGACTGCTATGGCCACACCTGCATCCTGTGTATCCCAGAGTGTACCTGTTTGGCACTGACTGATTATGTTTCCTTCTAGCCGTAATAGGTGGCCTGTGTTCTCTGTATTGTTCTGCACCTCAATATGTCTCTTGCAGCCTCCTGAATGGACCAGTTTTAACCCTTTTACAGAGCAGTCACATCTTTTCTCGGTAGGGTATCCTCTGCGGAAAAGAACTCAGGCTTGTTGGACCTCGCTTCATAACACAGCTCTGAACTGGCTTCGAGGCCAGGATACAGCTGAAACTGGCATGCATCACGCACAAGGCGCTAAACGCAAACTCCCCGGCATATCTTGCACAGAAACTTGTGATTTCTGGAGGAAGCAGAATCTCCCGGTCCGCTAGCGACCTCCTCCTCCAACGTGCACGTTTACAGAAGAAAAAAACATACAACCGATCCTTCTCCGGGGTAGCACCAAGAATATGGAACTTTTGCCCACCGGCCGTTAGAAGAATCCCTTCGCTGGCACGCTTCAAGAAGGAGGCCAAAACCTACCTTATGGGTACATTCCTTGTTTAACTTTTGCCACCAACCACCACTGAGATCCTGGCTAACGTCCGGCTTTGGCCTCCCTCCTGACCACCTTGTTTTTACCCAATATACCTGGGGCCCTGTTTTTGTGTAATTGTAAATATAATCTGTACATACTTGTCCTCTATCCATCATATTTCCTGCACTGTGTGAATATTATGTGATGCTTAACCTTGTATAACTCTATGACCCTTGTAAAGCACTCTGATACCATAAGGGGTCAAGTTCGTGCTCTATAAAACACTAAATAAATAAATACAAGTCGTATATCAATATAATAAAAGCGGGGTGCGTCTTTAACTTATAAACTTTTTGTTACATTCTTTAATATCTTTTCACTTGAATATCACACACACGAATAACACCGTATTCAGAATGTGGTCCTGTTTCAGATGCTATACAGTGTTAAAGTTAAAACAGGGCCTTTAAACCAAATTGTTAATTTTCCTCTGGGAAATACAGTCACATCAAGCACTCTTGCTTAGTGTCTTGGATATAAGCACCCCCAGGTCTTTTGCTTGCTTGTCCTCTGTATTGTGCTTTATTATTATCTAATTAGATAACTGAGCACTTTGCTGTCCACTGAAGAAGCCAATCACCATCTCTCCAGCCACTACTGTCCTGGAGCACCAGAGTAAACATATTATTGATCCTCCTCTGAGGACCTGGACCTTATACAGCCTGCCACAGAAGCATTCATTAAGCCTGTGCTATTTTGGGAACATGGAGAGAGCAGTAGGGCTAGTGCACCATCCATTGTGCTACCTTGGAAAGTACCACCCAGCTCATCAGGTAGTTGAGGGAAGCTAACAGTACAAAGGAAGAGCCCCAGGGAGAGGTGAGCCAGAAACAAGGAAAGGCTAGAAGAGGGATGAAACAATTGGAAGCAGAGTTCCTTTGGGAAGGGCGTGAATGGCAGTCAGCTTAGGGGCTGATAGCTGGCGTGCCCTGTGAAGAGGTATGTTAATTTGTATGTTTCTTGCTTGATGTTATTAAGAGGTTAGGAACTGCAGCTTCAGAGGGATTCCATAATGGAGATTGTGAGTGCAGATTTAGAGGTGCAGGCACAACCGTGTGCTGCCAAATTGGTCTGTTTGCCAATACCCAAGCCGAAAAAATACAATGGCATTGGGGATAGTTTGGCTGCTTGCGGTTTGCGTTTAATCACCAAATACTGGTCTTTCACATGCCTGTTGCAGCATCTAAATGTTTGTGGTGCTTCATAACTGCCATCTTAACATTGTACCGCAGCTTCACCACCACCACCACCACCACCACCACCACCACCACTAGAGATTCTGTATCTCTGTCCTGGAAGTGGATCTGCAAAATACACCAGGTGGCAGCCCTATGACACCACCACACTGGTGCTTCACAAGGCTCAGGGGACTGGGGTAAACAATCGGTGCAGTCTGGGCAGTGAAGTGCATTTATGGGTCTTCACTGATTCATCGTGTCCGAATGTGTGTAGATCCTCGTAGCACATTCGCTGTAATAGCCCGATTCACTGGTTAGGAACTGTGACTGAAGCTCTTCCTGCTCCTAGCACTTCAGGGTGGGAGTTTGGTAGTGTATAGTACCATTTGCAACTGCATTCATTTCCTCCACTTTCACAACCGGGTAGAGGTGACCATGTTACCTGGCTAATTTGCAATAGACAGTTACGGTAACAGTGTGGCAGCAACAAATCATTCTAAAACCGGTATCAGCTGTTAGTGCCCACCTTCCTGGGCAAACCTTTGCAAAGGCCCATATCAAATAGCTTAATATATAATGAGAGAGACACTCCCGGAACCGTCTTGGCCCACGTTTGATATTACTGTCAGAATCGTATTCTCCAGGTTGCATCATTTCAATTTTACAGCTGAATTCAACAACACCATCTGTTATTCTTTAAAACAATTCTTTATTAATTCCTTCAAAAAAATAAATATCATGGTCACCTTTACAGATATCCCACCCACATCTCAACAATAACACCTATTTTAAGTGACCACTATGCTCCTAAGATTCGACTCTCATCTACGCTGTCTCCTACTAGGGGGGGATCCCTATCAACTCTCCGGATGGCAAGCTTCTTTCATTACAACATAGACTCTGATCGCCTAATCCTTTTACGACTAGCAGGATCAGCTATACCATGTTCTCCTGTACTGCACTAAACAACCAGGCATCTCTGTAAACATTTTATGTCTTGGAAAGGGTATAGACACTAAAGAGCTACATGTAAATTTGCCACAGATGCCTGCAGCTCCTCACCATCTCAACAAAGTTCTGCTTTTCAAATCTTTTAGTATAATTCACTGTAATGGGGATAACCGTAAGCACATGTTGACATGAGATAAAAGTTAGAGACATGTTCTGATGAGCAATTCCCGACCAGTTGTGGAGAACCGCTAAAGTCCTAATCAGGCCATGCTGGATGGGGCGTTAAAAAGAAAGATACTGCATAAAGAAACAATGTATATCTTAAGCACTGAAAATAAACGCAGCTATCCGCGAGCCTGTCTGTGAAAATAGAAGATAACTATTAGCAATGGACAAAGGTGTATAAAAGGTTAGTGTACAGACACAAAAGAGAGGAACAAATACGTAGCACCATTTCTACTGCTTAGTAAAGTTACCAATAGTTGGAATCGTTGATTATTTGTAAAATTACTTAAAGTGTTACACACTATTAATGCATAAATTAAAAAGATCACATTAAAAGTAGCGAATTGAATTATAGTGCGCTTTCAATTTTAAAAACACTTAGTCCATTCTTAACACTCTGCTGGCCTTTGATACAGAAACTAAAAATGCAAGTCACAGCAGGGTTCCCAAATCAAATGGTCTCATTCACACAGTGTTTTAATGGTTACAAACCTCAGATTCTGTAAATCTCAGGGTTTGCCATTTCTAAAACTCTTTTTGAAATGTACTAAACCGAATTAATGATTCAGAAAAGGTTTTCTAAATTGTTAACTAGGTTCAGGAAACATTTCGGAATTTATATTCGAAAGGGACGTGTTTAGGTCGTCCCTTTCAAATACCAATTAGGGTTTAATATAATATTTTAACACCTAAAAACCAGCAGCAAAACATTAAAATTTTCCTACTAACTCAAAGGAGGTGGTAACTTAATCGCAAACGGACTGGGAGTGACCCATTCCAATTTGTCAATGTTGCCAACAATGTTTTTATGAGAACCTACTCCTAAAAAAATGCATCCCAATTTCATTTAAGGAAAATGGGGTGCATTTTAAAAAAAACGGATTCCTTTATTTAAAAGCAACCACAGGCCATAGTTCTGCTGACCCGAGCAGGTTATCATCCCTGTGATTGTGGCCAATCGTGGCAGATCGTAACCTCCTGAATATTGATGACGTAGGTTGAATTGTGATCTACTATGATTTTGTATTTTTTAAATAGCCTATTAGTAGATAGATCAGTTTCCAAAATCAAAACCACTAAAAGTCAGTGCACAATCAGCAACCACTTTTATCGACTCGATCCTTTGTACATAAGGCCCATAATTCATTACTGGAGAGTGCGCTCACCATAACTTACGTATGTAGGTACAGGTTGATGCATACATGTTAGAAACGGGACCTCTGGCCGGCCAAGGCTTGCGCCAAGGTCAGTCAGAGACCACCATTTCCAAGGTCAGGGCTAGGGAGTCACACACCAAGACAACCCCCGCTCACCCTCTAGGTAACGTGGCGCGAGCAGCAAGGCTAATCTCAGAGGCGATGTGTAAAGCGTTTGCGCGCGCACCCCAGCGACAACAACCAAAGGCCCACCACAAAGGAAACTCCACACAAGGTTATATCAAAAATAGCCTTTGTATTATAATAATAAAAACACATTAGATAACACACACACTTTACAATGTGCCAACAGGCACGGGCAAGATTTACAGGGGATTATGTACAGGACAGGGCCACCTGGACCACTGTCAGGGGTATGCACTTGTTAGAAATAATACTTGTAAGTATAACACTTTAGCACATCAACATATAATGACTGTAACACAGAAATAGAAAATGTAGCATACAACCAGTAACTACTGGTAAAGGGAAAATACCTCCTACGCCACCCTAAACTCTGTAGGGAAATCACGCAGGGAACTAGGACCTTATCATCAGGACCTATGGAAGGAAAACCTATCACCTAAGCAAGTCACATTTAGCAAAGGGAAGGAAACCTAAAATAATCACCTAGGCAAGTCACATTTAGCAAAGGCAATAAAACATCAACATTCCTCTAAGCAGGTCACTTTTAGCAAAGGGGAATAAAAGCACAAGGCATTACCTAAGCAGGTCACTTTTAGCAAAGGTAATGACACCAACAATCCTCTAAGCAGGTCACTTTTAGCAAAGGGGATAAACACATAAAGAATTACCTAAGCAGGTCACTTTTAGCAAAGGTAAAAACAAACATTCCTCTAAGCAGGTCACTTTTAGCAAAGGGGAATAAAAGAACAAAGAATCACCTAAGCAGGTCACTTTTAGCAAAGGTAATAACAAACAAGAATTGCACATGAAACATTAAAACACATTCAGAGGTGCAGGTAGAACATTTGCGCACAAATCAAATAAGCAGGAATCATACCTTGCGCAGGGTGCACATGGCACAACATTAGAATGGTCCCTCAGGCCAACTGGCCTCCAAAGGGGCTGAATGCCCTGAGTCTCAGTGTCAGGGAAGCTGCGCAGGCAGCACAGAACAAAAGCCTAAACGTAGCAACTTGTCCACTAAGTGCTGGACAGTTGTAAATAGCAGGTAGGCAACGTTGGAGCCACATGGGCTTGAAGAACAGATGAGCCCCTGAGCCTCTCTGGCTCGCAAAACAAATGTGGGCTGGGATTTAGGAGCTTCAGCGCTCTAAATCAATTAAAATGGCCCCAGAGCCTCTCGGGGCTCAAAGATCAATAAAATGCCCCCTCGAGCCTCGGGGCTCGTAAATACAATTAGGGCGGGAGCCTCTCGGGCTCTAAATAAACAGATTGCCCCCAGGAGCCTCTTGCTCCCACCAGGAAATGCAACACCCGTTGGAGCGGCCCTCTGCCAATCGGGGCCGCTCGAAGAACAAAGGACCCTGTCCCCGCACTCACCGGTACCTCACTGGTGCTGCGGGGGCAGGAACACTGCAGGCTCTCCTCCTCCCTCGTCCCGGGGCTCTCCCTCCGATCGGGAGCCTCGGGCAGGACACGCCGGCGGCTTCTCTGCTGCGGGGGCGGGACTTCCGGTCGGCCTCTGAGGGGCCGCGCTGTGATTGGCCGGTCGGCCAAATACTTCCGGGTCGCCGCGGGCAGCGCGGCGGCTCGCTGTAGACAGGCAGGCGGGCTCTCAGTACCCGAGGAGTGGGCTCCCTCGTGGTAATTTACCAAATCCAACAACGGGGCAATGCCGGGTGGGCAACGGCGCTCAAATTAAAAGTCAGGCGAGGTGGCACTCGCTAATGCCGCAAATCGGCCAAATCAGGCGGGCAGATGCCGGGTGGGCACCGGCTGGACACAAAGCGCTCCCAAGCGCTTAGGGGCTAAAGAAAGCGCTCCTAGCGCTAGAAATATCAGCACAGCGCTATTGAGCGCTGGGGCACCAGGAAAGCGCGCCTAGCCCTATAAATCAAATAAGAGCGCCTCCAGGCACTCTAAGCAAAAAGCAAAAGCTCCAGCAGGGACTGGAGGCAGGCAGAGGGGCAGGGCAGGGCCAGAGCCAGCACACTGGGTCTCCAGGCAGGGAGACAAGCCAAGTGGCGGTCCTCTTGGCCCCAGCAGCAGCAGCAGCCCCCTCTGGCAAGGATCCAAAAGTAGCACCATTTCTGTGGGGACACAGCCCCATTTTTATACCATGAATTCCTTTGTTAGGAGGTGCAGGGTGGGGGGAAACCAGTTGCAGCTGGCTTGGGAGTACCCTTGATGGCCCAACCACCCCTTTCATTCACTGGGGAGGCTAGGGTCATTAGACAAACCACAGGGGGGCGGAGCCAGCATTGTGTGGGGAAAAACCCAGCCCATCCAGGACACAGATCTACTCCTCCCACCCATCACTCATGCTGATCTCACACTCACCACCGGGCAGACCCATCCAGACTTCCTGGAGCCTGGCATGCCAGCCAGCTCCAGCCAATCACGCTCCAGTATCCTCACTGCACACATACATCAATGTCCAGAAGTAGCACTTCCCTTCTAGACACATACAAGCCGCACATACCATTGCGCAGCATTCATTCTCACGAGTTCATACATACTAAACTTGAGCCTGCACTCCCCACACATCAGGAACTACCAGGGCACACACATTCCCCATGCATTCCTATGGGAGAGCAGGCCAGGCATACTACACGCACGCACTTTACTCTGGGACACCGGGAAAAAGTGCGCCAAGACCCAAAAATCACTACACAGGGTCACAAATAAAGGCAAAAAGATTAGGGGTGAACCTGCCCTAAGGCCCAAGTCTAACACGACCCCCTTCCAGCCAAAACGCAGGGCAGACCGATCACCACGTGATGGGCTTCCCTGCTTGGGGCGATAAAACAAGGACGCGGGCCCACAACTGCAGGGACACCCTCCTGTTTTACGCCACGGTGAACCCCTAGGGTTCCTTCTAAAACTACTGTAGGGACTAACTGGGGTACCCCACTGATACTCTCCAGCTGCCCTCGGCCAGGACCAGGCCCTAGGCCATCCAGGTACCACTGGATCCTGCCTACTCACAAAGTGGGGGGTAGTAACCCCTGGCACATAATAGCCATGCTCCACTCTTCCTGTCTGCAAGACAGGGCTAGACTGCCACTGGTTCTCCAACCTAGGGTCTACAACCTCAGGCGGACCAGGAGTCTCAGGGAAGGCTCTCCTCCCCTTACCTCTTCTCCTAGGGTTCCTCCTCCTCCTGCGAGGGGTTCCCTCTAAACAACATTCTCCCAACCTAGGGTTTAACCCCTCAGGTTGCACCGGGGTCAGAGGTGGGCTCTCCCACCCTCTGCACCCTCTTCCAGAGTCCTGCTCCCTCCCAACCGGGGCGGTGCATCTGGAAAAAGAACTGGTCAGGACACTGATTACAGTAGTCCCACCCTTCAGGTCAGGCGGATCCTGAACCTGGCCTTCCAACCTCTGGTCTAGAACCTTTGGTGGAACCAATGCCTGGCACTCCAGGCCTTCTGGGGACTCACATACTATCCCCAAATCACTCCTTTCACTGGACTTCTGTACTCTCCCTACCGGAGCGGTACTGCCAGACTCTAGAACCATGGAAGCTCCGCTTACAGATGCTCCAGGTCCTCTACCCACTAGGAGATCTCCCTCAAGTGAACTAACAGGCAAGTCTAGGTTCCCTTCCTGGTGTTCCCTAAAGAAACCATCCAGGCTCTGTGACAGGGCTTCGGGCATCTGGGGACTCTCGGTCACACACTCACTCCCGCTCCACTGAGACAGGCAGTTAGCCCCTACACCCTTCTCACTAACCAAGGACCTAGCTGGGCTACTCTCACCCTCCTCCACCACACTGGGCTGGAAGACACCTGACCCACTATTGTTGGAATCACTCACTAGTGACTCAAAAGAACCTCTCGCACTGTCCCATCGGTCTGCTTCCTTTGCAAGCTCCCAAGGATCAAAGGTCAACCCCAACAGGTGTTGCCGCAACTCCGGCCGACAATGACTGAGCACCTTTTCCTTGAGAATAAGACAAAACAGTTTGTCAAAATCATGTTCCGTGGGAACCTCTAACCACTCAATCAGTGCACACTGACAGTCCTCTGTAAACTCCTCCCAAGACTGGTGAGACAGTTTCCTACTGTCCCTGAACTGCAACCTATACTCCTCTTCTAGGGAAACAGGTACCATACTCGGGGAACTGGGAGTGGGACTGTCTACACTTATATTTAAAAAGCTGCCACCACTGGACTCCACCCTCCCTGGGGAATCCAGACAATTACAATTACACTCAGGGGATAACCTACTCTCCCTGAACAAGGCACTCTCTTCCTTCCTATCCAACCACTCCTCTGGGGACAGGGAAAGGGATGGGGCGCTGGTACTGACACTGGACCCAGCAAGGGACTCCCTATCTATGGGGTCCTCACTATTTGCTGACATCCATCCACTGTCATCCTCATTCACTTCACATTCTTCAGGGCTCCCAACAGACTCACCATCCTCATGACGTGCGGCCCGGGCCCTCTCTCTCTCACTGTACTCAAGATCCCACTGACCCTTCTGCCATTGGATCAGGCTGTCCCTAAGCTGGGACTGAGTATCCGACTCACTCACCTCCATGCCTCCCTCTTCACAGAATCTGACCAGCTCTGACCTACTGTACCTAAAAAGACAACAGAGATCAAAAACAGGCTCCATTTTGGCGGACGTTCTCAAGAAGAGTTTGACACAGGGAACCTGGGGGTCTGAGCTTACACAGGAGTACACAATTACAAAATTCAGCAAGATTCCTATCTCAGAGAACTTGCACTCCACTGTCCAGTGTAACACACCACTCATTCACACACAACCCTCCCCTCGGACTGGTAAGGCAGTTTCTACCACCCCTGATTATCTCAACCTGACCACTAGCGACACAGGTACCAAACTCTGGGAGCAGGGCGGGGAACAAGGTACTGGACAAAATACAAATGACACCTTTCAGGAGAAGCAAAACTGAACTTCCCTAAAAAACAATAATCCCAAAAATGTGGTTATCTAAAATTGCAGAGTTTTGAAGTGTGGCCTGTCGCCACTGTGGTACAACGCAAACGCAAGTCCAATCCGCACCGCTAGCCACCAATGTTAGAAACGGGACCTCTGGCCGGCCAAGGCTTGCGCCAAGGTCAGTCAGAGACCACCATTTCCAAGATCAGGGCTAGGGAGTCACACACCAAGACAACCCCCGCTCACCCTCTAGGTAACGTGGCGCGAGCAGCAAGGCTAATCTCAGAGGCGATGTGTAAAGCGTTTGCGCGCGCACCCCAGCGACAACAACCAAAGGCCCACCACAAAGGAAACTCCACACAAGGTTATATCAAAAATAGCCTTTGTATTATAATAATAAAAACACATTAGATAACACACACACTTTACAATGTGCCAACAGGCACGGGCAAGATTTACAAGGGATTATGTACAGGACAGGGCCACCTGGACCACTGTCAGGGGTATGCACTTGTTAGAAATAATACTTGTAGGTATAACACTTTAGCACATCAACATATAATGACTGTAACACAGAAATAGAAAATGTAGCATACAACCAGTAACTACTGGTAAAGGGAAAATACCTCCTACGCCACCCTAAACTCTGTAGGGAAATCACGCAGGGAACTAGGACCTTATCATCAGGACCTATGGAAGGAAAACCTATCACCTAAGCAAGTCACATTTAGCAAAGGGAAGGAAACCTAAAATAATCACCTAGGCAAGTCACATTTAGCAAAGGCAATAAAACATCAACATTCCTCTAAGCAGGTCACTTTTAGCAAAGGGGAATAAAAGCACAAGGCATTACCTAAGCAGGTCACTTTTAGCAAAGGTAATGACACCAACAATCCTCTAAGCAGGTCACTTTTAGCAAAGGGGATAAACACATAAAGAATTACCTAAGCAGGTCACTTTTAGCAAAGGTAAAAACAAACATTCCTCTAAGCAGGTCACTTTTAGCAAAGGGGAATAAAAGAACAAAGAATCACCTAAGCAGGTCACTTTTAGCAAAGGTAATAACAAACAAGAATTGCACATGAAACATTAAAACACATTCAGAGGTGCAGGTAGAACATTTGCGCACAAATCAAATAAGCAGGAATCATACCTTGCGCAGGGTGTACATGGCACAACATTAGAATGGTCCCTCAGGCCAACTGGCCTCCAAAGGGGCTGAATGCCCTGAGTCTCAGTGTCAGGGAAGCTGCGCAGGCAGCACAGAACAAAAGCCTAAACGTAGCAACTTGTCCACTAAGTGCTGGACAGTTGTAAATAGCAGGTAGGCAACGTTGGAGCCACATGGGCTTGAAGAACAGATGAGCCCCTGAGCCTCTCTGGCTCGCAAAACAAATGTGGGCTGGGATTTAGGAGCTTCAGCGCTCTAAATCAATTAAAATGGCCCCAGAGCCTCTCGGGGCTCAAAGATCAATAAAATACCCCCTCGAGCCTCGGGGCTCGTAAATACAATTAGGGCGGGAGCCTCTCGGGCTCTAAATAAACAGATTGCCCCCAGGAGCCTCTTGCTCCCACCAGGAAATGCAACACCCGTTGGAGCGGCCCTCTGCCAATCGGGGCCGCTCGAAGAACAAAGGACCCTGTCCCCGCACTCACCGGTACCTCACTGGTGCTGCGGGGGCAGGAACACTGCAGGCTCTCCTCCTCCCTCGTCCCGGGGCTCTCCCTCCGATGGGGAGCCTCGGGCAGGACACGCCGGCGGCTTCTCTGCTGCGGGGGCGGGACTTCCGGTCGGCCTCTGAGGGGCCGCGCTGTGATTGGCCGGTCGGCCAAATACTTCCGGGTCGCCGCGGGCAGCGCGGCGGCTCGCTGTAGACAGGCAGGCGGGCTCTCAGTACCCGAGGAGTGGGCTCCCTCGTGGTAATTTACCAAATCCAACAACGGGGCAATGCCGGGTGGGCACCGGCGCTCAAATTAAAAGTCAGGCGAGGTGGCACTCGCTAATGCCGCAAATCGGCCAAATCAGGCGGGCAGATGCCGGGTGGGCACCGGCTGGACACAAAGCGCTCCCAAGCGCTTAGGGGCTAAAGAAAGCGCTCCTAGCGCTAGAAATATCAGCACAGCGCTATTGAGCGCTGGGGCACCAGGAAAGCGCGCCTAGCGCTATAAATCAAATAAGAGCGCCTCCAGGCACTCTAAGCAAAAAGCAAAAGCTCCAGCAGGGACTGGAGGCAGGCAGAGGGGCAGGGCAGGGCCAGAGCCAGCACACTGGGTCTCCAGGCAGGGAGACAAGCCAAGTGGCGGTCCTCTTGGCCCCAGCAGCAGCAGCAGCCCCCTCTGGCAAGGATCCAAAAGTAGCACCATTTCTGTGGGGACACAGCCCCATTTTTATACCATGAATTCCTTTGTTAGGAGGTGCAGGGTGGGGGGAAACCAGTTGCAGCTGGCTTGGGAGTACCCTTGATGGCCCAACCACCCCTTTCATTCACTGGGGAGGCTAGGGTCATTAGACAAACCACAGGGGGGCGGAGCCAGCATTGTGTGGGGAAAAACCCAGCCCATCCAGGACACAGATCTACTCCTCCCACCCATCACTCATGCTGATCTCACACTCACCACCGGGCAGACCCATCCAGACTTCCTGGAGCCTGGCATGCCAGCCAGCTCCAGCCAATCACGCTCCAGTATCCTCACTGCACACATACATCAATGTCCAGAAGTAGCACTTCCCTTCTAGACACATACAAGCCGCACATACCATTGCGCAGCATTCATTCTCACGAGTTCATACATACTAAACTCGAGCCTGCACTCCCCACACATCAGGAACTACCAGGGCACACACATTCCCCATGCATTCCTATGGGAGAGCAGGCCAGGCATACTACATGCACGCACTTTACTCTGGGACACCGGGAAAAAGTGCGCCAAGACCCAAAAATCACTACACAGGGTCACAAATAAAGGCAAAAAGATTAGGGGTGAACCTGCCCTAAGGCCCAAGTCTAACAATACATATAAAAAACCTCACCAACAGCAGCAGGGTATCACCTTTAATTACTATTATGGCATCTATCTGCACACAAAACAATGATATATATATATATATATATATATATATATATATATATATATATATATATATATATATATATATATATCCACGCTCCATAACACCAAGTGCATGAGTCACTCTCAGGGCGGGTGCCGAGCAACGCGGTGGTGTCCGCGTAAAATATAAAGGCTCCAATTTCCAAAAATACCCAGCCGGGTTTGCAGGAAAACACAGCACTCACACGGGCAGCAGCAGTAAATTAGCAGATCGGTTTATTCAGAAAAGTAAAGCAGACGCGTTTCGGGAATAAAATCCCTTCGTCAGTGTTATCGTCAGAATGCCAACAGTTACACCCTTATCTATGTTCATGCCAGATACCGACATAAACAAAGGACTAATGCATTTAGGAAAAGGTAGCGCGCCATCTTTGAACGCCTTTGATATTTACATTTCGTCAACATGGGATATTGCAACGCATAGTATTTACATTGTATTCAGAAACATCAATAAAGACATTGGTGCGTTATTATTTCAAAATCTCGCCGTGTATCGGCAACAGTTATAACGGACACTCAAGTCCCAAAAAGGCACGAACCTGAGAAACAAAGCATTACATAGAATGCATATTTCAAGCGAAAAACGCTACCATTAAGAATGAACGCTATACTTTAGCATAATCTTGCCGTGGATCGGCAATTGCAACCCAGTATCAGGTTGCTAAATTCTCAGGTCAGTGAAGAAGAACAACACACACCACAAATAAATCCCATTATGACCAAAAAACAAAAAATATACATTCACTATATACATCTTCAGAATAATATCCAGTCAAATCATCACCGATATTGCAAACAGTTTCATAAGGTTACTCATATGTTATAAAACATATTCTTAGCCAAGGTGAGTAGCAAGTTCTTCCCCCATATTCAGTCCCTTGGGAGCCTTAGTCTCGAGATCTATAATGAATCTAGATTCTAGTCTTCTCAGGACCTGTAATCGATTACCTCCTCTAGGGTTTTCGTCCACTTGATCTAAACAGAAGTAGCGCAGCAGAGTTCTATCACTCTTATGTTTAATGGCAAAATGCCGTGCTACCGGATAGCTGAAATCTTTATTGGCAATTGCCCGCATATGCTCTAGTATTCGTAGTTTAACTGGGTTGATGGTACTACCCACATACCTCAACGAGCATGGACAGACTAAACAGTAAACTGCATGGTCAGTGTGACAAGACATGAATTTGGTAATTTTCTTGCCACCAAGGCAACCTGGCACCTCGTATGTCAGGGTTCTTTTACTTGCCGAGCAGGCTTTGCATTTCCCGCACGGGAAGAAGCCTTTTGCATCTTTCAGCGTCCCTAGACGTTTTTTCTCCACTGGAAGATAACTGTGAACCAATTCATCTCGTAACGATCTTGCCCTCCTAAAGGTGATCGAAGGCACAGCTGGAATATCTGGACCAATGATTGGGTCCGCTTTAAGGATGTGCCAGTGTTTGGACAGGATCGCTCTTAATCTAAATGAATTCGCAGCAAACGGTGTGATCATGCGGAATTGAACCGCTTGTGATTGAATGATCTCTTTCTTTTCAAACAGTTTGCTGCGGGGTATCTTTCTGACTTGTTTCAACGTTTCTTGAAGCTGGTTACCATTGTAGCCTCTATTCTGGAACCTCTCTATGCTATCGGTGGCAGCTAGTTCGAAATCTTCATTGTTTGTGCAGTTACGCTTTAATCGTAATAATTCACCGTAGGGGATATTAGAAATAAGCTTACGGGAATGGCTACTCGAGGCGTGTAAAACGCTATTACCCGCCGTCGGTTTACGATAAAGTTGGGTACTGATTTTACCATCCCGCACACTAAATTCGCGTAGCTGGGTTCCTGCTTTGCCCCCAGCTACGCGAATTTATTCGTGGGCTGGTGGGAGGAGCAGGTAGCCTGGGCCCCTGGAAATGTTGCCTGGAGCAACAAAGTAGTGGCTTGGAGCAGGTACATCGATGACCTGTTCCTTGTGTGGAATGGGTCTATAGAAGAGGCGAATGAGTATATCTCTGTGCTTAACAACAACGAGTGCAACCTTAAATTCACAGGGGAAATCAGTAAAGAAAAAGTCAATTACCTTGACTTACAAGTGAGTGTGCGGGATGGTAAAATCAGTACCCAACTTTATCGTAAACCGATGGCGGGTAATAGCGTTTTACACGCCTCGAGTAGCCATTCCCGTAAGCTTATTTCTAATATCCCCTACGGTGAATTATTACGATTAAAGCGTAACTGCACAAACAATGAAGATTTCGAACTAGCTGCCACCGATAGCATAGAGAGGTTCCAGAATAGAGGCTACAATGGTAACCAGCTTCAAGAAACGTTGAAACAAGTCAGAAAGATACCTCGCAGCAAACTGTTTGAAAAGAAAGAGATCATTCAATCACAAGCGGTTCAATTCCGCATGATCACACCGTTTGCTGCGAATTCATTTAGATTAAGAGCGATCCTGTCCAAACACTGGCACATCCTTAAAGCGGACCCAATCATTGGTCCAGATATTCCTGCTGTGCCTTCGATCACCTTTAGGAGGGCAAGATCGTTACGAGATGAATTGGTTCACAGTTATCTTCCAGTGGAGAAAAAACGTCTAGGGACGCTGAAAGATGCAAAAGGCTTCTTCCCGTGCGGGAAATGCAAAGCCTGCTCGGCAAGTAAAAGAACCCTGACATACGAGGTGCCAGGTTGCCTTGGTGGCAAGAAAATTACCAAATTCATGTCTTGTCACACTGACCATGCAGTTTACTGTTTAGTCTGTCCATGCTCGTTGAGGTATGTGGGTAGTACCATCAACCCAGTTAAACTACGAATACTAGAGCATATGCGGGCAATTGCCAATAAAGATTTCAGCTATCCGGTAGCACGGTATTTTGCCATTAAACATAAGAGTGATAGAACTCTGCTGCGCTACTTCTGTTTAGATCAAGTGGACGAAAACCCTAGAGGAGGTAATCGATTACAGGTCCTGAGAAGACTAGAATCTAGATTCATTATAGATCTCGAGACTAAGGCTCCCAAGGGACTGAATATGGGGGAAGAACTTGCTACTCACCTTGGCTAAGAATATGTTTTATAACATATGAGTAACCTTATGAAACTGTTTGCAATATCGGTGATGATTTGACTGGATATTATTCTGAAGATGTATATAGTGAATGTATATTTTTTGTTTTTTGGTCATAATGGGATTTATTTGTGGTGTGTGTTGTTCTTCTTCACTGACCTGAGAATTTAGCAACCTGATACTGGGTTGCAATTGCCGATCCACGGCAAGATTATGCTAAAGTATAGCGTTCATTCTTAATGGTAGCGTTTTTCGCTTGAAATATGCATTCTATGTAATGCTTTGTTTCTCAGGTTCGTGCCTTTTTGGGACTTGAGTGTCCGTTATAACTGTTGCCGATACACGGCGAGATTTTGAAATAATAACGCACCAATGTCTTTATTGATGTTTCTGAATACAATGTAAATACTATGCGTTGCAATATCCCATGTTGACGAAATGTAAATATCAAAGGCGTTCAAAGATGGCGCGCTACCTTTTCCTAAATGCATTAGTCCTTTGTTTATGTCGGTATCTGGCATGAACATAGATAAGGGTGTAACTGTTGGCATTCTGACGATAACACTGACGAAGGGATTTTATTCCCGAAACGCGTCTGCTTTACTTTTCTGAATAAACCGATCTGCTAATTTACTGCTGCTGCCCGTGTGAGTGCTGTGTTTTCCTGCAAACCCGGCTGGGTATTTTTGGAAATTGGAGCCTTTATATATATATATATATATATATTAAACAAAGGCCAAATTTTATCTGTAGACATTGTATCTTAAACAAGAATTGGGATAGCCCTTTATGCAATTCTTGCCTTTGTTTTTTTTTTAGCAAAAGTGCCATCAAAATAGTGGAAATCTTTACATATTTTTAAAGCAAGTTTACCATTAGAGAATGGAAGAAGCCTTATTTGTAAATTAATGGTAAGCTTAACCCTTTCTGTGCTGATGACGGAACCGCTCCGTCATCAGCCACGGTGGCGCTGTGCTGATGATGGAGCGGTTCTGTCATGTCCCGCCAGACGCACCTGCGCGGCGCTGATTTCGCGGGCGGGGCCATGACGGAACCGCTCTGTCATGAGCACAGCTCAACCGCGGCTGGTGGCGGAGCGGTTCCGTCACCAGCATGGGCCCGCCGCGCGGCCCCCCGCTCCCTTAGCGCTGCGGCGGAATAGCCGCCGCAGCGATGAGGTTAAAATGACAGTTGAAAGTTGTAAAGTTTATCAACATTCAAGGACTGGATCGAGGTTAACAGCCGAGCCCATAGATTTGTTCATGTTTTCTCATTTACAAACACCACACTCCAAACTAGCGAATGTATTGACCCTTGGGGACCTCCCTAAACTAAACTAAAATGGAAGCTAAGACCTGCAGAGACCAGGGATGCCCCTTTCTCTGGGCAAACGACAATCTCAATTGTATATAATGCTGTTCCAAATATTATTGTCCAGGCGCCCAGACCCCGTTTTCTTCCATTACAGGCCAAACACTATAATTTTAGTTTTTTACACATGTGGAAGTTGGTTAAAAGCGCAGTATGCTTGCAAACGTGTAAGTTGGCATTGCACGCCTACTCTCGTTTTCTCTAACAAAAATGTATTGTCAGCACACTGTGAACTGCACAAGTATTTCCTACTCAATTTTGGAGCAAAGGTAGCAGTGCTTTCAAAAGTCTGCTACATGCAAATTAGTTACTAATAGTTGCAGCATTATAAATACTTGTACTTGAATCCTCAATTTGTGTTGGCTAAGCCAACATTCAACATCGCTTACATTATTAGTAGTCATAGTTTCATACATTATAATTCAATATGTGGGAGACCAAATTTCTTTACACAAAAAAGTCTTCTAGCAACAAGCTCCCGTTAGTGGATCTGTAGGTATTATAATGGATGAACCCATGAGGACCGCTGATAAAATAACACATTCCGAAAAACTAAAATGAAAATAGACAATTCACTCATGAGGGGACAATAGATACATATCCTTGAAAACTGGTAGCTAAGGAGTATTCAAGATAATGACAGAACAACAAGCAATACTGCAAGGTGAAGATCTTTGTCTACATAAGATTCATTCAACAGGTGTTTCAATGTTGAGGTGGATTGTGCTGTGGTGGGTGAAGGGTATTTTGAATGTGTTTATATGGCTAAGTGAAGTTCTACAACTTTTATGGTTGGTTTCTGAGACAGACGACCCCTTATAGCGGACAGCCCAACAAGCACTGCTAACCTTTAGTATGAATCGATTGCGATTCGAGGAGTTATTGATTAATGCTTTAAGTTTAAAAAAGAGATAAAAACGATAAATTAATGGGAAAGTAATTCCTGTCAATAAGCTTCAATACAAATTCAATGAAACTACGCACAGACTAGCTACCACATCACTGCAGGTTGGAACCTGATAAGAATATCCAGGAGTGCTTACATTTCCCAACAGCAATCACATCAGAAGTGATATTTTTACAGTTTGTAACTGTTGTATGAACCAGTATGGGGGTATGTGCATTTCTTTTTGAGTGTCTCAAAATCAGAAGGTACAGTGTGTTACTGATTTACCCTAGAACATTGGTGTGTCTGGCAGTTCCTCTTTGGTGTCATTAGATGGCAATATTTATTTTTATATTTGTAAAAGGTTATGGCAATTATGTCTTTGACAATGAAGAGATATGACAGTTGGGCCTTTTATAGATGGAAAGAATAATAAAAGTGACTAATATTTTTGAATACAAGTAGAAGAACGAGAGAGACAGGGAGCTAAGGAGCACTCTTAATCCCCCAAATGATATCTTCTTAACAACGAACGAGTGTGCCTTATTAGAACGAAGAGCAAGTATGTAGAATCCAACTAGGTTCTTTTAAAAGCCCTCACTCACCAACCTAGGTGGTGACATGCTTCATCATTGGGCCCCACCAGGAGTGGCCGAATGCCACCCTGGTGTGCTGCAAAGCCAGAATTATAGATGGAAAGAATAATAAAAGTGACAAATATTTTGGAATACCAAATGTAAACAATACTATATTTGTCTGGACCATAAATACTTACAAACTTAACAAGATTCCAAGTGCTGTTGTATACATTTTTTAAGGGGTCAAATACTTTCCAACACTTAATAAAGGTAGATGACCTTCGCTCCTCATGACATAATTGATGACCAATCACCCCCACCGTTGGCCCACCTTTTACTACTTTTCAAATTTCACTTTCAAAACCTCTTAGATGCCTTTGCCACAAGCAACACAGAAGCAATTATCCTGCCCGATTTTTAAAATGCATTAACATTGGTTTTAAATCTCCTACAAAGTTATGGTTCTAGAATGTTCTGCTTGGACTGTGAAACAAACTCGATTCTGATACATCACTGCCTTCCTTTGGCTGTGGTTCCTTGTATCTCTCCTTCCACTAATTTCTCTATTGAGTCTCCCCAAACCACCCTTGCCCACACTATTCAGTGTTTTGAGGCAGCTGTGTGGCATATTGTAGTTTATAAGTCGCCTTTAACTAGATAAATAAACCCATCCTTGGCTCTTTGTTCTAAAGGAACATATTTGATTATCTTATCATCGTGAAGAAGTGTGGTTTCATGTATTCATTTTTCTCACTAAACAGTAGTTGTGTTTGATTTTCAGACTCAATGAAAATAATGTCTTGTTTTTGTTATACTAATTTATTTAAGAAACTAATCTCACCTGAAGTATATTATGCCCTTAAAGATGTTTGAGTTTCATGAAGAATCATATCTGTGTTATACTACACCAAAAGGTGACTGTGAAGAGAACTGACGGCATTCATAAGATCAAGAAAGATCAGACTGCGTAAGCAAGCCGCTCTTCATCTCCCACTACTTATCATTATGGTTATTCCAAAAAGTGCTTGCAAGCTTCAGGCTGAAGAAAAACTGAAATGCCTAGCCTATAATATTACAAATACCTAACACACAGTTGGTTAGTATTGATTTAATATCTTCTTCAGAGAATAAAATTAGGTAACTTTGTTTGCTCTTAAGGGATGTGTTGTTAATTTGATCATTTGCGCGAATGCACCGTCTTCACTTACAGATTGCCTTTCCATTATAGCATTAACTGGAATTGATTTTGAACAATACGAACAAATATGATATATTTCAAAGACTACATTGCTTAAAAGATGGATTCCCTGGTCACTTCTAGAGAAGCGTGTGTGTGAATGTTGTTCTGTTAAGAAATCGTGTCTACCCAATAGAAATGTGAAATATATCCTCCATTGATATATAAAATATAATTGCTGAAAATGTTTTCATGGAACAAATAGGAACCCAAGAGCAGAAAATGTAAATCATACGCTCAATGTTAAACAATACATTAATTACAGGAACTTGAAGGGTGCAAATTCAATTTAAAAGAATGGTTCATCCCTCAGTGTACCGGGCAATCACTCATGAGTACAATATCCAGATCAATAAAGTAAACTGGTGCAGGCACAGCTAGACTCTTTGATACTTTATGTATTCTACCATACAGTAGGGTAGATATTTAAACAAATGTGCAAGTGTAATCCAGAGTTCCATCTGGGGAACTACTTTTGAGCTAATGTGCAAAGTGATTACTGTTACCAAATGTAATTATTTCAGTACTTCTGTACTTTTTCAGGGACACAAAACAAGTATGGCCAAATTGTAACATACAACTGAAGCCAATGGAAAACTGCTGTTTGTGGGTCAAGTGTAGGTGAAGCCTACATTGAGAGCAGTTTTGTGGATACATCTTTGGCAAGAGGAGTGTGCTCCCAAACTTACAGGTTGGATGAGAGAGTTTCACAAGCATTTTAATCTTCAAAGACTGTTTTTAGGATGGGTGGTCATACAAATTTGTTTAATGAAATGTTGGGATTGTTTAGGAAATATTTGAAGATTGCCACCTCTATACAGAAAAGGTCAGCAAACTAAGGCAGCTTGGTTTTATGTCAGAATAACAACACCAAAAACTGACCTCCCAAATATTGTGGCAACAATAGCAGCTGCCAGAATATCATGAATGGTTGAGTATAGGTATACCATGTGCCTTGATGACACTGATCATATGCCTTCCTTGATGGATCTTCCCCCAAATTAACAAAACAAATGTATTTCAGGATCATTTACTAGAGCTTTATGAATACTTTTTGTGACTTGTATCCCAGTGGGCAATTTAATAGGCTGTAAATAGTACCAGGGCAACATTAACAATTGCCTATTACCTATTACATTTACATAAAAAGACTGTAAATTTGTTTTAAATAAAAGTGCGACAAAGGCAAACATATTGTTATTGTTTTGTGCCCTTGGAGTGAAGAGCATTAGCATAATGGCGCCTGGATATGGCTAAGCATTCACACCATGAGAATGGTAGCTCCAGTGAGAATGCATTGCCTGCTTGTGGCAGTTTGTGCACGCAAGTAAGTATGTATCCTTGGTTATGACGTTTTGCAATGCCAAGCTGATAAAAGCAGGTCGTTTGGATGTATAGAGGCTGCAGTACAATTATTAATAGCTAACTTCAAATAAGAAGGATGATGTTGTTATGTTATTTTTTATAAGTTATGTCGATTTGTATGCGCCAGCTTACCCCCGTGAGGGTATCCAGGTGCTGGAGCAGGAACATAGTGCCATTTAAAAATCTGAGAATGAGGTAGCATGGTGCAGTCACGGCATTGACCTGTTTATTGATCATGAGTCTGTCATCTAGGATGAATCTGAGGTTTCTGGCGTGGATGGTGGGGGTGAGCGTGGGACCTAGTGTGGATCGCCACCAGGAGGAGTCCCATGGGGAGAACTTGCTTCTGAAGATCTGGATCTCTGTTTTATTCATGTTGAGTTTAAGGCAGTTCTCTCTTATCCAGTTGGCCACATGGTTTTTGCAGGAAGTGAAGTTAGTCCTGGTGGAATTGTTTGCGTCGGTGAGGGAGAGGATCAGCTGAATGTCATTGGTCTAGGAGACAATGTTGATGCCATGGGTCCTCATGATGTGGGCAAGGGGTGCAATGTACATGTTGAACAGGGTTTGATTGGGAGAGGAACCCTGGGGGACTCCGCATAAGAGTGTCATGTGTTCAGAAGTGGATGGGAGGAGTCTAATTCATTGAATTCTGTTGGAGAGGAAGGAGGTGAGCCACCTCAGGGCAAGCCCTTGAATTTCTTATCCAAGAGTCTGACGATAAGGGTGCCATCAGAGAGAGTGTGGAAGGCCGCTGAGAGGTTGAGTAGGTTGACACCGGTGGTTTCACCTCTACCCATGATGGACCGGATGTCATCTGAGGTAAGCCAGGAGGGCGGTTTGCTGCGGAACCCTCGCTGGGTGGAGTCCAGGAGGTGGGGCTGTGCTAGATTGGCGGAGATTTGCCTGTTTATTTATTTCTCCAGGACTTTGGATGGCAAAGGAAGGAGCAAGATGGGTCTGTAGTTGCTGAGTTCTTGTGGGTTTGTTGAGGGTTTCTTTAGAAGAGCTGTGACTTCTGTCTGTTTCCAGCTATCCGGGATGGTTCCACTGAGGATTGAGGAGTTGATAATGGTGGTGAGATTGGCGCTGATCAGTGTTCTTCCCAGGTTGTACATGTGGTGAAGGCAGAGGTCTGTATAGGGTACTGAATGGATGGTCTACATAATTCCAGTGGTATCTTCTGTGGTGAGTGGCCTCCAGTTTGTTAGCTGATGGGCATTCTTGGTGGTGGTGGGAGGTTATGTGATTGTGTTGATGTCTTCTACTGTGGGTTGGGTGCGAGGATTTCATTTAGTGGTCCTGAGTGTCATTAAGTAGACAAAAAGAGAAGAGCTTGAGTTGCCTATGATGTCATTCAGAGCACACCCACTCATGCCTTCCTCCACTTCCTCCACCTGAAAGTATGATGACAGGTTCTCTCTGAGAGACCTCTCAGTATGGCTTGGAATTCCCTGACAGTGTGGGAGTGCAAAGACATGTAGCTAATGAGGGAAGTAGCGGTTAACAGAGGCAGAGCACCACCCACATACACTCTCCTCCCTCAGGTCTATGGAGACGGGAGAGAGGTTGGAGAAAAACTGAAATGCCTAGCCTATAATATTACAAATACCTAACACACAGTTGGTTAGTATTGATTTAATATCTTCTTCAGAGAATAAAATTAGGTAACTTTGTTTGCTCTTAAGGGATGTGTTGTTAATTTGATCATTTGGAGGAGGAGGTGAGCCACCTCAGGGCAAGCCCTTGAATTTCTTATCCAAGAGTCTGACGATAAGGGTGCCATCAGAGAGAGTGTGGAAGGCCGCTGAGAGGTTGAGTAGGTTGACACCGGTGGTTTCACCTCTACCCATGATGGACCGGATGTCATCTGAGGTAAGCCAGGAGGGCGGTTTGCTGCGGAACCCTCGCTGGGTGGAGTCCAGGAGGTGGGGCTGTGCTAGATTGGCGGAGATTTGCCTGTTTATTTATTTCTCCAGGACTTTGGATGGCAAAGGAAGGAGCAAGATGGGTCTGTAGTTGCTGAGTTCTTGTGGGTTTGTTGAGGGTTTCTTTAGAAGAGCTGTGACTTCTGTCTGTTTCCAGCTATCCGGGATGGTTCCACTGAGGATTGAGGAGTTGATAATGGTGGTGAGATTGGCGCTGATCAGTGTTCTTCCCAGGTTGTACATGTGGTGAAGGCAGAGGTCTGTATAGGGTACTGAATGGATGGTCTACATAATTCCAGTGGTATCTTCTGTGGTGAGTGGCCTCCAGTTTGTTAGCTGATGGGCATTCTTGGTGGTGGTGGGAGGTTATGTGATTGTGTTGATGTCTTCTACTGTGGGTTGGGTGCGAGGATTTCATTTAGTGGTCCTGAGTGTCATTAAGTAGACAAAAAGAGAAGAGCTTGAGTTGAGGTTGGAGAAAGCTGGTGAGACTGGCTTCCATCAATCTACTGCTACGCTTGAGTTACTGAAGACACTAGGCAAAGAGCAAGAACGCCAGACAAATACGCCCTTCTTTGGTGACATAACAGTGAATAACATGTTTAAAAATCTAATATTCACAATAGTGGCTCTCAGTGAAAACTGAACTGGTGCTCTCTTGCAATCCCTTTTCTGTATAGCAGAATAAGCATCACCCACCATAAAAAAACGCAAACAAAAAAGAACCAAAGAGCCTATCATTTAAGCACCAGAGCAATACCTTTCTAAAACTGTTATGACAAACACAGCAATTTGCAAAAGATTAATTAGATGTTTGCTAGCTTCTCTAAACTAAGCTCTAACTATTTAACCGAAGGCTCGAATATGCCAGACCAAAATTGTTAAAGGAACTGCACTCAAAGTCCATAGAACCGCATTGCTCCTCTTTGTGCTCTGGGTCATCATCAGAATGGAATTTAAATTATGTGCTAATATCAACAAAGCCAGATTTATCATACCTTGGCTTGAACATTTCAAAACACCAGATCCTTGTATTTCTCCACTCAAAACACTCTTAGTCATGATCAACAGGAAAATGGCAGTAGGGAAATGCATAGGCTAGAATCAATGAGATGGGACAGTCTTAGCAACACCCAAATGCAAACATCAACATAAACAATGAAAATAATCAAAACATTTTTGGTAAAACATCCTTAGCCTTCTTGGTAATATCCTTTTTTCGTGTATCCCGCTGGAAGTTGTACACTCGTGAGGTTTGGGCCAACTATGTCTCTTTGAATTGCCAAGTTAATTAATAAATGTTGAGTGGAATTTCCCCAAAACTTCATAAGCAAGTGATGCAAATTTAATTGACAGGCTCATTTTAACGGGTATGTATGTTGTGTATCGATTAATTGTAATGCCTTTTCACCTATAAAGGTGGCCACTGAATAGAATCCTACACCACATAAATTCTCGCTCCTTATCTTCTTTTTAATACTACAGCCTTGAAAAAGCCCCAGACTTTAAAGCCATACAGGTGGTGAAACACGTGTTGGCCGGTTCACAAATTAATAGAAGAATATAAACTTACGACAGTAAATATATTTGACAGAGCCTTTTGGATACATTTCATGAAGGATGTTAATAAAAAAATGTACAGTACAATGGGGTTACATTACATGAAGAAAGCTAATAACTAAAAAATGCACAGCACAGCCTAATGTCATTCTTGGAAAATATTCATAGACAAATAAAGGTTTCTAAGAAAACTCATCAATTTTATACGTTGAATGACTCAACAATAAGTGTTACAGTACACATCTGTACAAGCTTGAACCAAATCGAATTCGCATTTCATCACGTGCTTATGAATTCCTGGGAAATTACACTCAATATTTATTAATTAAATCAACATAAACAGCTTCAAGAACTATTAAAAACGCACCCTTTGTAGTCTTATATCTTCATATATTTTTCCCTTTTCTCTACTAACTTGCAAACACGTTTTTGAATGTCACATCATTTGAATGCTTTATGAATGTATAAATACTTGAAAGCTAAAATAAAATATCCTTTATCTGCCAGAAAAATACTTTCTTTCTAAGATATGCATGTACATTCTCAAACCACGGTTGGATCTAAAAGACAACCTCCATAACATACCCAAATACTAGTCAAAATGGTAAACAACACCCAGACCCTCCATAGATCCCCCAATAATATTTATGATCCATCAGTAAGCCACCGACAGGCAATCTTGAATGTTGATTCACATACTTCTAAAAACATGCGGTTGTGGGTATTCAGAGGGATTAGGTGCTACCGATCAGTTAACAGACCTGATGTTCAACAGGCTAATTTGTTATGGTTTTTAAAAACATGGTACTTTCTACAACAATTGCCACTTGTCATGTTTGTATTGGGCAATGGCCATCTTGTACCCTTAAAAATTAATACAATTAGATGGAAAAAAATTGGTAAACAACGCAGATTACATTGAGATTTAATATTTGCATATTATAGGTTCTCACACTAACATTCATGAAAATCCACTTTCTCACTTATTTATTGCAAACTCTCACTGTGGTGGTTCATCAAGTGGAATTGATGATACAAATTAACAGGTAAAGATTGTTTTAATGACACTAACGGAGGTGCATATTGCCACCTTATCAAATATTAAAGCTCTACTTCCATCAAAAGATCATATGTTAATTGTAAAAGAGCAGGGAATGCAGACTAGTCAAAATGCTGTATTTGACTTTGATATCCTTCTCTATACATAGACAAGGTGCACACAAAGATCACCTGCTGCCTCAATCACATAATAAAAGATGGCTTTCATCCTATGTTATTTGTTATAATCATTGAGCGTTGACTCGATTCTTTGTGCATGTCTGCACCGCCAGGCACTTGTGTTCACCTGTGAATCTTTCTTGGTAGTATTTAGTAATATCCCATGCAAACAAGTAAATAGGTGAAAGAATGTTAAACCAGAAAAGGCATGCAGGAAACAGAATAATTAACATGGAGCTTCGACGTCCTTTCTTTAACCCCTCCCATGCTCATGACGAGCTCAGCTCGTCATGAGCCACCGTTGCGCTGTGCTCATGATGAGCTGAGCTCGTCATGACCCGCCCGGCGCTCAACGCGGGGATAATTCCCCTGCTGTGCTGAGCGTTCTAAAGAAACGGGCGTGGTCATGACAAGCTCAGCTCGTCATGAGCACAGCGCCAACGTGCTGCATGACGAGTCGAGCTCGTGATGAGCACCGGGGAGCTGTGCGCGCCCCCCAGCACAGTGGGGGAATTACCCCAGCGGCCAAGGGGTTAACATGTTTTGCCTTTTGGGGCCTTATATGCTTGTTACTCTTTTACAAGTTTGAAATTCTCATGATGTCCTTCCGAGTCACCCCCCCATCCCACTTCTGTCAATGCCCCTGTCGATGTTATCACCTGAAATTCTGACTAAGTTTAAAGTAGGTTGTAAAGTACTAAAGACAAAGGAAGGAGGAAGAGGGGCCTAACATGTAAATCTTTATCCCATCTGCAAATGAGTTGTAGAAGAGTCACTGTTCACTCATGTTTCCAAGCATACATTCCCTGTGATATTATTGGCACCTCATTGTTTAAACGTTTGCCTGGCTGGTATTAGGCGATTGGCCTGAAATGGGAGGACAAAGTTCAGCATTCCCCTTCATCCCACTCACCTGTCCCGATGAAGGTGGCTTTTGTCATCCTCTGCTGAGTGCTCATTCTCACTGCAGACCTTTCACATTGGAACTGACCCTGGTTAGCAGGTGCCATAAGTAACAGTTTTAACCAACCTAAATCAACTATGGAGTCACCAACAGATACTGAGGGAAAATAATTTGTGCCCTATAAACATATTAAAAAATGTCAATGTCCCTCCTTGCAGTCAACCATTTTGCCCAATCTGTTACAGTGCTCACTGTGTTCATTTACACAAGGCCTTTTGTACATCTAAGTTCAACATAGATGGCTACATAGCACAATTTGAGAGTGCAATCCATGAAACATGAATGTATACGCATACAACTATTCGCTCACGCATAGTAATATACCCTATGGACGAGCAGTGGGTTTTACAGAGGACTGTTACCTTATAAAGTAGGTGACCACCCACAAACCTCTTGAGTTTTCAAGACCTGCCCCACCTGGTTGTAATGAGAGATATGATCCTGTAAGGACACAAAGCAAGCTCTAGACAGAGTGGAAATGGGAAGGGAACACTCCTAAACTTAGCGAGGATGGAGAGAAAGGGAGTTCTCAATGAGGAAAAAAAGATTTTTTAATGATTTCAAATAACTGGGAAGTGTATTTGCACTTTGGTTTTTACATTAGCGAATATACATATATGTATCTGTTTATGTGAACATAGAATTAACATTTTTTTTTAGAAGTACTCTCGGGAATTTAAATGCTGGAAATGTACTCTAGACTTAAGAACTAAGGGCCAGATGTAGGTAAATATCATTTACCGATTGTAAAATATAGAATTTTACCGATTCGGTATTTTAGAATCAGTAAATGATATGTAGCTAATGATTCGGTAAATGTTACCGAGTCTGTAAAATTCAGTAAATACCGATTCGGTAGGGGTCGACCTACAAGGGTGGCAGGGTGTCATATTGACACCCTGTTGCACCACTGTATAGTGCATGGGTGCAATTGTGGCACATATACATGCCCTAAGGGTATGTATGTCTGCCACATAGCACAGTTAAAAAAAGCACAAAATTGTTTTTTTTAAGGTTTTCGATATTTACCACCAACTATTAGTTGGTGGTAAATACCGAATCCCTAATGCACATAAGCACTCTTAATTGTGCTTGCTACATATCATCTACCGATTCGGTAAATACCGAATCGGTAACATCCGATTCGGTACTTACCGATTCGTATTTACCGAATCTGTATTTTTTGGCCTCCTACATCACAAATTCCCAATAACGGACGAAATTTCGTAATTTTGGCCGTTACCAACCGGTATTGGGCGACCTACATCTGGCCCTAAGTTATGTGATTAACTTTCTGATTGATGTTTTTTAATCATCCCTAAGATTCTACCGACACTGGAATACAATCAGTGAGCATAAGGATAGCCTGAGCTTCTCTAGTACATCTCTAGCATTGAATAATTGCTGTCGAGGAATCTGATCGCATCTTTCACCACTTAACAGACATCTTGGGCTGTAGTATGCAGAGTGGAACAGGGCAGGCCCCTCCTGCAATATATACTGTGCCAGTGCTTAATGTGTGAAGCATGATCGCAAGGGGTCATGCCCTCATTTGCATATGGGTGTAGCCCCTTGCAAACAAGGGAATACTTAGCTTTTGTACCTGCACCCTATTACAGACACGAGCACAGAAGCAAAGAGGCCAACAGGAGCCAACCTGCAGGTAGAGCACAGTCAGTGCATCGCTGCCCCCCCCAAAGACACCCTTCTAAATGTGGCATGGAGATCCGAGGGACCCTGCAGGCCTCGCCTAGCAGGCAGAGGTAGTCACTCACTAAACCCGCCTGCAGAAGGATGTCATGCCCCTTTGAAATGGAGGCGGAGTCTCAGCCTCCACGAGAGGCAGACAAAGCAGCTTCGAATAGCAGGTCCACCTTTCATTAATGCGCTGTTCCCAGGGCAGCGAACTGGTAACAGCACATTCGCTGTGATCAGGCGGGCAACTAGAGCCAAATTTCGGGGGGGGGCTGAAAAATAATTCGGGGGGAGCTAATTCTTCCACCTTAGACAGAGTGGCTGTAAGAAGGGGTCAACACACAACAAAAGCCTCATTTGCAAGTAAATGGTCTTTTAAAGACCTGTTAAGTACTCGGGTGCGGCTGCAATAAGATGCTCGCCAGCCCGCGAAGCTGTCTCTGCCCTGGCTGACGGACGCGACGGGGGGGGGGGGGCTGAAGCCCTGTGAGCCCAATGGGTGTTGCGCGCCTGGCTGTGATACAGGTATGGACGGTATGTCATATCTGTAATGCATACCCTGGGATAAGAACAGAAAACGTTAAGACGCTTGTGCAGAGGGATTATGACTCCAAAAGCCAATCATGTGGATCGAGTCCAACGCGAGCCTCATGTGATCCTCTACAAATTGAAGCAAATAGGAAAGCCATTTGTCAATGTTCCAACCTGGCTACCCTAGAGTTCTGATGATAACAAATGGGTTTTCAAGTATTCCAAAAGCAATATGTGAGTAAGCAGGAATTAGGCCATATGTGATTGGCCAGTTGGACACAAGACACTTTGTTTGACATTTCAACACACTCATATATTAGCATGTATGTACCCACAAATTGAAGGACAAAACCATCAAGCACATGTCAGAGGATTTCTGGCATGACTGAACAAGTGCTTGACTAAAAACAAAATATACATTTCAATAAATTGAACAGCTAAAGAATGTGAATAGTAGGTGACCTTACCTGCATCTGCCATGGTTTATTGAAGGAGGAGCAGTGCAACATGTAAGAGTACAATCCATGCCCTGTGAGGCAGAGTCACTCATTCTAAATGGCCAACTCTAGATAGTGCATTCAAATGAATAGATAAAAGTGGTATATTTGGTGCTCCATGGAATTAGCAATGCCAGCTGTGGTGACGGTGCACGGACCACCTGGACAGACACTATGAGGAAGTTTCTGTCAAAAATAAACATTCATCCCTGCCCCACTACTAATTACTACTTTTTCCCTTTTTTCCTACATGTTCATCCAGTACCCAAACTGAATGTATAGATCTTGAACAAGTGAACCACAGTCACACTTTGCAAACAGTGTTATGCATCCTTCTAGGTTTTTTATTTGAAATATCCAACACTGGCCTTAACGCAGCACGTGTTGTTCTAGAAATACCATACATAAAGGTGAAAGATTTTACAGCTACTGATTGTATATCCACATTATTTGGAACAGTATCGAATCTTATCCGCCAACCGTCTTTCAAAAAGAACAAAATGCTAAAAAAACGCATGTGTCCTGCGCTATTTTAGGTCTTGGCAACAGACAGCTTTCGCTGTTTATAGGCAGGCCTATTGTTTCGGATATACTTAAGGGGGGGCTTTGGGTTAACCCTTTGCTCATGATTGGACAGCTCAGTTTCCCATCTCAGTTGAGTGCTCCAGAATCTTGTGTTTGTCACTTCCAGGCGGATTTTGAGCTTCTAGTGTTATGACTGGATGAGTTGTATCCTTTCACTGCTTACTTTAGGGGACTCTTTTTGTTTACTTTCAGACCTCCAACAGAATGCATGTTTTTCCTTGCTCTCTCCCTCTGTTTTTCCTGTCTCCTCCTGCAGTCTCTTTATTTCCCCTTTCATTGCTCTCGACCCAGCTCTTATCCCACTCCCCATTTTGCTTTCCGTGTTGAACATACCTTTTTTATTTATTTATGTTTTTTACAAGGGCCCAGCAGCGTCAAAATGTTGCTGGGCCACTCACATCCATTTACGTGCTTCACGCATACCTGTTATTTATTTATTTACGTTTTGATTTATCCTTCTAACATGTCGGCCTCCAAATTAGAATAGTAAATAAAAACACTGTCTGCATCACAACACACACTTACGCATCAATAGTCATCCTAAAATAGGCTTTCATTTATTACGAAACCCATTTCACGACTGCTAGCCAGGATGGGGCATGCACCTTGCAGCATGTGGACACTTGCAATTGGCAAAAAGCACTGGCAACGCCAAAATACTCAGTCGAGCCAAAACCTATAGGCTTTGCCAATGCTGGTTTTAAACATTGTCTCAGATGGAAACTCCCCTTTGAGTGCAGTAATATTAGCTATTTATTTTCCTTTAGTAGTAGTAGTAATACATTGTTTCGGTTAATAATAACCATAAAAGTTCGCATAAATACATCAGAGAATAAACGAACACTTATTACATATCCGCACATAAAAAGATTCAAAATATTGTCTATGTACAGCCGGATAAACTGTATACAACTCATAGTGGTCAACAAAAACCTCTTGATGGGTCTGCTATGCTCACTGTGAGTGCCTAATAAAAGGTCTTAGTGGTTTTATCCAATGGTTCATCCGAAATATAGAAGCTAGAAAATGCTGTGAGTTGATATAAATACTGTATCAAGTTTGTTAGGGTTCAAAATTAAACGTGCCCAGTAAATTAGGTTTAAAAATCATATTCTGGCGGAGACACCCTTTTACATTAGATTATAATTATTCAATACGTTAAATTAAATTATAAAATAGTGTAGTTGGCCTACATTGTGGTTCAGCCTAGGCCTCAGTTAATAATCAAAGACTGTGATACATATACAGTACCGAGAGTCTTAAAAACGATATTCATCACGTCACGGGATTTGAGATAGAAACAAAGTGCTTTAGTAGTGTTTAAGAACAGCATACCTATCTCTAATTAAACAATCTTTAGTCCACAGTAAAACTCTAAAAACATTTATGAGCCAAATAGAAAAGGCTACCATTTATATTTTTATAGTAGTACATTCACCTATTACTGATCCTGAACTTTGTCCTCCCTTGTTAGTGAATCATATCGGGCCAATCGCCTCATACCAGAGAGACAAAGGTTTAAAGAATAAGATACCAACAACTTAGAAGCTCCATAAAAATTCAGCTAGATAATTTCACAGTGAATGTATGCTTGTAAACATGAGTGAACAGTTTATCCCATCTTCTATAGTTCGTTTGCATATGGGATGAAAATGTAAATGTTAGGCCGCTTGTCCTTTGCCTTTCGTACTTTACAACCTACTTTCATACTTAATAGAAAGGATTTCAGGTTATAAGATAGACTAAGAAAATATTTTTGTAAAAGCATCGACTCCAAAATATAAACTCACAGAATCTCAGAAAAACATCAATATCTTACTAACCGCTCTCTGTATAGCCAATAAGGCACTGAATGAAGGAAAGCCTATAATTACAAACGCCATGATCCACCCTTATAAGGCTAATAGGAAACTTCACTCTAATAAGCTCCATCTTGCAATGGTCCCTAGGATCAAGAA
Source organism: Lissotriton helveticus (assembly GCF_964261635.1). Lineage (NCBI taxonomy): Eukaryota > Metazoa > Chordata > Amphibia > Caudata > Salamandridae > Lissotriton > Lissotriton helveticus. Next base: position 68,569,536 of record NC_136069.1, read on the forward strand.
GGCCGGAAGTGGCAGAAGGCTTTTCTCGCTAAATGCCGCCAAACTCTGGAATGCCCCCCCCCCCCCCCCCCCATACACCTACGGAGGGAACCGAGCCATCTAAAATTCTGGAAACTACTTAAGACTTGGCTCCCACAGCAACTTATGACAGCGCTGGGATGCCTCCGGGTAGCCATGCGCTCTACAAGTGCCAATACAATTACAATCTTACTAGATAAATTACAACCTGTGTTTAATGCACTAGAATTCAGCCAGATTCATCAGCCAAATATTTTAGACCTAGGTTCATATATATTCCTACTTTAGCAGTAGCATTTTTTGAGACAAGTGTTTAATAGTGGTTTAGGTGTTGGTTGAATCTTTTGTTCAGTGACATTTGTTTATGGCTAAGATTTTGGAACTCTACATTTTTAGGTTTATATTTGTGAAAGATTGCTTTCCCCTTTATTGCAAGGTGATATCAAAGTAATTTCTATGAATATAAAAGTATTTTTGAATAAACCTGCCAGAAGAAATCACAAAAAGACATTTCCAGTTTGTTTCTATGTTTCTTTAAATCAACGGCTCCACTTTGGCTGACTGAAGTTGCTCACATAAACGGAGAGTTAAATGATATCAGGGCTGAGTTTTCAAGCAAGTAAAAGTGTTCCTGTGAAAATTCCCGTTGCTAGAAACCGGGAACTGCTGACATTTTCAACAGTGTTTTAAATTGCCCGATAACACCATTACTAAATAAAATTAGATGTAAATCTTGCTAAATTCGCCAACTATTGATCAATGACTAGTGTTCCTTTCCCGGATAAATTGATTAGGTGATGTATCATGTCACAAGTACAGCACAAACGACTTAATTAAATCTACTGGAGACCTGTCAATCAGGTTTTAGACTAGTGTGCAGGATTATGTCAGTCAATGTAGCCGCTGGAAGTGGTATTGATGGTTCCTCTCAATACGGGATACCAGGAGCGGTGCTAGTCAAGATATCTATGTTGGCTGATCCAGGTGGCGCTGAAATGATCTTTACCTTCATGCTGACCCATACCAAACCAAACTATGCTGAGCTGGTCTAAACTCTAGCTTCCCATTTTTTGTAAGAAAGGGCAGAGTTGAGCCATATTTTTGTAAGAAGTGATTTGATTGGTACAGATCAATTCACTTCTTCAAACCAGCCCCCCTACTTCCTGAATCCTTGATTCCCTTTCTTTCTCTTTCATCATGATCATATTTCTAAATGGTCTCCTTGCATATTTAGACTGGCTCGACGCTATGTCTTTCCAACTTATCAGGTTCGCTATGTCTTAACTTTGGATCACTCAGGGTTTAGGTCTTACACCTATGTAGTATATATTTAGCGTCCGGAGGAGTGGTAACACAGCACTGCATACATAGATGTAATAAGACACTTTATTGACTTTGCTGCTCAGTATGATCCATATGGTGTGCAGTGTGGGCACAATTTCTCTATCCTCACTAACTCCTTGTTTGACCTCCACTAACCAGCAAATATGCTCCCTGTTTAGATTGTCCTTGTTCCTTTCAGTATCTGACAAATACAGTGCTGTGACTGTTGTGGGATCATTTTTGTTTCCCTGTCCCTAAAACTCTGGGTGCAGGGCACCAACAGAAAACATGGTGACACCCATCTTCTCTGGATGAATCCAATTTTGTATGTTGATCGCTCAATGCTGAAGTGTCCTTGGAAAGAATGGGATAGTGATTGAGACTTGTATAACCAATCAGCAAGGTTATATTTGCTCTCACTGGTGTTTCTGTTTCTTGTGACTCTGCCCCTATGCACCCCTGGTAAGTTACTCGCTGGTGCGAGCAGCTTTGCTCTGGACTCACTGCCTCTGGCAGACTTCTCCTTCAAGGCATAAGACTTCAGGACATTGGACAAACAGCCAGTTATATAAGAAGCGTCTTATATTAAATTGAGATGGATTGACCTGGTAATCGGTTCCCCAGTCCCTAAAGTGCCCAAGTGACTGTGTTGCACCATACATGTGTCAGAGCATTTAGTAACCTGAGATTTACATTTAAATCACTATACTATTGGCTATATTTAATACACTGGAGTCTGAATATGGTGGGTCCTTGCCTAGGTGTTTTGGACAAATATGGTTTCCAATGAGGTCTTTTTTGCTTGACCTTTTTTATATACAGTTGATTCCATTAAACAAATGTCAAATGTCCAGTAGCTTAAAAACATCACTATCCAGTTGGAGGACCTCACTGGAGTATGCCCCCCCTCCCCCCAATAAGGGAGATGGAGGATAAGTGAAGGGCTTAGAAGAGGGCTCTTCTGGGTATTCTTAGTAATGTGCAGAGAGGTGAGTATGGAGTAATGGTGCTGGGAGGTGGGCATGGTCGACAGTGCAGAGGTGAGTATGGAGTAAAGGGGCGGCGAGGTGGACATGTTGTAATGGTGCAGAGAGGCAGACATGGAGTAATGATCCTTAGAGGTGGGTATGGAAAAATGGTGCTGAGAGGTGGGTGTGGAGTAATGGTGCAGAGAGGCAGACATGGAGTAATGATCCTTAGAGGTGGGTATGGAAAAATGGTGCTGAGAGGTGGGTGTGGAGTAATGGTGCGGAGAGGTGGACATGAAGTAATTGTGCTGAGAGGTGGACAAGGAGTAATGGTGCTGAGAGGTGGGCATGGATTAATGGTGCTGAGAGGTGGGCATGGATTAATGGTGCTGAGAGGTGGGCATGGATTAATGGTGCTGAGAGGTGGACATGGAGTAATGGTGCAGAGAGGTGGACATGAAGTAATTGTGCTGAGAGGTGGGCAAGGAGTAATGGTGCAGAGAGGTGGACATGAAGTAATTGTGCTGAGAGGTGGGCAAGGAGTAATGGTGCTGAGAGGTGGGCATGAAGTAATTGTGCTGAGAGGTGGACAAGGAGTAATGGTGCTGAGAGGTGGGCATGGATTAATGGTGCTGAGAGGTGGACATGGAGTAATGGTGCAGAGAGGTGGACATGAAGTAATGGTGCAGAGAGGTGGAGATGGTGTAATGGTGCAGAGAGGTGGACATGGAGTAATAGTGCGGAGAGGTGGGCCTAGAGTAATGGTGCGGAGGTGGACATGGAGTAATTGTGCGGAGAGGTGGACATGAAGTAATGGTGCAGAGAGGTGGAGATGGTGTAATGGTGCAGAGAGGTGGACATGTAATAATGGTGAGGGGAGGTGGACATGGAGTAATAGTGCAGAGAGGTGGACCTGGAGTAATGGTGCGGAGAGGTGGACATGGAGTAATAGTGCGGAGAGGTGGGCCTAGAGTAATAGTGTGGAGAGGTTGCCATGGATTAATGGTGTGAAGAGGTGGACATGGAGTAATAGTGCAGAGAGGTGGACCTGGAGTAATGGTGCGGAGAGGTGGACATGGAGTAATAGTGCGGAGAGGTGGGCCTAGAGTAATGGTGCGGAGAGGTGGACATGGAGTAATAGTGCGGAGAGGTGGGCCTAGAGTAATAGTGTGGAGAGGTTGCCATGGATTAATGGTGTGAAGAGGTGGACATGGAGTAATGGTGCGAAGAGGTGGAGATGGAGTAATGATGCTGAGAGGTGACATGGAGTAATGGTGCAGAGAGGTGGACATGTAATAATGGTGAGGGGAGGTGGACATGGAGTAATGGTGCTGAGACGTGGGCATGGAGTAATGGTGCGAAGAGGTGGACATGGAGTAATAGTGCAGAGAGGTGGGCCTGGAGTAATGGTGTGGAGAGGTGGCCATGGATTATTGGTGTGAAGAGGTGGACATGGAGTAATGGTGCGAAGAGGTGGAGATGGAGTAATGATGCTGAGAGGTGACATGGAGTAATGCTGCAGAGAGGTGGACATGGAGTCATGGTGAGGAGAGGTGGACATAGAATAATAGTGCAGAGAGGTGGACTTGGAGTAATGGTGCGGAGAGTTGGACATGGAGTAATGGTGAGGAGAGGTGGACATGGAGTAATAGTGCGGAGAGGTGGACCTGGAGTAATGGTGCGGAGAGGTGGACATGGAGTAATTGTGCGGAGAGGTGGACATGGAGTAATAGTGCGGAGAGGTGGACCTGGATTAATGGTGTGAAGAGGTGGACATGGAGTAAGGATGCTGAGAGGTGACATGGAGTAATGGTGCGAAGAGGTGGAGATGGAGTAATGATGCTGAGAGGTGACATGGAGTAATGGTGCAGAGAGGTGGACATGGAGTAATGGTGCAGAGAGGTGGACATGAAGTAATGGTGCAGAGAGGTGGAGATGGTGTAATGGTGCAGAGAGGTGGACATGGAGTAATAGTGCGGAGAGGTGGGCCTAGAGTAATGGTGCGGAGGTGGACATGGAGTAATTGTGCGGAGAGGTGGACATGAAGTAATGGTGCAGAGAGGTGGAGATGGTGTAATGGTGCGGAGAGGTGGACATGTAATAATGGTGAGGGGAGGAGGACATGGAGTAATAGTGCAGAGAGGTGGACCTGGAGTAATGGTGCGGAGAGGTGGACATGGAGTAATAGTGCTGAGAGGTGGGCCTAGAGTAATGGTGCGGAGAGGTGGACATGGAGTAATAGTGCGGAGAGGTGGGCCTAGAGTAATAGTGTGGAGAGGTTGCCATGGATTAATGGTGTGAAGAGGTGGACATGGAGTAATAGTGCAGAGAGGTGGACCTGGAGTAATGGTGCGGAGAGGTGGACATGGAGTAATAGTGCGGAGAGGTGGGCCTAGAGTAATGGTGCGGAGAGGTGGATATGGAGTAATAGTGCGGAGAGGTGGGCCTAGAGTAATAGTGTGGAGAGGTTGCCATGGATTAATGGTGTGAAGAGGTGGACATGGAGTAATGGTGCGAAGAGGTGGAGATGGAGTAATGATGCTGAGAGGTGACATGGAGTAATGGTGCAGAGAGGTGGACATGTAATAATGGTGAGGGGAGGTGGACATGGAGTAATAGTGCAGAGAGGTGGACCTGGAGTAATGGTGCGGAGAGGTGGACATGGAGTAATAGTGCGGAGAGGTGGGCCTGGAGTAATGGTGTGGAGAGGTGGCCATGGATTATTGGTGTGAAGAGGTGGACATGGAGTAATGGTGCGAAGAGGTGGAGATGGAGTAATGATGCTGAGAGGTGACATGGAGTAATGGTGCAGAGAGGTGGACATGGAGTCATGGTGAGGAGAGGTGGACATAGAATAATAGTGCAGAGAGGTGGACTTGGAGTAATGGTGCGGAGAGTTGGACATGGAGTAATGGTGAGGAGAGGTGGACATGGAGTAATAGTGCGGAGAGGTGGACCTGGAGTAATGGTGCGGAGAGGTGGACATGGAGTAATTGTGCGGAGAGGTGGACATGGAGTAATAGTGCGGAGAGGTGGACCTGGATTAATGGTGTGAAGAGGTGGACATGGAGTAAGGATGCTGAGAGGTGACATGGAGTAATGGTGCGAAGAGGTGGAGATGGAGTAATGATGCTGAGAGGTGACATGGAGTAATGGTGCAGAGAGGTGGACATGGAGTAATGGTGAGGAGAGGTGGACATGGAGTAATAGTGCAGAGAGTTGGACATGGAGTAATGGTGAGGAGAGGTGGACATGGAGTAATAGTGCGGAGAGGTGGACCTGGAGTAATGGTGCGGAGAGGTGGACATGGAGTAATTGTGCGGAGAGGTGGACATGGAGTAATAGTGCGGAGAGGTGGACCTGGAGTAATGGTGTGGAGAGGTGGCCATGGATTAATGGTGTGAAGAGGTGGACATGGAGTAATGGTGTGAAGAGGTGGTGATGGAGTAATGGTGTGAAGAGGTGGACATGGAGTAATGGTGCGAAGAGGTGGACATGAAGTAAGTGTGCCGAGTGGTGGACATGGAGTAATGGTGCTGAGAGGTGGACATGGAGTAATAGTGCGGAGAGGTGGACATGTATTAATGGTGTGGAGAGGTGGACATGGAGCAATAGTGCAGAGAGGTGGAAATGGAGTAATAGTGCAGAGAGGTGGACATTGAGTAATGGTGCAGAGAGGTTGACATGGAGTAATGGTGCGGAGAGGTGGACATGGAGTAATAGTGCGGAGAGGTGGACCTGGAGTAATGGTGCGGAGAGGTGGAAATGGAGTAATAGTGCAGAGAGGTGGACATTGAGTAATGGTGCAGAGAGGTTGACATGGAGTAATGGTGCGGAGAGGTGGACATGTATTAATGGTGTGGAGAGGTGGACATGGAATAATGGTGCAGAGAGGTGGGCATGTAGTAATGGTGCGGAGGTGGACATGGAGTAATTGTGCGGAGAGGTGGACATGAAGTAATGGTGCAGAGAGGTGGAGATGGTGTAATGGTGCAGAGAGGTGGACATGTAATAATGGTGAGGGGAGGTGGACATGGAGTAATAGTGCAGAGAGGTGGACCTGGAGTAATGGTGCGGAGAGGTGGACCTGGAGTAATGGTGTGGAGAGGTGGCCATGGATTAATGGTGTGAAGAGGTGGACATGGAGTAATGGTGCGAAGAGGTGGACATGGAGTAATGGTGCTGAGAGGTGGACATGGAGTAATAGTGCGGAGAGGTGGACATGGAGTAATGGTGCGAAGAGGTGGACATGGAGTAATGGTGCAGAGAGGTGGACATGGAGTAATAGTGCGGAGAGGTGGACATGTATTAATGGTGTGGAGAGGTGGACATGGAGCAATAGTGCAGAGAGGTGGAAATGGAATAATGGTGCATGGAGTAATAGTGCGGAGAGGTGGACATGGAGTAATAGTGCGGAGAGGTGGACATTGAGTAATGGTGCAGAGAGGTTGACATGGAGTAATGGTGCTGTGAGGTAGGCACTGAGTAATCAAATGGTGCTGTGAGGTAGCCACAGAGTCATGGTGCGGAGAGGTAAATGTAATGGTGCTGTGAGGTGGATATTGAGTAATGGTGCGGCAAGGTGGACACGGAGTAATGGTGAATATGACACCTTCCTGCACTTTCTCTGTCACACAGTGCAGAGCTGCAAGGTGTCTTTGTGTGCTGCCCTGAGTTACTTCCTCATATAAAGATTTACACAAACCATGACAAGACAAAACAAGCATTGAAAGAGCCAAAAGGCTGGAAGCAATGCCATACCTACTGGAATGAATGAATGAATGATTGAACGAATGAATGAATTAATATACTCATAAAGCATGGACACTCACAAAAGGAAGGTATCTTTGAATATAGAGAGAGGGAATAGAAAACTGAGAAGAATGGAAAGAGAGCACACGCAAACAAAAGCAGAATCCCTGAGAGAGAAGCCCCGTTAGGTTAGTAGATAGGTTTTCAGTTTCCTGCGGAACATACTGTGGTCAGCAGTGGATTCCAAGTAGCGGCAGCTGGTTCCAAGATCTGCTCCCTTACTGCACCTCCTCTACCAGGCATTGAAAGAGCAGATGAGAGTCAGATCTGGATTATACTTCCTGATACCGGTCCTCAGGGCTGTGCTCCTGCCCCTGAGAGTGCTTTATGAGTCAAACACAGGCCCTTGAACTGCAGCCTTTGGTTTACTGATAACCAGTGCAGTTCGCCCTGCCATCTGAGATGCCCCAAACCAGATGCCTGACTTACCTGGCCTTTAGGAAGCTGCTGAAAACATCACTCTTCTAAACTAATCTCCTCAGTTCGCTTATGTGGCCCCAGCGCTGAGATACCCTTATGGGGTGATTCGTGCGCTCTATAAGTTAAATAAATAAATGACAATCTGGCAACTGTGATATGAATGATCTGCAGGCGAATCCCAGGTTGGCAGGCGGACCCAGATTTGCATATTCAATTCTGGGGAGATTGAATGCTGCCACTACAGTAGAAATGAATCTCGGGCTTGTCCTATGAATTCTCAAATGATGTGAACAGGAGGAGACAACCACACTAATCTGAGCTTCTAAAGTGAACTCCTTGTCCAATCTAAAACCAAGGGTATTTCAAACGTTAGCATGAGCTTGTAGAGGGTCCAGACCCATCTGCCATATGTGAGGCATAGCAAGGGGAGCCAGTGAGGGCTCCAGAGTCTATGCTTTAGGTTTAAGAAGGGATGGATGGCTGTGACACTCGGTGGTGTGGTCAAATCTTACCAGTAGCTGGTAACATCATTGTAAGACAGCCATTCAACAGGAAAGACTGGAATAATAAGGATGATGCAAATATCAAATAAAATCAGGGAAAATGAAGACCCTGCATTTCATTTGTCTGCTCTTACATCTGAAAGAGTTCAGAGCAAGCAATTGACTCCATCCTCAAGAAAAGAGGAAACCCAGTGAGAGCAATTCCTGTCCGGTGTACATCTGATAGATGGTAGATCAGAATCAACTGTTTAGCCATGTCGGATGTTCCTGAGAGGCCCAGCAGAAGACATCCTGCCTGATGTCTATTGATCAGACATAACCTGAGATCCTTTGATTCGGCTACCAGACCGTTTCAGTACCCGTGTCGAATCCGAATCCTGTTTGAGCAATATTTCGAAGATTGTTTTGCTCAAGGTGTTATAATAGTAATTTGGAGAAGAACATAGTTACTAGCTGGTCACCTAGCTGGTGGCCAGTGGAACTGGGCCCTGCCCCATCCCAAAAGTCAGTGGTCAAGAACCTGGGGGTCCTAGTAGATAGCAAACTCAACCTGGAGGAGCACATAAACGCAACAAAACGGGCATGCTTTCATGCACTCAGCCTGCTCCGCAAGGTATTTCACTTCCACGTGCAAAACCCTGGTCCACGCTTTGGTACTCAGCCGACTAGATTTCAGCAATGCCCTTCTGATCTCTGCCAAGGAAACTTCCCTGAGCAGCCTACAGGTGGTCCAGAACACAGCAGCCCGCTTAGTAACCAGTGCACCTCACCGATCTCCCTCACTCCCCCTTCTCCGTAAACTACACTGGCTGCCCATAGGCAAAAGAATTCAATTCAAAAGTTGCTGTATGATGTTCAAAGGGATGGGACCAAAATATCTGACAGACAAACTGATCAGATACACACCTTCACGTACCCTCCACTCAAAAGGCAAAGTCCTTCTCATTGTTTCCCGCATAAAACATGCCAGATTAGGAGGCAAAGCGTTCTCCTATCTAGCCCCGCAACTGGAACAAACTACCTTCGGACATTCGCCAATTTACCAACTACAAGTTCTTTAGGAAAAAACTCAAAACCTACCTCTTCTAGTGTCCAGCTCATTGCCGCATCACGTCCACAGCGCGGAGATACCCCAAACGGGGTGATTCAAGCGCTCTATAAATGACATAAATAAATAAATAAATCCCTGTGCTTCGCATTTAAAGGGCCTTAAACCAAAGGATACAAAAGGTGATGGATGGAGTGCTGACATTAACCTTGGCTGGATTGAGATGCGGCCTGGGTGACTGCCAGTGGCCAGTGGCTGAGATTAAGTCAATCATGGGTCTCCAACCTTTTTTGTACAGAGAGATACTTATGTTCAATGAAACGCATTGAGGGCTACTAATATTATTAGTGTTGTATAATCTCAAATTTGTCATATGTATATTATTCGACCAAGCAAAAGATTTCTAATTTAATAAGATCGGCTGCACACAGGTGAGCTACTCAGATGTAGCCGGAGAGCTACAGTAGCTCATGAGCTTCTGATTGGAGACCCCTGAGTCAAGGATTCCAATTATCACCTTGTTGCTGGTGCACTTGGCAACTAAAGGGAGCAGAGAGATAGGCCTGTTGTTTGATTCTAGGTTAGGATCCAAGCTGTGCTTTCTTTGAGAAGTGACTTGGCCACATTTTCCTGACACTTTTTACGACCCTTCCAGTTTCAAAGAAAATGTGCAATACTTCTGTGGATGCTGGGATTGCGGGGTCGCTGTGTCGGCCAATTCATGTAAAACGTTACCCGGACACATTTTTGGGAGAGCCAGACTCAATGATCCCAAGTTAGGGGGTAAGCGCTTGAATAAATGGGAAGCTATAAACTGTGGAGCTTTCAGATGTATTCATTGTGAGGATGACTGATTCGGTCTGACAGCGGAGTACTCTGCTAATGCTGTCACATTAACTGAATCCTATTGCACAGTTAATCAGATAATTAATCGCAAAGATTGTGGGATGGGATAAGCAAACCAACTGTGTGTGGTTTAGAGAGTTCAATTACCACCAGGTGAGTGGGATGCATCTTCAATCAAGGAGTTCAAAGAAACAATTTTCGCCTGCTGAAGACAGCTTTTATCCTTATTCATTTGTACGTCAGATGGTAGTAATACATCCTCTTTATAAAAGCGACATCCGCCCCTTTCCACCTGCCGCACCCTCAGCTTTTCTACTTTCAGAGCAGCAGAAAACCAAGCTTGAGAAGAATGCTTAGCCTGCATACTGGCACAAGGAACCTTGTGTCTCAAGGGTGCGTTAAACAATCATTAAATCAAGTGAGGGATATTTGGGGTCATCTGTAGTTGCCCAATTTTGCAGTATAGGTTCATCTTGTACGAACAGCGGGAAAAGGTGGGTCTAGGCTGTGCCGCAACATGTTTGGGAGGACCACCGATTACAATATGAAATTGCACCAGAAATTGGTCTGTCCAACCCAAGAGAGAGATGGGATTAGTCCAGTAGAGCTAATGATAAGTTCAATGGTATGGCCTGCTTGGTTGGTTAATGATTTTGTTGAAACCCACATTATACGCAAGACTAAAAAACCTTTCAGAGGAGCTATTTTGAGAGTCACGCCACAGGTGAAAATCACACCGCAGGTGAAAATCCCCCAAGATAATCAAGCACTGGCTTTGCCAATGCTTGTTTTGTTCATGTGCCTATTGTGTTTACTTTAAAAATACCTGAAATAAAGACAGAAGAGGCATCTTCTCTGGCTCTTCAAGCTGAGAAAGCATGGGGAATGATGGCGACCTGGATGAAGGTACTGGTTGGTACCCAGTGCAAACATCACCTTCGTCACTGTCGGTAGACCCTGAGGGATGGTCTTCACTTGGACATTTACAATTATGGGCTAGAACAGGAGTCAGCCAAAAGGGACTGCAGGATTTGAATGAAGCAGGATGCAACAATGCTCACAAAACGACCTTCAAGACAATGTACATGACCATCACTGGCCATCCGATCAACAGGTCCCTACACGTCCTCTCTGCTGCTAGTCACAGCTTCACATGGCGGGAGCGATGTCGATGATAGTGGGGGGGGGTATATGATTCAAGATTTTGTACAAAAATGAAAAAGGGCAGTAGTTCTCTTCACAGGTCAGTTCCAGGGGGATGAAGGAGCAGGGAGTTTCCTTACTGTAGACAGATGAGATGCTCCTTAAAATGAGAAGCCTTCAGCTCCCCCTGCATCGGAGGAGTCTACGGTGGGCCCGGTCTATTACGGAATGGCACTCAGATGCTTGGGCACTCGTTGCAAGTGACGTGGAGTAAGCACATCAGTAATACTGCACCTGAAATGACTGATATCACTGGATACGTCATTTTGGCTTCATGGTATTAGTTGCAATGAGTTTTCGCTGGGAAATGGGAAATAACCTCATGAAATGCTGTTGCAGTGAATTTCGCACGTTTTCCCTCTTGTTCTAGGATCTTTTTCCTACCCACATTTCAGCAGGTTTTTCCTGGTGAACTCATCACAGGGAACAAAACATCTGCAGTTTTCTGTTCCCACAATGTCTGCAACAGGAAGTCAGTCTGTAAGCAACTCTTCCTAACTTGTAATGAAGACCTTAGTCACTTGAGAAGTCTGGCACTATCCAGGCTTCATATATTGTGTTGGCGCCCTGCGATGTGGGTCTTGAAGAGGCATATCTGCATGAGTGACCAATGACACTGTCACTGTAGGAGTTATGTGAGCATCCTTTGTACTGCTATGCCTCCTGATGAGTTCAGAGCCGGCCTGCATGATGCTATTCAGTGGAGCCAGTCCTTCGTCAGGGACGTTGCTGATGTTGCCATCATCCAGATGGCTAAAGACCAGGGTTTGGACAGTGGTTGTGAAGTTTGATACAGAAAGGTCCAGTTACATTTGAACAGAAGTGATAGCCAATTCAATGCTTTCTGAGATTTCTTGGTAAAATGGTTTTCCATCCAGAGGTAACTATTGAATCCAAATGATGTTGTGCTTGTGGAGAACTGGACTTTAAGTCTGTTCAATTTCACGGAGCAGATCCAATACTGGATATGGAGTTGTTTATTGCTGTTAGTGGAAGGGATGTATTGTTTTCATTGGGTTCAGGCAATCATAGTATTTGACATCTAGAACTGGGTGAGCGGAGGGAAATTTGTGTGTTATTGTCGTATACTTGTGAATCTTGACTCCAAGAGGCTCCACATATAGGTTAAAGATCACACTCCAGCAGTATTAGGCCAGTCTTTGATAGCTACTAGGATCTGTAGGTGCCCACCAGGGTGAGAAGATGTCTGATAGGAGATAGGAGAACCAGCATAGCACCATGTTTTTTAATGTCATCCATAATGACATAAGTTTGATCGATAGTCAATGGTATCAAAGCCAGCAGAGAGATCAGGCCAAGAAGTATAGATTGATAATGGTTGTATGGCGTAACAATACAGAGAAATAGTTCGCAAGTTTTAACCACGCATTTTTACCACGCATTATTTTATGTGTATTTCTTTTCAACTTATGCCATTCCCACACATTGTTTATTCATTTACGAACAATGTATTTGTGGGGGGAGACCCCCCACACCCTCCAACTTACCTTAAATGGGTGGTGAAGGCATCCGTTGTAAAAACACACATTGTAAAAACACGCATGCTTAAAAATGTGTGGTTAAGTCACAACTTGGTAAAAACCTTGTTGTAAAGGCTGTTTCCCGTTGATAATGTCGATGACAATGTCATTTTCAACAGACTGGGTAGTTGGATCGTTGCACTGAAGCATAGTCTAAAATTTGTCAGGTAGTCATTATTTCAGTTGTATAGTTGGATTGTGACTGCTTTCTTGATTTCTTTTAAGAAACGGTAGGTTTGTAATAGGGCTGTAGTTCACACTCTTGTCATGTTTGCTTTTAGTAGAAGCATGAGGATTTGTCCAGTTTTGAGTACTTCGGGGAAGGTACTTTGTGTGATGGAGGCATTGACTAGGTTGAGAAGGGGTCCAAATACGTTTCCAAAGAGGGGTTTCATGATGATTATAGGATGCTGTCCTTTTAACCATGAAGACCGTCAAGATGTCAGCATGATCCGTAGGCTTGGTAATTTTGAAAGAGGATGTTGAATGTGATGGGAGGTCGACGCTGGGATGCTTGTTGCTATTGATATGTTGCTTAATTGTGTTTATTTCTTTCTGAGAAAAAAACAATTGATGGAGTTGCATTTATTGGTTGAATGTGGTATCCAAGTGCTGGGGATTTGATTGATGTCATGGTTGACAGTTTTGTGGAGGGCTCACCTGTTAGAGGTGTTGTAATCATAGCCTTGTCTTTGACAAAATGCTTCTGTGTGCGAACCATAAAGTTTCCAGTTTTGTGACAGTGTCCACTCTCTACCTTTGGCCTCAGACGAATCAGAACAGTTTGTAAAAGCCTGGAACATTGTCACAAGGAGTAGTGGATTCGAGGCCATCAAGACTTAATTGCCAAGTAGTATAGAGTATTTGTTGGCATCTATGCTAAAGGCAATGTCATCTGCTCTCGCCTAACAGTCCATAAAAAGCCCTGAAGCCTGCAATAAGTCATGTCAATATAGTTGACAGACTATGACAGAAGTCGCTAACTGGATGAAAGTCAACTGTCTCCAGCTCAACAAGGACAAGACAGAAGTATTGATCTTCGGCAAGAACACCTCACTATGGGACTCCAACTGGTGGCTGGCCGAACTCGGACGCACACCCACACTGAGAACCCACACCAGGAACCTTGGAATTGACAGGTAATTGGACATGACTGTACAAGTCGAAGCCGCCACTGCATCCTGCTTCCACACACTGAGGATTTTGAAGAAGATTTCAAATAGCTCCCAAGCAACACAAGAAAAACTCTCACTCATGGCCTAGTCACCAGCTAGTTAGACTGTGGGAACTCCCTCTATGCTGGGATAAACAAACAACTTTCCAGAAGACTACAGTCCATCCAGACCTCGGCACCAAGACTCATCCTCAAAATCCCATACAGACCTCACATGACACCACACATCAGGGAACTACACTGACTTCCAATACACAAACTCACTAAATTCAAACTCCTCACACACTCAAGGCACTCCACTACTCAGGCCCCACCTACCTGACCAGTAGCATCTCCTTCCACCAACAAACCAGACACCTTCGCTCCACAGGACTCCAACTCGCCAACATCCCACACATAAGCAGAACCAGATCAGGAGGACGAGTATTCTCTTACATCACTCCTAAAGCGTGGAATGACCTCCCTTTCCACATCAGAGCCTCCTCCTCTCTTCTGGAGTTCTGCAAGAAGCTGATGGCCTAACTTTTCAATTACCAACCTACAAAAGGCAGGGCTACCTACTCGGCTCCGGCGTATCATCGCAGGTCATTGTGCGCTTTACAAATACACATAACATAACATCACATGTTGAACTGCCAGTCTGGTGGCACAAGGGACTGGAGTAATGCATCCCTTGACGGGGTATTTGCGTAACTGTTGTCACTGGTTTGAATCTTGGAAGGTCAGCACAACCTTTGTGTTCTCCCAGGTCCATAAAATGTACGCAGTGGGGGAGGATAACAATAAAGATCTGTCATTGGTGCGGGAAAGGTGCTGACAGTGAACAAGAAATTCAACAGTTAAAAGATATGTTATTCATTATCTGGGGGGAAATGTAGCTGTGCTCGTTTCAGAAGGGGACCATCAAGGAGTAAGCTCCTCTTTTGCTACATACATTTTACATCTCAGCCTATTTCTCCAAGGAGAGTCAAATGAAGAAGCTCAGAGCTAGGACCTGAAGGCTTGGACGTCTATCGGAACTTGGCCCAGTTGTCCAGAAAACTTAGGACCAAATGTTTTGTGTGTGATCAAACTTCTAGCAAGGGGCAACCACAGCAAAATGGGTCAGGGCCTAGTGTGGTACTAAATAACCATGGTCAACAAACATAATACAGACTTCATTGCATACAGACCTGAGACAAGTGGGCTACAGATACTACTGAGCCAGGGCATTGTGATCTGAAAGTGAGAGGACAGGTAATGACAAAGACAGGAGGAGCTCCAGGACATCACCCACCTTTCCTTTTAAACTTCCATTGGGGATGAGATGAAGTATCATCTTTAAGTATTTTTAGATTTTCAATCTTCACTTATGCACACCTGTGGAAGGTATCAGGAAAGCACAAGCAAGTGCTGGTCTCTGCTTCAAGGAGTACATTTCATCACAGGTGCAGGGATGTCAACGTCCAATGAAGACCTTGTGTCGTAATGCTTTTCACAGGTTTCATGACAGAACAACACATGCCTTTACCACGCATGATGCTACTCTGCAGTCTTAATAAAGAAAGCATCTTTACCACGCATTCCTTTACCACACATATTGTGACAAGAACATGTCTTATGGAAAGTGCTGGAATTTGGACCAGTATGATTTTCTATTCCAGCTCCAGTCTATGCAACAGTAGGGAAAGTGTTGGATTTTAAAGTCCAACACTGCTTTCCCTAATCCATGTCATTGTAACGTCATGCGTGGTATAGGAATGCGTGGTAGAGACGCATTCATGTAATGGCTGCAGTGCGTGAGTTGCCTGCTGTGGTAAAGGCTGTTTCCCTTTTTTACATGCATGAATGAGACCTGTGTATGAGTGGCTTCCTGGAAATTCACAAAGTAAAAATATCTGGCTGGTGTTAGTAGAGGTATCATCATGGCCGGACTGGCCAGCCGGGCAAGTGGGCCATCCCCAGAAGGCTGGAGCCCCAGGAAGCTGGCTTTGACAGTTGGAGGCCATTTGGCCTCCAGGAGTGGTGGTGCACGTTAATCAACCCGCAGCAACTTGGGAGAGTTGCTCTGATTCTGGTGAGCATTGTCTGTGAGAGAGGGCTCTGATGGGGGCGGCAAGAAGGGCGGTGTTACGTGGCACTTTAACAGGAATAGCCAAAGGGGCGCGCAGGTTGCTGGCGGTGTGGGCTAAGAAGTGAAATAAACCCCTTTGCATCTTATTGGGTTTCACATGGGGGCTGAATTTATCATTTTTGCCAAGCCTATTTTAAGTTCTCAGTCTGGCCCTGGTATCATCTATTTATGCAGAACTTCTGCCTATATTTGCATTTTCACCTAGAAGTGGGTATTCACATAGGATTGACAGAGGAAGGGTCAGGGAAATGCTAAGTGAATTAAGTGCATGCGGACTCAGATGTAATTGTGTAGATAAACATAACCATGTCACACTTACATGCATGTATATTATATTTAGCTTACTACGTCTATTTTCTGTGCTCTGATGCCTTGATAACTGAAGCAGAAGTCCCTCTGGGGCAGAAACTGCAGGGTCAGACTGTGAGAGGCTCATGAAGCAGGGACAAGTGGAATGTGAGCACACAAATCAGCATGCAAAGGAGAGGAGCATGTGTGGGTGCCGAAAAGACAGAGATACATCATCTGCAGCCTCACAAATGGGCAAAGACTTAAGTAAAAGCAACATCCTGCAACACCAGCCCACCACAGTGGCAGCAGCTTGACGGAAGGGGAAGTGACCATCTTTGGAGAGGGGGAGCGGGAGGTGGGCTATAGATTTTAAACAAAACTCTGACCACTGACAAAGCAAAGCATACCACAAAGGGAGTAGCAGACAAAGGGCTGAGACAGAATTAGACTGCGACAGGAGAAGAGGAGGTAGTCCACAGGTTGTAACCAGATGCCAGTCACCAGGCCACTGAGAAGCATGGCACGTGTGCCACTGGGGAGCAGCTCAAGCACTGTATGTGGATGGGGCTAGCCTCCGCTTTGTGCTATCCGAAAAGATCTGACCTTAGCTTCTACTCTAAACGTATATGTAAGTGTTTGTGATGCAGAAAGAGTAAGAAAGTAAATGAACATCTCACATAGTCACAGTGCTTCCATTCAGGAAAGAAAGACACAGGAGGGAAAATAGCTTCCATTTGGATTTTTTTTTAATGTTTCTGTTCTCCAACAATGCCTAGGCAGAATCTACACAAGGCAAATACTACATTTGTAGGGTCCTGGAAACATGCTCTGCAAGAAGGCATGTTCATCTTATACATTTATGCGCCTACAATGTAGTCTAAATTACATTTATAACACCACCTGAAACTCTGTAGCTTCTTGAAATAGTTAAGCAGGACTAAATGTAAGCCTTGTGCAGGAGCATGCTACGTATCTTGCCATTCACAGAGGTCTTCATGAATCCGGCACAAGTCCCTCATACACATGCACACGAGGGGCATAACGCGCCCCCCACCCCCCCCCGCAGGCCATGTGGTGCAGGAGGGCCCTCAACCTTTAGGGGGACTTCTATTCGGCCTAATAATGAACGGGAAACATCCTTTACGACGCAACTTTTACCACGCAGTGCCTTTACAACGCAGGTTTTTCAACGCAAGTCATTACAACGAATTGCGCTGGGGGGGCTCTAGGATAGGTAATAGTTTAATTTACTATCCAACACCTTCCCTACTATCCACGGGGAATGCAGTTGGAATAGTAAATTAAACTATTCACTATCCAGCACCCCCAACGCAAGTCGTTGTAACGACTTGCGTTGAAAAACCTGCGTTGTAAAAGCATGCGTGGTAAATGCATGCGTTGTAACAACGTACATCCATAATGAACATCTGCGAGCTATAGGATTCTTAGAGGCCCCTCATCTCATTCTGAAGGGGGGGTCTCCATTATTTGCACACGTCCAATCATGCGCACTCATACACACTCAACTGCACACACTCACACGTTCACTCAGGTTCACTCCCACACTCAGACATTCAAACTCTGCCCATCCTTCTCATTCCTTTTACACATCTACAGGCTACGTACAACTGCGCTACTACAGGTTTGCGCATGATCGGGTACCTACACACAGATGGATTGTCGGGCTCTCACATATGTATATATTTACAGTAGCACACTCGCGTGTACAGTAACAAAGGTGAGGACAAGATACACAACAGTCGGAGAATCAATACACAGAGGAACACACATTAAGTCCAGGGTATTCAAGCTCCTAAAAGGGGAGCCTGGTAGTGCCCTCTGCCAGGAAGTGGGCACCACAGCTGGGGAAAGCTCGAGCTGGTGTGATGCACATTCTGGGATTCATTCACAAAACGATTTGCAGATTCGAACTCAATTTACAAATGCAAAAGTTACATCCAGGGTTCTCAGCGCTGGATGATTTTCGACCCAGTGCGCTATACAGAAGCTTTCGTTTAATTTCAAATACACTCCAATAACCATGAAAACCTAATAAGATGCAAAGGGGTTTATTTCACTTCTTAGCCCACACCGCCAGCAACCTGCGCGCCCCTTTGGCTATTCCTGTTAAAGTGCCACGTAACACCGCCCTTCTTGCCGCCCCCATCAGAGCCCTCTCTCACAGACATGGCGAGCACTCCTGCATCGCAACCCGAGACATATAATTAAAAGCCAGCTCGAGAGCTCCGCGGAGGCCAGAAGCCTGCCTGCCTCTGCCCGGCTGGAGAGCTGCGGGCCCGGATCAAGGAGGGATGCAGGAAAAAAAGCCATCATGCGAAGATTAGCTGGGAGGGGGAGCCTGCCTGCCTGCACTGCACCCCGTGCGTGATTAGATTACTAATAGGCAGAGAGGAGCGCGAGGGAGAGGCAGGCTGCAGTGCACCACCCCGCGCCCTGCAGGCCCACCGCAACCACCCATGCACGAAGGTTAACCCCTGACATCGTGGCAAGGAATTATTTCCACATCCAGGCCTTCCGGTTTACGGTCGACCGAGCAAGTGGGCTCGTCCAAGGCGAGGCCTTTTTTTCACAGCGTGCATCACAAAGCAACACAGCCTTGTCCTGATTCCCACTGCATCCTTGACATGTTATCTAGGAAGCACAATTACCAGTCTTGGCTCGTAAGTGTTTGCAGTCATTTCCCTATGTTTAGATGTCTTTGCTACGGTATTTACGCTGGGAGAAGCTGCAAGCATTCCATGCATGCCATGGATATTGATTGACAGAGCTGCAAATACATGTTTTATGAGAGAATGTGCGATTCTGATCTTAAATATGGAGGGAGAGGGTTCCAGGTGGAAGTGGCAGAATTGGTGACGTAACCTTCATACTTGTGAAGTACATGTAATCGCATAATACAACACACACTTGTGATCTGTACGTGCAAAACGTCATGTTACCTTTATAATGATCATGCGAAGGGCCTCCTGTGTGCAAGATTAGGGGTCTACTGTTAAATGTTGGTGTAAGGATGTTTTGGGCAGAGCCATAAAAAGCACAGCCTGGTCTTTAAGTGCAGGAATAGCAGGGTCTGGTAAGGGAGGGAGGGTCGTTCTCAGAAGATGGACCAGAGAAGTGGAGGTTTACCAGTGGGAAGAAAAGCGATATTGTTGCGTGAGCGAACACGATTAATCGAGGATCAAATTTAGAGCCCTCAACACTAGACACAAGAAGAGGGACATCATTGTTGGTCTGGGCTCCATTTTGCGGAGGCAGAAACAAGACGTCGACAGCATTGGACAGCCCTAGAAGATAAGACGGCAGAAACCCAGCTTGAAAGCCACCGCTGTGCAGACTCCGCACACAAAGGTTAACTTTTAATTCTCAAGTATCTTTCCGCTGAAACCACTCACTGGGATCTCATTAGCATTACAATTGGCGCTGAAACCCTCCATGCATAACGCACACGGTAATTTGCTTTAATTTCCAAATCGCGCTCAGTACAATGGTGTTCTTATATCTTTATCTGCCATGTATAGGCTCTAGGCGCCTTTTGATTTATTCATTACGGTCCTATTGATTCTCAGGGCCCATATTCCGAGAATGGAATTGAAAATGTGTAAATGGCCCCACTGCATTTGCTGTGCGGGTCTGAAAATACCTGGCTGTATATTCAAATCAGCTGCAATACATTATAAGTCCCAGCAACACAACGGAAAGCTTGCGCCTCAATAAAATGCCTGTTTTAAATTGTTTACAAGTGGTTTTGATGGAACTGCAAGGACAAACACTAACAAGAGTGTGTAGTGGTGTGAGTACTTTAGGCGGTGTACATTAGAAAGCAGAAGAAATAGAAACAGTCGCAGAATTGCTGGGTAGATTAAGAAGAGCCGTCCAACAGGTGGGCCCCAAATATAGATAACCCTTGAAATTTGGTGAAGCCCAGCAGACCCTTTCCTCTCCACCCAAACGTGACTGGAATGGGTTTCCCTGGAGAACAACTGAATGATGGAGCTTATTTTACTCTAACTTCAAGAAAGGAGACCCAGGGGTAAAACCAAGCACACCTGCAGGCACAGATGAGCATGCCACAACTAATACATTATCAACCTAAGGAAATATTCACAGAGGTCAACACACAAAATCCATATCCTAAGCAGCCTGGAGTCTTTTTAATGTATTTTGGCCAACATTGAGTACACACTATTTGTCTTGACAAGAGGCAGGAAAGGGATATAGAAATGGTACCTTACAATATAATATACTACAGTACAATACAACCCCTTCTGACTACCTTTCAGTACCTGAGTGTTTGCTGACTGTCTCCCGGCAGTAATATGGCTGCTTGCGGGTATGTCTGACAAACACCCCAGATCTGTCTCACCTGCAGCCACATGGCTGCTTTTGAGAATGTCTAACAAAGACTTGCAGGGAACTTCGCTACTGCTGGCTGTCTGCACTGCACGAAGATGGAAATCTAATAGGATGTCTCAGAACCACCTATTAGCAGTTTCAGCTGCCCCTATAGGGCTGCTTGTCGGCGTTCGCCCAACAATCACATGGCCTCCCGCTGGGATGCTGAGCATAAACCGTCTGACTTTCTTTCATGCAGCAACATGGCTGCTTCCTGGATGATTCGCACACTCAGAGACTGTATACTATAGTGATGCTAAAGGCAGGAATACAAGCATTCTTGGTACTTCTGGACAGCAGGAGCAGGTGAGCTGGTAGCCACAGGGCCAGCTCAGTGTGTAGAAGAAAGCAATACCAAAGGGGATGATGGGCGGAGCGTTTGAGCAAATCAAACACTCACCCCCAGTCAACTGATCTGGGTTTAATGCATCATCATTCTTTAGCTCACTCCACCACCCCAGTTCAGACATGGCCATATGCAAATCAGTCTGACCCTGTGCCTCATGGGAACAGTCCAGCCGAACTGCCAAGCCAAGTCTTCCCTGGACCGGAAACAAGCATCCTGGGACCGGTTTCTGGCTAATCAGCCATCATCAGCCAGGCTACTGTTGTTTAGGTCGAGCAGAGTATGCTCGAGACCTATTGCTGCCCGTTTCTGGGAATGTAGACACGAGAGGGGCACGAGCGCAGATTTGACCTCGTGGGCGCGCACGGCGCCGTGCCCATCTCGTGCCTCATATTCCCGTGCGCACACAGCCAGCCCCCACACCCCTGCACACACACCACACAGGCACACGTACACACGCTGCCGCCCCCCCACCACACACACACATACAGACACGCACAGACACGCACACGCCGCCGCCCCCCTACCCCCCCTGCACGCACACACAGACACACACCCCCGCCCCATGCATCGTGAGATCTGCCATCCCCCCGAATCTCGGTACTTACTAGTTAGGCACCGGAGCGGTCAGCGGAATCACCACCTCTTCCTCCTCGTACTCCGGCCCGTCTAGAGTCAGGCACCTCTGCAGCTCCGGAGGCTCCGGGTGGAGGAGGCAGTGGTGGGAAGGCGGGCCCGGCTTCAGGGGAAGGACCGAGAGTGGCTGCAAAACCGGCAGCTTCCCCCAGACCGGGGGCGCATCCCCGCCAGCCTCCGCCAACATCGCAGGAAGCGGCGGTTGCAGGCCCCAGCGTAGGAAACAGGCCCCCGCGGTCCGCACACTGGGAAGAGGAAAAGGGGACGAGACCCACGGCACAGGGAGGCGGTGCGCGCCAGGCCTCCGTCGCTGCCTGGAACCTGTGCGCGCGCTCCCCAGCCTGTCACGAGCACGCCTCCTTCTGGCTACTAGCATGTCGCAGCCGCCGCGGTCACAGAGCAAATATGCCCGTGAGACTATTGGCGAGTAAATTAATTTTAGAGTATAGATTTCGAGTTGGGGCCCAGTTTACAGGACGTGGGCGGTGGTGAAGTGTGTATGTATGTATGGTTTCAGTTTACACACATAAATAATTCCAACATTTTAGTTTTATACCCAAAAATAACAATACATCTACGGGTGAAGTTCATTTTTCTCCCCAAAAGAATCCGGCTTCCAAAAATTGAACCCCGACGCTCTCTTTATGATTGGGCCAATAATCCCGTTTTGAGCTCGGAGCAATATTACATATCGCATTATATAGGCATCCATTATCGTGTTTTGCAACAGGGAAAACTTGCTGCACGTCACAGGAACATATTGCTCAAAATTCGATCGTACACAACTTGCAATCGATGGAATCGTGCGCATTAAAACCTCTTTATCAGCGCGATTGGCTGATGTTGAAGTCTGGTATGCAACAACTGGTTCAAATATGTTAGCTCAATGTTTCACGCTTTATTACAAATGTCACCAAAAAAATGTTAATATTTCACTTCTGTTCATTGTATTTTATTGTGACGAAAATCCAAGAACATAATCTTCCCAAAAGTTAATTACAAAAATTTAAGCTAGTGCCATTATAAATTACAATAACTTTTATTTAACTATTAATTATTGTAAAAAATAAAAGCCATTGTTCTTTGTAATATCAATACATCTAAGTCATGTAAATACAACACATATTGCATTACACATGCTAAAGATGTCACATTTGCGAAAGTTAAAACTATTGGCATTATAAATGACAAAGCTATTCATTTCGCTATTCTCAAAACCAACACATAAATAAAAAATGTGTCATTTACAATACAAATAGCTCAAACTTTCCTAATGCGAGACCTATTGCATTGCAAATGCTTGTTTTGCATTTGTCACCCCGAGTGGGACGGGTATGCTCATACGTGAGTCTCGTGATCTCAATGCCACTGGAATCAAACTATCCTGGCTGAAGAGGGCTGAAAGCCCAAAACCGGTCCTAGGATGCTTGTTTCCAGTCCAGGGAGGGCCTGGCTTGGCAGTTCGGGCTGGACTGTTCCCATGGGGCACAGGGTCAAGACTGAGTTGCACATGGCTGGGTTCAAACTGGAATGACATGGTGAGCAAAACAACATTGGATTTAGGCCCAGATCTCAGTACTGGGGTGAATGTATGACATTGTTCTGCATTCTGTCCATCAACTGTTGTTTTTGCATTTGTCACCCTGAGTAGGACGGGTATGCTCAGACGTGAGTCCCGTGCTCTCCATGCCACTGGCATCAAGCTATCCTGGCTGATGAGGGCTGAAAGCCCGAAACCAGTCCTAGGATGCTTGTTTCCAGTCCAGGGTGGACCTGGCTTGGCAGTTCGGGCTGGACTGTTCCGATGGGGCACAGGGTCAAGACTGAGTTGCACATGGCTGGGTTCAAACTGGAATGACATGGTGAGCAAAAAAACGATTGATTTAGGTCCATATCTCTGTACTGGGGTGAATGTATGACATTGTTCTGCATTCTGTCCATCAACTGTTGTTTTTGCATCTGTCACCCCGAGTGGGACGGGTATGCTCAGACGTGTGTCTCGTGCGCTCCATGCCACTGGAATCAAGCTATCCTGGCTGATGAGGGCTGAAAGCCCGAAACCGGTCCTAGGATGCTTGTTTCCAGTTCAGGGAGGACCTGGCTTGGCAGTTCGGGCTGGACTGTTCCCATGGGGCACAATCAAAACTGATTTGCTCATGGCTGGGATCAAACTGGAATGACATGGTGAGCAAAAAAACGATGGATTTACGCCCAGATCTCTGTACTGGGGTGAATGTATGACATTGTTCTGCATTCTGTCCATCAACTGTTGTTTTTGCAGTGTGTAGAAGAAGCACAAGCTTGCAAATGGCCGGGAGAGTGGCAGTCATAGATGACATTTAGGGTTCGCCAGGGTTCGCAGCTGCGACTCCTGGCCTGTCCCTTGTGACCCCAGGCACTACGTTTGAGACTCCTGACCTCAGAGGTGGCAAGATCTGTGCCAGGTACACAGCGGCAACTCGTCCTTAAGGACGTCAGTTGGGGCTCCACTTTCCTTGTTTTCTATCAATGTTTTATTACACTAATAGTGAATAATATCTTATTATTCACTATTAGTGTAATAAAGAATTGATTACAATTGACTTGAATATGACCCCACCTCCCCTGGAAGCAGAGGTAAGTAAAAATGCTTTCAAATGTATGTTGTGTGAGTGCTTGCAGGTGAAAGTGTGTTTATGTGAGAGCAAGTGTGTGCATGTGTGAATGTGTGTGTATGTGTATGCATGCACGTGTGAGTGAAAGTAAAGGTCAAATGGCATGTGATGTCACTTCCACTACCCCTGGTATTTTGATGAACTGACGTTCATGGTGGCAGCTGCTGGGAGATGTGTGCTCCTCTGCAGAGGTAAAGGGTGTCTCCTCTGCCGATAGCTGGGTCTCAGGACATCTGAGGTCTTAATCAGAATCAGCTGCAGAGATATTTGTGAGGACACAACACAACTAGCCTGCTCCATGTCCACATGCATCCTAGCCCTGGACCGCGAGCGGCAGCCACGGGGCCTGGAGAGAAGAGAGGGGGTGTAGTCTAATGTCACATTCGAAGAAAGCTCAGTCTGCTGATGCCATCTGCCGTGCCAAGGGAAAAGAATATCTCATGCCCATTGCAGCCACTAGAGGCGCCTATGGTCGAGAGGAAACTGCAGCAGTGTCAATCTCCCCAATTCTTTTTTCTTGTTGGACATTGTTAAATAAATACACAAAAATATACACTTTGCCCTTTGCAAAAGGAAACCAACAAAGTTTGGCGCTGAGAAATGTAACAATATGTGTAGAGCAAACTTATCTGTGGAGCATGGAAGAGCTCAACAGTGAATATATAGGAACCAACACAAAACACGAGAATAAATCTAAGGAACAATTCTCGGCTCGTGATAGACAAGTTTCCAATATCCCGTGCTGATGAATTAGCCTCTGGGCCAAAAGCCCCAAAGTGAATTGCCTAACGTATCTAGATCCTCAAACCTGAAACTGAAGCACAGAGGCGCAACTAGAGTCAAATTACGGGCGGGGGGTGGGGGGGGGGGCGAAGAAAATATGTTTCGGGGGGTGCTGAATCTTTAGGCAATCGGCAGAGTCGAGCTGCAGGGGCTCTTAGAAGGGGTGAAACAACAACAAAGCCCCATTAACATGCACAAGGTCTTTTAAAGACCTATGAAGTGCACGGGTGCGGCTGTGAGCGGGCCCGGGAAGTGTCTCATCCTGGGCTGCCACACACGACGGGGGGGCTGAAGCCCTTTGAGGCCAATGGGTGTTGCGCGCCTGCTGAAGCCTCCTCTAAATCACTGATCTTGGGCAGACACCATGCTGTGGTCTGTGCCCGCACTGAAAAGGCAATGGTGCCACACAAGACAAGAGGGGAGTGGGAATAGAAGGGGGTGGGTACAGTCTGCACCAAATGTCAACATGCAGTTTTTGGTAAAGCCAATGACATTCGCATTTCCAAGATGCAAGTGGGCTGCAGCACTGAGACGCAAGAGATCTTTGCAGAATCACACAATGTGGTCATGAGTGGAGACAAGGTTAAAGATTCAGAACACATGGCCCGAGCTTCAACAAACTCAACTATAGAACATCTCTGGTCAGTTATGCAGGAGCTCAAGGGGTATTTGGATGAAGATGAAACTCAGACCTGGATCCTGGATGAGCGGTGAGGGGTGGCATTAGAACAGGGGAGCAGGGTCAAGACTGATCTGCATATGGATGGGTCCAAACTGGGGTGGCTTGGTGAGCAAAAGAAGGATGGACTTCACCCAGATCTGTGACTGGGGTGAATGTTTGACAATCTTCAGCATTCTTTCCATCCTATGTTTATGTTCCATTAGAACACAGACCTTGTCCTAGTAACAGAAAACCTGCCACAGTGGGAGGTGTTTGTAAAGGGCAAAGGCTGACATCGTTGGGAGCTCCTGGCGTCGGCGACTGTCTGCGTAGGGTGACTGGGTGGTACAGAGGCATTCCTCAAGGAAGGGAGGAGTCTCTGCCTGCCAGAATGCTGATTGCTGACCAGTGGATGTGGCACTCACGTGGCAGAGCAGTGGCACAGCGCTAGATGTCAGCGGGCGGCAGAGGCAGGACCAGGGCAGGCGTGAGCGGAGTCTGGTGATGCGCCGACCAGGGCGGTGTTAGGCGACAACAATCCTTGAGGGATGGAGACTTCCTACTCTATAAGTGTGCCGCAGCAATCAGTCAATCAATCAGTCAGTCAATAAATCAATCAGTCAATCAGGATTTGTAAAGCGGGATATTCACCCGTGAGCTGCTGAAGGGCTCAGTCAAAGAACCACCCAGCAAAGAGGCTTTCAGATTCAAGAGCTTCTCAAAGCACTGGCAACGGTTAAAAAATGAAGTTATGGGTTGATTTGGTCCCTACCATACGAGGACGCAAAAGCAGGGAGTGACAATTACATACATGAAGATCATACAATTCAGTGAAACAAAAACAAACTCGTTTTTAAAAACCATCACTTCAAACTAATTTCCCAAACTGGATTAAAAAAAAATAGTGTCCACCCTAAAACATATCTGAATTTGTTTCACAATACTCATGATGGTTGTAAAACCTATGCATGAATAAAATCGAGCACAAGTAGTTTTTATAGGAAAAAATACCAGCAAAAAACTCAGTTTTAACAAGAATACACATTTTGCTTGCCATTTCTCCAGCAAAACATTTTTGAGAAGCTTATCACCCCCAGGCATTTTCTGTTGCAAAAGTACCTGGCATGTCAAAGGCTCTTCCTCCTCTTCATGCCACCATCCTCCACTGGGGATGTATGACGTTACAACGCAGGCTATTACAATGCCTGCTCTTACAACGCGGTTTTTACATCGCAATCCATTACAACGCATAGTGCTTTTGGGTGTTGGATAGTGAATAGTTTAATTTACTATTCCAACTCCAGTCCCCGTGGACACTAGGGAAGGTTATTGGATAGTAAATTAACCTATTCCCTATCCTAGAGCGCCCCCCAGCGCAATGCGTTGTAATAGTTTGCGTTGTAATGACCGCGTTTTAATGGTAGTGCGTTGTAAAAGTTTTGTTGTAAAGGTTGTTTACCTTCACTGGCAGCTTCTCAAACCCACACATTCCACCTGCCCCAACACAGCAGCAGACCGCGCGTCCCATATAGGAAAGTACATTTCTTTGTTGGGACTGCCTGAATTTGTTCATCCCTTCATCATACTCCAGTGGTTGAAACTCCTTTATAGACTTTGCGACACACAGTGAGTACTTTCAGTGAGTAGCCATAAGACTCCGCCTAACAAATAGTAACATTTGACCAATCAGCGGGCACAATGTGAAAACGGCGATCAAGCTAGGAACAGCTCGGTGAAAGATCCATGAACAGCTCGACTCTACTTATTAGAAAGTGATCTTCTGGGCTTTCAGAGAAGAAAGTGGATCCCAGCAGGGGCTTTTGTACATTGTTCATCATCAAAAAGAAATCCAATTTATAACTTATTTTTTCTACTATGTGGCGGAATTTCATCTTTTCCTCAAAGTATAGAGCAGCACAATCTCTCTGGAAAGTTGGTGAACTCAGACGTCACTCTTCGATGTACAGACAACTAAGTTAGTGCTGAACTAGTAAAACCCACTAGTCCTGTCCACCTTTACAATGCTTGTGTTCTGGTTCAGAGGGAGAGTGGACTAGCAGTTTGGATTAACTGTCTCTTTTTTGGAGTTGACCCAAAACTGATTTGCATGTGATTGATCACTGTCGGTAAAGGCAGAGACGAATAAAAAATGATGGAATGGAATAAACCCAGAGGAATTATCAGTTTTCGAGCTTGATTCCAGCATTTCCATTCATTACTTTTGTGCCTACAGGAAGGTCTTTTGACAAGATGCATGGATGACCTGCCACCGCTCTCTCAAACATAGGTTAAATGTGCAGACACGACTTGCTACAAACCAGTTCCCCCCAAAACAGAGTGTATCACCATCCAGCTAAAAAAGATACAGTCAGTACCCAACCATGTTGTTTCAACCTTTGAACATTACCATAGGATACCTTGGATGCAAGGTGTAGCAACAAAGAATGATTTTGGCACCATAAACTGTTTGATTATGCAGAAGAAACCTATTTTACTAGAAGGATTTGGAAAATGCTCTATTTACATAATGGCAGCCTTAACACAGTTGTGAATGCCACATGGTCTTTCTTGAAATCAGTCATTGAAATAGTGAGAATTTGAAGCAGCCTGGAAACACCGGTACTACCTCACACGCCCAAGAAGAAACGCGGCCACTCTGGGCTCAGTTTGACCACAGTCAAAGATGGGACCTGGAATTTACACCTTCTTGACCCAAGCCTTCCCAACTCCAGATGCTGTGTCACCCAGGAAGAGGACACGTGATCATCAAGAGATGCTGCCTACACTGACATCTGTACTACAAACGGCAATCCTTCACAAGACCACACTTTACAAATCAACTAAACAAAAATGAGATAGTAGATAGACTGTAGTCCTGAGCATGGCTCACCAGCCACTGCCCTCCAAACATAAGGCTTTTAGCTAGACAAATAACATGTGTCCAGTTTTACCAAAAAACACCAATGCAGGGATTCCAAAATGTCTTGGTCCGCATCACCAAATACAACAGTGGTTCAACATCGCCGGCGGAGCTATCAATCTCACAAACGTAGGAATCCCCTTCAGCATTGAAAAGTATGTCTCTTACCTTCAGAGTGGCTCAGGGTCGGGGGGTAATGACCATGCGTCCCGGTATAGTGTGACCAAAAACCCTAGAAATTAGGGTGTGTCAACAGAAAAGGATACATTCGTATTGCTCCGGTTCGCGTCCCAATAGCCAGGATTTTCTGAACTGGATCGTAGGTCAAGGCAGTGGGCTGATATGGAAATCCATGCCGAACAGTCTGCAAGAGAGAAGAAGAGTTTGAGGCTACGACTGATGGGAATGATTCATCCTCCAATTCACCACTGCATTGGTCTGCATCATTTCTGAATTCACAGCTCTCCTAATATGAGACACCAAATGCCAGCCAGCAGCAAGAATGGTTCTTGGATCACAGTCTAAATTGGTGAGACGTTTTTTGTTATGTTATGTTATGTTAAACTTTACTTGTATAGCACACGTACACCGGGTTGGTTTCTTGGCGCTGCTCTGAAGAGTTAGGCTAAGATGTTACTAGTATGCCTGTTTGAATAGCCATGTTTTTAGCAGTTTACGGAAGATCATGAGATTTGAGCAGGATCTGATCTCAAGTGGTAGGGACTTCCAGAGTTTGGGGCCTAGGGTGGCAAACCTCGTCTCCCCAGCACGTTTTAGCCTGAAGGATGGTATGGTCAGGAGGTGCATGTGGGCGGATCGTAGATTGCGGATGGGAATGTATCTGTTGATAGAGCTGTTAATGAATTCGGGCTCTTACTGTTCAGGGATTTGAATATAGTGCATCCTACCTTGAAGGCGCATCTCTGGGATATTGGAAGCCAGTGTAGTTTCTTGAGAAGAGGAGTGTGTTGTGTCTTCCTTACAAGGAACCTAGGGGTATGTAGGTGCCTTTAGTATGGAAGATACAATATTAAGTATGTTTCCATCTCTTTCACATTCCTAACACCAAATAATGGATTAAAAAAAATTGTGCTCTCTCTGGTTTACCCATACCATGTAATCCCTTAGGCACACTTTCACTTTCAACAGGGAGTCCTAACTCCTATCACGGACCAACTTGGGCATTTCCACAATCGTCATTACTTCAGTTCAGACACTGCTGCCGCAGACTCCGTTCATTTTCCCTTTACTCTTTTGTTCTTACTCAACCACACAGAAGGTCAGCCACTGTCATGAAACATATGCACCCCCTTCTCTGGGTGGTCTGATCTCCCTACTCTCAACTGAACAGACAAATATAGCAAACCACCCAGTGGGCAAGATATCTGTTCAGTGCTTGTTGCTGAAACCACCATTTCGACCTAGCAAAATAAATCTTTCGGCAGGCCTAAACCTTCCTTTTTAATACATATTTGTCACCCCTTGGGTAGGTCCTAAGCAGTCCACAGGACAAGGTGCAGTGTAGTCAAAAAGTTAGACATGTACTTTTAGGATTTAACTGTTCTGGTAGTGAAAAACTCTTAAAATTGTTTTTCTCAACTTCAATGTCTATCTATCCCATAGGATATCATTGGGTTACCCTATTACATTTAATAAGAGATAACTTTGAATTGGGAACACTGACAAATGCCCCTGCATAACAGGGCCTTATCCATGTTCTATCACCTAAACAAGGAAGCCCATGAAGGTATTGATCAGTCTACCTTGGCTTTTGGCTGCAGGGGAGTTGTGTTGGACCTGACCCTCTGTATGGTCATCCCAAAACTGTTTGCCTTCACCCTCCTGTTTTCTGAACCCGTTTTTGTTGGCCTTTAGGACTTTATGCACTTTCCGATATTAACCACTGTCAACGTGCTTGTGCTTTCTCCGTTAAACTTGGTGAAATGGGCTTAATCCCATTTGCCACGTTTAATTTACTTGTAAGACCCCAGTGAAGAGGTACTACATGTACCAAGGGCTGCAGCACTTATTGGTCAACTCTCCTAATTCACCCCGTAAATATGTGTTAGGCCTTCTATTGCACCCTGTGTGCAACTGCTGATTCAACCTGGCAAAATAGAATTTTTGTCAGGTCTAAACTATTCTTTTCAATACATATGCAACCCCAAGGGTAGACC
This sequence comes from Lissotriton helveticus, assembly GCF_964261635.1. Taxonomy (NCBI): domain Eukaryota; kingdom Metazoa; phylum Chordata; class Amphibia; order Caudata; family Salamandridae; genus Lissotriton; species Lissotriton helveticus. Next base: position 68,600,386 of record NC_136069.1, read on the forward strand.
CTAAACAGCCCAGGGGGCAGTGTATTCAACATTTATGATATGTACTTTTAAGTTTTACATGTCCTAGTTGTGAACAACTGAATCTACAGACACAACTGTGTCTAGTGCAGGAATGCACTGTTCACATTTGCTTTAGTGCACTGCGTTTTTTTATGACTTAAAGCGTATACCAAAAAAAATTTCAAAATATCAACCAAACCAATTAACTCCAAGTTACTTGTGCATTCTTGTGCTCATGGAAACATCAAAACAACGAATTAATCATTTTGTCATTTTCAATTTTTTATATAGATACGTAAACGTTCGATTCTTTTTTTAACATGTTCAGCAATTCAATATCATTGCAAATACAATCCAAATGTTCATGAAAAACATCCTTTCAAAACGAAAATACTGCTAGCTTCATCTGTGTTTTTTGTGGATTCCCAATGCATTTCGATGCCACTGCATCTTCGTCAGGGGAATGAACTGTATAAACAAATAACAATAGCCATATGTTCTAAATGAGAACAACATCATTTCTTAAGAAATCATTTCAAACAGGTTATCTCATCAGCATTTTTTCTCGAGAATAAAATACAACTCTATTGTAACCAAACACACTGCCCTCCCAAGCATAAATATCTTGATCATACTGTGATATTCCCTATACATGCCATTAGATTCAAGCAAGTGTAATCAACGTATGTGTTACTGAGTGCAAAACATAACTCAAAAATTCCAATGCAACGTACCCTCTTAACAAACCCTGTTGTTTGTATCCTTATTTACAGATGAAAAGTCTGACCTGCAAACCAAAAATGAGGCTTATATAAATGGACGGTAATAAGCAGCTGTTTCCCAAATCTGAATAGTGTAAATCATTCTTTTACTCACTGCTCTCTGGGCAATCGAGTCGAGCCTTCAATTTGCACTATTCTCACGCTCTGCAAAAACGTTAGACCCAAATTACTATCGTAAGTATATTTGCGCGTACTGACAACACCACTTGTATTTATATGTCAAGCTCCATATCGCAAAAATTACCGTATCTGTGTCGATTATCCCGTACTGTTCTCCTCGATCCTTCCCCAAGCAGAAAACGCCGCGGTACAACGCGCTATGCCGGGCTGCATATAAACCCGTCATCACCAATGGACCGTGGTCCCTGCCCCCTCCTTCTCATTATCGCCTTTAAAAAGTGTTAGTAAAAACGCGAGAATCATCACTGTATTAAGAACCGCATTATGGATTTAAGTCAATGAACTAGTGGAATACAATAATGTTCGCGCAATTAAATTGAAGCCTACGATGTTCGTGTTTACTTGTTGTGGACTACAAGACCCGCCCATCCCTAGTCATAGAAAGAGGACTTATCTATCTTCCTTGTCCCACCGGCCATTTACTATGAGTACCTGTGTCCATCATATACTCAACATTAATTCCTATTGTACCTGACAAATAGTACTATTTGTGAAATGTGATGGAAAGCGAAAAAAACGAAAAAAAATATAAAATAGTAAAGAAAAGTATAAAAATAGAAGTCAAAATTAAAAAATTTGCTTTATGTACACTGCGTTGTTAACACTTGTCTGAAATCCAATCCTGTATTCACAACTTTCTTTTTTCCACAGTAATTCATGTGATCATTTATAGGTAACATGCAAATTCAATTTTATCATTGAGCCCACCCGGTTTCACGGTGTTTAAATATCTCATCCAAAATGTCTCTCTCTGAGCTATTCTTATAGTAGGGTCCACAGGGGGTTCGACCAACACCTGCTCTAGTACAGTGAATTTTAATTGCGGAATGGTATGTTGTCTTTCTTTCCAATGTTGCGCTAAACTTGACTTTTCCTGCCCTAGTCTTATATTAGATTTATGTTCCGTGATTCTTATCTTAATCTTTCTTGTTGTGCGTCCCACGTAAACTAAACCACAAGGGCACTTAATGGCGTATATCACAGAACTGGTGTTGCAGTCTGATGTGTGTCTCAATTTTATCTGTTTTCCTGTGTGTGGGTGTGCAAAAGTCTCTCCAGTCTGTACATTTCCACAGTGACCGCAATTATAGCATTTGCGCATTCCTTTGGTCCTCTCTTGCAGAACCTTTACGTTTTTTTGTTTCAGTAATTCTTTCAGATTTTTCGATCTTGATAGTGCGAATATTGGTTTGTCAACAAAAACAGTCCTGAAGTCTTCCTCTTGTTCAATCAACTCCCACCTCTTCAATATACTTTTCTTGATTTTCGGTGTGAGCGTGGATTGCTTCAGCACACATACTTGTCGTCTTGATGGAACCTTTTGAACCTTTTGTAATAAAGCTTGTCTTGTTTTTGAAGTTGCTTTCTGCTTTGCCTCTCTAAGTACCTGTTCCGGGTACCCTCTCTTGCTGTATTGTTGAGCCATTTCTTCTATGTCCTCCATCGCTTTCGATTCATCACTACTGATTCTCTTTATTCTTGTGAACTGTGAAAATGGCAGATGATTTTTCAAACTGGTTGAGTGAAAACTGGAATAATGTAGTGCATTGTTCCTATCAGTTGGCTTTTTGAACAGTGTAGTGATGATTTTATCTCCTTCTTTAGTTAAAGTGATATCCAAAAAGTTCACAGTTTGTTGATCAATGTGGTTAGTGAATTTGATCATGGGATGACATTCATTCAGAATCTCAATGGCTCCTTCCAGTTGCGCCTTTGTTCCTTGCCAAATTATCAAGATGTCATCTATATAGCGAACATACAATCTTAGGTGTTCCTTCCAATTTGATTTTTCCAAAATGTGTGACTGTTCAAATTTGGCCATAAAAATATTTGCGTATGTGGGCGCCCCCGTGAATCCCATTGACGTTCCCGTCTTTTGAAGGTAGAACCTGGACTGCCACGAAAAGTATCCATGGTACAGACAAAATTGTAGAATTTCCAGTAAAAAGATGTTTAGTGATTCCTCATATTCACTTCTTAACAGCATCCATTCCACAGCTTCTATTCCCTCTCCATGGGGAATTGATGTGTAAAGTGCTGTCACGTCAATGGTGGCTAACCACGTTTCACAATCATTTGCTATTGTCACACTGCTGAGTTTGTTTAGGCAATCAGTGGTATCCTGTATATACGATACCCAACTTTGTACTAAAGGTTGCAAATAGTAATCTAAAAATCTGCCTATTGGTTCGTGAAGTGAACCGCAGCCTGCCACAATAGGGCGGAAAGGAGGGTCTCGAGCATTCTTGTGCAGTTTGGGTAGCATGTAAATGTGAGGTCTCTTTGGATATTCTGTAATCAGATACCTATAGGTCTTATCATTAATCCATCCTAAGTCCTTTGCTTTCTGTAAAATATCAAGTAATGTGGTTTGAAAAATCATGGTTGGGTCTGTATCTAGAGCAATGTAAGTGTCAGTGTCCTCCACATGGGATGAAACCTTTTGATTATAATAGACGGTATCCATCACCACTAAGGCTCCTCCCTTATCTGCTGCTTGAAATGTTAGTTCATGGTTATCCCTTAAGGTCTTTAAGGTTGTCAATTCTGAGTGTGTTAAATTCATGTATTTTGGTGCATTCTTGTGTATCTCCGTCAGGTCTTTTTTCACCAATAATTCAAATAGGTCCAAAGTCTTGTGTGATGTCGAAGGAACGAATGTGCTTTTAGGTTTGAAGACCTTCAAAGGGACATCAGTATCGGGTACTTGAGGTAAATTGTGGAACAACTCATACATTCTTTTTTGCATTACTGCAAGGCCTACCTCTCTCATAGGACAACATTGGGTTACCTCAATATATTTAATAAGAAATAACTTTAAATTGGGAGCAGGTTGAAATATCTAGTTTGGTGTCTAAAGAATCGTAATTTCATACAAACCCTCTGTCATGGTAAACTCAGATTTTCAGGCACAATTCTGATAATAAATCTTTTAGACATTTGGCCTTTTCTTGCACCGACCATTTAGTGCCTGCAGCCTGTATCATGGGTCACATGGCTAGGTGTAGCTGGCAGTTGGTCTTTGTGTATTTTACCATACACTAATACTAAGGGGGAAATGATGCTGGCAGGATGGACCATCTCTGACATGATAGGGGGCATAGCCATCACCTACCACACTTGCACTTGCACTTGCACTAGCCTCTGCCAGAGCACACCCACAAGGGTTTGAAAGTAGTCTTTTATGTCTCAGACATGTAGGGGCCAGGACAAGGATGCAGGACATTCTAAACACCTCTGGTAGTGGAAACCTCCAGCCATGTCTCCTCCTTCAAAGCTGGCACCAAAGATAAATAGTGACCCCTCAGACCCAACTCACCAGTACACTTCTGGATCTGTGGCAGGCTCAGAAGGACAGATGTGCTGCTCTGCAAGAAGGACTGCAACTCTGCTGTGCTGCTGCCCTGCTGCCTGAGTGAGGACTGGACCTGCATCTTGAACCCAGGACTACCAAAGTGACTCCAAATGCAAGTTGGCTGGCCTCTTGAGCAGAGCCTAATAGACAGAAGAGGCTTCAACCACCTTGAACCCAGCACCGGAAAACTGTTTGCTGTCAGTCCCACCACCAAGTGGTACCACTCCAGTCCTGAAACCTTGGAAGAGGGCCTGAAGGTGCTCTGCCAGTCAGCTGTGGTCTCTTGGGCAGAACCTACACCATGATATGCATCTCTTCACAGGCCCACATTGGAACTGCTGCAGTGCAATGCATCCTTGACACAGGATCTCATATCGCAGTCCGCAGGTTCTTGGAACTGCCGCTGTGCGATGTATCCTTGATGCAGGACTCTGCATCGCAAGCCTTCGTCGACTGCATTGTCGATGATGATGCAGGACCTCGCATCGCAAGCCCCGCTGATGGCCTCATTGGAATCGTGCTGCATGATGCATCTCCTATGCAGACTTTGCGCCGCTATCTGCAACCCCTCGAACTGCTGCGCAACACAACCATGATGCGGGATCTCACAACAGACCAGGATTTAAGGTACTTTGCACAGGGGGCCTAACTTGATCTCTGTATCCGGACCACCCTTCATCGCGGACGGCCTGAACTTGTGACTATGTCCCTGTCCAACTTAACAGATAACCACAGATGGGGCTCTTAGTTTTAGGCACTGTTTTCAATGAAACCTTTAAAACTGCATATCTGCAGCTCTACTGATTGGATTGAAGTAATTTTGGTCTCAAATAATTTGTTAAATATTAGGCTATGTTTCTTATTTACTTATTACTGTTTGAAGTGTTGTATAAATACTTTAGACCGTGCCTCTAAGTTAAGCCTGACTGCTTTTGTGCCAAGCTACCACAAGGTTAAGCACAGGTTAATCTTGGGTTTGCTTCTGTTTCACCCAGGCAAACATTCTTGTTGCTGCTTGAGTGGTGTTTCACACCCCAAAACCAGTAACCCAATTTCCTACACCCTTCCCTTACACAATCATCAAATCTGGGGATTGGCTTTCCCACTCTGGAAAGAGATTTGTACCAGACTGTGGCTACAGTAAAAAGCCGCCCTTTTTTGTGTTTGCTTAGAAATAGCCATGTTTCTGGGCATTCACAAGTGGAACCATGTATTGGAACATCCAATTTCTCACCCCGACTGGGATTTATGGGTTTGGAGATCTCAGGACCTCGTGGTGGAGACCTCCTTACACCTGAATGGGTTTAACTCTGCTAAGAATCCCTTCGTGAATTCATGCCAAGCATATGTAATGTAAATTCAGTTATAAAAGCGTATTTATTACTGAATAGGGCCCTTTGTAGCCATTAAAGAATTATGGGCCATATGTATGAAAAACTTGTTTAGCGATTCTCAAATTGCGATTTTTAAGGAAATTGCAATTTGAGAATCACAAAATGCAATGTGTGTGGGATTTGCAAATAATTTTGTGAATCCCACATATTCCTTATTTGCAAATCGCAAATTGAGATTCGCAAATAAGGAATACCTTTCCATTCATTCCTATGGGCTAGGAGGCCCATAGGAATGAATGGGAAGACATTCTCAATTTGCGATTCTTAATTAGAGAATCACAAATTGAGAATGCAATTTCAAGGGTGCCAGGGTGTCAAAAGGACACCCTGTTGCACCCCTGAAATGTGCATGTTTGCTCGTGGCACACATAAATGCCCTAAGGGCATTTATGTGTGCCACATGGCACATTGAAAAATGTTGCACCCCTGAAATGTGCATGTGTGCACGTGGCACACATAAATACCCTTAGGGCATTTATGTGCGCCACATGGCACATTGAATAATGCAAAAAAGTGCATTTTTCAAAGAAATCGCTAATTACCACCAACTTTAAGTTGGTGGTAATTTGCGATTCCTTATGCACAACTTGGTGCTTCATACATTGCATTTAGGGTATCGCAATTTGCGATTCCTTAAATGCATTCGCTAACTAAGGCGAATTTCAGCGTTTGCGATCGCAATTTGCCTTGATACATATGGCCCTATACTCTAGAATAGATCATCCAAGTTATGTATCAAAGACAATGCAAATATAAATGTATGACAGCATTCCCATCACCTCTATGTATTAAAGACCATGCACTTCATAACCATACGCCAAGAAATTTACATGCATAGAACATAACATCAAAGCTACATACCAATGACCTGGCCCTTACTTTGCTTCATTGCATTTCCTCATTATTGTCATGTGCCAAAATACATACCGTTCAAACGTATGCGCCAGTGAACATGTAACGTGCCATAAAGAATACATCCAATATAAAATTATATATTACATGCCATATAAAGTTATGATGTAATAAGAATGCCAATACCAGATATTTGTATCCACACCGGCGATCTAAAGGAATGATCCCAACCAGGAGAGTACCAATCCCTCTATATTGTACAACTCACAAACAAGTACGGGACGTCCATTTTTAAGCTGCACCGACAAAAAAGTCGGGCGCTTCTAGACGTATCCAGTGGCTTGAGGGTGGACATCACTTTCCTTATTATTAGAAAGATGGTGGTCCCTGAACATACACCGGCCATCACCTACATGGCTTCTTTGGCTTCTGGTTGGCCAGTGTAACTTCAATATATCACATCCCAGACTGAGTAACTATGATTCTTGGTCCTGACGAATGCCCGAAACTCCTTTTGGGGACCAAAAATGGGCAGAAACTTGTTGACCATTGAGAGGGGCATATAAGTTTAAGAAACTCCAGTCCTCTTCTAATACTATCCCAGTGGGCCACGGATAAAATTAATTTCCCCCCCTGGAGATAGTTTTACCCACCACTGCACATATATATTCTTTTCACTTATTTGTACTCTGTCCCTCACTGACCTTCCTTCATCGCTCATCTTAAAAACACCTCTACTCCTCCCCATAAGCGAGTCGTAGCCCACATCATGGACATTGCAGTCCGTGTGTGAGGAGGGAACCCTTTGATGAAGCATGTCACCTACGGGTGAGTTAGGGTTCTTGACCTAAAAGGATTCCTTCCCTAGCAGTTCCATCACACATACACTTATTAGCACACAAGACAATATTTGGTTTTGTATTAATCGTGTCCTGTTAGATTGTAATACCCAATATTTGGCCTCTGAATATGTACAAGAAAAGCTTCCATCTAAGATGTACACTATGAAGCATCAGAGTTATTTGCTCTGCAGCTCAGCACGGCAATCAAAACAATGTAACACAGAGCATGTAAACAGAATATCAGAATGTTGCATCCAACACCACCCAAGCACCAACCCATGCGCTACAGACCCCGGAAAATAAAGACTGATAAAGTATAATATAGATTCCCCCATGACAAACACGAGCTACTGGACACACCATCAATCAAGTCCGCAACACAGTCACCCTTACACCGTGGCGCAAGGGTGCCTGCGTTGGTGCATGGCAGCCATTGTGCGCCAACGTAGGGGAAAAGGTCAGGGGGGCTTATTGATGAGCCCCTTCTGACAGTTGCACCCCACTGGTGTGTCATTTACGTACTTGCAGCATGGATCTTGCACCACAACTGTATTTGCAAAGTGACGCATCTAGGCGTATGCGTGAACCTGTGAGGCTCTGTGCCACATTGTATCTGCATCAGGTATGATTGATGCAGGGTGGGCGTTCCCGCACAACAAAGCATCATAGCAGTGGAGCAGTGAAATTCATCAGATTTCACTGCAACAATTGTAGGACGCCACTGCGTCAGTAGTCTACGCCTGCCTCATGGCAAGCGTAAGAGTGACGCAGTGCCACGGGGATAGCCTTTTGACACAACCACAGCAATGCGTGACTTTAGCGCTGACAGATACGTCAGGTTTCCAGACATATCTGTAATTAATTACGACATGGAGCACCGTACAGTGAATACGGCGCATTCATGGTGTCCCAATAAGGAAGTAGTGAAAAGTGTTGTAACGCTGTTTTGCCGCAGCGATGCAATACTTTTTGTGAATGAGGCCTAGGAATGCACCCTCTCTTATTGATGGTGTGCATTCCTGCCCTGTGGTTTGTTACAGGTTAGCGTAGCAACATTCCTTGCAGTGCTGTCCATCACCAAAACCTTCTGAAATGAGACCACAAGTGTTTGCACCATTTTTAAGACAAGATATTTTCTGGTTTTAAAAAACTGCCTCTAACTGGAGATAGAGGTAGTTTTTTGGGTTTTGTACAACACAAGGAATTCCTTGTATATATCGCGTAGTGGGGTTAGCGGCAGGTTTTGCACGGGAATGCCTACCTTCCATCTCATTTTCGTTAAGTCCCGCTAACAGAAGTGGCAATCCTAAAAATTCACATTTACCCTGGAAATCTGCAGCTAACTGGGGTTAGCAGCAACTTGTAAATATGGCAATAAAAAAAGCCATTGTAACATTAAAATATTGATGCTATGACGGGGTTAACTCCTTGTACATATGCCCCACAGTTCTTCAACCTACAGTCCACTTCAGTTTTGCTGGAAAAGTGACCAAGTCTTTAACCGCTCTCTCCATGAACCCTCTCATTACACTCATAAGGGATCTATTCATGGACAGACTGCCAACATTCAAGTCAAGGAATAAAAGAAGTCTGCTACTGTGCAAGGATGTGTTTTAACACCACTTCTTCCCACAAAGGACTCATCGCTCTGTTGCCAGTCTCCATAGCACCACAGCATGCCCTTTGTCGGAGTCAAAACTTGCCACATGCCACAAAGGCTCTGTTGATATTTGTACAGCAGCCCCAATCCCCCTCAGGCTGTCACATGATGGAGGTTCTCTAATTGTTCCAGCCTGACCTCTATCTTCTCAAATCATCTATCACAATCAATGTAAAGGCCACCAAGTCCTGTACCTCAGTATTTGAGTCTTTGATCTGAAACTCCAACCCCAACTGTCTGCCATCTTGCCATTAGGCAATGCAGTTGCACCATAGTTAGTGATGTTCAAAAGAGGCCCCAGAAGTTAGTGAGTGCAGGCCATCCAGTGTGGAGAGCATATTTGACCAGTCATTTATCGTCGGAGAGGCCGGTGGAAACTAGGGTCTCTGCGTGATGTACATCACACAGTGATCTCAATTGATGTAAGATCCTCTGGTTTGAGCATACCATCTCCCACAAAGAGGCCCATCCCCCACTTCTGGAGCCTTTTTCATGTTTCATGGCCCCGGTCAAGCAGCAGCCTCAGTACCAATTTCCTCCCACTTCAGCCAGTCTTTGTCCACTGTGGAGTCTCAGGATTTCATCCCTTGCCACTGTCTACATGGGTTTGACACCAGACTATGACTCCACTGTCCTATGTGCTGATCACGCACCTCCCCAGCTAGCAAGGTCTTTGTCAAATCCACCGTAAAAGCTGTCTCATAAAAACCTTCTTCTGGAGCACCATATCACTGTAGTGTCCTTGCTGTACCACAAAGGACCCTCGCTAACTGAGGTGGAAGAGGGAAAGATGGCCTGAGGCTCTAGTGAGGAGCTCCAAGAAGCAACAACATTTTGGGCCTCGGTCAACCTCCACCCCTGACCAAGTGATATTTACTACAGGGACAGTACATGCCATCAATAGAGCTCTGTAACGTCAACGCTTATTACTGTAATCCAATGTGGCCCCTTTGCAGGGCTATGAGGTAGCAGGTTTTACATTTCAATCCCCATTTGGCTCACTCAGTGCTCATCCTTCTGAGTGCCATAAGTTGAGAACAAATAAATTAAGTAATCAGAACACCTGATATATGTAGCAAGTTGGGTCACTGGTTGAGGGGGGTTTAACCCTACTCAAGCAGCAGGCACAATCCTTGTCTGGGTGAAACACAAGCAAACCCCAAATTAACCTGTGCTCAACCCTCTGGTAGCTTGGCACAAAAGCAGTTAGGCTTAACTCAGAGGCAATGTGTAAAGTTCTTATGCGGCACTCCAAACAGTAATAGTGAAAACACAACACAGGTAAAATTCCACACCAAATTAGAAAAATTGAGTCATGTTTAATAAATTACTTGAGACCAAAAATCTGATCAGTAGGACTGGAAATATTCAAGCTGAAAATAGCGCCAAAACGGGCAAAGAGTTAACTGAGGGTATTTGGTTGCACCAGACTGGAATAAAGTCATAAATTCAGGCCAACTGAGATGGAGGGCAGGCTGACCACAGGACCAGATTTAGTCTACTGAGGAATGCACCTTATGTCCTTAATGCGAGCGTTGCATGGCATTGCTTTGCAGGGCTTTGCATCGTTTGGAGTCAGTTCCGATAAAGCTATCCGGCAAGGCTTCATGGAGCTTTGCTTCACTCTGTTTCAGTTCTAGTGAGATGTGTAGCAAAGCTTGTTAGAGCTTTGCATTGCTCTGCATTGATTTGGAGGAATCTGGCAGCTGTGTGCTGAGGCTTTACATCACTTGGCGCCAATTCTGGTGAGGCTGTCAGCAGTGCGGTGAGGCTTTGCGGTGCTTCACATCACTTCAAATCCGTTCCCGATGGGAAACACAGCAGGGCTGGCAGAGCGCTTTCAGGCCCACTTCCAAGGTTCCAGGACTGGGGAAGCACCACTTGGGGGTGTTAGGACTCACAACAGGCAGAGTACAGGTACAGGGTTCAAGAGGGTTGGAGCCTTTCCTGCCCCTGAGGCTCTTATCAGGAAACCAGCCAACTAGCCATTGGAGTCACACTGGTGGTCCAATGTTCAAGATGCTCTCACTCAGGCAGCAGGGAAGCGGGGCAACAGAGTAAAGGACAGCAGGGCAGTCCTTACAGCAGAGCAGCAAAGCAGTCCTTCTAAATCTTCCACAGGTCCACAAGTGTGCTGCAGATTTGGGTCTGAGGGTCAACTATTTGCACTTGGTGCCAGCTGTGAAGTAGGAGAAGCTTCTAGAGTTTCCACCCCACCCCAAGGAGTTTAGGATTCATTTCCTGCCTACCCTGGCCCAAGCTTGTCTGGAGGCATAAAAGAATAGCGTGAAACCCTTTGTGAGAGTGCCGAGGTAGAGGCTTTGTGACATGTAAGTATGGTAGGTGACAGCAGCACCCCCTATCAATGTTAATGTTGAAAGTACTTTTAAAGCGCAACGTATACCCGGAGGTGTCTTGGCACTAGTTCAATTAAGTGAATTCAGATCGATCACTATTTGGAAAACAGACAGGTTTTCAATTCTTTCACATAAGTCAACAAGATAGGTGTGGCTCTGCTATGAAAAGGTAGTTGGTTCCATTGTTTTGCAGTATTCATCACAACATTTCTTCCACTTGATTGGTCAGTTTGAACCCTGGGACCGCAAATTTCATGGCTCCCGAGGAGCGCAGGCTTGTGCCGGGGTCAAACCGTTTGAAACACTGTTTAAGGTGGTCCGCACCTACACCATGAAGAGCCTTGGGGGCAAGACAGAGGGTTTTCAATCTAATCTACCCCCTGATAGGAAGCCAGTGTAGCTTGGTGATGACTTGCCAAACAGATTAATACTTTAGAATGCCTGCTAACAGTCTGGCAGCGGCTTTCTGCAGAACCTCTAACCTGATAAGATGTTAATGTTGCATATTTAAGTGCAGGCCATTGCGGTAATCTGACTTTGCTAATTGCAAGGCAGTCACCACAGTTTTTGTGCCCCCAGAGGGGAAATAACTGCATTCACCTGCTGACCGAATGCAAGCTTATTGTTTATTATAACTCCCAGATCCCTGGCCTTACTCACTGGAGAAAGTAGGGTTCCTAGTTCCCCTGGCCACCACGATGGAGACCAGTGGGAAGCGTTATTACCAAATGGGATAAACTCTGTTTTTCCAGACTGCAGTTTTATACAATTCCTGTCCATCCAAGACCCAATAGCTGACATGCAATCATGAACCCTCCTTCTTGTACTACTGTCGCCTGTGCACATCAAGTCAGAGATGGACCATCCTGCCTACACCTATTCCCCCTTTGTGTCACTGTCCGGGAGTAATGCACAAAGAGCAACTGTCAGCTACATCTAGCCTTATGACACAGGATACAGCAAATGATTAGGACAAGAAAATGCCATCTTTCTGAAGGTTGCAAAAAACACAGTTGATGGACAGAATGTAGAACAATGTCATACATTCACCCCAGTACAAGGATCTGGGCCTAAATCCATCGTTTTTTTGCACTCCACACCACCCTGGGTTAGACACTGGCTATATGCAAATCAGCTCTGACCCTGTGCCTCATGGGAACAGTCCAGTCCGAACTACCAAGCCATGTCTTTCCCAGACCGGAATCAAGCATCCAAGGACCGGTTTCTGGCTATCAGCCTTCATCAGCCTGAATAGCTTGACTCCAGTGGTGTGGAGAGCCTGGGACTCACGTCTGAGCATCCCCAGCACACTCGGGGTGAAAATTGCAAAAAACACTGTTGATGGACAGAATGTAGAACAATGTCATACATTCACCCCAGTACAAGGATCTGGGCCTAGATCCATCGTTTTTTTGCACTCCACACCACCCTGGGTTAGACACTGGCTATATGCAAATCAGCTCTGACCCTGTGCCTCATGGGAACAGTCCAGTCCGAACTACCAAGCCATGTCTTTCCCAGACCGGAATCAAGCATCCAAGGACCGGTTTCTGGCTATCAGCCTTCATCAGCCTGAATAGCTTGACTCCAGTGGTGTGGAGAGCCTGGGACTCACGTCTGAGCATCCCCAGCACACTCGGGGTGAAAATTGCAAAAAACACTTTCTGAAGGTGGCATTTTCAGAATAGTGACTTAAAATCCAACTTCACAGTTAAAGAGAGTTTTAGATTACAATTCTCTAGAGACCAAACTCAACTTTCCCACATGCTCCCAATTGAAAGTTATCACTTATTTAATGTAATAAGGTAACGCAAGTTATCCTATGGAATAGATAGGACTCACAGAATTGAAAACGAAATTAGGAGTTTTTCACCACCTGGACATATAAAACTTAAAATGGCAAATCCAACTTTTTAAATGCCCTGCACCCTGCCATCTAGGCATTCACCGTAGTGTGACTTATAAGTATTACAAAGGAAGGTTTAAGCCTGGCAAAGGGTTTATTTTGCCAGGTCAAAATGGCAGTTTAAAACTGCACACACAGGCAGCAATGGCAGGCTTGAGACACATTTGAAAGGCTACTTAAGTGGGTGGCGCAATCAGTGCTACAGGACCACTACTAGCATTTAATTTACAGGACCTGGGTAAATGTAGTACCATTTTACTAGGGACTTACAAGGAAATTAAAAGTGCCAATTGGGTGTAAGTCAACTGTCGTGTTTAAAGGAGAGAGCACAAGCTCTTTAGCACTGGTTACAAGTGGTAAAGGGTGCAAAGTCCTAAAGCTAGCAAAAACCGGTTCAGAACACAGGAGTGTGAAGGCAAATAGTTCAGGAATAAGCCTTCCAAGAGGGCCAAGTCCAACAATGTACTAGGTGCTTAGAAATGACACATTGGTGGTATGAATTGCTGAACAAACTGTCTTTCTTTTAGAATCTTTCTGCCCGCCACACATAGCATTAATGGAGTGCACCCTGTAGAGTTCGGTGTACTAATGCGAACTCTGCAGTGGTGTCTTGGACTGCCTGTGAAGTGCAGTGATCCTCTGGATTATTGTAGATATGTCCCAGGATGCATCGGGAATAGCAAGAAGGTGGGCCCTTGGAGTCACCCGTCAGTCATTGGGGTCCTATTTACCAGTGCTGTGCAGGAACTGAGCATTGCTGTGCACTCGACATACCCCTGGAGAAGAGAAGCAAACCCTATGTAAAGGTGGGTATGCATAGCTATTGTGCCACAGCTGTGCTGAGACGCCCACATGCTGGACAGACAGACTTCAATAATGAACAGATCTAGGGTTCAAGTCAGACCCTGTTCACTTACTCATTGGGCAAATACCTGCAACAGGTTTTATATCTCAGTAATTTGTTTGCTGCTGTCGGATCATGCCATCAGAGAGAATTTTCTTTCTCTGGGTGCCCTGGTTTGGGAAAACTTATGATTGCTGTAATCTCTTCTGAGTTATGGTGGTTTGAATGGTCCTGGAAAGGTCCTCTTTTCTTAGCATGTTGTTGATACTAAAGTCAACTGCTGACAACTACTTACGGTGACTCCCTGGAACACAACCTGATCTAAGGCACTTACAGCCTGATTCATCAAGCTACATTGCACTCGCAAAGGGCAAGATTCTCAGAATCTTGCCTTTTGCGAGTGCAATTTTTGCATTTGGGATTCATCATCCCAAATGCAAAATTCGCTATTAAAGAATTCGCACATTTGCGAAGAATTGCATTTAAGGAATCTCTATTTGAGATTCCTTAACTGCAATTCATGAATCATTTTAAAATTGATAAATTGCAATTTTGGGCCGCTATTTACCGAGAGGTCAGACCTCTCAGTAAATAGAAAAAAATTTGAAAAATGCATTTAAATGCATTTTTCTAAGTTGCATGTTACACACACACATGTCCTTTGGACATGTGTGTGCGCAACACCAATGTAGATTACATTTCAGGGGTGCTACAGGGTGTCCTTTGGACATCCCTGCACCCTTGAATTCGCATCCTTATTTGCAATTAGCAAATTGCTAATCGCAAATAAGGAATAACTCCCCATTCATTCCTATGGGCCTGTAGGCCTGTAGGAATGCATGGGGAGTTATTCCTTATTTGCGATTAGCAATTTGCTAATCGCAAATAAGGATCATGTAGGAATCGCAATATTTGTTGCAATTCTTACATGAATACCGTTTTGCAAGTCCTTAATAGCGATTCCTTATGATTCGCTATTAGGGGCTCGCAAAACGGGAGAATGATGAATCAGGCTGTTAATTCCTTAGGCCCAGGAATGAGCAAGCGATTACTCTTCAAGGCTGGAAAAGAGAGTAAATTACTGACACCACGTCAACTTCTTCAAGGGTCTTTCCATGCCTGTGGCCTTTGATATGTGAATTGACAGGGGGTAGAACAAGAGCTTTGCGTAACATGTTTCTTGTTCCTTTCCATGGAAACCTTCAGTAAGATCCACAACATAAGCCAATGTGGAGGAGGTCTCTCCCTCTCTAAGCTAAGAATCTCTTGAGGCTTCACTTGGGTTAGTGAGTGAATCTCCAGCTACATCAGTGGGATAGCCAGTGAGTGCAAAGCAGAGTTCACTTACTAAACTAAAGGTGCACAAGTGACGATGGTGAGTAGCTTGTAATGACATCTACATTGGCAGCTTCCCTTCCTCATACAATGACTGCCTGGTGTATAGGTTAATGCACGGTTGGCACCAAGTAAGGAGCCTGGACAGTACATTCAAAAATGTTCTTCAGCTTGGTCTGATGCAACAGAATGTCAGCTTCAGAGGCAACGTACAACACATAATCTGTGCAAGTGGCGGCGAACGACCTTTACAACGCTGTCGTTACACCATGATACATTTACATCGCGGTCATTACAGCGCAAGTTGTTACAACGACTTGAGCTGGATGACGCTCTAGACTAAGGAATAATATGATTTACTATTCCAACACCTTCCCTACTGTTACATGGGCTGGAGTTGGAATAGTAAATCATACCATTCCTAAGCCCAGCGCCCTCCAGCGCAAGTCGTTGTGACAGCTTGCGTTGTAATAACTGTGATGTAACGTTCTGCAAGGTACATCATCGTGTTGTAACGTCACATATTCGCAAGTGGCATGAAGCAATACCAAGCGGCCGCCTTGCAGATCACTGCAAGTGGGAGGTGTCATTGGACAGCCATTGACACCGCCATGGCCCAGCACGAGACGCATGCATTCAAGTGGAAGAAGTGCTTGTACACAATAACATTCTGGAATACTGGAAACTCACCCAACAAGAGCTGTGGAAACCCTCACCCTGTAGAGTCTGAGAGGCCTTCTCATGTGAACAAT
Organism: Lissotriton helveticus; assembly: GCF_964261635.1. Lineage (NCBI taxonomy): Eukaryota > Metazoa > Chordata > Amphibia > Caudata > Salamandridae > Lissotriton > Lissotriton helveticus. The sequence continues at coordinate 68,616,645 of NC_136069.1, forward strand.
AAAAGACTATGGGCTATATGTAGGTAAATGGTATTTACCGATTCGTAAATACCGAATTTTACCGATTCGGTATTTACAAATCGGTAAATGCTATGCAGGTAAATATTCGGTAAAAATTACCGAATCGTTAAGATTCGGTAATTACCAAATCGGTATTTACCGATTCAGTAATTGCCATTGATTCCTATGGGCCTTGAGGCAATTCCCGAATAGTCAAGGGTGGCAGGGTGTCACTTTGACACCATGTTGCACCCCTGATTAGTGCTTGTGTGCCATGTGACACACATACATGCCCACATACATGCCCTTAGGGCATGTATGTGTGCCACATGGCACAGGTGTACATGCACAGATTTGCATATACACAGGTATTTGTTATTTACCACCAACTAATAGTTGGTGGTAAATAACTAATCCTTAAGGCCCTGTGGCACTGTTTACAGTGCCACCTACATCTCAAATTACAGATTTGGTTAATTTACCGATTCTGTAATTTGCCGAATGAGTAAATTTACCAAATCGGTAATTTTTAAGGTCCCCACATCTCAAACTCCAAATACCGGTCGGTAACTGCCTACCTACATCTGGTCCTATATTTTTACATCTTGTGGTTATTTTCCTTGCAGAATTCCTTTAGGCATCTTTTGCTTACAGTAGTTCTGATGCCTTTTCTACAGGACCTGGGCCCTGTCTCTCCTGCTATAGGGGCCACTTTATTTTACCTGTTTCAACATGTGCTGCCTGCAGGTTCAGAGCCCAGTGGGGCAACTCAGTTGTTCATCCTCTGAGTTGTAAAATGAGGGCAGTGTGGGGTACCTGAAACAAAGACCTGCTGTTTCAGAGCTGACTGCTATCCAAAGAGAGCATCCTGTCACTCCTGCATGGATCACTGCACACCTGCCCCTGCCCCTCACCCCCTGCCTGCATTCCCCCCTCTTCTCCCATCCTCCCAGGGCCCAGGTCCAACCAATTGTGTTCTATCAAAGCTGACACATGTCAGGCCTTCTGACAAGGCTGATACACATCACCTGGCCCCAGATGACAAGGGAGGATTCCTGACAGCAGCAGGGCTTAGTGGACGATTTCTTTCGAAGACAATGCAATTTCAAAATGATTATGCCACGGTAGCCTTGTTTATGCTTTTTTACTGCTTATTATTTTGATGAAATTTCACAATAAGCACAAACAAATAAACACCAATTTTGCAATATACTAACAACTTTCGAAAAGCGTCCGAGTTGACACCTCCTCCTAAATGCGACGTTGGGGCTAAGGGCCATATGTATGAAGCAAATTCGCATTCGCAAAGGCCTTTGCGAATGGGAATTTGCAAAATGGTATGTATAAAGTAAAATCTGGTGCAAAATAGGGAATCTCAAAATTTGCGATTCCTTATTTTGCAATTGCATTAAAGGAATCGCAAATTTTGCGATTCCTTAAATGCAATGTATGAAGCAAAAAAAATTTGCAAAATGCCCTTAAGGAATCGCAAATACCACCAACTTCTAGTTGGTGGTAAATTGCGAATTCCTTGAAAAATGCACATTTCAGCATTTTTCAAAGTGCCATGTGACGCACATACATGCCCTCAGGGCATGTATGTGTGCCACATGTGCACCCATGCATATTTCAGGGGTGCAACAGGGTGTCCTTTGGTCACCCCTGCACCCTTGAAATTATTCTCAATTTGCGATTTTCAAATTGCGAATCGCAAAATTGAGAATACCTTCCCATTCATTCATATGGGCCTCCTGGTACATAGAAATGAATGGGAAAGTATTCCTTAATTGTGATTGGCAATTTGCTAATCGCAATTAAGGAATACTAAGAATTCGCAAAAAAAAATCGAATTTGTACATACATACCAATTTGCAATTCTGAAATAGCGATTTCTTAAAAATCGCTATTTCAGAGTCGCAAATCGGTACCTTCATACATATGGCCCTAAGTTCCGAATCTGAATCAAGGCCCAGTCCCTGCAAACATTTCTGAAATGGTAGTGCTAACCGGGGGCAGTTATACATAGTTTCAATGTCTTAGGCTGCCATAAAGACACAAGGGGGGATTTACTAACATTTTGCACTGGCTTTGCATCATAAAAGTGACACAAGACAGCACAAAATGTTTTTTTAATAGCGCTGGAAATTGACTAGAAGTAATGCAAAGCAGTGCAATGCATAGAAACTGCTTTGCATTACTTATCGTCAAGGGGGCGTTACGCAGGCGTTCCCATGCAGCTACCCACACTTTTTGATGCAAAACCCTAGCTACCAAAAATGTGAGACAGGGTTTTACGGCAAAAAATAATGCCTTTTGAAGCCAGGTGTTAAAATGAGAAATGTTGTAATTTCCTCCTTAGTTTCCGACTTTGCATGTGTGCTGCACTGTACATCACACGTACAAAGTAGGAAATGCTTTATATGTTGTCTAGACATAGTATGTTGTACTGGAAGGAAACCCTTCCAGAACAAAACCTATGCCTGACTCACAGAGACACCCTTTCACTATAACCCAAAGGTGTGTGTGTGTCGTACAGCAACAAAATTCTGCACTAGCGCTAGGGGAGAGGAGAGAGCCATACCTCTGTAGATATGGTGCTCTCCTTCTTTCTATCTGACATGCAATGCAGCGCAGCATTTGTGGTTGCTGCGCTGCGTTGGGTGAGACATTAGTAAATCTGCCCCACAATGCTATTCACTAATTGCTCTTGTGCATTAATTTGCTTTATTTTGCTGTCCTAATAACATGTTCTTAGAATCACAGCTTTTTTGCTTAAATTAAAGATGGTTATATGTAAAGACTTTGCAAGAGATGTAATGAAAATACTGTTGCTTTGTCTAAATTATCTATTATTTAATACTTTGCTGTGTACACCTTTTAAGTTTCACCACCTACAAAGAAAGCCTCATCCTCTAACTCCTGTTCACAACACTCGGCCACCGCAGTATTTTCGGCAAATGGATCCTTCTGCCAGATCACAAACTGTGGTATCCTGTTAGATCTGGCTTTTACAGCGGGAGTATCCTTAGCTTTTTTGCTTTGTGGCCTTCTGTTTCTGTCTTGTTTGTGTTGGTTTTATGACTCCTATCACTTTACCACTGCTGATTAGTGCAAAGTGCATATGCTTCCCTATAAATGGTATGTATGGATTGGTGTTCCCATAATTAGCTGATTTGATTTACAAGTCAGTCACTAGTACAGTGCACTGTGTGCGCCCAGGGCCTGTAAATCAAATGCTGCTAGGGGGCCTGCAGCTCTGATTGTGCCACCCACATAAGCAGCCTGTAAATATAACTCTGGCCTGCCATTACAGAGGCTGTGTGCAGTCTGGTACTGCCATGTCGACTTGGCAAGTGCACCCATTTGCCAGGCCCTAAACTTCCCTTTTCTTGCATGTTAGTCTCCCCTAAGGTAGGCCCAAGGTACCCCTTTGGGCAGGGTGCTGTGTATGTGAAATGTAGAAGATGCCCTGGTGTGCATGGCATGTCCTGATAGTGTAATATGCCCTATTTCATTTTTCACTATTGCAAGGCTACCTATTCCCATAGGATAGAATGGGGAGTTTGCTTATAAAATCTTATAAACATAACTACCCCTGGGAACAAGGTAGGAACATAAAGTTCTGTATGCTTGAACTTAGAATGTTAAAATGCATCTTTTAGTGAGGGTCATTTTAATATTCTGTGTTTGAAAATACCACTTTCAGAAAGTAGGTATTTTCTTGCTTAGCCTTCCAGTGTACCTCTGCTAGGATGTGTATTGGCTATCTGTCACAGGAGATGGGGATGTGCAGTGGATCCAGAGGGTCTGGATGAGTCAGCGCTAGGCTGAATAGATCTGGTCTGCATTTGGAGTGGTGGGAGGAGAAGCACGTGCACCTGTGCTTGCCTTCTACAATGATGGCTCTGCCCCCCTGTGGTGTGTCTGGAGCCAGGGCTCACACTGACGATGGAAGTTGTTGTGCACTTGCAAAATTCCACCCAGAACTGGTTTGGACTGGGCTCATAGCCCTGGTCCAGGAGAGAACAAGGAGGTTTACTGTATAAAAAGAGAGACCCAGACCCCAGACATTTAGATCACTTCTGGGGAATCAAGAGGAATCTTTACGAAGGAGAAGAGCTGGAGATACTGAGGAGAAATACTGCCCCTGTGCTGTTTGCTATCTGGGGTTGACCTGCAGTGGCTACTTTCTGCCAAGGACGGGGAAAAAGTTTGTTGTTGTTTGCTGCGTCCTCTGCTTGAGGAAGATCTCCAAGGGTTTGAAGAAGAGCTTGCCTTCTGTTCTGAAGTCTCAGGGACACAAAGACTTCACCCTCAGCTCCCCTGAACTTCCTAGCTGGGAGTTCTGACCTGACAAGAGGTGCCTGTAGATGTGCTGGGCCTCTGGAGGTTGTTCTGGCTGTTGGGAGTTGGAAGAGCAACGCAACAACAAGAAGCGTGACGCATCCGCACCTGTTTCTGATGCATCGCCGAAGAAATGGACGCAGGGCCTGCCAGCGGCTTGAGAAATCACTGCACGCCGAATCGAGTGCACCGGTGTCTGAAGTCTGAGATAACCACACCGATTCCAATGCAAGCCTTGCTGTGCGGCTGCATGAACCCACACATCATCACAGATCGTCGCATCGCATTGAGGCACCAAGTCTGTCATAACGTTGGAGGACGCAGTAAGAAACCGACGCATCACCTCCACACGAAGTATGAATCCGAAGCATCACCTCCTCCCCAGTAAGGAACAGACGCATCACCTCCCCTGCGCAGCAGTAGGGAACCGGGGCATCACCTCCTCCAGAGCAAGGAACCGACTCATGACCTTCCCTGAGTGTAAGGAACCGACGCATCACCTTACCTGTGACCGTTTCTGTTTGTGCTTGAGACGCATCTATGGTACTTTGTGTGAAAAGTGTTTCATCTGCAATTTGCTCTGTACTGAACTATTTCTACCATTTGAAATTTATATTTGTATTACTGTATTGTGGATTGTTGTCATTTGGTGTTGTTTGGCTTTTAAAAAGATTTCTTATTTTCCAAAACTGGTGTGGTGTCCATTTGTAGTGTTTTCACTGTATTACTGTATGTGTTCAAAAATGCTTTACACGCTACCTCTGAGATGAGCCTGTCTGCTCATGCCAAGCTACCAAGGGGGTCAGCAGGGGTTATTTTAGAAGTGTATCCCCTTACCCTGACTAGAAGGAAGGGTCCCTATTTGGACACGGGTACCTACCTCTGCCAACTAGTGACCCCCATTTCTAACATATCCCAAGATGTTACTTCATTGTGGTGCTTTCTTTCTCTAACAGTTGAGGCAACATCTACTAAGTCACCAAACATTACCAAACTCTTACCATTAGAAAAAGCCACACCTATTGGCTTTCCGAATCTGCATCTATTTATGAATATTCAGTCGCTAATGCGACCGGTTTGGAAGACTACTGGAGACAGCTTCGAGTCTGAGTTGAGTATCACCCATACACACATGATAGCTAATCTCATGGGAGTCCAGGATGTTGGCTACATAATCGGTAAATAAGATCGGTGATAGTGCCATGCCTCAGTCTCCCTGGCACCAGTGGCGCCAGGACTAGGAACACAAAGCAGCCCTGGCAATTCTCTCAGACCAGCTCCTGGGGAAGCCCTCCTGGCCCGGGAGGCTGTAAACACTTGCTTGCTGCTTATGTTACTGGGGGTTCATATTGCACCACTGCTGCAAAACCGGCCCCCACCACTGCAAAACCATCCCCACCCTTCCAGCCTCATGGGGAAATGCCTGGTGCCCAGTCCCGCCCGGCCCTGAGTGTCATAAGGCAAAATGATGGGGAACCTTACATATTGCAATTAGGGGCACCTGACGCCCATATTTCATATATATTCATTCCCCTTTGCCTGATTTAGGGCCCCTGAAGGATTTGGGGCCCAAGAAGGGGGTGGGGGCTGTGCCACTGGAGCTTCAGGGACTTGTAATACGTCCTTGCCAGGCACATGATGTAAGCAGATCTAGACTGGAAGAGAGGGTGGTTGTACAGAAACAGGTGAAACCAAGACAGCACGGTATGCTTTGCAGATCAGGCCCACTCTGCTGGTTCATCTTTAGGCTCACTTCGCTTCCACGTCCTTGCTCTTTTTATACCTTTTTTGTATTATTTAATGTTAAACTTGTGTTCTTACTCGGTTTCTATTTCTGTCCGCTCCGGCTGCCACCCGCAGGCTGTTATTATTGTATTTCTGATCAATATGCGCGAACAAGCGGGTACAGCAGCCTCTACCACCCTACAGCAGGCAAGCACTACATCAAATGCTTTAATAAAAAAGCTGCCCATGCTGTGCTGCAGGGCCCTTGGCTGAGGCAGGGAAGAGAAGGGTCCTGCAGAAATGAATTGGCTCAGTTCATTAAAAGAACATATTTTACTACAGTGCTTATGAACCTGCAGAAAGAACCCTTTCAGCAGAACTTCTAATCTCCACTTATGTAAGCTTTTCAAGGTTTGGTTTGGCCTGAGTATTTCTTTTTCAACATTTCCTAGTCTGGAGAAGTGGGAACTGTTAGTTCCTATACGGTTCTATTTCGATTGAAGCACTGTTTTCGAAAATGTACATTTATTTTCTCTAATTGAGACACCCACACTGAGGGGCAGATTTACAAGCCCCTTGCGTCACTTTTGCGCCGCCGTTGTATCACTTTTGTGATACAGCAACGGCATAAAAGTTGCGGTCCATTTACGACGTGATGCATCTAGGGAGATGTGTCACGTTGTAAAGCCCTGCATCAGATTATACCTGCGCCAGGTATAATGTATGCAGGGTGGGCGTTCCCATGCAAAAAGCCACGTAGAACTGGCGCAGTGATACTTACAAGATTTCACTGCGTCACTCTATGCCTTCACTGCATCAAAATCCCTACACCTGCTCAGGCCAGGCGTAAGAATTGACGCATGGCATTTTACATGGGACCTACCGATGTTTTCTGGCGCATTGCTGGAGTTGCGTTACTTTTGTGACAAACTCCTACAATGCGTCACTTTTCCTCCAACAGATGCATCAGAATTTCTGACGCATCTGAAATTCCTTGCGCCATGGTGCACTGTATTGTAAATACAACGCTTCCATGGTGGCGCAAGAACATTTGGAGGTGACGCAAGGAAACTGACCCATCTATGCAGATGCGTCAGCTCCTTGTAAATCTGCCCCTTGAGCATCGATATGCAGTTAGGCACATTTACTGCAAATAGGTATTTTCAAAAAGAGGCTCTTCCATTCCGTGGACACATATATATTTGAGACCCTTGTACTGTTTGAAACATCTGCCATTTATAACCGCACAAGTATTCATTTCCATGAATTATGTGACTTTCAAATATGGATAAGAAGCCGGAGATTGTAGAAAGCCTAAAAGAGCTTACATGCATCGGCCGCTCTTACTGTGAATAGATATTAATAGGGAGCAAAATAAAGGCTTGATTTTGAGTTTTGCACAGGGGGTACTCCGTCGCAAAGGTGACCGAGTGCACTTACCGCCAAACAGAAGGTGCGTTCACCTCATTTAGCGCCGGGCGGACCGTCTGTATGTGGAATGGGGGAGACGACTCCATGTGTGCCGTCGACATTCACCTCTGATGGACCGACAGAGTAAAAGTCACCTCTGATGGACCGGCAGATTAAAGGTCACCTCTGATGGACCGACAGAGTAAAGTAGGTCACCGCTGATGGACCGACAGAGTAAAGGAGGTCACCTCTGATGGACCGACAGAGTAAAGGAGGTCACCTCCGATGGGCCGACAGAGTAAAGGAGGTCACCTACGATGGGCCGACAGAGTAAAGGAGATCACCTCTGATGGACCGACAGAGTAAAGGAGATCACCTCTGATGGACCGATAGAGTAAAGGAGGTCACATGGTCACCTCTGATGGGCCAACAGAGTAAAGGAGGTCATGAGGTCACCTCTGATGGACCAGCAGAGTAAAGGAGGTCACCTCTGATGGACCGACAGAGTAAAGGAGGTCACCTCTGATGGACCAGCAGAGTAAAGGAGGTCACCTCTGATGGATCGACAGAGTAAAGGAGGTCACCTCTGCTGGACCAACAGAGTAAAGGAGGTCACCTCTTCTGGACTGATAGAGTGAAGGAGGTCACCTCTGATGGACGGACAGAGTAAAAGAGGTCACCTCTGCTGAACCGACAGAGTAAAGGAGGTCACTTCCGATGGGCCGACAGAGTAAAGGAGGTCACCTCTGATGGACCGACAGAGTAAAGGAGATCACCTCTGATGGACCAGCAGAGTAAAGAAGGTCACCTCTGATGGATCGACAGAGTAAAGGAGGTCACCTCTGCTGGACCAACAGAGTAAAGGAGGTCACCTCTTCTGGACTGATAGAGTGAAGGAGGTCACCTCTGATGGACCGACAGAGTAAAAGAGGTCACCTCTGCTGAACCGACAGAGTAAAGGAGGTCACTTCCGATGGGCCGACAGAGTAAAGGAGGTCACCTCTGATGGGCCGACAGAGTAAAGGAGGTCACTTCCGATGGGCGACAGAGTAAAGGAGGTCACTTCCGATGGGCCGACAGAGTAAAGGAGGTCACCTCTGATGGGCCGACAGAGTAAAGGAGGTCACTTCCGATGGGCGACAGAGTAAAGGAGGTCACTTCCGATGGGCCGACAGAGGAAAGGAGGTCACCTCTGATGGGTCGACAGAGTAAAGGAGGTCACCTCTGCTGAACCGACAGAGTAAAGGAGGTCACTTCCGATGGGCCGACAGAGTAAAGGAGGTCACCTCTGATGGGTCGACAGAGTAAAGGAGGTCACCTCTGCTGAACCGACAGAGTAAAGGAGGTCACTTCCGATGGGCCGACAGAGTAAAGGAGGTCACCTCTGATGGGCCGACAGAGTAAAGGAGGTCACTTCCGATGGGCGACAGAGTAAAGGAGGTCACTTCCGATGGGCCGACAGAGTAAAGGAGGTCACCTCTGATGGGCCGACAGAGTAAAGGAGGTCACCTCTGATGGACCAACAGAGTAAAGGAGGTCACCTCTGATGGACCGAGAGAGTAAAGGAGGTCACCTCTGATGGGCCGACAGAGTAAAGGAGGTCACCTCTGATGGAACGAGAGAGTAAAGGAGGTCACCTCTGATGGACCGACAGAGAGAAGGAGTTCTGGCGATTTGTCTGCACGCCCTATTTAGGGTGGATGAACAAACGGCAAGTTTTCACTGTTCGTCAAAGCCAGGTGAATTAACCTGACGGTAAGGGGCAGTGACAACTGCAAAATGACCCCCACACCAAAACTCTTATGGTGGGTGGGCGGCATTGTTTGTTTATTTTTAAAAACAGAATTCATCTTTATGATTTTGTTTTTGGAAATAAAAAAGATGTTCAAAGGTTGGCGAGCGGAGTACTCTTAATTGGCAGGAGTAAAATATTCCTCCATGACAAAGGTACATACTCCGTCTGCCCTAGTCTAAATCAGGCACTACAGCCCATATTCACAACGGATTAGCGTTGGGTTGGTGTTACCTTTTTAACGCAAACCTGACACTAAAACATTTTGGGTATTAAGAAACCAATGCTAATTGGTATTAGCATTGGTTTGTATGGAAAAGAAACGCAAATCATTGCGAAACACTGCTTTGCATTACTTTGCATCAAGGGGTCGCTACATGGGTGGTACATGGGTGGTACATGGGTGGTACATGGGTGGTACATGGGCGTTCCCATGCAACCATCCATGCATTTTGATGCTAAACCCTATCTACTAACATACGTAGACAGGGTTTAGCACCAAACATTAACACAGCTGAAAAGCAGACGTTAAAAGAAGAAATGTTCATTAATCCTTGCTTTTCCAACTTTGCATGTGTGATGCACTGTACAGCACACCACCAAACATGTCTAGCCATAGCATTTTGTACAGGAAGGGTAACCTTCCCTGCAAAGCCAATTGTAGACTGAGGCACGCAGCCTAGCACTATGGCGCTACGGTGTGTGCCTGGTACATGGCAGCTAAAAGTTGCGCCGGCGCTAGGGAGAGGGCAGTGAGAGCCATATCTGGGCAGATATGGCGCCTTCCTACTCTCACCCTCACCCTGTGACGCAACGCAGCGCAGCGCAGCATTTTTGGCTGCGGCTCTGCGCTTCCGTGATTCTGCTGAGAATCTGGCCCTTCGCTTTAGAAAAGAGAACACCGTACATTAACGAGGGACTAGGAAACAATCTTTTGAGATCATGTTCAGCAAATTGTGCTTTTTCCTTTACACTTTAATTACACATGTTCTTATATAACCCAAATGAAGTATACATGTAGCAATCTGAGGCACGGGGTGGGGGGTATTTATTTCCCAAGACTCCCCCTAAGCGTTTTGGTCAAATGTCGAGCTTGGGATTCAAACCCAAGTCTCCACATTAGCTCCTTTGACATTATCTTACATCACATCACAGCTGCTGCTGAGGATTGCCGGGCTAGCTGAAAGGCACCCAGGCTTGCAATGGAGCTCTGGTCTTTCCTACGACTGCTACTTTAACTCAAGAGCAGGTGACATGAGACTAGATTACATCACAGCTGCTGCTGAGGATTGCCGGGCTAGCTGAAAGGCACCCAGGCTTGCAATGGAGCTCTGGTCTTTCCTACGACTGCTACTTAACTCATGAGCAGGTGACATGAGACTAGATTACATTACAGCTGCTGCTGAGGATTGCCAGGCTAGCTGAAAGGCACCCAGGCTTGCAATGGAGCTCTGGTCTTTCCTACGACTGCTACTTTAACTCAAGAGCAGGTGACATGAGACTAGATTACATCACAGCTGCTGCTGAGGATTGCCGTGCTAGCTGAAAGGCACCCAGGCTTGCAATGGAGCTCTGGTCTTTCCTACGACTGCTACTTTAACTCAAGAGCAGGTGACATGAGACTAGATTACATCACAGCTGCTGCTGAGGATTGCCAGGCTAGCTGAAAGGCACCCAGGCTTGCAATGGAGCTCTGGTCTTTCCTACGACTGCTCGTTAACTCAAGAGCAGGTGAAATGAGAATAGATTACATCACAGCTGCTGCTGAGGATTGCAAGGCTAGCTGAAAGGCACCCAGGCTTGCAATGGAGCTCTGGTCTTTCCTACGACTGCTACTTTAACTCAAGAGCAGGTGACATGAGACTAGATTACATCACAGCTACTGCTGAGGATTGCGGGGCTAGCTGAAAGGCACCCAGGCTTGCAATGGAGCTCTGGTCTTTCCTCCTACTGCTCCTTAACTCATGAGCAGGTGACATGAGACTAGAGTACATCAAAGCTCCTTCTGAGGATTGCCGGGCTAGCTGAAAGGCACCCAGGCTTGCAATGGAGCTCTGGTCTTTCCTACGACTGCTACTTTAACTCAAGAGCAGGTGACATGAGACTAGATTACATCACAGCTGCTGCTGAGGATTGCCGGGCTAGCTGAAAGGCACCCAGGCTTGCAATGGAGTTCTGGTCTTTCCTACAACTGTTCCTTAACTCATGAGCAGGTGACATGAGACTAGTTTACATCACAGCTGCTGCTGAGGATTGCCAGGCTAGCTGAAAGGCACCCAGGCTTGCAATGGAGCTCTGGTCTTTCCTACGACTACTCGTTAACTCAAGAGCAGGTGAAATGAGACTAGATTACATCACAGCTGCTGCTGAGGATTGCCAGGCTAGCTGAAAGGCACCCAGGCCTGCAATGGAGCTCTGGTCTTTCCTACGACTGCTACTTAACTCATGAGCAGGTGACATGAGACTAGATTACATCACAGCTGCTGCTGAGGATTGCCGGGCTAGCTGAAAGGCACCCAGGCTTGCAATGGAGCTCTGGTCTTTCCTACGACTGCTCGTTAACTCAAGAGCAGGTGACATGAGACTAGATTACATCACAGCTGCTGCTGAGGATTGCCGGGCTAGCTGAAAGGCACCCAGGCCTGCAATGGAGCTCTGGTCTTTCCTACGACTGCTACTTAACTCATGAGCAGGTGACATGAGACTAGATTACATTACAGCTGCTGCTGCTGCTGAGGATTGCCAGGCTAGCTGAAAGGCACCCAGGCTTGCAATGGAGCTCTGGTCTTTCCTACGACTGCTCGTTAACTCAAGAGCAGGTGACATGAGACTAGATTACATTACAGGTGCTGCTGAGGATTGCCAGGCTAGCTGAAAGGCACCCAGGCTTGCAATGGAGCTCTGGTCTTTCCTACGACTGCTCGTTAACTCAAGAGCAGGTGACATGAGACTAGATTACATCACAGCTGCTGCTGAGGATTGCCGGGCTAGCTGAAAGGCACCCAGGCCTGCAATGGAGCTCTGGTCTTTCCTACGACTGCTACTTAACTCATGAGCAGGTGACATGAGACTAGATTACATTACAGCTGCTGCTGAGGATTGCCAGGCTAGCTGAAAGGCACCCAGGCTTGCAATGGAGCTCTGGTCTTTCCTACGACTGCTCGTTAACTCAAGAGCAGGTGACATGAGACTAGATTACATTACAGCTGCTGCTGAGGATTGCCAGGCTAGCTGAAAGGCACCCAGGCCTGCAATGGAGCTCTGGTCTTTCCTACGACTGCTCGTTAACTCAAGAGCAGGTGACATGAGACTAGATTACATCACAGCTGCTGCTGAGGATTGCCGGGCTAGCTGAAAGGCACCCAGGCTTGCAATGGAGCTCTGGTCTTTCCTACGACTGCTCGTTAACTCAAGAGCAGGTGACATGAGACTAGATTACATCACAGCTGCTGCTGAGGATTGCCAGGCTAGCTGAAAGGCACCCAGGCTTGCAATGGAGCTCTGGTCTTTCCTACGACTGCTCGTTAACTCAAGAGCAGGTGACATGAGACTAGATTACATCACAGCTGCTGCTGAGGATTGCCGGGCTAGCTGAAAGGCACCCAGGCTTGCAATGGAGCTCTGGTCTTTCCTCCTACTGCTCCTTAACTCATGAGCAGGTGACATGAGACTAGATTACATCACAGCTGCTGCTGAGGATTGCTGGGCTAGCTGAAAGGCACCCAGGCTTGCAATGGAGCTCTGGTCTTTCCTACGACTGCTCGTTAACTCAAGAGCAGGTGACATGAGACTAGATTACATCACAGCTGCTGCTGAGGATTGCCGGGCTAGCTGAAAGGCACCCAGGCCTGCAATGGAGCTCTGGTCTTTCCTATGACTGCTCCTTAACTCAAGAGCAGGTGACAGGAGACATTAGATCACATCACAGCTGCTGCTGAGGATTGCCAGGCTAGCTGAAAGGCACCCAGGCTTGCAATGGAGCTCTGGTCTTTCCTACGACTGCTCCTTAACTCATGAGCAGGTGACATGAGACTAGATAACATCACAGCTGCTGCTGAGGATTGCCGGGCTAGCTGAAAGGCACCCAGGCTTGCAATGGAGTTCTGGTCTTTCCTACAACTGTTCCTTAACTCATGAGCAGGTGACATGAGACTAGTTTACATTACAGCTGCTGCTGAGGATTGCCAGGCTAGCTGAAAGGCACCCAGGCTTGCAATGGAGCTCTGGTCTTTCCTACGACTGCTCGTTAACTCAAGAGCAGGTGAAATGAGACTAGATTACATCACAGCTGCTGCTGAGGATTGCCAGGCTAGCTGAAAGGCACCCAGGCTTGCAATGGAGCTCTGGTCTTTCCTACGACTGCTCGTTAACTCAAGAGCAGGTGAAATGAGAATAGATTACATCACAGCTGCTGCTGAGGATTGCAAGGCTAGCTGAAAGGCACCCAGGCTTGCAATGGAGCTCTGGTCTTTCCTACGACTGCTACTTTAACTCAAGAGCAGGTGACATGAGACTAGATTACATCACAGCTGCTGCTGAGGATTGCCGGGCTAGCTGAAAGGCACCCAGGCTTGCAATGGAGCTCTGGTCTTTCCTACTTCTGTTCCTTAACTCATGAGCAGGTGACATGAGACTAGATTACATCACAGCTGCTGCTGAGGATTGCCGGGCTAGCTGAAAGGCACCCAGGCTTGCAATGGAGCTCTGGTCTTTCCTACGACTGCTCCTTAACTCAAGAGCAGGTGACATGAGACTAGATTACATCACAGCTGCTGCTGAGGATTGCCAGGCTAGCTGAAAGGCACCCAGGCCTGCAATGGAGCTCTGGTCTTTCCTACGACTGCTACTTTAACTCAAGAGCAGGTGACATGAGACTAGATTACATTACAGCTGCTGCTGAGGATTGCCGGGCTAGCTGAAAGGCACCCAGGCCTGCAATGGAGCTCTGGTCTTTCCTATGACTGCTCCTTAACTCAAGAGCAGGTGACATGAGACTAGATTACATCACAGCTGCTGCTGAGGATTGCCGGGCTTGCTGAAAGGCACCCAGGCTTGCAATGGAGCTCTGGTCTTTCCTACTACTGCTCCTTAACTCAAGAGCAGGTGACATGAGACTAGATTACATCACAGCTCCTTCTGAGGATTGCCAGGCTAGCTGAAAGGCACCCAGGCTTGCAATGGAGCTCTGGTCTTTCCTACGACTGCTACTTTAACTCAAGAGCAGGTGACATGAGACTAGATTACATCACAGCTGCTGCTGAGGATTGCCAGGCTAGCTGAAAGGCACCCAGGCTTGCAACAGAGCTCCGGTCTTTCCTACGACTGCTCCTTAACTCATGAGCAGGTGACATGAGACTAGAGTACATCACAGCTGCTGCTGAGGATTGCCAGGCTAGCTGAAAGGCACCCAGGCTTGCAATGGAGCTCTGGTCTTTCCTATGACTGCTCCTTAACTCAAGAGCAGGTGACATGAGACTAGATTACATCACAGCTGCTGCTGAGGATTGCCGGGCTAGCTGAAAGGCACCCAGGCTTGCAATGGAGCTCTGGTCTTTCCTATGACTGCTCCTTAACTCAAGAGCAGGTGACATGAGACTAGATTACATCACAGCTGCTGCTGAGGATTGCCAGGCTAGCTGAAAGGCACCCAGGCCTGCAATGGAGCTCTGGTCTTTCCTACGACTGCTACTTTAACTCAAGAGCAGGTGAAATGAGAATAGATTACATCACAGCTGCTGCTGAGGATTGCAAGGCTAGCTGAAAGGCACCCAGGCTTGCAATGGAGCTCTGGTCTTTCCTACGACTGCTCCTTAACTCAAGAGCAGGTGACATGAGACTAGATTACATCACAGCTGCTGCTGAGGATTGCCAGGCTAGCTGAAAGGCACCCAGGCTTGCAATGGAGCTCTGGTCTTTCCTACTTCTGTTCCTTAACTCATGAGCAGGTGACATGAGACTAGATTACATCACAGCTGCTGCTGAGGATTGCCGGGCTAGCTGAAAGGCACCCAGGCCTGCAATGGAGCTCTGGTCTTTCCTATGACTGCTCCTTAACTCAAGAGCAGGTGACATGAGACTAGATTACATCACAGCTGCTGCTGAGGATTGCCAGGCTAGCTGAAAGGCACCCAGGCTTGCAATGGAGCTCTGGCCTCTCCTACGACTGCTCGTTAACTCAAGAGCAGGTGACATGAGACATAAGATTACATCACAGCTGCTGCTGAGGATTGCCAGGCTAGCTGAAAGGCACCCAGGCCTGCAATGGAGCTCTGGTCTTTCCTACGACTGCTCCTTAACTCAAGAGCAGGTGACATGAGACTAGATTACATCACAGCTGCTGCTGAGGATTGCCAGGCTAGCTGAAAGGCACCCAGGCCTGCAATGGAGCTCTGGTCTTTCCTACGACTGCTACTTTAACTCAAGAGCAGGTGACATGAGACTAGATTACATTACAGCTGCTGCTGAGGATTGCCGGGCTAGCTGAAAGGCACCCAGGCCTGCAATGGAGCTCTGGTCTTTCCTATGACTGCTCCTTAACTCAAGAGCAGGTGACATGAGACTAGATTACATCACAGCTGCTGCTGAGGATTGCCGGGCTTGCTGAAAGGCACCCAGGCTTGCAATGGAGCTCTGGTCTTTCCTACTACTGCTCCTTAACTCAAGAGCAGGTGACATGAGACTAGATTACATCACAGCTCCTTCTGAGGATTGCCAGGCTAGCTGAAAGGCACCCAGGCTTGCAATGGAGCTCTGGTCTTTCCTACGACTGCTACTTTAACTCAAGAGCAGGTGACATGAGACTAGATTACATCACAGCTGCTGCTGAGGATTGCCAGGCTAGCTGAAAGGCACCCAGGCTTGCAACAGAGCTCCGGTCTTTCCTACGACTGCTCCTTAACTCATGAGCAGGTGACATGAGACTAGAGTACATCACAGCTGCTGCTGAGGATTGCCAGGCTAGCTGAAAGGCACCCAGGCTTGCAATGGAGCTCTGGTCTTTCCTATGACTGCTCCTTAACTCAAGAGCAGGTGACATGAGACTAGATTACATCACAGCTGCTGCTGAGGATTGCCGGGCTAGCTGAAAGGCACCCAGGCTTGCAATGGAGCTCTGGTCTTTCCTATGACTGCTCCTTAACTCAAGAGCAGGTGACATGAGACTAGATTACATCACAGCTGCTGCTGAGGATTGCCAGGCTAGCTGAAAGGCACCCAGGCCTGCAATGGAGCTCTGGTCTTTCCTACGACTGCTACTTTAACTCAAGAGCAGGTGAAATGAGAATAGATTACATCACAGCTGCTGCTGAGGATTGCAAGGCTAGCTGAAAGGCACCCAGGCTTGCAATGGAGCTCTGGTCTTTCCTACGACTGCTCCTTAACTCAAGAGCAGGTGACATGAGACTAGATTACATCACAGCTGCTGCTGAGGATTGCCAGGCTAGCTGAAAGGCACCCAGGCTTGCAATGGAGCTCTGGTCTTTCCTACTTCTGTTCCTTAACTCATGAGCAGGTGACATGAGACTAGATTACATCACAGCTGCTGCTGAGGATTGCCGGGCTAGCTGAAAGGCACCCAGGCCTGCAATGGAGCTCTGGTCTTTCCTATGACTGCTCCTTAACTCAAGAGCAGGTGACATGAGACTAGATTACATCACAGCTGCTGCTGAGGATTGCCAGGCTAGCTGAAAGGCACCCAGGCTTGCAATGGAGCTCTGGCCTCTCCTACGACTGCTCGTTAACTCAAGAGCAGGTGACATGAGACATAAGATTACATCACAGCTGCTGCTGAGGATTGCCAGGATAGCTGAAAGGCACCCAGGCTTGCAATGGAGCTCTGGTCTTCCCTACGACTGTTCCTTAACTCAAGATCAGGTGACGTGAGACTAGATCACATCACAGCTGCTGCTGAGGATTGCCGGGCTAACAGAAAGGCACCCAGGCTTGCAATGGAGCTCTGGTCTTCCCTACGACTGTTCCTTAACTCATGAGCAGGTGACATGAGATATTAGATCACATCACAGCTGCTGCTGAGGATTGCCGTGCTAGCTGAAAGGCACCCAGACTTGCAATGAAGCTCAGGTCTTTCCTCCTACTGTTCAGTGGCGGCTCGTCGAGGGAGTGCTGTGAGACGGTGGAGCGGGGCGGGGAAGGGGAAGGGAAGGGCGGGGGGGTAATAAACTTCGGCATATGGTCGAACAGAGTTAAGTAAGTAAATAAATAAATAAATAAAAACGAATTACATTGCACGCGCTGCATTGCATTGATGCAATGCAGCGCGTGCAATATAATTTGTTTTATTTATTTATTTACTTACTTAACTTCCTTTGGCCGTATGCCGGAGTTTACTACCCCCCACCCTGTCCCTCTCCCGCCTCACCGCCCTGCAGCACTCCCCCGAGGAGCCGCCACTGCTACCATTCCTGAACTTAAGAGCAGGTGAATGTATCTCCCTACACCTTCTTGTGCCATGCTGAAGGATCATCTTTGTGATTAATAAGAGGAGATGCAAAGTTGCTAAACTTTATTACACCTTGGCAGAGGAGAGCTGCAGGCAATGGTTCTACGACAGGGGCTGACCATCCAGTCGGGGACCGCTCTCGCGCACTGCTCAAAGTTGGCAGCAACTACTCCCAGGCCAACATTCTTACAAGGATGATCATGACGTGTCAGCATAGAAGCAGAAGTTAAACAAATGGACTGATTCCGGCAACCTAGAGACTGAACATAAACATACAACAGCCTTGACAGGAGGGAGCAACATTCAAAAGGCTCAATTTGCATAAAAAGAGGGTGATGAGATCTCCTATGAATGTACCTGCACCATAGAAATAGTGGTGCGAGGAAGTTCTCCTAGTCGGTTCTCCTGTGGATTTAGTACTCCAGAAAGCGTAAGATTTCAATTCGCCGTCCCACACTAAAACAGGCCTCAGTGTCTAAGGAGATAGCAATCCCCTGGGAACTCTTGATACATTCTGCAACCTCAGGCGTAATGTATGGGAAACAAGAGGAATATGTATGGCTCCATTTCTCAAATTGTCAGTGTAAATTCAATATATGACATTTACGGAACAGAAATTCAACATATGACAAATCCACAATATGAGCAGTCTTTCCTTTTTCATGGGTACAGTAAAGGAGGTGGGCCAAAGGTGGTCCCAAGGAAGCATTCTGGATAGGCGTGGCCGCTGGCACTGTTGGAACTCTGACAGCCAGGATTTAGTAACCATTCTCAAACATTCCAAATGCATTTCTAACTATACATGTATAATTAAAAGTACTCAAAAAGTTGAAATAGAATGAATCCAAACACCCAGTTATTGGGGGAGTAGAGTGGGAGAAAATGTGTCATTGCACATTTGCCAAAATATAAACTGGCAGACTGGTTGCGGATAATCCAGATGTGTGGGATAAGAGGAAACATCCCTCTGCTTCGAAATCTATGAATCTAGATGCTTCCTATCAATACATCTAGGTTTTTTGGGTGAATCCCGGAAAAGTGCAAATATGACAATTGTTTCCTTCCACTCACAGACTTACTATTGAAAGAATATCGGTGTGACTATGAGTAAGGCACAGCCTTATCTCAAGGTGAGTTACCGGTCCACCTGGGTCCTCATTGGTGGTTGGTTCCTGACCCAAAGATATTGAGTTTGCAGAAACAGACTGAGTAATATCAGATCCCGAAACACCAGACTTAGTAAAACCTGGCTGTCTGATGACCTGGCAGGGGCAGGGGACAGACCCAGACCCTGGCCCTCATCCAACTAGTACAGCAGCAGAAGACTCTCCCAGACTAACCGAGCCCTTCCCCGGTCAGGGTTGGAACCTAGTCAATGAGATGCTGGGGGTGACTCTCTAATTTCTTAACTAAAAATGCAGTGGACCGCAGGGTGGAGGGGTGAGATGACCAGGGTTCAGAGTGGTCTTTTTCCATGAGGAGCAGGGTCAGGACGGATGTGCATTAGGTGGGTCTCTGTCTAGAGTGGCACTGCGTTGACAAACGAAGGGATGGAAGGTTTTTCTAAGCAATTGTCACAAGACTGTTTGCAAGCAATCATCCCATCATCCTTTGGGTGTTTGATTGCCAGTAGTGTGCCCGGAAAGATTAGACTGGACCAGCCGTCAAAGCCTACTACTCCCAATGTTCGCGAATTTCATAAAGTTGTCAATTTGCACATATTCCAGGAGTATTTCTATAGATGCAGATGTAATACCTTGGTGAACAGGTCACTACTATATGTGTAAGATCCTGATCCAAAAAATGAACAAGTTAAAACCAGTTGGTGAATTGAGAATAATGACAAAAACTGACACAGACATTACAGACCAGCCTCAGATACCCCAGACAGAACTACCAAATCAAGAATGCATTTGAGGGGTATCACTCCACAAACAGCCCTGCTGAGCTATGCTCCTGCACGCACCACCAGGGCCTGGTGGATCTCCCTGGGAACTCATGGCCACAGTCATGTACAACACAACTGCCTGGAGTTGCATCCTTGCAATCGCTTATTTAAATGTATTTTCACTGAGCACACTCTTCTGCATCTCTGATGGTCGCATTGTTAAATCGATGCATGTGGGCCGGGGTCTATGTTTCTAGACCTTGCCTATTACAAGTATTTTAACATGTGACTCAGACCCCATGTACCAATCCCAATTTGCATATAGAGTAGGGTGCACAGGCAAAGTAATACAGCGGGCAGAGCGAAGCTATGGTTCTGGCTCTGCTCCACGACTCTCTGCACGAGCCGAGCCATGAAAACGTTTGTTATGTATATCGTGCAACAAACATAGGGGCATATGTACAAGCCCGATCACCACAGGAATGTCACTTTTTCCGACATTCCTGTGGCGATAAGGCCTTCGCCTTAATTACAAGGCAGCGTTAAGCCACTTAATGTGGCTTAATGCTACCTTAAAAAATAAGGTCCCCTTTCACCCTAGGCTTAGTGTGAAAGGGGTGGGCAGTGGGTGTTGCAATGTGTGTTACACCGCAAAACCCATTGATTTTGACGCTTCCCCTCGATTTACAAGGGTGGCGTAAATAGGAGACAGCGTTAAAATTAACACCAGAGAACACCTGGTCTTAACTGCCTTGCACAGCACACATGGAAAAAGCTAAACGCCTTGGCTTGTTTATGTGTAAGAAGGTCTCCCTCCCTGCACATAAACAATCTATAAAAAAAAAGAAATTTTAGTAACTTCCATGTGTGCTGCATTAAGGAGCACACATAGAAGTGACAAAACGGCATTTAAAGTTTGTTTATGTGCACATTAACAATCTTCTCCTGCAGGCAGACACCCTTGCACTATGGTGCAAGGGTGCCTGCGTTGGCACAAAGCTGCAAAATTTAGCGCCAGCACAGGGGGAAAAGCAAAGCTGCACTATATTCTTGAAAATATGGCGCAGCCTTACATTTCTGAAGTGGCGGAGTGAGGCGTTAAGCCATGATGGCTAACGCCTCACTCTGCCACTTCTTTGTACATATGGCTCATAATGTAAAAATATGGTGCAATCTATCCACAATTCCAAAAATTGTACTTCTTTGACATGCAGAATCGTTTTACCAAAGTACATCAGATTATATCACTGCATACTTCTCCCAACTACAATGCCATTAGTGAATTAGGAGGCAAGTGAGGAGTCATGGTATGTTTACTATTATTTCATGCAATGTGGTGCAGTCAGGGAACTTGCTGCCCTGTGTTGTATGAAAGGGATAGTACAGAAATGCTCCGTATTCACAAAGAGATGGAGCCTTGCTGCTCTCTCTTTGAGCTGGCGCATGTGTGCTGCCTCGCGCCAATGAAGGAACCCGTGCGCCATAGTGCAAGGGTGTCTGCATAACAGGCAGGATTGTTTTTGTGCAGGAAGGGTTACTGTTCTGCATAAAACCAATCCAAAGGGGCATTTTCATATTTTCTACGCGTAATACACAATGCATCACACATAAAAAGAACAAATAATGAGAAGAAAAAAAAATATTTTTCTCCTTGTTACGCTATCCTATGGGGGGTGTACCAATCTGATGCAGACGCAGGTTTACAAACCTTTGTAAATGTGGAATTGCGACAAATCCATCGGTGGGTGTGCTCCACCCCTGGAACGCCTCTGTGGCTGCAATGCAATGTAACGCAGCGCAGGCCCCTTGCATGGCTTGGTAGATCTAACTGCAGCCTTTCTGTTGCCCTGGCCTTGTGCACGGCAAGGACAACACCAAGGCTAGCAAACAAGGGAGTAAATGTCGACTAGGTTCTTATTATAGCAACATAGCATCAGAGGTGCTGGCACAACGCACATCCTGAAGCCAAGTATTTAAAAGTACATTCATATATGATAATAACTCCTTCCATGCTCATGACGAGCTCAGATCGTCATGAGGCATGGTGGCGCTGTGCTCACGTGCGGCGCTCACACGCGGGGCTAATTCCCCCGCTGTGCTGAGCATTCTATTAAAACGGGCGTGGTCATGACGAGCTCAGCTCGTCATGAGCACAGCGCCACCGTGGGGGTAATTAGCCCTGCCGCGAAGGTGATAAAGCATCCACGAAAACCAACAGAAAGATAGCAGAGCTGCCTCAGGCCCCCGGACCCAACTGACAAGCCAATAATCCAGTTATTTGGGGTAGATCACACCCCAAACACCCAGGTGTGCTCCTGCTTCAGGCCCAAGCATCAACGAATGAGGACAGACGAAGCTCCACCCAGTCTGCGCAGCCCACCCACACCCTCCTGACCCCGCCCCCCCAAACCACCGCGGTCCCTCCGATCCCATCTGTCACCCGCTCATAGCAGCGTTAAACAAGATGGAATCCCAAAACCTAAGCCTGATATACAACATGAAAACCCATGTCTGGAAAGTGACTCCATTCTCGCCTGTTTCACTTGGAATTGGCAGAATTACTCACCAGAAACTGTAAACCTGGCTCGGTTCTTCCAGTCCCACTGCCTTTAAAAGGTCCCTGGTTTATATTTTATTTGGACTTCTCTTGAGTACAGAGAGGCACTTTACTATCCTGCTATTACTCTATAACGTAAATTATAGTTTATATTTTTGTATTTGGATAATATTAGCCTTTTTAGCAGCACGCGAATACCTTGGCATTTCCACGCCTCATAACATTTTATACATAATCTGTTGGATATTCTGAAAAGAATATTTGATTACGTTCAACCTTTTTATGTGCTTGGAGTTTATAGTTCTGTCCGGTGAGCCAGGCAGAGAAGAGCTCTTAACACTGCGTCCTTCGAACCGCTGGGAAAAAAAATATTCAACAACTATCCTTTACCAGGTAAGAACTGCAGAATGTGGACTACTGCCAAAGGAGCCAAGAGAGAGGCACAGATATGTAACTAACCAACTGGTTAGTGTGGAAGAGGTGTGGCGCAGCGGTCAGGGTGCCTGACTACGGACCACAGGGTTCACAGTTCAATCCCTGGCTCCAGCGGCAGGTTGGTCCAGCACCATGTGACTCTGGGCAATAGCTTGCTTAATCTTCCCCATAGCCCCCGCGCCGGGACACCACTTCGGAGGTAGCTGTGCGCTTTACAAATGCTGGCTTTTACATTTAAGGATTTTTGGGGCCCTGGGCCAAACGTATTTTGGGGTCCACTGTTAGAAACAGGTATGAATTATGATCCAATTTCAGCTCTTTCATGCCCTCTTTGGGTAGGTCCCTGACAATGGGCAGGCGTACTGGTCCAATTTCTAAATATGTTTACATCTAATATTTAGAGATAGTGACGTGTGGTTTCAATGTTGCAAGAGCTGCAGCTCACTAATATTACTGCAAATAACCTCTGTAACCCCCTTCCGTTTCTCAGATATGAGGTTCTGTTTTGATATAAAAGAATCTTTGTCATGGATGTTGCATGAAGCTTGCGCACAAAATTTCTCTGCAAAATGTCTGTAATAGACTCACGCATATCATCAACATAAAAAAAATTAAAGGAAAACGGTATTTAAAACAATGTTTAAGAATGATTGAAGGTCATCAAGGCAGGACTCTGCAGAGCAGAGCTGGCTCTAACAGGGCCCCCCTGAAAGCAGGCCCGGACTGGCCGTTGCAGGCACCGGGCAAGCCCCCGGTCGGCTGCGAGGGTGGGGGCCGGTTTTGGGCACCAGGGGGCCGGTTTTGTTACAGGGTCGTTTTTGCAGCATAGCTGCAAAAACGGCACTGTAACAAAATCGGCCGAAAACCGGCCCTAGCAAAGAGTGCGGTCGCACCCCCCAACCCCCTGGGGGGAGGGGGAGGGGGCCGGCCGAGCACTTTGCCAGGGCCGGTTTCGGTTCCCAGTCCGGCCCTGCCTGAAAGGCTGGAACCTTGCCCATGCCTTGAAACGACTCTGGGTTAGCCTCCGGGAAGGGGGCGGGCAAAAGAAAACGTTTTCCTTTGATGCGTCTGACTTTTGAGTTTTATACACAGCAAACCCTTTCCAAGCATTGCCCTTTAGAAAATGCTACACTGTTTGAATGTAACATAATAGGAAATCATCTCAAAATATTTCAACTTCATGGAATTTGTGAGCAGATATTGGGCCAGATGTACGAAGCATTTTAATGGTCCGTTGGCGACTGGTAAAATGCACTTTGCCAAGTACAGACGGCAAAATGCAACTCAGTAACTTCTTACTGAATCACATTTTGCTTTTACGATTCTGTATTAGGAAGGGGCATGTTTAGGCTGGCGCTTCCTAATACCGAATAGCACTGGTATATCTGAATGTTTTGCGACTGGGAATGCAGTCGCAAAACATTCGCAGTTACCAACTTCTAGTTGGTGGTAACCAATTTGCAATCCTCTTCGTGAATTTGGGCGCCAACATTTGGACCACTGCCTACTCTTAAAAAATAAAAAGGTAGCTTTTCATTTTTATTTTTGCAAGGAAAATGGGCTGCATTACAGAAAAAATATTGCTTTATTTATCCACCATCCCTGTGATTGTAGCCATTCACAATGGTTCCCAAATTATGATCCGCCTCATGAATATTGATGAGGCAGGTCCATTTGCTACCCCCTGAAAATTGATTGCTAAAAGTGTCAAACACACTGTTACACATCACAGTTTGCTGTTTTCTAATAGCAAATCACTAAAATTGGCTATTAGGAAATCGCAATCAGCCGATTTCCTACTTCTGGCTAATTGACTTGTGGTGGTGAAAGATAGCCAATCAATACCGACTTGATTTTGTTATGATTTTCTTGTTTCCTAGTCAGGTTATCTCTATGTGTAAATTTTACACTATCTCTCTTCAATGGTAAGTTCCCTCCTCCCAAATTAACTACGTGGACTTGGGCACAATAACAAATTGAGTAAAAGAGGTCAAACAGCAAGTCTGAATGATTTTGATGACCCGTTGCTTACAGTCCGACCACCCCTGCAGCCACGAGGAATTGAAATCACAGACAGTGAGCCAAGTCCAGCTTCTTCTGGGCTCAGACACTCCCTCGTTCGCAGGCAGTGAGCCGAGCCCTGCTTCTTCTGGGCTCAGACATTTCCTCGTTCGCAGGCAGTGAGCCGAGCCCTGCTTCTTCTGGGCTCAGACATTCCCTTGTTCGCAGGCAGTGAGCCGAGCCCTGCTTCTTCTGGGCTCAGACACTCCCTCGTTCGCAGGCAGTGAGCCGAGCCCTGCTTCTTCTGGGCTCAGACATTCCTTTGTTCACAGGCAGTGAGCCGAGCCCTGCTTCTTCTGGGCTCAGACACTCCCTCGTTCGCAGGCAGTGAGCCGAGCCCTGCTTCTTCTGGGCTCAGACATTCCTTTGTTCACAGGCAGTGAGCCGAGCCCTGCTTCTTCTGGGCTCAGACACTCCTTCGTTTGCAGGCAGTGAGCCGAGCCCTGCTTCTCTGGGCTCAGACATTCCTTTGTTCACAGGTAGTGAGCCAAGCTCTGATTCTTCTGGGCTCAGACATTCCCTTATTCGTTCGCAGGCAGTGAGCCGAGCCTTGCTTCTTCTAGGCCCAGACCTTCCCTTGTTCGCAGGCAATGTGCCAAGCTCTGCTTCTTCTGAACTCAGACGCTCCCTCGTTTCAGGTAGTGAGCCGAGCCCTTCTTCTTTTGGGCTCAGACACTCCCTCGTTCACAGGCAGTGAGCCGAGCCCTGCTTATTCTGGGTTCATACATTCCCTCGTTCACAGGTAGTGAGCCGGGCCCTGCTTATTCTGGGTTCATACATTCCCTCGTTCACAGGCAGTGAGCTGAGCCCTTCTTCTTTTGGGCTCAGAGACTCCCTTGTTCACAGGCAGTGAGCCGAGCCCTGCTTATTCTGGGTTCATACGTTCCCTCGTTCACAGGCAGTGAGCCGAGCCCTGCTTATTCTGGGTTCATACATTCCCTCGTCCACAGGCAGTGAACCGAGCCCTGCTTATTCTGGGTTCATACATTCCCTCGTTCACAGGCAGTGAGCTGAGCCCTTCTTCTTTTGGGCTCAGAGACTCCCTTGTTCACAGGCAGTGAGCTGAGCCCTGCTTATTCTGGGCTCATACATTCCCTCGTTCACAGACAGTGAGCCACGCCCTGCTTCTTTTGGGCTCAGAGACTCCCTTGTTCACAGGCAGTGAGCTGAGCCCTGCTTATTCTGGGCTCATACATTCCCTCGTTCACAGACAGTGAGCCGAGCCCTGCTTATTCTGGGTCCATACATTCCCTCGTTCACAGGCAGTGAGCCACGCCCTGCTTCTTTTGGGCTCAGAGACTCCCTTGTTCACTGGCAGTGAACAGAGCCCTGCTTCACCTGGGCTCAGACACTCTCTCGTTTGTAGACACTGACCCGAGCCCTGCTTCTTCTGGACTCAGACCCTCCCTCATTCGCAGGAAGTGAGCCGAGCCCGGCTTCTTCTGGGCTCATACACTCCCTAGTTCGCAGGTAGTGAGCCGAGTCCTGCTTCTTCCGGGCTCAGACACTCCCTCATTCACAGGCAGTGAGCCAAGCTTTTATTCTTCTGGGCTCAGACATTCCCTCATTCGTTCGCAGGCAGTGAGCCTAGCCCTGCTTCTTCTGAACTCAGACACTCCCTCATTTGCAGGTAGTGAGCCGAGCCCTGCTTATTTTGAGCTCAGACATTCCCTCGTTCACAGGCAGTGAGCCGAGTCCTGCTTCTTCTGGGCTCAGACACTCCCTCGTTCACTGTGACCAGAGCTCTGCTTCACCTGGGCTTAGGAACTCTCATTCGTAGACACTGACCCGAGCCCTGCTTCTTCTGGACTCAGACCCTCCCTCATTCGCAGGCAGTGGACCGAGCCCTGCTTCTTCTGGGCTTAGGCACTCCCTTGTTCACAGGCAGTGAGCCGAGCCCTGCTTCTTCTGGGCTCAGACACTTTCTTGTTCGCAGGCAGTTAGCCACGCCCTGCTTCTTCCGGGCTCAGACACTCCCTCGTTCACAGGCAGTGAGCCGAGCCCTGCTTCTCTGGGCTCAGACCCTCCCTCGTTCACAGGCAGTGAGCTAAGCTATTATTCTTCTCTGCTCAGACATTCCCTCATTCGTTCGCAGGCAGTGAGCCGAGCCCTGCTTCTTCTAGGCCCAGACCTTCCCTTGTTCGTAGGCAAAGAGCCAAACCCTGCTTCTTCTGAACTCAGACACTCCTTTGTTTGAAGGCAGTAAACCGAGCCCTGCTTCTTATGGGCTTAGACACTCCCTCGTTCACAGGCAGTGAGCCGAGCCCTGCTTCTTCTAGGCCCAGACCTTCCCTTGTTCTTAGGCAAAGAGCCAAACCCTGCTTCTTCTGAACTCAGACCCTCCCTCATTCGCAGGCAGTGGACAGACCCTTGCTTCTTATGGGCTTAGATACTCTCTCGTTGACAGGCAGTGAGCTGAGCCCTGCTCATTCTGGGATCAGACATTCCCTCGTTCACAGGCAGTGAGCTGAGCCCTTCTTTTCTGGGCTCAGATATTCCTTAGTTCACAGGCAGTGACCAGAGCCCTGCTTCACCTAGGCTCAGACACTCTCTCGTTAGCAGGCACTGAGCTGAGCGCTGCTTCTTCTGGGCTCAGACCCTCCCTCATTCGCAGGCAGTGGACCGAGCCCTGCTTCTTCTGGGCTCAGACCAACCCCTCGTTCACAGGCAGTGAGCCACGCCCTGCTTCTTCCGGGCTCAGATATTCCCTCGTTCAGAGGCAGTGAGCCACGCCCTGCTTCTTCCGGGTTCAGACATTCCCTCGTTCACAGACAGTGAGCCACGCCCTGCTTCTTCCGGGCTCAGACACTCCCTCATTCATAGACAGTGACCGAGCCCTGCTTCTTCCGGGCTCAGACATTCCCTCGTTCACAGACAGTGAGCCAAGCCCTGCTATTTCCGGGTTCAGACATTCCCTCGTTCACAGACAGTGAGCCACGCCCTGCTTCTTCCGGGTTCAGACATTCCCTCGTTCACAGACAGTGAGCCACGCCCTGCTTCTTCCGGGCTCAGACACTCCCTCATTCATAGACATTGAGCCGAGCCCTGCTTCTTCCGGGCTCAGACACTCCCTCATTCATAGACAGTGAGCCGAGCCCTGCTTCTTCCAGGTTCAGACATTCCCTCGTTCACAGACAGTGAGCCACGCCCTGCTTCTTCCGGGTTCAGACATTCCCTCGTTCACAGACAGTGAGCCACGCCCTGCTTCTTCCGGGCTCAGACACTCCCTCGTTCATAGACAGTGAGCCGAGCCCTGCTTCTTCCGGGCTCAGACATTCCCTCGTTCACAGACAGTGAGCCACGCCCTGCTTCTTCCGGGTTCAGACATTCCCTCGTTCACAGACAGTGAGCCACGCCCTGCTTCTTCCGGGTTCAGACATTCCCTCGTTCACAGACAGTGAGCCACGCCCTGCTTCTTCCGGGCTCAGACACTCCCTCATTCATAGACAGTGAGCCGAGCCCTGCTTCTTCCGGGCTCAGACACTCCCTCATTCATAGACAGTGAGCCGAGCCCTGCTTCTTCCGGGTACAGACATTCCCTCGTTCACAGACAGTGAGCCACGCCCTGCTTCTTCCGGGTTCAGACATTCCCTCGTTCACAGACAGTGAGCCACGCCCTGCTTCTTCCGGGCTCAGACACTCCCTCATTCATAGACAGTGAGCCGAGCCCTGCTTCTTCCGGGCTCAGACATTCCCTTGTTCACAGACAGTGAGCCGAGCCCTGCTTCTTCCGGGTTCAGACATTCCCTCGTTCACAGACAGTGAGCCACGCCCTGCTTCTTCCGGGCTCAGACATTCCCTCGTTCACAGGCAGTGAGCTACGCCCTGCTTCTTCCGGGCTCAGACATTCCCTCGTTCACAGACAGTGAGCCGAGCCCTGCTTCTTCCGGGTTCAGACATTCCCTCGTTCACAGACAGTGAGCCACGCCCTGCTTCTTCCGGGCTCAGACATTCCCTCGTTCACAGGCAGTGAGCTACGCCCTGCTTCTTCCGGGCTCAGACATTCCCTCGTTCACAGACAGTGAGCCGAGCCCTGCTTCTTCCGGGTTCAGACATTCCCTCGTTCACAGACAGTGAGCCACGCCCTGCTTCTTCCGGGTTCAGACATTCCCTCGTTCACAGACAGTGAGCCACGCCCTGCTTCTTCCGGGCTCAGACACTCCCTCATTCATAGACAGTGAGCCGAGCCCTGCTTCTTCCGGGCTCAGACATTCCCTTGTTCACAGACAGTGAGCCGAGCCCTGCTTCTTCCGGGTTCAGACATTCCCTCGTTCACAGACAGTGAGCCACGCCCTGCTTCTTCCGGGCTCAGACATTCCCTCGTTCACAGGCAGTGAGCTACGCCCTGCTTCTTCCGGGCTCAGACATTCCCTCGTTCACAGACAGTGAGCCGAGCCCTGCTTCTTCCGGGTTCAGACATTCCCTCGTTCACAGACAGTGAGCCACGCCCTGCTTCTTCCGGGCTCAGACATTCCCTCGTTCACAGACAGTGAGCCGAGCCCTGCTTCTTCCGGGTTCAGACATTCCCTCGTTCACAGACAGTGAGCCACGCCCTGCTTCTTCCGGGCTCAGACACTCCCTCATTCACAGGCAGTGAGCCACGCCCTGCTTCTTCCGGGCTCAGACATTCCCTCGTTCACAGGCAGTGAGCTACGCCCTGCTTCTTCCGGGCTCAGACATTCCCTCGTTCACAGACAGTGAGCCGAGCCCTGCTTCTTCCGGGTTCAGACATTCCCTCGTTCACAGACAGTGAGCCACGCCCTGCTTCTTCCGGGCTCAGACACTCCCTCATTCACAGGCAGTGAGCCACGCCCTGCTTCTTCCGGGCTCAGACATTCCCTCGTTCACAGGCAGTGAGCTACGCCCTGCTTCTTCCGGGCTCAGACATTCCCTCGTTCACAGGCAGTGAGCCACGCCCTGCTTCTTCCGGGCTCAGACATTCCCTCGTTCACAGGCAGTGAGCCACGCCCTGCTTCTTCCGGGCTCAGACATTCCCTCGTTCACAGGCAGTGAGCTACGCCCTGCTTCTTCCGGGCTCAGACATTCCCTCGTTCACAGACAGTGAGCCGAGCCCTGCTTCTTCCGGGTTCAGACATTCCCTCGTTCACAGACAGTGAGCCACGCCCTGCTTCTTCCGGGCTCAGACACTCCCTCATTCACAGGCAGTGAGCCACGCCCTGCTTCTTCCGGGCTCAGACATTCCCTCGTTCACAGGCAGTGAGCTACGCCCTGCTTCTTCCGGGCTCAGACATTCCCTCGTTCACAGGCAGTGAGCCACGCCCTGCTTCTTCCGGGCTCAGACATTCCCTCGGTCACAGGCAGTGAGCCGAGCCCTGCTTCTCTGGGCTCAGACCCTCCCTCATTCACAGGCAGTGAGCCACACCCTGCTTCTTCCGGGCTCAGACATTCCCTCGTTCACAGGCAGTGAGCCACGCCCTGCTTCCTCCTTGCTCAAACATTCCCTCGTTCTCAGTTACAGAATCGGACATTTGGACTTACTAAAGCAAACAATGCAGAGTCCACGGGCTGCTCATTACATAATTCTGCAAGTATTGGAGGGTCGGTGGGGAGGGGCGCAGGAGGCATTCCTGGCACTTGACATTGTAAGTTACTAAACAGCCACGAGCCCTACCTTGATGGCCATGAATAAACTGTTTGCAGGCGCGTGCCTCTCCAGGGTCGGACAGTTAGGGGTATACTCTGCTAGTTCTATGATGTTTAAGGGAAGGTCTGTCTCCCTTTAATCAATTGAGAAAAAAATAAAAGAAAAAGCTGAGGCCTTGCACATTTCTGGTCTGTGCACTCCAGTAGCTCCTTTCTACCCCTTCAAAAACCATCACGGGTTCGAATGGGAGGCATTTATTGAACAGGGACATGTCAGTCAGGACTCAAGGGTCCTCATTATATACTGTCTGAAACTGTGTCATCTCTAGGCTCCATGGCTGACCACCACTCACCCAGGGCAGTGAAGCTGAAACCACGCCATCTCTAGCCTCCATGGCTGACCGCCACCAGCCCAGGGCAGTGACGCTAAAACCACGCCATTTCTAGCCTCCATGGTACACAACCACCAGCCTAGGGCAGTGAAGCTAAAACCGCGTCATCTCTAGGCTCCATGGCTGACCACCACCCACCCAGGGCAGTGAAGCTGAAACCACGCCATCTCTAGCCTCCATGGCTGACCGCCACCAGCCCAGGGCAGTGAAGCTAAAACCGCGTCATCTCTAGGCTCCATGGCTGACCACCACCCACCCAGGGCAGTGAAGCTAAAACCACACCATCTCTAGCCTCCATGGCTGACCACCACCAGCCCAGGGCAGTGACGCTAAAACCGCGTCATCTCTAGGCTCCATGGTACACACCCACCAGCCTAGGGCAGTGAAGCTAAAACCGCGTCATCTCTAGGCTCCATGGCTGACCACCACCCACCCAGGGCAGTGAAGCTGAAACCACGCCATCTCTAGCCTCCATGGCTGACCACCACCAGCCCAGGGCAGTGAAGCTAAAACCACACCATCTCTAGCCTCCATGGCTGACCACCACCAGCCCAGGGCAGTGACGCTAAAACCGCGTCATCTCTAGGCTCCATGGTACACAACCACCAGCCTAGGGCAGTGAAGCTAAAACCGCGTCATCTCTAGGCTCCATGGCTGACCACCACCCACCCAGGGCAGTGAAGCTGAAACCACGCCATCTCTAGCCTCCATGGCTGACCGCCACCAGCCCAGGGCAGTGACGCTAAAACCACGCCATCTCTAGCCTCCATGGCTGACCACCACCAGCCCAGGGCAGTGACTCTAAAACCACGCCATCTCTAGCCTCCATGGTACACAACCACCAGCCTAGGGCAGTGAAGCTAAAACCGTGTCATCTCTAGGCTCCATGGCTGACCACCACCCACCCAGGGCAGTGAAGCTAAAACCACACCATCTCTAGCCTCCATGGCTGACCACCACCAGCCCAGGGCAGTGACGCTAAAACCACGCCATCTCTAGCCTCCATGGCTGACCACCACCAGCCTAGGGCAGTGACGCTAAAACCACGCCATCTCTAGCCTCCATGGTACACAACCACCAGCCTAGGGCAGTGAAGCTAAAACCGCGTCATCTCTAGGCTCCATGGCTGACCACCACTCACCCAGGGCAGTGAAGCTGAAACCACGCCATCTCTAGCCTCCATGGCTGACCGCCACCAGCCCAGGGCAGTGAAGCTAAAACCACACCATCTCTAGCCTCCATGGCTGACCACCACCAGCCCAGGGCAGTGACGCTAAAACCACGCCATCTCTAGCCTCCATGGTACACAACCACCAGCCTAGGGCAGTGAAGCTAAAACCGCGTCATCTCTAGGCTCCATGGCTGACCACCACCCACCCAGGGCAGTGAAGCTGAAACCACGCCATCTCTAGCCTCCATGGCTGACCGCCACCAGCCCAGGGCAGTGAAGCTAAAACCGCGTCATCTCTAGGCGCCATGGCTGACCGCCACCAGCCCAGGCCAGTGAATCTAAAACCGCATCATCTCTAGGCTCCACGGCTGACCACCACCAGCCCAGGGCAGTGACGATAAAACCACGTCATCTCTAGGCTCCATGGCTGACCACCACCAGCGAGAGGCAGTGAAGCTAAAACCACACCATCTCTAGGCTCCATGGCTGACCACCACCAGGGCAGTGAAGCTAAAACTGCGTCATCTCTAGGCGCCATGGCTGACCACCACCAGCCCAGGGCAGTGAAGCTAAAACCACGTCATCTCTAGCCTCCATGGTACACAACCACCAGCCAAGAGCAGAGAAGCTAAAACCACGGCATCCCTAGGCTCCATGGCTGACCACCACTGGCCCAGGGCAGTGTAGCTAAAACCACACCATCTCTAGGCTCCATGGCTGACCACCACCCGCCCAGGGCAGTGAAGCTAAAACTGCGTCATCTCTAGGCGCCATGGCTGACCGCCACCAGCCCAGGGCAGTGAAGCTAAAACTGCGTCATCTCTAGGCTCCATGGCTGACCACCACCAGCCCAGGGCAGAGAAGCTAAAACCACACCATCTCTAGCCTCTATGGTAAACAACCACCAGCCCAGGGCAGGGAAGCTAATACCGCGTCAACTCTAGCCTCCATGGCTGACCAACCCAGGGCAGTGAGGCTAAAACCACCCCATCGCTAGGCTCCATGGCTGACCACAACCAGCGCAGGGCAGTGGAGCTAAAACCACGCCATCTCTACCCTCCATGGCTGACCACCACCAGCCCAGGGCAGTGAAGCTAAAACTGGGTCATCTCTAGGCGCCATGGCTGACCACCCTCAGCTCAGGGAGGTGAAGCTAGCTTGATTCCTTGCACATCCAGTCCATGTTCATGAATGATCTGTAAGACAGCCCTTGGGCCCTTGGCATTTCTGCTCTCTAACTCCTCCCTGGGTGTGGCTATCCCGTCATCTCTAGCCTCTATGGTACACAACCACCAGCCCAGGGCAGTGAAGCTAAACCCACACCATCTCTAGCCTCCAGGGCTGACGACCACCAGCCCAGGGCAGTGAAGCTAAAACCACACCATCTCTAGGCTCCATGGCTGACCACCACCAGCCCTGGGCAGTGAAGCTAAAACTGCATCATCTCTAGGCTCCATGATACACAACCCCCAGCCTAGGGCAGTGAAGCTAAAACCGCGTCATATCTAGCCTCCATGGCTGACCACCACCAGCCTAGGGCAGTGAAGCTAAATCCGCGTCATATCTAGCCTCCATGGCTGACCACCACCAGCCCAGGGCAGGAAAGCTAAAACCACACCATCTATAGGGTCCATGGCTGATCACCACCAGGCCTGGGCAGTGAAGCTAAAACTGCGTCATCTCTAGCCTCCATGGCTGACCACCAGCAGCCCAGGGCAGTGAAGCTAAAACTGCGTCATCTCTAGCCTCCATGGCTGGCCACCATCATCAGCCCAGGGCAGTGAAGCTAAAACTGCGTCATCTCTAGCCTCTATGGCTGACCACAACTAGCCCAGGGTGGGGAAGTTAAAACCACGCCATCTCTAGGCTCCATGGCTGACCACCACCAGCCCAGGGCAGGGAAGCTAAAACTGCATCAACTCTAGCCTCCATGGCTGACCGCCACCAGCCCAGGGCAGTGAAGCTAAAACCATGCCATCTCTAGGGTCCATGGCTGACCACCACCAGCCCAGGGCAGTGAAGCTAAAACCGCATCATCTCTAGCCTCTATGGCTGACCACCACTAGCCCAGGGTGGAGAAGTTAAAACCACGCCATCTCTAGGCTCCATGGCTGACCACCACCAGCCCAGGGCAGGGAAGCTAAATCTGCGTCATCTCTAGCCTCCATGGTACTCAACCACCAGCCCAGGGCAGTGAAGCTAAAACCACGGCATCCCTAGGCTCCATGGCTGACCACCACTAGCCCAGGGCAGTGAAGCTAAAACTGTGTCCTCTCTAGCCTCCCTGGCTGACCACCATCATCAGCCCAGGGCAGTGAGGCTAAAACCGCGTCATCTCTAGCCTCCAAGGCTGACCACCACCAGCCCAGGGCAGAGAAGCTAAAACCACACCATCTCTAGCCTCTATGGTACACAACCACCAGCCCAGGGCAGGGAAGCTAATACCGCGTCAACTCTAGCCTCCATGGCTGACCAACCCAGGGCAGTGAGGCTAAAACCACCCCATCGCTAGGCTCCATGGCTGACCACAACCAGCGCAGGGCAGTGGAGCTAAAACCACGCCATCTCTACCCTCCATGGCTGACCACCACCAGCCCAGGGCAGTGAAGCTAAAACTGGGTCATCTCTAGGCTCCAGGCTGACCACCCTCAGCTCAGGGAGGTGAAGCTAGCTTGATTCCTTGCACATCCAGTCCATGTTCATGAATGATCTGTAAGACAGCCCTTGGGCCCTTAGCATTTCTGCTATCTAACTCCTCCCTGGGTGTGGCTATCCCGTCATCTCTAGCCTCTATGGTACACAACCACCAGCCCAGGGCAGTGAAGCTAAACCCACACCATCTCTAGCCTCCAGGGCTGACGACCACCAGCCCAGGGCAGTGAAGCTAAAACCACACCATCTCTAGGCTCCATGGCTGACCACCACCAGCCCTGGGCAGTGAAGCTAAAACTGCGTCATCTCTAGCCTCCATGGCTGGCCACCATCATCAGCCCAGGGCAGTGAAGCTAAAACTGCGTCATCTCTAGCCTCTATGGCTGACCACAACTAGCCCAGGGTGGGGAAGTTAAAACCACGCCATCTCTAGGCTCCATGGCTGACCACCACCAGCCCAGGGCAGGGAAGCTAAAACTGCGTCAACTCTAGCCTCCATGGCTGACCGCCACCAGCCCAGGGCAGTGAAGCTAAAACCATGCCATCTCTAGGGTCCATGGCTGACCACCACCAGCCCAGGGCAGTGAAGCTAAAACCGCATCATCTCTAGCCTCTATGGCTGACCACCACTAGCCCAGGGTGGAGAAGTTAAAACCACGCCATCTCTAGGCTCCATGGCTGACCACCACCAGCCCAGGGCAGGGAAGCTAAATCTGCGTCATCTCTAGCCTCCATGGTACTCAACCACCAGCCCAGGGCAGTGAAGCTAAAACCACGGCATCCCTAGGCTCCATGGCTGACCACCACTAGCCCAGGGCAGTGAAGCTAAAACTGTGTCCTCTCTAGCCTCCCTGGCTGACCACCATCATCAGCCCAGGGCAGTGAGGCTAAAACCGCGTCATCTCTAGCCTCCAAGGCTGACCACCACCAGCCCAGGGCAGAGAAGCTATTCCTTGCACATCCAGTCCATGTTCATGAATGATCTGTAAGACAGCCCTTGGGCCCTTTGCATTTCTGCTCTCTAACTCCTCCCTGGGTGTGGCTATCCCTTCTTGGGATTCTCTGAATATCTATATGCCTATAACACAGGTATCTTCTGCTCTTTCCCTTCTCTCACCCAAACTCCAAATTTGAATATATCTTATAGCAATTTGTTATTACATAGCCCCGCCCCTCACTCCCTCATGCTGAACTCTAAAATCTATAATCCTCTGCTTTGTGTCGCCGATGCCCACCCACTCTCAACCCCTCTCGCCTCCCTTATCCCGGACGGCTTCAACCCCTTCTCCATAGTCAGAAACCTAGGTGCAGTTTTTGGATCCTGACTCAGCTGGCCTGCTCAATTCCACTCCATCCACAGCAACAGTCTATCAGCTGCTCAATGTGAGCACAGCCTCTTGCCATTTTCCACTCCATGTGTCTGAAAACCATGGTCTGGCTGCCCTTACCTCACTGCAATCATGTCCCATCACAACCCTTACTAGACTGCTGCAATCTCCCAAAATAATTTCACCTGCTCACAGCACCTAAACCAACTGCGGATAATCTGGCTTTTTCTCATTATGTCTACTTTGCCCTCCCCGCTGGATCACAAACAGCCATGAGCTCAGATTTGCTATCTCCCGACCCACACTTAAATTTGTCTTACAGATAAGGAATACAGCCCGCTTGATTAAAGATCCCGTCTCTTATCTGCCCTCTCACTACCATCTTCTGACAACTGAAATGCAAATATGTATATGTGTCCAGTGCGTGCCTGTATATGTTGTTTATCCCCCAAATAAAGATGTTCACAGTTCTGCTTTAGTCTCACATCTTGTGGCTAACATTAGTCACCAAGACAAATTACCAGTAGCGGCTGGCAGGGAATAATGGTGGAGAGGCAGGGGTAGGGTAGGGTAGTGGGGGGGAGTGTGTGACAAAATAAAATAGGTAAAAAAACACTTAACACTTTCTCCATCCACGTTTTTCCTCTGCTTCTCTGGGAGTCCTAGGACCAGGAAGCCCCCAGGCTTCCCACAGCCAATCACAACAATACAATGCAGCGCTGTGATTGGTTTGAGCGCTTTGGATCGCGCTCAGATGGCGACTGGGGGCCTGTGCGTGTTCCCCCACAGGCTGTGTAATGCAGCCTGGTGGGGAACACACAAAGTGTGCATTACTGTTTGGCCAGGCCAAGATGGCCGGCCAAACAGTCATGCACACTCTGAGAGTGCACCCCCCCCCCAAAAAAGGATGTACTAAGTACACCATAGTCACAGTTTTGCATGGCACCAGATTAATCGTGTTCAGGGAACATTAACTTGAACTACTTTTTTAGTTTACAATTCAAGATGTGCTGTCACCTCTTTGCAGCTCACCATTCCCTTGTTGATGACTTTTGTTCAGCAACAAGATTAATCTAATATCTATTGCCATGCCTCAGAGATAGGCTACATCAAAGCAGCTTTCTCGTAAGATAACCTTTCCCCTTAGGGTTGGACATTTTAGAACGATTGTCATCATTTCTCATGTCCATCCTGACCATAAATATATATTTCCCCAAATTTCTTAGGAATGGGTTAAGAGCTGTTTCACCAGCCCTGTGGCATTGATGACACCATGCTCAAAATGTAGTCGTTCCTGTAACCATCCACATTCAGCAGCGGAAGAAATATTGCCTCGCCCTTCGCTAATGAACTTCAGTCCCTACCCTTAAAATGTGGACGACAAGACGTAGGACCTGGGACCAGAGCCCTTACAAGGTTTGCGCTTCTCTATGAATTCAAAGCGGGCGAGCAAATGCCGCGTGGATCAATGTGGTGGGCTGACTCTTTTCTATTTACAAACCGACTACAGATGTGCTTTGGAACACAGCTGCATAGTTCTATGGAGTGGCCTCAGCTGCAAGGTGTAAGAACCTCAAATAATGTTGTGATCTACAAAACCCTTGTGTTACTGTACACTGGGATGACATACCCAGTCATGGAGAAGCTATGTACGTCTGCCCTTGGGTCAGGCTGGCACCCAACAAACAGCTCTGCGAATGACCACAGCCAGATAGTGAATTTATAGTGCCTGCACTTTGCAGGCACTAGCTTTTGAATGCTTTCAGACTGACTGTAAAATATTGGAGCATCCTCTTGGAAATCACTAGCCGGGAGCCACAGCCACGCTTACTGGCAACTTACTAATGGTCTGTTTTGATGGGCAATGGGCAGTGTAAACCACATTCCTTCCTTAAAGGTTGTGAGTACGTGTTTGGCTTGTGAACCAACATTTATTTTCCCTCCCATATTAGTACAGATTGAAAAAGCTATGGAGAACTGAAGAAATGTCTTCCTTACCTTCTATATACACTCTCTATATGAAGGCCTTCTATTTTTGCAATGATCCCAACTTTAGGGCAAAGGTCCAGGGTCTGTGTACAAGCACCTGTGTCCATCTACATAGGAGCAGCTACATCCCGTACTTCCGCTCTTTGGGTTATATTCACTAAAACTGCACTGCGCGGCATGGGAGGGAGAGATATATGCACAACCAGGCTGCCTGGCACCAAGCACAGATCTGTGCACCATTGTGCAAAGGTGTCTGTGTGAGTCTAGCAGAGGGGCCACTTCCAGTACAAAACACTATGCTTAGACTAACTTTTAAACTGTTCCTACTCACTGTGTGTGCTGTACAGTGCAGCACACATACAAAGGCAGCAAAGATTGGAACAATAAAAGCATCTGTCGTCGATAACACCAAGTCAAAAAAGCATTATTTTTTCGGTAAAACCTTATCAACTTTTTTTTAGTAGATAGGGTTTTGTGTCAAAAACCACGGGTGTTTGCATTAGAACGTCATAATCCACCCATGGAAAGCTCCCTTGATCCTAAGTTACGCACGGCAGCGCTGAGCGTGCTTTGCGTTACTTCCAGGTGACTTTCCAGCACACAACACTTTTGTGACGTAAACCCAGAGCAAAATCTTAGGAAATTTACCCCTTTATGAGATAGGGCCATATGTATCAAATGGCACATGGCAGTTTGAGAAATGCAAAAAAGTGCATTTTTCAAAGAAATCGCAAATTACCACCAACTTGAAGTTGGTGGTAATTTGCAATTCCTTATGGCCAAATTGCACATTTTCTGTGCCTCTTAGATTGCATTCAAGGAATCGCAATTTGCGATTCCTTAAATGCAATCGCAAAATAGGGAATCGCTATTTTGCGATTCCTTATTTTGCGAGGCTGTTACATCCCACTTACCTGAATTGCGATCGCAAACGCCGAAATTCTGTGAATTTCGGCGTTTGTGAACTAAATTTTGTTTCATACATATGGCCCATAGTGTCTGCCAATAAAACATAATGATCCTCCTGTCACAAGACTGAACTGGTGCACTATGTTACAAAGGGTCCTAGAATGATTAGTAGGATATTTCACAAACAGTGATTTTTATCTCAATCTTTGAGGTTTGTAAGCGAGTTGTAGATTATCGGTGAATTTTCATGGCTTTGTACTTAAGAAACTCTGTGGATTAAGTTAACAAACACAGAGGTTAACTGGATGGGCTGTTCATAAAAACTGTCTGTTTTGCTCTCCACTTGCTTTGTTAGGTGATATCAGGAGAAAAGCTTTTGGTGTAGAAAAAGTATTTTTGTTTGAGACAACTGGTGGTAATATAGCATATGTTGTATCTGTAAATTTTAAATCTTGTTTAAATAATTTCAGGTTTTTTAAGACCAATTTGCATGTACAAACCTTTTTATGTAAATGTTTTATAAAGGCGGTCGAAAACATTTTCATAACAGATAACTAATATTTAATAATGGCATATCAGGTAGGTACTCAGTATAGACGAATGCGGAATATTAGGCAAAAGTGTTACGCCAATATACAAATGCATATGTACAAATCATAAAATAAGCCTTATCTTGTGAGATCAAAAACCAAAACTTCTCTTGATTTGTGTCAATTTGCTGTGAAAGAAGTTTAGTGTGTAGACAATCGTTGCAGATATGACAACAAAGTTCAGTGGGCCTTCATCAAGACCAAAAATAAACTGCACATTTAGTGAAATTCACAAATATCTTAGTATCATATGGCTGTTTGTTCCATTTGGAGTTAACATAAATGTGTTTAATATAAGTATTTTGTTATAAAGCTATTTGGACCAGTAAGTACAACTTAGCGTGATTTCTGGTGATGTGTTCCTTCTTGAAAAGCCCTTAGTGTTGCAGTAGATTTTGTATGTTTTTTCCATACGGTTTCTTTTGGGAGCTTGTAGGGTTTTCACGTGGTCGTGTGTCTTTAGAAGCAGTGACAGACCCTACTGATTCATGGGAAAAGTCCACCTAACTAGCGGCCCGGGAAGCATGAGGGCCAGTGATGGAAGCAGGAGACTGACAGACTATATTCACTCTGATTGATCTGCCTATATAGACATTTGATTTTAGAGACCTCTTTGGCTGCTGAAGTAGAACCGTACTGTAAACTAGTTCTTCTATGTGAAATCCTTCCTCTTTATGGACAGTGAGACATTCAATGTATTTATTGAATAAAGTAACTGACAGCCCACTCTACTATAGTGACAGCAGAAACTAAATCTTCAACGAGTCTAGTAGCAGTGGCTGTATAAAACATGCTTAATTGTCTCTGCACAAAATTAACTGGAAAAGGCGGGAAAACTGATAAAGTTGAGTTTCCAAAGAATGGTGCAAAAATGTTCAGCACTCCAGGAAAATAAGAAATGGACTTTCGGGGTGATCCCAATGTCGTAATTAATTCCGGCTTTCAACCCCTTCATTGCAATTCAACGGCATTTCAGTTGGCCCTATGGCTACTGGATTTCTCCACCTTATAGCGGCACCAGCACCTCAATTCTCATGGCGCTATATAGATTGAGAATATTCCTTGAGCGTCATGCAACGTAAACATCCACCTAAATTCCTATAGGCAAATAAATACATTTGATGGGGTGGAACAGACACTGAATGGGGAGGTCTAGTAAAGAGAAATGCCCAAATTGGCTATATTACAATAGGTACCACTTAAAATACATGGTGGAAAGAATACTTTAATGAAAATTCAGAGTTATTTTGTTGGGTGCTATGACTGAGTATCTGATAGTTGGGGTGAGGGTCTTATGTTCCAGGGTTTAATTTAAAGTTATAATCGGGCACTTATTAACTTTTTGTGTGCTCTATATTGCATTTTATAAGTTTATATTTTTATGTCAGCTGCTGTAAATTCTATGGACAGAACATGATATTGTTTCTTCTGAATTACCTTTGTACAGATTCATATATATATGACCCTCTAGCTTTCATATTGAATGTTTTAGAATTTTTTCCTACAGCGAACAAAAAGCCAAATTAACTATATATTGTGTCGCAACAAATACGCCTTTTTGGTGCAGATCTAATACTGACGTATCATGCTCCATCACAAAAATATTGATCAGACATCACATTACCTACTGATTTCTGTTGCTGAGCTCATGAAATCAAGCAACCTATGAAAATCTGATGTTCAAATCCCCCCCTCTGCATCCGCCAACCACCGGATAAATAATAAGGTTACGGATACTTAGGTTTTATCTCTTTACAGATGATAATGAATGCTAAAAAAAACTTGGGTGAAATGTGCTAACAAAGACTGCTTTTATGACTTATATCATTAATTTATTTGCAATGGAAAGCTGAAAAGCTAATCATGCGTGAGCGCTCACGTCTTTTATGATGTGATAATTGATGTTGAGTGAGTGTTGGACTCGCACGTTATCATCGTTATGTTTAAAAGATCCAAAGATGGATCCCAAACAAACAATCCCATTAAGGAGAGCTGGATACACCTGCTTATGACTGCTGAATGACGTAAAGAAACTCGTACAACTCTCCCTTGGACCATCAAGTTCATCCCTTTGAGAGGAGTTGAGGCTTGTTTACGAAGGCGCATGGAAACCTCCCGAACTCATATTTATACAATACAGTGCGTTCCTGTCCTTTCCCCCTGCGCTGGCACCATGGTGCAAGGGCACCTGTGTTGTCGGTAGGATTGCTTTTGTGCCGGATGGGGCACCTTACTGCACAGAAACAATCCTTAGAGGTGCTTTCCTCTTTCTATGTGTGCTCAGAATGCAGCACACGTAGAATGAGGAAAAAGCGAGACTCAATTATTTCTCCTCGTTACACCTCACCTTGGGAGGCATAAGGTTTCGATGCTTCCCCAGGTTTACATGCTCTCGAAAATCTGGGGACGTGGCAAGATTCATGGGTATTGCCTGGGAAACCCCACTGCAACGCCCTTGCAATGCCTCCAGAGCACAGAGTAAGGCAACACAGCGATTTGTGCTGCTTTCCCTTACTCCACATCTAAGAGGCCACTCAAAGCCACTCATAGTGGCTTTGGGGGGCTTCATAGATGTGATTTGCGCTGCTGGGGCGTCACAAAAAGTGATGCTCTGGTGTCGCAAGGGTCACGTAAATATGCCCTAATGTGCTAGGTACCCACTGATTGGATGGCTACTCTTTCTCAAGATGGAAGCAACCTAGCATCAACACATCAAAGAAAAAACGCTGCTCTTAAATATCCGCAATGCCTATGTAAATGATGTGCACATACATCTACGCCAAATAAGAGAATTGCGTTTTTCCCAAAAGGTCCTTGGAAATATTTTTTAATGTATCAACTTAAATTGAATGTTCCACTATTGCAGATGAAAACTAGCATATAAGACCAAACTTTACATCCAGCTATTAATTCAAAGGAATAGACACAGAAAGGTAGCCCAGATGAAGACTAGTACAGCACACACTGAGAGCGGAAACATGTCGAAGAGCAACCACAACTGACAATAAAAAGAATATTTGCTCTCATTGTCCCATTCGGAGGGAGTGAGGCCGCTGTGGGACTGAGATGTCACCGTGTGTGACTGGACTGGCGCTCTCCCCACAACGGAGGGCCAAAGAGACAAACTCATCTGAGCTCTCAGGCAGCATGGAGTGAGCCTCAAAGCAGCCCCTCGACAAAATGTGTGAGCTTCAATGAATAACAAATGACCGAAACAACAATATAGTTAATATCAACCTCTAACCAAATTTTTATAACACACATTTCTAAAAATGAATAAAAGCAAAAATGGAGCACATGAAAATAAATAGCCCATGGGTGGATAAATACCCCAGAACCCAATTTGGCTGAATGTGTCAGGGGAAAAATGAAAACAAAAACGTTCAGGAGCACAAAAGACATCTGGAGATAAAAATCGCATAACCATTTACTTATAAGGTGACTAAAAAAACAGCATTGCAGTGAACAGAGCCTCAACGCAAGGCAGCTGTCGGAGGCTGGGGTCGCGGGTGTAAAGTCAGGTGTGTGGTTGCTGCAGGATGCAGCAGTCTGGTGATGTTGCTCACTTCACTACAGACGACTCAGCTTCTACACCCCCACCCTCCAGCTCCACTCAGCCGCCCTCGCCCTTGCCACAGTCCCCCGTTTTCGAAGAACGACCTCCGGCGGCAGATCGTTCTCCCACCTCACCGCCAAGACCTGGAACACCCTCCCCATCCACCTACGGCAGACCCAAGATCTGCTGACCTTCAGAAAACTCCTCAAGACCTGGCTTTTCGAGTAGAAGCAGCATCCCCCAACCCAGCGCCTTGAGACCCTCACGGGTGAGTAGTGCGCTTTACAAATTATATGATTGATTGATTCCTGATATGTCTGCTGGCACTCCAGCAGCGTAGCTTTCAGTTCAGAACCAGTGCCAGTGGCCAGATACTGTTGCCCGACGGTTTTGGGGTGGTCCCCAACACTGTCATGAAGTCTTCAAGGACCTCCCCACACAAGGTAACTGGGTTTCCTCCCTGTTGCCACAAACTCTCTCTATTGAAGGAGCACCCCAATTTCCAATCACTTGAGACCCCAGGAAGTAGTCCACACCTGACCAGTAATTCCAACACAGCAATACTTCCTGCCACTGGGAAGCCCCCATTGGTCAGCAGGTCACCCTGGTTCCATGACCTTCTGAGACCAAGCTCTTCATGTGTACCCACAAAGGTTCTGACCCTCTGTCCTTGTGGGTTAAACCAGGAGGAGTGACTGCGATCACCCTTGGAGCACGCCTCTCCGGCAGCACCTTCGTGCCGTAAGACATGGGGTCCAGCAGCTAAAGGAAAGTGATAGTCTCCATACGGCCTACTTTGAGGAGTCAGTTTCGTCAACCATTTCCCTGCACACTTATTCCTCAGTGAGTGCACAATCATTGTCCA
Organism: Lissotriton helveticus; assembly: GCF_964261635.1. Classification (NCBI taxonomy): domain Eukaryota; kingdom Metazoa; phylum Chordata; class Amphibia; order Caudata; family Salamandridae; genus Lissotriton; species Lissotriton helveticus. Next base: position 68,660,371 of record NC_136069.1, read on the forward strand.
TTCAATGTGGCTCTGGGACTAGAACAGTCCCTCAGAGCAGCTATGACCCAGCAAGCTTCTCAACCATGACCGGCACCAACATTTATTTTTCACAATGTGATGTTTCTTTGACCCGTCTGCTGTGGTTACCTTTTCTAGCAGAAGCGCTTGGACAACTGCTTTGCTCCTGCTCTCTTTCTCCAGCGGTGCTATGTGAGATACAACCCCACTCAGAGTGGGTATCACAAAGTATCTCATTAGAAGGTCAAAAGGTGGAGGAATTGCCCCTTTCGGTCAGACCGGAAGCTGCCACGCCTTGCCTCCCTCCTCAATATGTAGTGACTCAGACACAAAGGCCTCAACTCAAACGCATCATCTCTATGGTGTGACCCTCAGGTTTATAAGTTGCAGCCTCGCCATACCAACTCAGCCCTTCCACATCGAACGCGAGCAAACACAGCAAGCACCATCCTTAAAGGGTGACAAAAATGTCGCTTTTGGTGAAGAGCTTTGTGGTGTGGCTGAGGTTCGAGCCAGCTGAACAGGTGAACAGGGTGCTTTATGTACACACAGACACACACACACACACACACAAAGAGGAAGATTTACTATGATTTTGCCCTGTGTTTGCGTCACTTGCGCAGAATCTTTTTATTCGATTTACTGTCCAGCACTAACGTGAAAGTAACACAAAGCAGCACATAGCACTGTTTTGCGTTACTTAGCACCAAGGGGGTGTACCATGCAACCACCTAGGTTTCTGGCGCGAAACCCTATTTCCTAAATAAACTAGACAGATTTTAGCATCAGAGAACAGTGCTCTTTTGAAGTAGGCGCAAGGAAGGAAAAATGCTTTAATTTCTCCTTCCTTTTCCTACGTTGTATATGTGCTGCACTGTACAGGATAGGTACAAAGAGGGAAATAGGTTACAGTTAGTATAAGCATGGTACTTTGTACTGGACGGCTATCCTTCCAGAACCAAAAGCTATGCTCGAGTCACGGAGGAACCCTTGCACTATATCGTAAAAGTGTCTCTGTGGCACGCGGCAGCTAATTTCAGTGTCGGCGCTAGTAAGAGGAGAGGAGAGTGACATACAGCCTGATTCATCAAGCTAAATTGCACTTGCAAAGGGCAAGATTCTCAGAATCTTGCGTTTTGCGAGTGCAATTTTTGCATTTGGGATTCATCATCCCAAATGCAAAATTAGCTATTAAAGAATTCGCACATTTGCGAAGATTTGCATTTAAGGAATCTCTATTTGAGATTACTTAAATGCAATTCATGAATCATTTTAAAATTGCGAAATTGCAATTTTGCGCCGCTATTTACCGAGAGGTCAGACCTCGTGGTAAATAGCAAAAACTTAGAAAAATGCATTTAAATGCATTTTTCTAAGTTGCATGTTACACACACACATGTCCTTCGGACATGTGTGTGCGCAACACCAATGTAGATTACATTTCAGGGGTGCTACAGGGTGTCCTTTGGACACCCCTGCACCCTTGAAATCGCATCCTTATTTGCGATTAGCTAATTGCTAATCGCAAATAAGGAATAACTCCCCATGCATTCCTATGGGCCTACAGGCCCATAGGAATGCATGGGGAGTTATTCCTTATTTGCGATTAGCAATTTGCTAATCGCAAATAAGGAACATGTAGGAATCGCAATATTTTTTGCTATTCCTACATGAATCCCGTTTTGCAAGTCCTTAATAGCGATTCCTTATGAATCGCTATTAGGGGCTCGCAAAACGGTAGATTGATGAATCAGGCTGATAATTCTGTAAATATGGCGCTTTCCTCCTCTCTCCTTTTCATGCAGCGCAGCATTTGCGGCTGCTGCATTGCGCTGTGTGATTAACTGGTACACCGAAGTGTGCATTACTAGTTCCGGGAGGACGGACACCACAATGCAGAGCCCACGCTGACACTCAGAAGGATCTGGTGGGCGGCTGACAATCTGTACATTCAGCAGCACCTCCCGGAAGCGCTCACTGGCGTCACTCGATAAATCCTCAGGGACACACATTTAACACATTTGTCAACAAGTCCAAATAGCGAGAGGTTTCTCAGCTAATTACTTCGTAGTCACCACTGTTATGACATCAGCGTGGGAAAGTATCAGATGTGCAAAGAGAGGTGGGCCATACTTGAAGGGAGGATGCTGTAGGCACCCCCCCAGGTGGCTATTGCACCTATGGATTGTTATCCTGTAGCCATGTATAGTGTTTCTTGCCTAAATGCCCCCATTGCTCCATAATTACAGATACAAGAATACAAACACCACGCCTCCATCGACAGTGGCAACAGGAAGCATCCCCTCACACAGGCGTGCCACATCTGACAGTCCAACTGATCTCTACCGACAAAGGACAAGGCTTATTGACTGCGATGGACTCACTCCGTGGCTGACGCTAGTGGTGGAGTCCGCCATGTGGGTCACTGTGGTATTTCAGAACTGCTCCTCGATGCCCAGTGCGCTATACCCTAGGTCATGCCATCTCTGAGTTCAGCTCTAGCGAGGAACCAAGACCACAGCTTGGCTGATCACTTATGTTGTTGATGATCATGGTGACATCACTCTAACGTTCTCTAATACTAGACGAGATTGCCAATGTCCACTTCCTTTTATGATATGTTGTCTCATCTGCTTAGTGCCGTATATCGCAGCAAATAAGCCTTCAATATAGTCCTCGATGACATGTTTCCCTCAATGTTCAATAGAATCCCCAATGAAACTTTATCCCACTAGACACGATTTTTGGTGAAAGTCTGGTTTCTTCTTGTAACTCCAACTGAATCAATATCCTTGCCCCCAAGGATTAGGATCTTGCACCAGTGTGCATCGATGGAGGTGGAACAATGGCTGTGCCACACTGGAATTGTATGAGACTGCTGGCATTGCATCTCACTGCTTTCCTTCCACGGTGGGGGCTGCCGGGCGGCATCATTCCGCGCCCCTCCGGGATCCATCCAGCGCTCCATCAGCGAGCAGTGCAGCTGCGCGGCGTCCCAAGCAGCATGGCCTTGCACCAGTGTGCATCGATGGAGGTGGAACCATGGCTGTGTCACACTGGAATTGTACCAAACCTCTGGCATTGCTTCTCACTGCTTTCCTTCCACGGTTGGGGCTGCCGGGCGGCATCGTTCCGCGCCCCTCGGGGATCCATCCAGCGCTCCATCAGCGAGCAGTGCAGCTGCGCGGCATCCCAAGCAGCATGGCCTTGCACCAGTGTGCATCGATGGAGGTGGAACCATGGCTGTGCCACACTGGAATTGTACGGGACTGCTGGCTGCATCTCACTGCTTTCCTTCCACGGGTGGGGGGCTTCCGGGTGGCATCATTGCACGCACCCCAGGATCTATCCAGCGCTCCATCAGCGAGCAGTGCCGCTGCGCAGCGTCCCAAGCAGCATGGCCTTGCACCAGTGTGCATTGATGGAGGTGGAACCATGGCTGTGCCACACTGGAATTGTACCAAACTTCTGGCATTGTATCTCACTGCTTTCCTTCCATGGGTGGGGGGCTGCCGGGTGGCATCGTTGCACGCCCCTCCGGGATCCATCCAGTGCTCCATCAGCGAGCAGTGCAGCTGCGCGGCGTCCCAAGCAGCATGGCCTTGCACCAGTGTGCATCGATGGAGGGGGAACCATGGCTGTGTCACACTGGAATTGTACCAAACTTCTGTCATTATATCTCACTGCTTTCCTTCCACGGGTGGGGGGCTGCCGGGCGGCATCGTTGCACGCCCCTCCGGGATCCATCCAGTGCTCCATCAGCAAGCAGTGCAGCTGCGCGGCGTCCCAAGCAGCATGGCCTGTACCAGTGTGCATCGATGGAGGTGGAACCATGGCTGTGTCACACTGGAATTGTACCAAACTTCTGGCATTGTATCTCACTGCTTTCCTTCCACGGGTGGGGGGCTGCCGGGCGGCATCGTTGCACGCCCCTCCGGGATCCATCCAGTGCTCCATCAGCGAGCAGTGCAGCTGCGCAGCGTCCCAAGCAGCATGGCCTGTACCAGTGTGCATCGATGGAGGTGGAACCATGGCTGTGTCACACTGGAATTGTACCAAACTTCTGGCATTGCATCTCACTGCTTTCCTTCCACGGGTGGGGGGCTGCCGGGCGGCATCGTTGCACGCCCCTCCGGGATCCATCCAGCGCTCCATCAGCGAGCAGTGCAGCTGCGCGGCGTCCCAAGCAGCATGGCCTTGCACCAGTGTGCATCAATGGAGGTGGAACCATGGCTGTGTCACACTGGAATTGTACCAAACTTCTGGCATTGCATCTCACTGCTTTCCTTCCACGGGTAGGGGGCTGCCGGGCGGCATCGTTGCACGCCCCTCCGGATTCCATCCAGCGCTCCATCAGCGAGCAGTGCAGCTGCGCGGTGTCCCAAGCAGCATGGCCTTGCACCAGTGTGCATCGATGGAGATGGAACAATGGCTGTGTCACACTGGAATTGTACCAAACTTCTGGCATTGCATCGCACTGCTTTCCTTCCACGGGTGGGGGGCTGCCGGGCGGCATCGTTGCACGCCCCTCCGGATTCCATCCAGTGCTCCATCAGCGAGCAGTGCAGCTGCGCAGCGTCCCAAGCAGCATGGCCTTGCACCAGTGTGCATCGATGGAGGTGGAACCATGGCTGTGTCACACTGGAATTGTACCAAACCTCTGGCATTGCACCTCACTGCTTTATTTCCACGGTGGGGGCTGCCGGGCGGCATCGTTCCCCGCCCCTCCGGGATCCATCCAGTGCTCCATCAGTGAGCAGTGCAGCTGCGCGGCGTCCCAAGTAGCATGGCCTTGCACCAGTGTGCATCGATGGAGGTGGAACCATGGCTGTGTCACACTGGAATTGTACCAAACCTCTGGCATTGCACCTCACTGCTTTCCTTCCACGGGTGGGGGCTGCCGGGCGGCATCGTTCCGCGCCCCTCAGGGATCCATCCAGCGCTCCATCAGCGAGCAGTGCCGCTGCGCGGCGTCCCTCGCAGCGTGGTCACTCCGGTGTATTTATAGCCGGCGCCTCCGCAGTGGCAGCATCCTCCAGCCAGCCTGCTGCAGCCCCCTGCTATTGATTTATGGGGGCCTACCACCTGCAGCGTTCTTCCACGCCAAGCCGGGCGCTGGCGCTCTTAAGGAACGGCGCTAAGGCTGGAAATAGCCCCATCCTTCCACGAGGCTACTATTAATGTGCTGCTCCAGACAGCTGGATATGAATAAAAATTGAATTACTCTGTGACCTTCAGCATCCACACAGGACAAATTACAGCAGAGAAAAAAACTTTGCCGTGCTCATCTGGAACAGAAAAAACAGCTGAGCCAAGTTCTTGGGCTGGTGCTTGAATGAAGCCAGGTCACTTTGTAGGAGAGAAACACGGACTTTGCAGACACAAAGCAAGGCGACTTTTTAAAGGGACCTATAAGATGTTGTTTTATACTCTATTTTATTTTAGCTCATTGTGATTGTACTATTCAGGAAATTGCAAAGATTTGAAGTAATTGCTCAGTTAACTTTTCATTGAGTAGAAGTGGATTTCAGAAGAGATGCAATGAGATGACGTGTCACCCCAGCCGCCATGTCAATCTGACGCACGCAACGAGATGACGTGTCACCTCAGCCGCCATGTCAGCCTATCCCAGAACTGTTCGTCCTGCATTCGCTAGAAGGCGCCCTACAGGGCAGTGCCCTTGAACATGAGGTCAGGCGGAAGTACAAGGCCTTGGGTTGGACAGGACGCGGTGAACTATGGGAACTGCTTGAAGTGTAAGAGGACAGTAGAACCAGAAGAGGGAAGTCAAGAGTAAGAGGATCAGTGGGACATTTAGAAATGTTCTACCAAATTCGTCATTTGGAGCATTAATACTGAATATGGGTGCAGTATTTTCACAGCAAAATAGAAGTGTCCCAGAGCAGGACGGGACTGGGTGATGGAGACGTGTCCAAACCCTAGCACTCTCCGCGCAGGTGTACTGGTGCATGCAGATGCCCTGAGAAATGCAGGCGGAGCAGCAAACTGCAATGAAAGCAGTATCGTAAGACAAGATGGAGGCGCCCAGACCATAGCAAGGAAACACTGGCGGACCTCTGAGTGACTTGCCACCTATGCACGGTTTGAAAAGCAACACCACACAAAACAAGAGCAAAGAAACACCTGGCAGACCTCTGGGTGACTTGGCACCTATGCACGGTTTAAAAAACAACACCACACAGCAAGAGCAAAGAAACACCTGGCAGACATCTGGTTGACTTGGCACCTATGCACGGTTTGAAAAACAACACTACATAGCAAGAGCAAAGAAACACCTGGAAGACCTCTGGGTGACTTGGCACATATGCAGAGTTTGGAAAAAACAATACCACACAGAGCAAGAGGAAAGAAACATCGGACGGACCTCTGGCTGACTTGGCACCTATGCACGGTTCGGCAAAACAATACCTCACAGAAGAAGAGCAAAGAAACACCTGGGAGATCTCTGGGTGACTTGGCACCTATGCACGGTTCAGCAAACAATACCATATAGAGCAAGAGCAAAGAAAAACCTGGCAGACCCCTGGCTGACTTGGCACCTATGCACGGTTCGGCAAACAATACCATATAGAGCAAGAGCAAAGAAAATCCTGGCAGACCTCTGGGTGACTTGGCACCTATGCACGGTTTGAAAAACAATACCACACAGAGCAAGAGCAAAGAAACACCTGGCAGAACTCTGGCTAACTTGGCACATATGCATGGTTTGGGAAAACAATACCACACAGAGCAAGAGCAAAGAAACACCTGGCGGACCTCTGGCTGACTTGGCACCTATGCACGGTTTGAAAAACAACACCACACAGAGCAAGAGCAAAGAAAGACCTGGCAGACCTCTGGGTGACTTGGCACCTATACATGGTTTTGCAAAACAATACCACACAGAGCAAGAGCAAACAAACACCTGGGAGAACTCTGGCTGACTTGGCGCCTATGCACGGTTTGAAAAACATCACCACACAGAGCAAGAGCAAAGAAACACCTGGCGGACCTCTGGGTGACTTGGCACCTATGTTCAGTTTGTCAAAACAATCCCACACAGAGCAAGAGCTAAGAAACACCTGGCGGACCTCTGGCTTACTTGGCACCTATGTCGGCAGACCTCTGGCTGACTTGGCACCTATGTACGCAGGCCTCTGGCTGTCTTGGCACCTAAGAACGCAGAACTCTGGCTGACTTGGCACCTATGTACGCAAGCCTCAGGCTGACGTGGCACCTATGCATGGTTTGGTAAAACAATAACACACAGAGCAAGAGCAAAGAAACACCTGGAAGACCTCTGGGTGACTTGGCACCTATGTACGGTTTGGCAAAACAATACCACACAGAGCAAGAGCAAAGAAACAACTGATGGATCTCTGATTGACTTGGCACCTATGCATGGTTTGGCAAAACAATACCACACAGAGCAAGAGCAAAGAAACACCTGGAAGACCTCTGGCTGACTTGGCACCTATGCACGGTTTGGCAAAACAATACCACACAGAGCAAGAGCAAAGAAACAACTGATGGATCTCTGATTGACTTGGCACCTATGCATGGTTTGGCAAAACAGTACCACACAGAGCAAGAGCAAAGAAAGACCTGGCAGACCTCTGGGTGACTTGGCACCTATACATGGTTTTGCAAAACAATACCACACAGAGCAAGAGCAAAGAAACACCTGGGAGAATTCTGGCTGACTTGGCGCCTATGCACGGTTTGAAAAACATCACCACACAGAGCAAGAGCAAAGAAACACCTGGCGGACCTCTGGGTGACTTGGCACCTATGTTCAGTTTGTCAAAACAATCCCACACAGAGCAAGAGCTAAGAAACACCTGGCAGACCTCTGGCTTACTTGGCACCTATGTCGGCAGACCTCTGGCTGACTTGGCACCTATGTACGCAGGCCTCTGGCTGTCTTGGCACCTAAGAACGCAGAACTCTGGCTGACTTGGCACCTATGTACGCAAGCCTCAGGCTGACGTGGCACCTATGCATGGTTTGGTAAAACAATAACACACAGAGCAAGAGCAAAGAAACACCTGGAAGACCTCTGGGTGACTTGGCACCTATGTACGGTTTGGCAAAACAATACCACACAGAGCAAGAGCAAAGAAACAACTGATGGATCTCTGATTGACTTGGCACCTATGCATGGTTTGGCAAAACAATACCACACAGAGCAAGAGCAAAGAAACACCTGGAAGACCTCTGGCTGACTTGGCACCTATGCACGGTTTGGCAAAACAATACCACACAGAGCAAGAGCAAAGAAACAACTGATGGATCTCTGATTGACTTGGCACCTATGCATGGTTTGGCAAAACAGTACCACACAGAGCAAGAGCAAAGAAAGACCTGGCAGACCTCTGGGTGACTTGGCACCTATACATGGTTTTGCAAAACAATACCACACAGAGCAAGAGCAAAGAAACACCTGGGAGAATTCTGGCTGACTTGGCGCCTATGCACGGTTTGAAAAACATCACCACACAGAGCAAGAGCAAAGAAACACCTGGCGGACCTCTGGGTGACTTGGCACCTATGTTCAGTTTGTCAAAACAATCCCACACTGAGCAAGAGCTAAGAAACACCTGGCGGACCTCTGGCTGACTTGGCAACTATGCACCGTTCAGCAAAACAATACCACAGAGAGTAAGAGCAAAGAAACACCTGGCAGACCTCTGGCTGACTTGGCACCTATGCACTGTTTGGGAAAACAAAACCACACAGAGCAAACCTTACAGATTCTTCAACACCTCCTCCTGCTTTCGTTCACTCTTGAACCTCTTCTATTTTCTACCCAAGATGCGAAACTATCCTGCTATGTCATGGGCAATTGAATGTAATTGGAACCCAGTACATTGTAACAAGAAAACATGTGTTGGCATGTGGAGGGAAACAGGAATTGTTGTGGTAGTTGGTGAGCTGAGCAGGGAGTAAACCTGGACATTCATTGCTGGCCTTCAGGAGAAGATGAAAACGGCCAAACTAGACTCCCCATCTGAGACCCTGATCTGTTCCTCAGACCTCCTCCTCCAGCATACAAAAAACTGGCTTTGCCCATGTACACAGGCTAGATTGGCACACAAGCTGGTTCCACTCCATGCAGCCTCCTTCCAAGTCATGAGAACAAAATAACATTTTCTACCAGCATGTTGTACAGACATAAGACCTGCTCCTGCCATAAACAGCTTCCTCCCCCATCATAGCAATAAAAGAGCCTTCACCCATGCATGCTGGATATACCGCCATAAGATATAGTTCTGCTCCTCACAGAATCCTCCCTCCACCAAAACAAAAGGTCCTTTACCTCTCTCACACCAGGGCCACCATGAGACACGTGCATCCATTGTGTGGCCGCTCTATTAGTCCGGGCCTCCAGGTGTATCTAGGACCAGAGGGTCTCTGTCGCACCCCGGCCACCCATGAGACCAGAGCAACAGTCGTGTGGCAGCTCTCTCAGCTCCGGCCTCCGGACGCATCTAGGACCAGGGGGGTCTCTCTCAAACCCTGGCCACCCATGAGACACAGGCCTCCGGATGCATCGAGGACCAGGGGGTCTCTCTCAAACCCCGGCCACCCATGAGACACAGGCCTCCGGATGCATCGAGGACCAGGGGGTCTCTCTCAAACCCCGGTCACCCATGAGACACAGGCCTCCGGATGCATCGAGGACCAGGGGGTCTCTCTCAAACCCTGGCCACCCATGAGACACAGGCCTCCGGATGCATCGAGGACCAGGGGGTCTCTCTCAAACCCCGGTCACCCATGAGACACAGGCCTCCGGATGCATCGAGGACCAGGGGGTCTCTCTCAAACCCCGGCCATCCATGAGACACAGGCCTCCGGATGCATCGAGGACCAGGGGGTCTCTCTCAAACCCCGGCCACCAATGAGACACTGGCCTCCGGATGCATCTAGGACCAGGGGTCTCTCTCAAACCCCGGCCACCCATGAGACACAGGCCTCCGGATGCATCGAGGACCAGGGGGTCTCTCTCAAACCCCGGCCACCCATGAGACACAGGCCTCCGGATGCATCGAGGACCAGGGGGTCTCTCTCAAACCCCGGCCACCCATGAGACACAGGCCTCCGGATGCATCGAGGACCAGGGGGTCTCTCTCAAACCCCGGCCATCCATGAGACACAGGCCTCCGGATGCATCGAGGACCAGGGGGTTTCTCTCAAACCCCGGTCACCCATGAGACACAGGCCTCCGGATGCATCGAGGACCAGGGGGTCTCTCTCAAACCCCGGCCATCCATGAGACACAGGCCTCCGGATGCATCGAGGACCAGGGGGTCTCTCTCAAACCCCGGCCATCCATGAGACACAGGCCTCCGGATGCATCGAGGACCAGGGGGTCTCTCTCAAACCCCGGCCATCCATGAGACACAGGCCTCCGGATGCATCGAGGACCAGGGGGTCTCTCTCAAACCCCGGCCATCCATGAGACACAGGCCTCCGGATGCATCGAGGACCAGGGGGTCTCTCTCAAACCCCGGCCACCAATGAGACACTGGCCTCCGGATGCATCTAGGACCAGGGGTCTCTCTCAAACCCCGGCCACCCATGAGACACAGGCCTCCGGATGCATCGAGGACCAGGGGGTCTCTCTCAAACCCCGGCCACCCATGAGACACAGGCCTCCGGATGCATCGAGGACCAGGGGGTCTCTCTCAAACCCCGGCCACCCATGAGACACAGGCCTCCGGATGCATCGAGGACCAGGGGGTCTCTCTCAAACCCCGGTCACCCATGAGACACAGGCCTCCGGATGCATCGAGGACAGGGGGTCTCTCTCAAACCCCGGTCACCCATGAGACACAGGCCTCCGGATGCATCGAGGACCAGGGGGTCTCTCTCAAACCCCGGTCACCCATGAGACACAGGCCTCCGGATGCATCGAGGGCCAGGGGGTCTCTCTCAAACCCCGGTCACCCATGAGACACAGGCCTCCGGATGCATCGAGGACCAGGGGGTCTCTCTCAAACCCCGGTCACCCATGAGACACAGGCCTCCGGATGCATCGAGGACCAGGGGGTTTCTCTCAAACCCCGGTCACCCATGAGACACAGGCCTCCGGATGCATCGAGGACCAGGGGGTCTCTCTCAAACCCCGGCCATCCATGAGACACAGGCCTCCGGATGCATCGAGGACCAGGGGGTCTCTCTCAAACCCCGGCCATCCATGAGACACAGGCCTCCGGATGCATCGAGGACCAGGGGGTCTCTCTCAAACCCCGGCCATCCATGAGACACAGGCCTCCGGATGCATCGAGGACCAGGGGGTCTCTCTCAAACCCCGGCCATCCATGAGACACAGGCCTCCGGATGCATCGAGGACCAGGGGGTCTCTCTCAAACCCCGGCCACCAATGAGACACTGGCCTCCGGATGCATCTAGGACCAGGGGTCTCTCTCAAACCCCGGCCACCCATGAGACACAGGCCTCCGGATGCATCGAGGACCAGGGGGTCTCTCTCAAACCCCGGCCACCCATGAGACACAGGCCTCCGGATGCATCGAGGACCAGGGGGTCTCTCTCAAACCCCGGCCACCCATGAGACACAGGCCTCCGGATGCATCGAGGACCAGGGGGTCTCTCTCAAACCCCGGTCACCCATGAGACACAGGCCTCCGGATGCATCGAGGACCAGGGGGTCTCTCTCAAACCCCGGCCACCCATGAGACACTGGCCTCCGGATGCATCGAGGACCAGGGGGTCTCTCTCAAACCCCGGCCACCAATGAGACACTGGCCTCCGGATGCATCTAGGACCAGGGGTCTCTCTCAAACCCCGGCCACCCATGAGACACTGGCCTCCGGACGCATCTAGGACCACGGGGTCTCTCTCACACCCGGCCACCCATGAGACACTGGCCTCCAGATGCATCTAGGACTAGGGGTCTCTCTCACACCCCGGCCACCCATGAGACACTGGCCTCCGGACGCATCTAGGACCAGGGGGTCTCTCTCAAACCCTGGCCACCCATGAGACACAGGCCTCCGGATGCATCGAGGACCAGGGGGTCTCTCTCAAACCCCGGCCATCCATGAGACACAGGCCTCCGGATGCATCGAGGACCAGGGGGTCTCTCTCAAACCCCGGTCACCCATGAGACACAGGCCTCCGGATGCATCGAGGACCACAGGGTGTCTCTCAAACCCCGGCCACCCATGAGACACAGGCCTCCGGATGCATCGAGGACCAGGGGGTCTCTCTCAAACCCTGGCCATCCATGAGACACAGGCCTCCGGATGCATCGAGGACCAGGGGGTCTCTCTCAAACCCCGGTCACCCATGAGACACAGGCCTCCGGATGCATCGAGGACAGGGGGTCTCTCTCAAACCCCGGCCATCCATGAGATACAGGCCTCCAGATGCATCGAGGACAGAGGTCTCTCTCAAACCCCGGCCATCCATGAGACACAGGCCTCCGGATGCATCGAGGACCAGGGGGTCTCTCTCAAACTCCGGCCATCCATGAGACACAGGTTTCCGGATGCATCGAGGACCAGGGGGTCTCTCTCAAACTCCGGCCATCCATGAGACACAGGCCTCCAAATGCATCGAGGACCAGGGGGTCTCTCTCACACCCCGGCCACCCATGAGACACAGGCCTCCGGATGCATCGAGGACCAGGGGGTCTCTCTCAAACCCCGGCCACCCATGAGACGCAGGCCTCCGGATGCATCGAGGACCACGGGGTGTCTCTCAAACCCCGGCCACCCATGAGACACAGGCCTCCGGATGCATCGAGGACCAGGGGGTCTCTCTCAAACCCCGGCCATCCATGAGACACAGGCCTCCGGATGCATCGAGGACCAGGGGGTCTCTCTCAAACCCCGGCCACCCATGAGACACAGGCCTCCGGATGCATCGATGACCAGGGGGTCTCTCTCAAACTCCGGCCATCCATGAGACACAGGCTTCCGGATGCATCGAGGACCAGGGGGTCTCTCTCAAACTCCGGCCATCCATGAGACACAGGCCTCCAAATGCATCGAGGACCAGGGGGTCTCTCTCAAACCCCGGCCACCCATGAGACACAGGCCTCCGGATGCATCGAGGACCAGGGGGTCTCTCTCACACCCCGGCCACCCATGAGACACAGGCCTCCGGATGCATCGAGGACCAGGGGGTCTCTCTCAAACCCCGGCCACCCATGAGACACAGGCCTCCGGATGCATCGAGGACCACGGGGTGTCTCTCAAACCCCGGCCACCCATGAGACACAGGCCTCCGGATGCATCGAGGACCAGGGGGTCTCTCTCAAACCCCGGCCATCCATGAGACACAGGCCTCCGGATGCATCGAGGACCAGGGGGTCTCTCTCAAACCCCGGCCACCCATGAGACACAGGCCTCCGGATGCATCGATGACCAGGGGGTCTCTCTCAAACTCCGGCCATCCATGAGACACAGGCTTCCGGATGCATCGAGGACCAGGGGGTCTCTCTCAAACTCCGGCCATCCATGAGACACAGGCCTCCAAATGCATCGAGGACCAGGGGGTCTCTCTCAAACCCCGGCCACCCATGAGACACAGGCCTCCGGATGCATCGAGGACCAGGGGGTCTCTCTCAAACCCCGACCATCCATGAGACACAGGCCTCCGGATGCATCGAGGACCAGGGGGTCTCTCTCAAACTCCGGCCATCCATGAGACACAGGCCTCCGGATGCATCGAGGACCAGGGGGTCTCTCTCAAACCCCGGCCATCCATGAGACACAGGCCTCCGGATGCATCGAGGACCAGGTGGTCTCTCTCAAACCCCGGCCATCCATGAGACACAGCCCTCCGGATGCATCGAGGAACAGGGGGTCTCTCTCAAACCCCGGCCATCCATGAGACACAGGCCTCCGGATGCATCGAGGACCAGGGGGTCTCTCTCAAACCCCGGCCATCCATGAGACACAGGCCTCCGGATGCATCGAGGACCAGGGGGTCTCTCTCAAACCCCGGTCACCCATGAGACACAGGCCTCCGGATGCATCGAGGACCAGGGGGTCTCTCTCAAACCCCGGTCACCCATGAGACACAGGCCTCCGGATGCATCGAGGACCAGGGGGTCTCTCTCAAACCCCGGCCATCCATGAGACACATTCCACCGGATGCATCGAGGACCTGGGGGTCTCTCTCAAACCCTGGCCACCCATGAGACACAGGCCTCCGGATGCATCGAGGACCAGGGGGTCTCTCTCACACCCCGGCCACCCATGAGACACAGGCCTCCGGATGCATCGAGGACCAGGGGGTCTCTCTCACACCCCGGCCACCCATGAGACACAGGCATCCGGATGCATCGAGGACCAGGGGGTCTCTCTCAAACCCAGGTCACCCATGAGACACAGGCCTCCGGATGCATCTAGGACCAGGGGTCTCTCTCACACCCCGGCCACCCATGAGACACAGGCCTCCGGATGCATCGAGGACCAGGGGGTCTCTCTCACACCCCGGCCACCCATGAGACACAGGCCTTCGGATGCATCGAGGACCAGGGGTCTCTCTCAAACCCCGGCCACCCATGAGACACAGGCCTCCGGATGCATCGAGGACCAGGGGGTCTCTCTCAAACCCTGGCCACCCATGAGACACAGGCCTCCGGATGCATCGAGGACCAGGGGGTCTCTCTCACACCCCGGCCACCCATGAGACACAGGCCTCCGGATGCATCGAGGACCAGGGGGTCTCTCTCAAACCCTGGCCACCCATGAGACACAGGCCTCCGGATGCATCAAGGACCAGGGGGTCTCTCTCAAACCCCGGCCACCCATGAGACACAGGCCTCCGGATGCATCGAGGACCAGGGGGTCTCTCTCAAACCCCAGCCACCCATGAGACACAGGCCTCCGGATGCATCGAGGACCAGGGGGTCTCTCTCAAACCCCAGCCACCCATGAGACACAGGCCTCCGGATGCATCGATGACCAGGGGGTCTCTCTCAAACCCCGGCCACCCATGAGACACAAGCCTCCGGATGCATCGAGGACCAGGGGGTCTCTCTCAAACCCCGGCCACCCATGAGACACAGGCCTGCGGATGCATCGAGGACCAGGGGGTCTCTCTCACACCCCGGCCACCCATGAGACACAGGCCTCTGGATGCATCGAGGACCAGGGGTCTCTCTCAAACCCCGGCCATCCATGAGACACAGGCCTCCGGATGCATCGAGGACAGGGGGTCTCTCTCAAACCCCGGCCACCCATGAGACACAGGCCTCCGGATGCATCTATCCACCCATGAGACACATGCAGCAGGTGTGTGGCTTCTCTCTAAGCTCAGGCCTCCGGATGCATCGAGGACAGGGGGTCTCTCTCAAACCCCGGCCACCTATGAGACACAGGCCTCCGGATGCATCGAGGACCAGTGGGTCTCTCTCAAACCCCAGCCACCCATGAGACACAGGCCTCCAGATGCATCGAGGACCAGGGGGTCTCTCTCAAACCCCGGCCATCCATGAGACGAAGGCCCCCGGATGCATCGAGGACCAAGGGGTCTCTCTCAAACTCCGGCCATCCATGAGACACAGGCCTCCGGATGCATTGAGGACCAGGGGGTCTCTCTCAAACCCCGGCCACCCATGAGACACAGGCCTCCGTATGCATCGAGGACCAGGGGGTCTCTCTCAAACCCCAGCCACCCATGAGACACAGGCCTTCCGATGCATCGAGGACCAGGGGGTCTCTCTCAAACCCCAGCCACCCATGAGACACAGGCCTCCGGATGCATCGATGACCAGGGGGTCTCTCTCAAACCCCGGCCACCCATGAGACACAGGCCTCCGGATGCATCGAGGACCAGGGGGTCTCTCTCAAACCCCGGCCACCCATGAGACACAGGCCTCCGGATGCATCGAGGACCAGGGGGTCTCTCTCAAACCCCGGCCATCCATGAGACACAGGCCTCCGGATGCATCTAGGACCAGGGGGTCTCTCTCAAACCCCGGCCACCCATGAGACACAGGCCTCCGGATGCATCGAGGACCAGGGGGTCTCTCTCAAACCCCGGCCACCCATGAGACACAGGCCTCCGGATGCATCGAGGACCAGGTGGTCTCTCTCACACCCCGGCCACCCATGAGACACAGGCCTCTGGATGCATCGAGGACCAGGGGTCTCTCTCAAACCCCGGCCATCCATGAGACACAGGCCTCCGGATGCATCGAGGACAGGGGGTCTCTCTCAAACCCGGGCCACCCATGAGACACAGGCCTCCGGATGCATCTATCCACCCATGAGACACATGCAGCAGGTGTGTGGCTTCTCTCTAAGCTCAGGCCTCCGGATGCATCGAGGACAGGGGGTCTCTCTCAAACCCCGGCCACCCATGAGACACAGGCCTCCGGATGCATCGAGGACCAGGGGGTCTCTCTCAAACCTCGGCCATCCATGAGACACAGGCCTCCGGACGCATCTAGGACCAGGGGTCTCTCTCAAACCCCGGCCACCCGTGAGACACAGGCCTCCGGACGCATCTAGGACCAGGGGTCTCTCTCAAACCCCGGCCACCCATGAGACACTGGCCTCCGGATGCATCGAGGACCAGGGGGTCTCTCTCAAACCCCGGCCACCCATGAGACACAGGCCTCCGGATGCATCTATCCACCCATGAGACACATGCAGCAGGTGTGTGGCTTCTCTCTAAGCTCAGGCCTCCGGATGCATCGAGGACAGGGGGTCTCTCTCAAACCCCGGCCATCCATGAGACACAGGCCTCCGGATGCATCGAGGACAGGGGGTCTCTCTCAAACCCCGGCCACCCATGAGACACAGGCCTCCGGATGCATCTATCCACCCATGAGACACATGCAGCAGGTGTGTGGCTTCTCTCTAAGCTCAGGCCTCCGGATGCATCGAGGACAGGGGGTCTCTCTCAAACCCCGGCCATCCATGAGACACAGGCCTCCGGATGCATCGAGGACAGGGGGTCTCTCTCAAACCCCGGTCACCCATGAGACACAGGCCTCCGGATGCATCGAGGACCAGGGGGTCTCTCTCAAAACCCAGCCACCCATGAGACACAGGCCTCCGGATGCATCGAGGACCAGGGGGTCTCTCTCAAACTCCGGCCACCCATGAGACACAGGCCTCCGGATGCATCGAGGACCAGGGGGTCTCTCTCAAACCCCGGCCATCCATGAGACACAGGCCTCCGGATGCATCGAGGACCAGGGGGTCTCTCTCAAACCCCGGCCACCCATGAGACACAGGCCTCCGGATGCTTCTTCGAGGACCAGGGGGTCCCTCTCAAACCCCGGCCATCCATGAGACACAGGCCTCCGGATGCATCGAGGACCAGGGGGTCTCTCTCAAACCCCGGCCACCCATGAGACACAGGCCTCCGGATGTATCGAGGACAGGGGGTCTCTCTCAAACCCCGGCCACCCATGAGACACAGGCCTCTGGATGCATCGAGGACCAGGGGGTCTCTCTCAAACCCCGGCCATCCATGAGACACAGGCCTCCGGATGCATCGAGGACCAGGGGGTCTCTCTCAAACCCCAGCCACCCATGAGACACAGGCCTCCGGATGCATCGAGGACAGGGGGTCTCTCTCAAACCCCGGCCATCCATGAGACACAGGCCTCCGGATGCATCGAGGACCAGGGGGTCTCTCTCAAACCCCAGCCACCCATGAGACACAGGCCTCCGGGTGCATCGAGGACCAGGGGGTCCCTCTCACAGCCCGGCCACCCATGAGGCAGGTGCAGCAGTTGTGAGGCTGCCCTCTCAGATCAAGCCTTGGTATGCATCTAGGACCAGGGGGTCTCTCTGACATCCCAGCCACCTGTGAGACGCAGGCCTCCGGATGCTTCTTCGAGGACCAGGAGGTCCCTCTCAAACCCCGGCCATCCATGAGACACAGGCCTCCGGATGCATCGAGGACCAGGGGGTCTCTCTCAAACCCCGGCCACCCATGAGACACAGGCCTCCGGATGCATCGAGGACAGGGGGTCTCTCTCAAACCCCGGCCACCCATGAGACACAGGCCTCTGGATGCATCGAGGACCAGGGGGTCTCTCTCAAACCCCGGCCATCCATGAGACACAGGCCTCCGGATGCATCGAGGACCAGGGGGTCTCTCTCAAACCCCAGCCACCCATGAGACACAGGCCTCCGGATGCATCGAGGACCAGGGGGTCTCTCTCAAACCCCAGCCACCCATGAGACACAGGCCTCCGGATGCATCGAGGACCAGGGGGTCTCTCTCAAACCCCAGCCACCCATGAGACACAGGCCTCCGGATGCATCGAGGACCAGGGGGTCCCTCTCACAGCCCGGCCACCCATGAGGCAGGTGCAGCAGTTGTGAGGCTGCCCTCTCAGATCAAGCCTTGGTATGCATCTAGGACCAGGGGGTCTCTCTGACATCCCAGCCACCTGTGAGACACAGTCAGCAGTCATGTGGCTGCTCTCTCGGCTCAGGCCTCCAGATGCATCTAGGACCAGGGGGTCTCTCTCTCACCCCGGCCACCTATGACACACGTGCAGCAGTCGTGTGCTGCTCTCTCAGCTCACGCTTAAAGATGCATCTAGGACCAGGGGGTCTCTCTCACACCCCGGCCACCCATGACAAACGTGCAGAAGTCGTGTGGCTGCTCCCCCGGCTCAGGCCTCTGGATGCATCTAGGACCAGGGGGTCTCTCTCTCTCACCCCAGCCACCCAGGAGACACGTGCAGCAGTCGTGAGGCTGCTCTCTCAGCTCAGACCTCTGGATGCATCTAGGACCAAGGTCTCTCGCTCACATCCCGGCCACCCATGATACACATGCAGCAGTCGAGCGGCTGCTTTCTCGGCTCAGACCTGCGGATGCATCTAGGACCAGGGGGTCTCTCTCTCACCCCGGCCACCTATGACACATGTGCAGCAGTCGTGTGCTGCTCTCTCAGCTCACGCTTAAAGATGCATCTAGGACCAGGGGGTCTCTCTCACACCCCGGCCACCCATGACAAACGTGCAGAAGTCGTGTGGCTGCTCCCCCGGCTCAGGCCTCTGGATGCATCTAGGACCAGGGGGTCTCTCTCTCTCACCCCAGCCACCCAGGAGACACGTGCAGCAGTCGTGAGGCTGCTCTCTCAGCTCAGACCTCTGGATGCATCTAGGACCAAGGTCTCTCGCTCACATCCCGGCCACCCATGAGACACATGCAGCAGTCGAGCGGCTGCTCTCTCGGCTCAGACCTGCGGATGCATCTAGGACCAGGGGGTCTCTCTCTCACCCCAGCCACCTATGACACACATGCAGCAGTCGTGTGCTGCTCTCTCAGCTCACGCTTAAAGATGCATCTAGGACCAGGGGGTCTCTCTCACACCCCGGCCACCCATGACAAACGTGCAGAAGTCGTGTGGCTGCTCCCCCGGCTCAGGCCTCTGGATGCATCTAGGACCAGGGGGTCTCTCTCTCTCACCCCAGCCACCCAGGAGACACGTGCAGCAGTCGTGAGGCTGCTCTCTCAGCTCAGACCTCTAGATGCATCCAGGACCAGGGGGGGTCTCTCTCTCACCCCGGCCACCCATGAGACACATGCAGCAGTCGAGCCGCTGCTCTCTGGGCTCAGACCTGCAGATGCATCTAGGACCAGGGGGTCTCTCTCTCACCCCGGCCACCCATGAGACACGTGCAGCAGTCATGTGGCTGCTCTCTCAGCTCAGGCCTCCGGATGCATCTAGGACCAAGGTCTCTCTCTCACACCCCGGCCACCCATGAGACACGTGCAGCAGTCGCGCGGCTGCTCTCTCGGCTCAGGCCTCCGGAGGCATCTAGGACCAGGGTGTCTCTCTCACACCCCGGCCACCCATGATAAACATGCAGAAATCTTGCAGCTGCCCTCTCAGCTCAGCCCTCTTGATGCATCTAGGACCAGGGTGTCTCTCTCACACAATGGCCACCCATGAGACATGTGCAGCAGTCGTGCGGCTGCCCTCCCAGCTCAACCCCCTGGATGCATCCAGGACCAGGGGGGTCACTCTCACACCCTGGCTACCCATGAGACACGTGCAGCAGTTGTGTGGCTGCTCTCTCAGCACAGGCCTCTGGATGCATATAGGACCAGGGGGGGTCTCTCTCACACCCTGGCCACCCATGAGACACGTGCAGCAGTCTCTTGCAATCCCGGATGCAGGCAGCAGACTCCTGCCTTATGCCCTGAGCGATGAAGGCAGTAGTATCTTGCCTCATGCCCTGAGAGATGCAGGCAGCAGACTCTTGCAATCCCAGATGCAGGCAGCAGCCTTTTGCAATCCCAGATGCAGATAGCAGTCTCCTGCAATCCCAGATGCAGGCAGCAGTCTCTCTCTGCATGCCCTGAGAGATGCAGGCAGCAGCCTCTTGCAATCCCAGATGCAGGCAGCAACCTTTTGAAATCCCAGATGCAGGCAGCAGCCTCTTGCAATCCCAGATGCAGGCAGCAGCCTCTTGCAATCCCAGATGCAGGCAGCAGCCTCTTGCAATCCCAGATGCAGGCAGCAGCCTCTTGCAATCCCAGATGCAGGCAGCAGCCTCTTGCAATCCCATATGATGCAGGCAGCAGCCTTTTGAAATCCCAAATGCAGGCAGCAGCCTCTTGCAATCCCAGATGCAGGTAGCAGCTTCTTGCAATCCCAGATGCAGGCAGTAGCCTCTTCCAATTCCAGATGCAGGCAGTAGCCTCTTGCAATCCCAGATGTAGGCAGCAGTCTGTAGCCTCTTGCTTCCATACCAGAGACGTTTAACGGCATGGTCAAAGCCGGGGCTGCAAGGGACAATGCCAGGTTTGCAGCGGAGGGACCCCTTTAATCAAATCGATTACTTGGATGAGAATCCCTCCCCATGAGCCCCGATTCTCCCATATTTCTGCCTTATACATTGTATTTTTCAAAAGTGTCAGTGAGTACGCAGACACTTCTATACCACACACCTTAGCACGTGTGTAGGTATCAGATTAGATTTCACGTGGCACTATTCACCTTTGCCACTCATTTTCACCCACTTTTCAGTCTTGAGCAAAGCCCTTGCAGCAATTTTTACGGGCTGAAACATGTAGACCGCCACACATACAGCAACTTACGGTAGATAAATCCAGACTAGTTGCACAACACATTTTATCTTTTTAACTATATCCTGAGCCGCCACTATTAAAGTTATTGGCAAGGATCCTCAGAGATATTTTTAACTGTAAATACTTCACCTCACATTTATGCACAACACCAGCTCCGCTGTAATCAGACGTCGTAGCACAACCGGGAGGCACTCGGCCGCCCGGTTGCGACCCCAATGATGAAGCATGACACCAACTAGGTTGGTGTGTGAGGGTTTTTTAAGAACTAATGGGTCCATGTTCTTACTACTCACAGTGATCTAATCGCATACACATAGTGGGTCCGTCCACATGGTCAAAGTGGCCCCAGGCCCCCGCCTTTCAGATGACCCCCTCCTTGACACAGCCACCTTTGTTCTGCCGAGTGTTGCCCTGATGACCTTGGACACTTTTTATACATATTGTTTTAAACACCGTTTTCCTTTAGTTCAATTTTATTGTGGGTGATGTGTGAGAGTCTATTATAGGCATTTTCAGAGAAATGTTTGTTTTTCAGCACCAGCAACATCCATAAAAAAAGTTTGTTTTAGATCAAAACAGGACCTCTCAAACTTGAAATGTGTGGGGGTTTCAAAGATTATTTGCAATAATAGTAGTGAGCTGCTGCCATATATTCTAATATTGAAAACTGGTCACTATCCTAGAGTATCAAATCTAAACACGTTTAGGATATGGCCAGTGTGCCTGTGCACTTGCAGTGAGCTGGCCAAAGAGGGCAGGAAAGAGCTGACATTAGATCATGGATCCAGAGCAGTTCCGAACAGGGGCTCCCAAATTACATTTGACCCGGGGCCCCCGAAATCCTTAAGCTGTCCCTGTTCCATACACATATACAGCAGCTGCATAGGCTCAAGCAGTTGCTCTAGTACACATACACACATGTGTGAGAGAGAAAGAGTATATGTGTGTGTGTGTAGGTGTAATGTGTGTGAGTGTGTGTGCGTGTGTGTGTAGGTACATGCGTGTGCGCTTGGGCGTGTAGGTACGTGTGTGCATGGGTGTATGCGTAAGTGTAGGTACATGTGTGTGCATGTGTGTGTGTGTGTGTGTGTGTGTGTAGGTAATGCGTGTGCATGTGGTTGTGTGCGCGTGTCTCCCTGGACCACCTTTCTTGCACACACAGCAGGCTCTCCCATTGCCGCAACAGAAGCACACAACAGACACATTTGATGCCACGTATGCAGACGCCAGTTCTCTTCCCAGCACATGGCCATTCAGCTCGAGCGCCCCCGCCATGTACACAATACATCCTATCCAACTGCTCTCGCAAAGCAGTGAGTGCCCTTAAAGGCACAGGCCTTTCCTCGCTCCCTTCACCACAGTCTAAGAATCCTCCCCTGACTCTCCATTCCCTTAAAGGAACACGCACTCACTCCGGTCACCTAACGTGCCAACAACAGCCTCGCCTCTCCCCAGGCCCCCCGAACACATACACAGCAGTCTGACATCCGCAGACACACAGCCGTCCCTTCTCATGCCAACAACAGGCCCTCCATACACATACACAGCAGTCTGACATCCGCAGACACACACAGCGTTCCATTTTCGCACCAACAACAGGCCCTCCGAACACATACACAGCAGTCTGACATCCGCAGACACACACAGCGTTCCATTTTCGCACCAACAACAGGCCCTCCATACACATACACAGCAGTCTGACATCCGCAGACACACACAGCGTTCCATTTTCGCACCAACAACAGGCCCCCCGAACACATACACAGCAGTCTGACATCCGCAGACACACAGCCGTCCCTTCTCGCGCCAACAGGCCCTCCATACACATACACAGCAGTCTGACATCCGCAGACACACATAGCCGTCTCTTCTCATGCCAACAGGCCCTCCATACACATACACAGCAGCCTGACATCCGCAGACACACAGCTGTCCCTTCTCGTGTCAACAACAGGCCCTCCATACAAATACACAGCAGTCTGACATCCGCAGACACACAGCCGTCCCTTCTCATGCCAACAACAGGCCCTCCGTACTCATACACAGCAGTCTGAGATCCGCAGACACACAGCCGTCCCTTCTCATGCCAACAACAGGCCCTCCGTACACACACACAGCAGTCTGAGATCCGCAGACACACAGCCGTCCCTTCTCATGCCAACAACAGGCCCTCCGAACACATACACAGCAATCTGACATCCGCAGACACACAGCCGTCCCTTCTCATGCCAACAATAGGCCCTCCAAACACATACACTGCAGTCTGAGATCCGCAGACACACAGCCGTCCCTTCTCATGCCAACAACAGGCCCTCCATACACACACACACAGCAGTCTGACATCCGCAGACACACAGCCGTCCTTTCTCGCGCCAACAACAGGCCCTCCGTACACACACACAGCAGTCTGACATCCGCAGACACACACAGCCGTCCCTTCTCGTGCCAACAACAGGCCCTCCGTACACACACACAGCAGTCTGACATCCGCAGACAGACAGCCGTCCCTTCTCATGCCAACAACAGGCCCTCCAAACACATACACTGCAGTCTGACATCCGCAGACACACAGCCGTCCCTTCTCGTGCCAACAACAGGCCCTCCATACACATACACAGCAGTCTGACATCCGCAGACACACAGCCGTCCCTTCTCATGCCAACAACAGGCCCTCCGAACACATACACAGCAGTCTGACATCCGCAGACACACAGCCGTCCCTTCTCATGCCAACAACAGGCCCTCCATACACATACACAGCAGTCTGACATCAGCAGACACACAGCAGTCCCTTCTCGCACCAACAACAGGCCCTCCATACACATACACAGCAGTCTGACATCAGCAGACACACAGCAGTCCCTTCTCGCGCCAACAACAGGCCCTCCGTACTCATACACAGCAGTCTGACATCCATAGACCCGCAGCCGACTCTTCTTGTGCCAACAACAGGCCCTCCATACACATACACAGCAGTCTGACATCCATAGACCCGCAGCCGACTCTTCTTGTGCCAACAACAGGCCCTCCATACACATACACAGCAGTCTGACATCCGCAGACACACAGCCGTCCCTTCTCATGCCAACAACAGGCCCTCCATACTCATACACAGCAGTCTGACATCCATAGACCCGCAGCCGACTCTTCTTGTGCCAACAACAGGCCCTCCATACACATACACAGCAGTCTGACATCCGCAGACACACAGCCGTCCCTTCTCATGCCAACAACAGGCCCTCCATACTCATACACAGCAGTCTGACATCCATAGACCCGCAGCCGACTCTTCTTGTGCCAACAACAGGCCCTCCGTACACACACACAGCAGTCTAACATCCGCAGACACACACAGCCGTCCTTTCTCGCGCCAACAACAGGCCCTCATACACATACACAGCAGTCTGACATCCGCAGACACACAGCCGTCCCTTCTCATGCCAACAACAGGCCCTCCATACACATACACAGCAGTCTGACATCCGCAGACACACACAGCGTTCCATTTTCGCACCAACAACAGGCCCTCCGAACACATACACAGCAGTCTGACATCCGCAGACACACAGCCGTCCCTTCTCGCGCCAACAGGCCCTCCATACACATACACAGCAGTCTGACATCCGCAGACACACATAGCCGTCTCTTCTCATGCCAACAGGCCCTCCATACACATACACAGCAGCCTGACATCCGCAGACACACAGCTGTCCCTTCTCGTGTCAACAACAGGCCCTCCATACAAATACACAGCAGTCTGACATCCGCAGACACACAGCCGTCCCTTCTCATGCCAACAACAGGCCCTCCGTACTCATACACAGCAGTCTGAGATCCGCAGACACACAGCCGTCCCTTCTCATGCCAACAACAGGCCCTCCGTACACACACACAGCAGTCTGAGATCCGCAGACACACAGCCGTCCCTTCTCATGCCAACAACAGGCCCTCCGAACACATACACAGCAATCTGACATCCGCAGACACACAGCCGTCCCTTCTCATGCCAACAATAGGCCCTCCAAACACATACACTGCAGTCTGAGATCCGCAGACACACAGCCGTCCCTTCTCATGCCAACAACAGGCCCTCCATACACACACACAGCAGTCTGACATCCGCAGACACACAGCCGTCCCTTCTCGCGCCAACAACAGGCCCTCCGTACACACACACAGCAGTCTGACATCCGCAGACACACACAGCCGTCCATTCTCGTGCCAACAACAGGCCCTCCGTACACACACACAGCAGTCTGACATCCGCAGACAGACAGCCGTCCCTTCTCATGCCAACAACAGGCCCTCCAAACACATACACTACAGTCTGACATCCGCAGACACACAGCCGTCCCTTCTCGTGCCAACAACAGGCCCTCCATACACATACACAGCAGTCTGACATCCGCAGACACACAGCCGTCCCTTCTCATGCCAACAACAGGCCCTCCGAACACATACACAGCAGTCTGACATCCGCAGACACACAGCCGTCCCTTCTCATGCCAACAACAGGCCCTCCATACACATACACAGCAGTCTGACATCAGCAGACACACAGCAGTCCCTTCTCGCACCAACAACAGGCCCTCCATACACATACACAGCAGTCTGACATCAGCAGACACACAGCAGTCCCTTCTCGCGCCAACAACAGGCCCTCCGTACTCATACACAGCAGTCTGACATCCATAGACCCGCAGCCGACTCTTCTTGTGCCAACAACAGGCCCTCCATACACATACACAGCAGTCTGACATCCATAGACCCGCAGCCGACTCTTCTTGTGCCAACAACAGGCCCTCCATACACATACACAGCAGTCTGACATCCGCAGACACACAGCCGTCCCTTCTCATGCCAACAACAGGCCCTCCATACTCATACACAGCAGTCTGACATCCATAGACCCGCAGCCGACTCTTCTTGTGCCAACAACAGGCCCTCCATACACATACACAGCAGTCTGACATCCGCAGACATACAGCCGTCTCTTCTCGTGTCAACAACAGGCCCTCCGAACACATACACAGCAGTCTGACATCCGCAGACACACAGCCGTCCCTTCTCATGCCAACAACAGGCCCTCCGTACTCATACACAGCAGTCTGACATCCGCAGACACACCGCCGTCCCTTCTCGTGCCAACAACAGGCCCTCCATACAAATACACTGCAGTCTGACATCCGCAGACACACAGCCGTCCCTTCTCGCGCCAACAACAGGCCCTCCAAACACATACACTGCAGTCTGAGATCCGCAGACACACAGCTGTCCCTTCTCATGCCAACAACAGGCCCTCCATACTCATACACAGCAGTCTGACATCCGCAGACACACACAGCGTTCCATTCTCGCACCAACAACAGGCCCTCCATACACATACACAGCAGTCTGACATCCGCAGACACACACAGCCGTCCATTCTCGCACCAACAGACCCTCTATACACGTACATAGCAGTCTGACATCAGCAGGCACACAGCTGTCCCTTCTCGTGCCAACAACAGGCCCTCCATACACATACACAGCAGTCTGACATCCGCAGACACACACAGCCGTCCATTCTCGCGCCAACAACAGGCCCTCCGTACACATACACAGCAGTCTGACATCCGCAGACACACACATCCGTCCATTCTCGCACCAACAGACCCTCTATACACATACATAGCAGTCTGACATCAGCAGGCACACAGCTGTCCCTTCTCGTGCCAACAACAGGCCCTCCATACACATACACAGCAGTCTGACATCCGCAGACACACACAGCCGTCCATTCTCGCGCCAACAACAGGCCCTCCGTACACACACACAGCAGTCTGACATCCGCAGACACACACAACCGTCCCTTCGCTTGCCAACAACTGGCCCTCCATACACATACACAGCAGTCTGACATCCGCAGAAACACAGCGGTCCCTTCTCGTGCCAACAACAGGCCCTCCATACACATACACAGCAGTCTGACATCCGCAGACACACACAGCCATCCATTCTCGCGCCAACAACAGACCCTCCGTACACACACACAGCAGTCTGACATCCGCAGACACACACAACCGTCCCTTCGCTTGCCACCAACAGGCCCTCCATACACATGCACAGCAGTCTGACATCCGCAGACACACAGCGGTCCCTTCTCGTGCCAACAACAGGCCCTCCATACAAATACACAGCAGTCTGACATCCGCAGACACACATAGCCGTCTCTTCTCATGCCAACAGGCCCTCCATGCACATACACAGCAGTCTGACATCCGTAGACACACAGCTGTCCCTTCTCGTGTCAAAAACAGGCCCTCCGTAAACATACACTGCAGTCTGACATCCGCAGACACACACAGCCTTCCCTTTGCTTGACAACAACAGAACCCTCCATACACATACACAGCAGTCTGACATCCGCAGACACACACAGCCGTCCCTTTGCTTGCCAACAACAGGCCCTCCATACACATACACAGCAGTCTGACATCCGCAGACACACACAGCCGTCCCTTCGTTTGCCAACAACAGGCCCTCCATACAAATACACAGCAGTCTGACATCCGCAGACACACAGCTGTCCCTTGTCGTGTCAACAACAGGCCCTCCATACACATGCACAGCAGCCTGACATCCGCAGACACACAGCGGTCCCTTCTCGTGTCAACAACAGGCCCTCCATACACATGCACAGCAGTCTGACATCCGCAGACACACAGCCGTCCCTTCTCGTGCCAACAACAGGCCCTCCAAACACATACACAGCAGTCTGACATCCGCAGACACACACAACCGTCCCTTCTCATGTCAACAACAGGCCCTCCATACACATACACATCAGTCTGATATCCGCAGAAACACACAGCCGTCCCTTCGCTTGACAACAACAGGCCCTCCATACTCATACACAGCAGTCTGACATCCGTAGACACACAGCTGTCCCTTCTTGTTTCAACAACAGGCCCTCCATACTCATACACAGCAGTCTGACATCCACAGACACACAGCTGTCCTTTCTCGCGCCAACAACAAGCCCTCCATACTCATACACAGCAGTCTGACATCCGCAGACACACACAGCGGTCCATTCTCGCACCAACAGACCCTCCATACACATACACAGCAGTCTGACATCAGCAGGCACACAGCTGTCCCTTCTCGTGCCAACAACAGGCCCTCCATACACATACACAGCAGTCTGACATCCGCAGACACACACAGCCGTCCATTCTCGCGCCAACAACAGACCCTCCATACACATACATAGCAGTCTGACATCAGCAGGCACACAGCTGTCCCTTCTCGTGCCAACAACAGGCCCTCCATACACATACACAGCAGTCTGACATCCGCAGACACACACAGCCGTCCATTCTCGCGCCAACAACAGGCCCTCCGTACACACACACAGCAGTCTGACATCCGCAGACACACACAACCGTCCCTTCGCTTGCCAACAACAGGCCCTCCATACACATACACAGCAGTCTGACATCCGCAGAAACACAGCGGTCCCTTCTCGTGCCAACAACAGGCCCTCCATACACATACACAGCAGTCTGACATCCGCAGACACACACAGCCATCCATTCTCGCGCCAACAACAGACCCTCCGTACACACACACAGCAGTCTGACATCCGCAGACACACACAACCGTCCCTTCGCTTGCCACCAACAGGCCCTCCATACACATGCACAGCAGTCTGACATCCGCAGACACACAGCGGTCCCTTCTCGTGCCAACAGCAGGCCCTCCATACAAATACACAGCAGTCTGACATCCGCAGACACACATAGCCGTCTCTTCTCATGCCAACAGGCCCTCCATGCACATACACAGCAGTCTGACATCCGTAGACACACAGCTGTCCCTTCTCGTGTCAACAACAGGCCCTCCGTAAACATACACTGCAGTCTGACATCCGCAGACACACACAGCCTTCCCTTTGCTTGACAACAACAGAACCCTCCATACACATACACAGCAGTCTGACATCCGCAGACACACACAGCCGTCCCTTTGCTTGCCAACTACAGGCCCTCCATACACATACACAGCAGTCTGACATCCGCAGACATACACAGCCGTCCCTTCGTTTGCCAACAACAGGCCCTCCATACAAATACACAGCAGTCTGACATCCGCAGACACACAGCTGTCCCTTGTCGTGTCAACAACAGGCCCTCCATACACATGCACAGCAGCCTGACATCCGCAGACACACAGCGGTCCCTTCTCGTGTCAACAACAGGCCCACCATACACATGCACAGCAGTCTGACATCCGCAGACACACAGCCGTCCCTTCTCGTGCCAACAACAGGCCCTCCAAACACATACACAGCAGTCTGACATCCGCAGACACACACAACCGTCTCTTCTCGTGTCAACAACAGGCCCTCCATACACATACACATCGGTCTGATATCCGCAGAAACACACAGCCGTCCCTTCGCTTGACAACAACAGGCCTTCCATACTCATACACAGCAGTCTGACATCCACAGACACACAGCTGTCCTTTCTCGCGCCAACAACAAGCCCTCCATACTCATACACAGCAGTCTGACATCCGCAGACACACACAGCGGTCCATTCTCGCACCAACAGACCCTC
The DNA here is from genome assembly GCF_964261635.1 of Lissotriton helveticus. Lineage (NCBI taxonomy): Eukaryota > Metazoa > Chordata > Amphibia > Caudata > Salamandridae > Lissotriton > Lissotriton helveticus. Next base: position 68,690,028 of record NC_136069.1, read on the forward strand.
CATACACATACACAGCAGTCTGACATCAGCAGGCACACAGCTGTCCCTTCTCGTGCCAACAACAGGCCCTCCATACACATACACAGCAGTCTGACATCCGCAGACACACACAGCCGTCCATTCTCGCGCCAACAACAGGCCCTCCGTACACACACACAGCAGTCTGACATCCGCAGACACACACAGCCGTCCCTTCGCTTGCCAACAACAGGCCCTCCATACACATACACAGCAGTCTGACATCCGCAGAAACACAGCGGTCCCTTCTCGTGCCAACAACAGGCCCTCCATACACATACACAGCAGTCTGACATCCGCAGACACACACAGCCATCCATTCTCGCGCCAACAACAGACCCTCCGTACACACACACAGCAGTCTGACATCCGCAGACACACACAACCGTCCCTTCGCTTGCCACCAACAGGCCCTCCATACACATGCACAGCAGTCTGACATCAGCAGACACACAGCGGTCCCTTCTTGTGCCAACAACAGGCCCTCCATACAAATACACAGCAGTCTGACATCCGCAGACACACATAGCCGTCTCTTCTCATGCCAACAGGCCCTCCATACACATGCACAGCAGTCTGACATCCGCAGAAACACAGCGGTCCCTTCTCGTGTCAACAACAAGCCCTCCATACTCATACACAGCAGTCTGACATCTGCAGACACACACAGCCGTCTCCTCTCGTGCCAACAGGCCCTCCATACACATGCACAGCAGTCTGAAATCCGCAGACACACACACAGCTGTCCCTTCTCGCACCAACAACAGGCCCTCGAACACATAAACCGCAGTCTGACATCTGCAAACACACAACCGTCTCTTCTCGTGTCAACAACAGGCCCTCCATACTCATATACAGCAGTCTGACATCCGCAGACATACAGCCGTCTCTTCTCGTGTCAACAACAGGCCCTCCATACACATACACAACAGTCTGACATCCGCAGACTCACAGCCGTCTCTTCTCGCACCAACAGACCCTCCGTACTCATACACAGCAGTCTGACATCCGCAGACACACACCGCCGTCTCTTCTCGTGTCAACAACAGGCCCTCGATACTCATATAAAGCAGTCTGACATCCGCAAACACACAGCCGTCCCTTCTCGTGCCAACAACAGGCCCTCCATACACATACACAGCAGTCTGACATCCGCAGACACACACAGCCGTCCATTCTCGCGCCAACAACAGGCCCTCCGTACACATACACAGCAGTCTGACATCCGCAGACACACAGCTGTCTCTTCTCGAGCCAACAACAGGCCCTCCATACACATACACAGCAGTCTGACATCCGCAGACACACACAGCCGTCCATTCTCGCACCAACAGACCCTCCATACACATACATAGCAGTCTGACATCAGCAGGCACACAGCTGTCCCTTCTCGTGCCAACAACAGGCCCTCCATACACATACACAGCAGTCTGACATCTGCAGACACACACAGCCGTCCATTCTCGCGCCAACAACAGGCCCTCCGTACACACACACAGCAGTCTGACATCCGCAGACACACACAACTGTCCCTTCGCTTGCCAACAACAGGCCCTCCATACACATACACAGCAGTCTGACATCCGCAGAAACACAGCGGTCCCTTCTCGTGCCAACAACAGGCCCTCCATACACATACACAGCAGTCTGACATCCGCAGACACACACAGCCATCCATTCTCGCGCCAACAACAGACCCTCCGTACACACACACAGCAGTCTGACATCCGCAGACACACACAACCGTCCCTTCGCTTGCCACCAACAGGCCCTCCATACACATGCACAGCAGTCTGACATCCGCAGACACACAGCGGTCCCTTCTCGTGCCAACAACAGGCCCTCCATACAAATACACAGCAGTCTGACATCCGCAGACACACATAGCCGTCTCTTCTCATGCCAACAGGCCGTCCATTCACATACACAGCAGTCTGACATCCGTAGACACACAGCTGTCCCTTCTCGTGTCAACAACAGGCCCTCCGTAAACATACACTGCAGTCTGACATCCGCAGACACACACAGCCTTCCCTTTGCTTGACAACAACAGAACCCTCCATACACATACACAGCAGTCTGACATCCGCAGACACACACAGCCGTCCCTTTGCTTGCCAACAACAGGCCCTCCATACACATACACAGCAGTCTGACATCCGCAGACACACACAGCCGTCCCTTCGTTTGCCAACAACAGGCCCTCCATACAAATACACAGCAGTCTGACATCCGCAGACACACAGCTGTCCCTTGTCGTGTCAACAACAGGTCCTCCATACACATGCACAGCAGCCTGACATCCGCAGACACACAGCGGTCCCCTCTCGTGTTAACAACAGACCCTCCATACACATGCACAGCAGTCTGACATCCGCAGACACACAGCCGTCCCTTCTCGTGCCAACAACAGGCCCTCCAAACACATACACAGCAGTCTGACATCCGCAGACACACACAACCGTCCCTTCTCGTGTCAACAACAGGCCCTCCATACACATACACATCAGTCTGATATCCGCAGAAACACACAGCCGTCCCTTCGCTTGACAACAACAGGCCCTCCATACTCATACACAGCAGTCTGACATCCGTAGACACACAGCTGTCCCTTCTCGTGTCAACAACAGGCCCTCCATACTCATACACAGCAGTCTGACATCCACAGACACACAGCTGTCCTTTCTCGCGCCAACAACAAGCCCTCCATACTCATACACAGCAGTCTGACATCCACAGACACACACAGCGGTCCATTCTCGCACCAACAGACCCTCCATACACATACACAGCAGTCTGACATCAGCAGGCACACAGCTGTCCCTTCTCGTGCCAACAACAGGCCCTCCAAACACATACACAGCAGTCTGACATCCGCAGACACACACAGCCGTCCATTCTCGCGCCAACAACAGGCCCTCCGTACACACACACAGCAGTCTGACATCCGCAGACACACACAACCGTCCCTTCGCTTGCCAACAACAGGCCCTCCATACACATACACATACACAGCAGTCTGACATCCGCAGAAACACAGCGGTCCCTTCTCGTGCCAACAACAGGCCCTCCGTACACATACACAGCAGTCTGACATCCGCAGACACACACAGCCATCCATTCTCGCGCCAACAACAGACCCTCCGTACACACACACAGCAGTCTGACATCTGCAGACACACACAACCGTCCCTTCGCTTGCCACCAACAGGCCCTCCATACACATGCACAGCAGTCTGACATCCGCAGACACACAGCGGTCCCTTCTTGTGCCAACAACAGGCCCTCCATACAAATACACAGCAGTCTGACATCCGCAGACACACATAGCCGTCTCTTCTCATGCCAACAGGCCCTCCATACACATGCACAGCAGTCTGGCATCCGCAGAAACACAGCGGTCCCTTCTCGTGTCAACAACAAGCCCTCCATACTCATACACAGCAGTCTGACATCTGCAGACACACACAGCCGTCTCCTCTCGTGCCAACAGGCCCTCCATACACATGCACAGCAGTCTGACATCCGCAGACACACACACAGCTGTCCCTTCTCGCACCAACAACAGGCCCTCGAACACATACACAGCAGTCTGACATCTGCAAACACACAACCGTCTCTTCTCGTGTCAACAACAGGCCCTCAATACTCATATACAGCAGTCTGACATCCGCAGACATACAGCCGTCTCTTCTCGTGTCAACAACAGTCCCTCCATACACATACACAACAGTCTGACATCCGCAGACTCACAGCCGTCTCTTCTCGCACCAACAGGCCCTCCGTACTCATACACAGCAGTCTGACATCCGCAGACACACACCGCCGTCTCTTCTCGTGTCAACAACAGGCCCTCGATACTCATATAAAGCAGTCTGACATCCGCAAACACACAGCCGTCCCTTCTCGTGCCAACAACAGGCCCTCCATACACATACACAGCAGTCTGACATCCGCAGACACACACAGCCGTCCATTCTCGCGCCAACAACAGGCCCTCCGTACACATACACAGCAGTCTGACATCCGCAGTCACACAGCTGTCTCTTCTCGAGCCAACAACAGGCCCTCCATACACATACACAGCAGTCTGACATCCGCAGACACACACAGCCGTCCATTCTCACGCCACCAACAGGCCCACCGAACATATACTCAGCAGTCTGAAATCCACAGACACACACAGCTGTCTCTTCTCGCGCCTCGAACACATACACAGCAGGCTGACATCCGCAGACACACAGCCGTCCCATCTCGTGCCAACAACAGGCCCTCCATACACATACACAGCAGTCTGACATCCGCAGACACACACAGCCGTCTCTTCGCGCGCCAACAACAGGCCCCCGAACACATACACAGCAGTCTGACATCAGCAGACACACAGCCATCCCTTCTCGGGCCAACAACAGGCCCTCCGTACTCATACACAACAGTCTGACATCGGCAGACACACTGCCGTCCCTTCTTGCGCCAACAGGCCCTCCATACACGTTTCAAGCAGTCTGATATCCGCAGACACACAGACGTCTCTTCTCGCACCAACAACAGGCCCTCCGAACACATACACAGCAGTCTGACATCCGCAGACACACACAGCCCTACCTTCTCGTGCCAACAGACCCTCCGTACTCATACAAAGCAGTCTGACATCCGCAGACACACAGCCGTCCCTTCTTGCACCAACAACAGGCCCTCCATACACATACCCAGCAGTCTGACATCCGCAGACACACAGCCGTCCCTTTTCGCACCAACAACAGGCCCTCCGAACACATACACAGTAGTCTGACATCCGCAGACACACACAGCCGTACCTTCTTGCGCCAACAGACCCTCCGTACTCATACACAGCAGTCTGACATCCGCAGACACACAGCAGTCCCTTCTCGCACCAACAACAGGCCCTCCATACACATACACAGCAGTCTGACATCCGCAGACACACAGCCGTCCTTTCTCGCACCAACAACAGGCCTTCCGAACACATACACAGCAGTCTGACATCCGCAGACACACAGCCGTCCTTTCTCGTGCCAACAACAGGCCCTCCGTACACACACACAGCAGTCTGACATCCGCAGACAGACAGCCGTCCCTTCTCATGCCAACAACAGGCCCTCCAAACACATACACTGCAGTCTGACATCCGCAGACACACAGCCGTCCCTTCTCGTGCCAACAACAGGCCCTCCATACACATACACAGCAGTCTGACATCCGCAGACACACAGCCGTCCCTTCTCATGCCAACAACAGGCCCTCCGAACACATACACAGCAGTCTGACATCCGCAGACACACAGCCGTCCCTTCTCATGCCAACAACAGGCCCTCCATACACATACACAGCAGTCTGACATCAGCAGACACACAGCAGTCCCTTCTCGCACCAACAACAGGCCCTCCATACACATACACAGCAGTCTGACATCAGCAGACACACAGCAGTCCCTTCTCGCGCCAACAACAGGCCCTCCGTACTCATACACAGCAGTCTGACATCCATAGACCCGCAGCCGACTCTTCTTGTGCCAACAACAGGCCCTCCATACACATACACAGCAGTCTGACATCCATAGACCCGCAGCCGACTCTTCTTGTGCCAACAACAGGCCCTCCATACACATACACAGCAGTCTGACATCCGCAGACACACAGCCGTCCCTTCTCATGCCAACAACAGGCCCTCCATACTCATACACAGCAGTCTGACATCCATAGACCCGCAGCCGACTCTTCTTGTGCCAACAACAGGCCCTCCATACACATACACAGCAGTCTGACATCCGCAGACACACAGCCGTCCCTTCTCATGCCAACAACAGGCCCTCCATACTCATACACAGCAGTCTGACATCCATAGACCCGCAGCCGACTCTTCTTGTGCCAACAACAGGCCCTCCGTACACACACACAGCAGTCTAACATCCGCAGACACACACAGCCGTCCTTTCTCGCGCCAACAACAGGCCCTCATACACATACACAGCAGTCTGACATCCGCAGACACACAGCCGTCCCTTCTCATGCCAACAACAGGCCCTCCATACACATACACAGCAGTCTGACATCCGCAGACACACACAGCGTTCCATTTTCGCACCAACAACAGGCCCTCCGAACACATACACAGCAGTCTGACATCCGCAGACACACAGCCGTCCCTTCTCGCGCCAACAGGCCCTCCATACACATACACAGCAGTCTGACATCCGCAGACACACATAGCCGTCTCTTCTCATGCCAACAGGCCCTCCATACACATACACAGCAGCCTGACATCCGCAGACACACAGCTGTCCCTTCTCGTGTCAACAACAGGCCCTCCATACAAATACACAGCAGTCTGACATCCGCAGACACACAGCCGTCCCTTCTCATGCCAACAACAGGCCCTCCGTACTCATACACAGCAGTCTGAGATCCGCAGACACACAGCCGTCCCTTCTCATGCCAACAACAGGCCCTCCGTACACACACACAGCAGTCTGAGATCCGCAGACACACAGCCGTCCCTTCTCATGCCAACAACAGGCCCTCCGAACACATACACAGCAATCTGACATCCGCAGACACACAGCCGTCCCTTCTCATGCCAACAATAGGCCCTCCAAACACATACACTGCAGTCTGAGATCCGCAGACACACAGCCGTCCCTTCTCATGCCAACAACAGGCCCTCCATACACACACACAGCAGTCTGACATCCGCAGACACACAGCCGTCCCTTCTCGCGCCAACAACAGGCCCTCCGTACACACACACAGCAGTCTGACATCCGCAGACACACACAGCCGTCCCTTCTCGTGCCAACAACAGGCCCTCCGTACACACACACAGCAGTCTGACATCCGCAGACAGACAGCCGTCCCTTCTCATGCCAACAACAGGCCCTCCAAACACATACACTGCAGTCTGACATCCGCAGACACACAGCCGTCCCTTCTCGTGCCAACAACAGGCCCTCCATACACATACACAGCAGTCTGACATCCGCAGACACACAGCCGTCCCTTCTCATGCCAACAACAGGCCCTCCGAACACATACACAGCAGTCTGACATCCGCAGACACACAGCCGTCCCTTCTCATGCCAACAACAGGCCCTCCATACACATACACAGCAGTCTGACATCAGCAGACACACAGCAGTCCCTTCTCGCACCAACAACAGGCCCTCCATACACATACACAGCAGTCTGACATCAGCAGACACACAGCAGTCCCTTCTCGCGCCAACAACAGGCCCTCCGTACTCATACACAGCAGTCTGACATCCATAGACCCGCAGCCGACTCTTCTTGTGCCAACAACAGGCCCTCCATACACATACACAGCAGTCTGACATCCATAGACCCGCAGCCGACTCTTCTTGTGCCAACAACAGGCCCTCCATACACATACACAGCAGTCTGACATCCGCAGACACACAGCCGTCCCTTCTCATGCCAACAACAGGCCCTCCATACTCATACACAGCAGTCTGACATCCATAGACCCGCAGCCGACTCTTCTTGTGCCAACAACAGGCCCTCCATACACATACACAGCAGTCTGACATCCGCAGACATACAGCCGTCTCTTCTCGTGTCAACAACAGGCCCTCCGAACACATACACAGCAGTCTGACATCCGCAGACACACAGCCGTCCCTTCTCATGCCAACAACAGGCCCTCCGTACTCATACACAGCAGTCTGACATCCGCAGACACACCGCCGTCCCTTCTCGTGCCAACAACAGGCCCTCCATACAAATACACTGCAGTCTGACATCCGCAGACACACAGCCGTCCCTTCTCGCGCCAACAACAGGCCCTCCAAACACATACACTGCAGTCTGAGATCCGCAGACACACAGCTGTCCCTTATCATGCCAACAACAGGCCCTCCATACTCATACACAGCAGTCTGACATCCGCAGACACACACAGCGTTCCATTCTCGCACCAACAACAGGCCCTCCATACACATACACAGCAGTCTGACATCCGCAGACACACACAGCCGTCCATTCTCGCACCAACAGACCCTCTATACACGTACATAGCAGTCTGACATCAGCAGGCACACAGCTGTCCCTTCTCGTGCCAACAACAGGCCCTCCATACACATACACAGCAGTCTGACATCCGCAGACACACACAGCCGTCCATTCTCGCGCCAACAACAGGCCCTCCGTACACATACACAGCAGTCTGACATCCGCAGACACACACATCCGTCCATTCTCGCACCAACAGACCCTCTATACACATACATAGCAGTCTGACATCAGCAGGCACACAGCTGTCCCTTCTCGTGCCAACAACAGGCCCTCCATACACATACACAGCAGTCTGACATCCGCAGACACACACAGCCGTCCATTCTCGCGCCAACAACAGGCCCTCCGTACACACACACAGCAGTCTGACATCCGCAGACACACACAACCGTCCCTTCGCTTGCCAACAACTGGCCCTCCATACACATACACAGCAGTCTGACATCCGCAGAAACACAGCGGTCCCTTCTCGTGCCAACAACAGGCCCTCCATACACATACACAGCAGTCTGACATCCGCAGACACACACAGCCATCCATTCTCGCGCCAACAACAGACCCTCCGTACACACACACAGCAGTCTGACATCCGCAGACACACACAACCGTCCCTTCGCTTGCCACCAACAGGCCCTCCATACACATGCACAGCAGTCTGACATCCGCAGACACACAGCGGTCCCTTCTCGTGCCAACAACAGGCCCTCCATACAAATACACAGCAGTCTGACATCCGCAGACACACATAGCCGTCTCTTCTCATGCCAACAGGCCCTCCATGCACATACACAGCAGTCTGACATCCGTAGACACACAGCTGTCCCTTCTCGTGTCAAAAACAGGCCCTCCGTAAACATACACTGCAGTCTGACATCCGCAGACACACACAGCCTTCCCTTTGCTTGACAACAACAGAACCCTCCATACACATACACAGCAGTCTGACATCCGCAGACACACACAGCCGTCCCTTTGCTTGCCAACAACAGGCCCTCCATACACATACACAGCAGTCTGACATCCGCAGACACACACAGCCGTCCCTTCGTTTGCCAACAACAGGCCCTCCATACAAATACACAGCAGTCTGACATCCGCAGACACACAGCTGTCCCTTGTCGTGTCAACAACAGGCCCTCCATACACATGCACAGCAGCCTGACATCCGCAGACACACAGCGGTCCCTTCTCGTGTCAACAACAGGCCCTCCATACACATGCACAGCAGTCTGACATCCGCAGACACACAGCCGTCCCTTCTCGTGCCAACAACAGGCCCTCCAAACACATACACAGCAGTCTGACATCCGCAGACACACACAACCGTCCCTTCTCATGTCAACAACAGGCCCTCCATACACATACACATCAGTCTGATATCCGCAGAAACACACAGCCGTCCCTTCGCTTGACAACAACAGGCCCTCCATACTCATACACAGCAGTCTGACATCCGTAGACACACAGCTGTCCCTTCTTGTTTCAACAACAGGCCCTCCATACTCATACACAGCAGTCTGACATCCACAGACACACAGCTGTCCTTTCTCGCGCCAACAACAAGCCCTCCATACTCATACACAGCAGTCTGACATCCGCAGACACACACAGCGGTCCATTCTCGCACCAACAGACCCTCCATACACATACACAGCAGTCTGACATCAGCAGGCACACAGCTGTCCCTTCTCGTGCCAACAACAGGCCCTCCATACACATACACAGCAGTCTGACATCCGCAGACACACACAGCCGTCCATTCTCGCGCCAACAACAGACCCTCCATACACATACATAGCAGTCTGACATCAGCAGGCACACAGCTGTCCCTTCTCGTGCCAACAACAGGCCCTCCATACACATACACAGCAGTCTGACATCCGCAGACACACACAGCCGTCCATTCTCGCGCCAACAACAGGCCCTCCGTACACACACACAGCAGTCTGACATCCGCAGACACACACAACCGTCCCTTCGCTTGCCAACAACAGGCCCTCCATACACATACACAGCAGTCTGACATCCGCAGAAACACAGCGGTCCCTTCTCGTGCCAACAACAGGCCCTCCATACACATACACAGCAGTCTGACATCCGCAGACACACACAGCCATCCATTCTCGCGCCAACAACAGACCCTCCGTACACACACACAGCAGTCTGACATCCGCAGACACACACAACCGTCCCTTCGCTTGCCACCAACAGGCCCTCCATACACATGCACAGCAGTCTGACATCCGCAGACACACAGCGGTCCCTTCTCGTGCCAACAGCAGGCCCTCCATACAAATACACAGCAGTCTGACATCCGCAGACACACATAGCCGTCTCTTCTCATGCCAACAGGCCCTCCATGCACATACACAGCAGTCTGACATCCGTAGACACACAGCTGTCCCTTCTCGTGTCAACAACAGGCCCTCCGTAAACATACACTGCAGTCTGACATCCGCAGACACACACAGCCTTCCCTTTGCTTGACAACAACAGAACCCTCCATACACATACACAGCAGTCTGACATCCGCAGACACACACAGCCGTCCCTTTGCTTGCCAACTACAGGCCCTCCATACACATACACAGCAGTCTGACATCCGCAGACATACACAGCCGTCCCTTCGTTTGCCAACAACAGGCCCTCCATACAAATACACAGCAGTCTGACATCCGCAGACACACAGCTGTCCCTTGTCGTGTCAACAACAGGCCCTCCATACACATGCACAGCAGCCTGACATCCGCAGACACACAGCGGTCCCTTCTCGTGTCAACAACAGGCCCACCATACACATGCACAGCAGTCTGACATCCGCAGACACACAGCCGTCCCTTCTCGTGCCAACAACAGGCCCTCCAAACACATACACAGCAGTCTGACATCCGCAGACACACACAACCGTCTCTTCTCGTGTCAACAACAGGCCCTCCATACACATACACATCGGTCTGATATCCGCAGAAACACACAGCCGTCCCTTCGCTTGACAACAACAGGCCTTCCATACTCATACACAGCAGTCTGACATCCACAGACACACAGCTGTCCTTTCTCGCGCCAACAACAAGCCCTCCATACTCATACACAGCAGTCTGACATCCGCAGACACACACAGCGGTCCATTCTCGCACCAACAGACCCTCCATACACATACACAGCAGTCTGACATCAGCAGGCACACAGCTGTCCCTTCTCGTGCCAACAACAGGCCCTCCATACACATACACAGCAGTCTGACATCCGCAGACACACACAGCCGTCCATTCTCGCGCCAACAACAGGCCCTCCGTACACACACACAGCAGTCTGACATCCGCAGACACACACAGCCGTCCCTTCGCTTGCCAACAACAGGCCCTCCATACACATACACAGCAGTCTGACATCCGCAGAAACACAGCGGTCCCTTCTCGTGCCAACAACAGGCCCTCCATACACATACACAGCAGTCTGACATCCGCAGACACACACAGCCATCCATTCTCGCGCCAACAACAGACCCTCCGTACACACACACAGCAGTCTGACATCCGCAGACACACACAACCGTCCCTTCGCTTGCCACCAACAGGCCCTCCATACACATGCACAGCAGTCTGACATCAGCAGACACACAGCGGTCCCTTCTTGTGCCAACAACAGGCCCTCCATACAAATACACAGCAGTCTGACATCCGCAGACACACATAGCCGTCTCTTCTCATGCCAACAGGCCCTCCATACACATGCACAGCAGTCTGACATCCGCAGAAACACAGCGGTCCCTTCTCGTGTCAACAACAAGCCCTCCATACTCATACACAGCAGTCTGACATCTGCAGACACACACAGCCGTCTCCTCTCGTGCCAACAGGCCCTCCATACACATGCACAGCAGTCTGAAATCCGCAGACACACACACAGCTGTCCCTTCTCGCACCAACAACAGGCCCTCGAACACATAAACCGCAGTCTGACATCTGCAAACACACAACCGTCTCTTCTCGTGTCAACAACAGGCCCTCCATACTCATATACAGCAGTCTGACATCCGCAGACATACAGCCGTCTCTTCTCGTGTCAACAACAGGCCCTCCATACACATACACAACAGTCTGACATCCGCAGACTCACAGCCGTCTCTTCTCGCACCAACAGACCCTCCGTACTCATACACAGCAGTCTGACATCCGCAGACACACACCGCCGTCTCTTCTCGTGTCAACAACAGGCCCTCGATACTCATATAAAGCAGTCTGACATCCGCAAACACACAGCCGTCCCTTCTCGTGCCAACAACAGGCCCTCCATACACATACACAGCAGTCTGACATCCGCAGACACACACAGCCGTCCATTCTCGCGCCAACAACAGGCCCTCCGTACACATACACAGCAGTCTGACATCCGCAGACACACAGCTGTCTCTTCTCGAGCCAACAACAGGCCCTCCATACACATACACAGCAGTCTGACATCCGCAGACACACACAGCCGTCCATTCTCGCACCAACAGACCCTCCATACACATACATAGCAGTCTGACATCAGCAGGCACACAGCTGTCCCTTCTCGTGCCAACAACAGGCCCTCCATACACATACACAGCAGTCTGACATCTGCAGACACACACAGCCGTCCATTCTCGCGCCAACAACAGGCCCTCCGTACACACACACAGCAGTCTGACATCCGCAGACACACACAACTGTCCCTTCGCTTGCCAACAACAGGCCCTCCATACACATACACAGCAGTCTGACATCCGCAGAAACACAGCGGTCCCTTCTCGTGCCAACAACAGGCCCTCCATACACATACACAGCAGTCTGACATCCGCAGACACACACAGCCATCCATTCTCGCGCCAACAACAGACCCTCCGTACACACACACAGCAGTCTGACATCCGCAGACACACACAACCGTCCCTTCGCTTGCCACCAACAGGCCCTCCATACACATGCACAGCAGTCTGACATCCGCAGACACACAGCGGTCCCTTCTCGTGCCAACAACAGGCCCTCCATACAAATACACAGCAGTCTGACATCCGCAGACACACATAGCCGTCTCTTCTCATGCCAACAGGCCGTCCATTCACATACACAGCAGTCTGACATCCGTAGACACACAGCTGTCCCTTCTCGTGTCAACAACAGGCCCTCCGTAAACATACACTGCAGTCTGACATCCGCAGACACACACAGCCTTCCCTTTGCTTGACAACAACAGAACCCTCCATACACATACACAGCAGTCTGACATCCGCAGACACACACAGCCGTCCCTTTGCTTGCCAACAACAGGCCCTCCATACACATACACAGCAGTCTGACATCCGCAGACACACACAGCCGTCCCTTCGTTTGCCAACAACAGGCCCTCCATACAAATACACAGCAGTCTGACATCCGCAGACACACAGCTGTCCCTTGTCGTGTCAACAACAGGTCCTCCATACACATGCACAGCAGCCTGACATCCGCAGACACACAGCGGTCCCCTCTCGTGTTAACAACAGACCCTCCATACACATGCACAGCAGTCTGACATCCGCAGACACACAGCCGTCCCTTCTCGTGCCAACAACAGGCCCTCCAAACACATACACAGCAGTCTGACATCCGCAGACACACACAACCGTCCCTTCTCGTGTCAACAACAGGCCCTCCATACACATACACATCAGTCTGATATCCGCAGAAACACACAGCTGTCCCTTCGCTTGACAACAACAGGCCCTCCATACTCATACACAGCAGTCTGACATCCGTAGACACACAGCTGTCCCTTCTCGTGTCAACAACAGGCCCTCCATACTCATACACAGCAGTCTGACATCCACAGACACACAGCTGTCCTTTCTCGCACCAACAACAAGCCCTCCATACTCATACACAGCAGTCTGACATCCACAGACACACACAGCGGTCCATTCTCGCACCAACAGACCCTCCATACACATACACAGCAGTCTGACATCAGCAGGCACACAGCTGTCCCTTCTCGTGCCAACAACAGGCCCTCCAAACACATACACAGCAGTCTGACATCCGCAGACACACACAGCCGTCCATTCTCGCGCCAACAACAGGCCCTCCGTACACACACACAGCAGTCTGACATCCGCAGACACACACAACCGTCCCTTCGCTTGCCAACAACAGGCCCTCCATACACATACACATACACAGCAGTCTGACATCCGCAGAAACACAGCGGTCCCTTCTCGTGCCAACAACAGGCCCTCCGTACACATACACAGCAGTCTGACATCCGCAGACACACACAGCCATCCATTCTCGCGCCAACAACAGACCCTCCGTACACACACACAGCAGTCTGACATCTGCAGACACACACAACCGTCCCTTCGCTTGCCACCAACAGGCCCTCCATACACATGCACAGCAGTCTGACATCCGCAGACACACAGCGGTCCCTTCTTGTGCCAACAACAGGCCCTCCATACAAATACACAGCAGTCTGACATCCGCAGACACACATAGCCGTCTCTTCTCATGCCAACAGGCCCTCCATACACATGCACAGCAGTCTGGCATCCGCAGAAACACAGCGGTCCCTTCTCGTGTCAACAACAAGCCCTCCATACTCATACACAGCAGTCTGACATCTGCAGACACACACAGCCGTCTCCTCTCGTGCCAACAGGCCCTCCATACACATGCACAGCAGTCTGACATCCGCAGACACACACACAGCTGTCCCTTCTCGCACCAACAACAGGCCCTCGAACACATACACAGCAGTCTGACATCTGCAAACACACAACCGTCTCTTCTCGTGTCAACAACAGGCCCTCAATACTCATATACAGCAGTCTGACATCCGCAGACATACAGCCGTCTCTTCTCGTGTCAACAACAGTCCCTCCATACACATACACAACAGTCTGACATCCGCAGACTCACAGCCGTCTCTTCTCGCACCAACAGGCCCTCCGTACTCATACACAGCAGTCTGACATCCGCAGACACACACAGCCGTCCATTCTCGCGCCAACAACAGGCCCTCCGTACACATACACAGCAGTCTGACATCCGCAGTCACACAGCTGTCTCTTCTCGAGCCAACAACAGGCCCTCCATACACATACACAGCAGTCTGACATCCGCAGACACACACAGCCGTCCATTCTCACGCCACCAACAGGCCCACCGAACATATACTCAGCAGTCTGAAATCCACAGACACACACAGCTGTCTCTTCTCGCGCCTCGAACACATACACAGCAGGCTGACATCCGCAGACACACAGCCGTCCCATCTCGTGCCAACAACAGGCCCTCCATACACATACACAGCAGTCTGACATCCGCAGACACACACAGCCGTCTCTTCGCGCGCCAACAACAGGCCCCCGAACACATACACAGCAGTCTGACATCAGCAGACACACAGCCATCCCTTCTCGGGCCAACAACAGGCCCTCCGTACTCATACACAACAGTCTGACATCGGCAGACACACTGCCGTCCCTTCTTGCGCCAACAGGCCCTCCATACACGTTTCAAGCAGTCTGATATCCGCAGACACACAGACGTCTCTTCTCGCACCAACAACAGGCCCTCCGAACACATACACAGCAGTCTGACATCCGCAGACACACACAGCCCTACCTTCTCGTGCCAACAGACCCTCCGTACTCATACAAAGCAGTCTGACATCCGCAGACACACAGCCGTCCCTTCTTGCACCAACAACAGGCCCTCCATACACATACCCAGCAGTCTGACATCCGCAGACACACAGCCGTCCCTTTTCGCACCAACAACAGGCCCTCCGAACACATACACAGTAGTCTGACATCCGCAGACACACACAGCCGTACCTTCTTGCGCCAACAGACCCTCCGTACTCATACACAGCAGTCTGACATCCGCAGACACACAGCAGTCCCTTCTCGCACCAACAACAGGCCCTCCATACACATACACAGCAGTCTGACATCCGCAGACACACAGCCGTCCTTTCTCGCACCAACAACAGGCCTTCCGAACACATACACAGCAGTCTGACATCCGCAGACACACAGCCGTCCTTTCTCGTGCCAACAACAGGCCCCCCGAACACATACACAGCAGGCTGACATCGCAGACACACAGCCGTCCCATCTCGTGCCAACAACAGGCCCTCCATACACATACACAGCAGTCTGACATCCGCAGACACACACAGCCGTCTCTTCTCGCGCCAACAACAGGCCCTCAAACACATACACAGCAGTCTGACATCAGCAGACACACAGCCATCCCTTCTCGGGCCAACAACAGGCCCTCCGTACTCATACACAGTAGTCTGACATCCTCAGACACACAGCCGTACCTTCTCGCGCCAACAGACCCTCCGTACTTATACACAGCAGTCTGCCATCCGCAGACACACAGCCGTCCCTTCTCGCACCAACAACAGGCCCTCCATACACCTACACAGCAGTCTGACATCCGCAGACACACAGCCGTCCTTTCTAGCGCCAACAACAGGCCCTCCGAACACATACTCAGCAGTCTGACATCAGCAGACACACACAGCTGTCCCTTCTCACACCAACAACAGGCCCTCCATACTCATACACAGCAGCCTGACATCCGCAGACACACACAGCTGTCCCTTCTCGTGTCGACAACAGGCCCTCCATACTCATACACAGCAGTCTGACATCCGCAGACACACAGCCGTCTCTTCTTGTGCCAACAGGCCCTCCGAACACATACACAGCAGTCTGACATTTGCAGACAAACAGCCGTCCTTTCTCGCGCCAACAACAGGCCCTCCGTACTCATACACAGCAGTCTGACATCCGCAGACACACATAGCCGTCTCTTCTCATGCCAACAACAGACCCTCCATACAAATACACAGCAGTCTGACATCCGCAGACACACAGCTGTCCCTTCTCGTGCCTACAACATGCCCTCCGTACTCATACACAGCAGTCTGACATCCGCAGACACACATAGCCGTCTCTTCTCGTGCCCTGCTGCACGGATGTCACTTATTCTCTCGCCAAAAAACACTCCCCTCATCCCGTTCGTGAGAGATGACACGTGACAGTTTATTCCCTTCAGCAATCACTTCCTTCTTGAGATACACCATGCTGCTGCCCCTTCACCAACAGGGGCGCAACACAGCGCAGAGGCGGGAAGGGTTTGGGGGTAGTACCCAACACTTCAGGGGGGCCCTGCAGTCTCTTCTTGTCACCCCCGGTAATCTGAATGTCTCCTGTGGTAGACAGGCCCGGCAGTCTCTTCTTGTTGATCACACACACGGTAATCTGAATGTCTCCTGTGGTAGACAGGCCCGGCTGTCTCTTCTTGTTGATCACACACACGGTAATCTGAATGTCTCCTGTGGTAGACAGGCCCTGCAGTCTCTTCTTGTTGATCACACACACGGTAATCAGAATGTCTCCTGTGGTAGACAGGCCCTGCAGTCTCTTCCTATTGATCACACACACACGGTAATCTAAATGTCTCCTGTGGTAGACAGCGCCTGCAGTCTCTTCTTGTCACACATGGTAATCTAAATGTCTCCTGTGGTAGACAGGCCCTGCAGTCTCTTCTTGTTGATCACACACACACTGTAATCTAAATGTCTCCTGTGGTAGACAGGCCCTGCAGTCTCTTCTTGTCACACATGGTAATCTAAATGTCTCCTGTGGTAGACAGGCCATGCAGTCTCTTCTTATTGATCACACACACACGGTAATCTAAATGTCTCCTGTGGTACACAGGCCCTGCAGTCTCTTCTTGTCACACATGGTAATCTAAATGTCTCATGTGGTAGACAGGCCCTGCAGTCTCTTCTTGTCACACATGGTAATCTAAATGTCTCCTGTGGTAGACAGGCCCTGCAGTCTCTTCTTATTGATCACACACACACGGTAATCTAAATGTCTCTTGTGGTAGACAGACCCAGCAGTCTCTTCTGCTTGATCACACACAGTAATCTAAATGTCTCTTGTGGTAGACAGGCCCAGCAGTCTCTTCTGCTTGATCACACACAGTAATCTAAATGTCTCTTTTGGTAGACAGGCCCTGCAGTCTCTTCTTGTCACACATGGTAATCTAAATGTCCCCTGTGGTAGACATGCCCTGCAGTCTCTTCTTGTCACACATGGTAATCTAAATGTCCCCTGTGGTAGACAGGCCCTGCAGTCTCTTCTGCTTGTGCACACACACAGTAATCTAAATGTTCTCTGTGGTAGACAGGCCCTGCAGTCTCTTCTTGTCACACATGGTAATCTAAATGTCTCCTGTGGTAGACAGGCCCTGCAGTCTCTTCTTGTCACACATGGTAATCTAAATGTCTCCTGTGGTAGACAGGCCATGCAGTCTCTTCTTATTGATCACACACACACGGTAATCTAAATGTCTCCTGTGGTAGACAGGCCCGGCAGTCTCTTCTAGTCACACATGGTAATCTAAATGTCCCCTGTGGTAGACAGGCCCTGCAGTCTCTTCTTATTGATCACACACACAGGGTAATCTAAATGTCTCCTGTGGTAAACAGGCCCAGCAGTCTCTTCTGCTTGATCACACATGGTAATCTAAATGCCCCCTGTGGTAGACGGGCCCTGCAGTCTCTTCTTATTGATCACACACACAGGGTAATCTAAATGTCTCCTGTGGTAGACAGGCCCTGCAGTCTCTTCTGCTTGTGCACACACACACACAGTAATCTAAATGTCTCCTGTGGTAGACAGGCCCGGCAGTCTCTTCTTGTCACACATGGTAATCTAAATGTCCCCTGTGGTAGACAGGCCCTGCAGTCTCTTCTTATTGATCACACACAGGGTAATCTAAATGTCTCCTGTGGTAAACAGGCCCAGCAGTCTCTTCTTGTTGATCACACACACACAGTAATCTAAATGTCTCCTGTGGTAGACAGGCCCTGCAGTCTCTTCTTGTCAAACATGGTAATCTAAATGTCTCCTGTGGTAGACAGGCCATGCAGTCTCTTCTTATTGATCACACACACACGGTAATCTAAATGTCTCCTGTGGTAGACAGGCCCAGCAGTCTCTTCTTGTCACACATGGTAATCTAAATGTCCCCTGTGGTAGACAGGCCCTGCAGTCTCTTCTTGTCACACATGGTAATCTAAATGTCCCCTGTGGTAGACATGCCGTGCAGTCTCTTCTTGTCACACATGGTAATCTAAATGTCTCCTGTGGTAGACAGGCCCTGCAGTCTCTTCTTATTGATCACACACACACGGTAATCTAAATGTCTCCTGTTGTAAACAGGCCCAGCAGTCTCTTCTGCTTGATCACACATGGTAATCTAAATGCCCCCTGTGGTAGACGGGCCCTGCAGTCTCTTCTTATTGATCACACACACAGGGTAATCTAAATGTCTCCTGTGGTGGACAGGCCCTGCAGTCTCTTCTTGTCACACACAGTAATCTAAATGTCTCCTGTGGTAGACAGGCCCGGCAGTCTCTTCTTGCCACACATGGTAATCTAAACGTCCCGTGTGGTAGACAGGCCCTGCAGTCTCTTCTTATTGATCACACACACGCGGTAATCTAAATGTCTCCTGTGGTAGACAGGCCCTACAGTCTCTTCTTATTGATCACACACACACGGTAATCTGAATGTCTCCTGTGGTAATCAGGCCCAGCAGTCTCTTCTGCTTGATCACACATGGTAATCTAAATGTCCCGTGTGGTAGACAGGCCCTGCAGTCTCTTCTTGTTGATCACACACAGTAATCTAAATGTCTCCTGTGGTAGACAGGCCCTGCAGTCTCTTCTTGTTGATCACACACAGTAATCTAAATGTCTCCTGTGGTAGACAGGCCCTGCAGTCTCTTCTTGTTGATCACACACAGTAATCTAAATGTCTCCTGTGGTAGACAGGCCCTGCAGTCTCTTCTTGTTGATCACACACACAGGGTAATCGAAATGTCTCCTGTGGTAGACAGGCACTGCAGTCTCTTCTTGTTGATCACACACAGTAATCGAAATGTCTCCTGTGGTAGACAGGCACTGCAGTCTCTTCTTGTTGATCACACACAGTAATCTAAATGTCTCCTGTGGTAGACAGGCCCTGCAGTCTCTTCTTATTGATCACACACACAGGGTAATCTAAATGTCCCCTGTGGTAGACAGGCCCTGCAGTCTCTTCTTGTTGATCACACACAGTAATCGAAATGTCTCCTGTGGTAGACAGGCACTGCAGTCTCTTCTTGTTGATCACACACAGTAATCTAAATGTCTCCTGTGGTAGACAGGCCCAGCAGTCTCTTCTTATTGATCACACACACAGGGTAATCTAAATGTCCCCTGTGGTAGACAGGCCATGCAGTCTCTTCTTATTGATCACACACACAGGGTAATCTAAATGTCTCCTGTGGTAAACAGGCCCAGCAGTCTCTTCTGCTTGATCACACATGGTAATCTAAATGTCTCCTGTGGTAAACAGGCCCAGCAGTCTCTTCTGCTTGATCACACATGGTAATCTAAATGTCCCGTGTGGTAGACAGGCCCTGCAGTCTCTTCTTGTTGATCACACACACACAGGGTAATCTAAATGTCTCCTGTGGTAGACAGGCCCAGCAGTCTCTTCTGCTTGGTCACACATGGTAATCTAAATGTCTCCTGTGGTAAACAGGCCCAGCAGTCTCTTCTGCTTGATCACACATGGTAATCTAAATGTCCCCTGTGGTAGACAGGCCCTGCAGTCTCTTCTTGTTGATCACACACACACAGGGTAATCTAAATGTCTCCTGTGGTAGACAGGCCCAGCAGTCTCTTCTGCTTGGTCACACACTCTGTAATCTATTTCACACAGTGTGCTCAGACAGGAGTTTCCTGCAAACACACAAAAACACAGAGGTGACTTCCACTTACTGCCACTCAAGTCATGTAACCGTGCACACATGCAACCCCTTTTCAAGTCATAGTCACACAACAGTCTCTTTTTGGCATACACACAAAGCAGTCTTTCCCATCCACAAGCTACAGACATTTAAGCCCTTAAACCGACAGTCGTCTTTCCAGTTCTCTTAAATAAAGTCCTGCTCTGGTGAGCCCAAGGCGGTCTCTTTAGTTCGCAGCCGATCTAGCGTTCTCTTCTGCAGAAGGTTTCTACCCATAAACGCGCAGCTGTCTCTTCACAAGCAAGTCTTTTCCCACATGCCCCCGTCAGCAATGTTTCCCTCAGGCATCTCCTCCTCGGTATTCGACTGTCTCGACAACCTCTTCTCCAATCTCTTCCCCAGCGCTCTCTTCCCATACTTGTACCGGTGCAGCAGCCGACCTCCGTGTTATTCACCTACCATTACATTATTTCGCGTTCTTCATCCTAGCCCTGTCTCTCCACAGCCTCTCCTCTCATGTGAAGCTGCTCGTCCACAGTCCACCCTCACTCTCTCCTCAGCAGTCACTTCCTCTAATGGGCTTACCCACATGGCCCTATTCCCCAGCGTTGTTTCTCTTGGCAGTCTCTTTCCAGCAGTCTCTTCCTGGCGGCCTCTTGCCGGTACACACTACTACAGCAGTGCTCGTTTACAACTTGCTCTGTCATCGGCATTATCTGCCCCTGCAGTCTAACTCCAGC
This sequence comes from Lissotriton helveticus, assembly GCF_964261635.1. Taxonomy (NCBI): domain Eukaryota; kingdom Metazoa; phylum Chordata; class Amphibia; order Caudata; family Salamandridae; genus Lissotriton; species Lissotriton helveticus. The sequence goes on from NC_136069.1 coordinate 68,711,667, forward strand.
AGTCTCTTTCCTCCCCCCTGCCGTCTCTCCACAGGCCGTGCCTTCGCCTCATATCTCTCCCATGGCAGTCTGCCCCCACCAGCATCCTTTCCAGCGGTGTTCTCTGACTCTCCCATGCAATGTGTCCGCCACCAATGTTTCCCACAGTCCCACCTCCATCAGCCCCCCCCCCCCCCCCCACCAGAAATAGGTTCACAAATCTGTCCCTAAGGCTTTTGTGAGTTTCTCCCTCAGATTCCCAGCAAGTCTGTGGTCACTGTCCTCTCACACCCACCAGTGTCCGTTCAGCCATCTCTTCCTGGGTGACAAGTCCAGTAACCACCCCTCTCCTCGGCTGCCGTTTCCAAAATATCTCCGCAGTCTGTCCCTTGTACACCCCGCGCTCCTCCGCGCCTGCCAGCCTCTCCTCGTTGCCTCCACCCCCTCAACGCCCCCGTCCCTGCCGTCCCGAGTGTCTCCCCCACGCCGTGCCCTGTTGAAGCGACAATAGCTCAGTCTCTCCAGCAGCCTGCCCCCCCCCCCTCCGGTGCCTTCACAGCCCCTCTCCTGGGAGTGCTTCCCTCGCGCCGCAGAGACCCCCGCACTCTTGCACAGTTGGAAGTAACCTGAGCTCGGGGTCTTCCCTGCGGCGTCTCCGTCCTCCCTGGCAGTCACCCGCACTCCCATCACGCCGCAGCGTCTCCCCTTCTCACCTTGCCAAGATGGAGGGGATCTGAAGTCAGTCCACAAGTCGTGCATCCCGCAAGCCCCAGCACCCCCTCGCTCCCTCGCCCAGGGCCTCAGCACCCCCTCGCTCCCTCACCCAGGGCCCCTGCCCTCTCGCTCCCTCGCCGAGGGCCTCTGCCCTCGCTCTGCAGTGTCCTGGTCCCTCCAGCCTTCTCCCACCCGTCTCACTTCGCCTCTCAGTCGCCAGCTGGGATCAGGATCTCTCGTGCAGTCGCCCCCTGGTGCCCTTTCACCCTCCTCTTCTTCATCCCCAAGTTCACCCTCTTCACCTCGCCTCCCTCCCCACTCGAGCTGTGGTCTTGTATCAGTAGCACTCTGTCACTAGCAGTCACTATCTTCTCTGGGCCGGCACCCCTCGCCCCCCATTTCTCACTGAGCATCTGGGTCTCCCCAGGAGTGCCTTCCTGGAGCTACAGTGCCCCTCTCCTCCTCCATTTGCCACCATCTCCCCTCAACCTGCTGTCTCTTCTCACGTTGCACCGCTGGAAATTAACTGAGCACAGTGTTCCCCGGCAGTCTCTGCCTCCTGCCCCATGGCACCCACCCCAGTCTCAACAGTACCCTCTTTCACTGCCCTGCAGGCTCTGTCCTCTCAAACTGTACAGTGATGTGCCATGTCTCTCCCCAGCAGTCTCTGCCCTTTCACAGTGTATGAAATGATGAAATGAATTCGTACTTGTATAGTGCACTTATACCCTGAGGTGTCTTGGAGCTGTACGCATACCGCTGTGGAACCCTTCTTGGCTTTTCCCTGTGAAATACCCACTCCTGGGCACCCCCAAGGTGAAGCCAGGCATCCAAGCGCTGTTGGGGCCGGTGTGGAGATTAAGCAAGCTATTGCCCAGAGTTAGCAGAGTGGGACCCATGATTAGAATAGGCACCGAGGCGAGAATTATCAGGTCCAAGGAAATTGAGCCCAAGACCAGCCGAGGCGGGAATTGAACCCTGGTCCCGGGCCAGACCTCTGCCTCAGGGTCTGCCGCTCTAACCATTGAGCCACACTTTTCCACGGCATCTCCATGGTATCTCTCCTCGGCAGTCTCTGCCTCCTGCCCCATGGCACTCACCCAGTCCCAACAGTACCCTCTTTCACTGTCCTGCAGCCTCTGCCCTCTCACACTGTGCAGTGATGTGCCCAGGGGTCACTCCCCAGCAGTCTCTGCCTCCTGCCCCATGGCACCCACCCCAGTCTCAACAGTGCCCTCTTCCATTGCCCTGTAGTCTCTGCCCTCTCACGCTGTGCCGTTATGTGCCATGGGGTCTCTCCCCAGCAGTCTCTCCCTGCTGCCAGATGAGAACCACCTTCAGTTACTCACTACTCCCTCGTCCTGCAGTCGTTCCCTCTCACTCTACACAGTGATGTGCCCAGGGACCTCTCCCCAGAAGATGTTGCCTCCTGCCCAGTGACACCCAGTCCCATATCTCCAGTCCATTTCCCCTCGCACTGAAGTCTATGCCCACTCCCACTGCACATTGATGTGCCCAGGGGTCTCCCCCATGCAGTCTCTCCCTCCAACCCTATGCCACCCACCGTCGTCTCAGCAGTCACTCCTCCTTCCCATTGACACCTAAGCCGCACTCAGCAGTCACTCTTGTCTCCTTCCTCCCTCGCTCTGCTGTCTCTTCCCTCCAACTCAGCACAGTGGGGTGCCCAGGGGTCTCTCCCCAGCAGTCTCTTCCTCATGTCACTCAGCACCAACTACGTAACATCAGTCTCTTCGTCGTACCAAATGGTACCAAATGGTAGTTTACTTTATTCGATAAAAAATTAATCATAAAAGTATACAATTTATACAGTACATTAAAAAGATAAAAGAACAGGGACCCACCTATCCTATTTAAACATACATCATACCAAACTACTCAATTTTTTTCTAAAATTACTAAGATATAAGTGTACAATTTATACAGTACATTCAAACAGTAAAAATGCAAGGACCCACCAATCCTATGTAAACATACATCACATACTACTCAAATGTTTAAAATTACTAAGATATGCGCATAACAGCTTCATAAAACATTAAAAAGTCACTTCATGCCCCCACCCCACGTCCCAACAGACCCTCACTCTTGCCCCACCCCCTCACAGTTTACAGTAATGTGCCCAGGACTCACTCCCCAGCAGACTTTCCCTCATGTCACCCAATACCCCCACCCCCACGCCCCATTAGTCTTTTCATCGTGCCCCCCAGCAGTCACTCCCTCTTCCCTCACCCCACTCACAGTGTACAGTGATGTGCCCAGGGGTCCCTCCCTCATGTCACTCAACCCCCACCCGCCAGTCTCATCTCCCCCTCTCAACAGTAACTCCCTCGCCCCTCTCACGGTGATGTGCCCAGGGGGCTCCCGCAGCAGTCTCTCCCTCATGTCACTCAACCTCCACCCACCTCCCACCAGCCTCTTCACCGTGCCCCCCTCTCAACAGTAACTCCCTCGCCCCTCTCACGGTGATGTGCCCAGGGGGCTCCCGCAGCAGTCTCTCCCTCATGTCACTCAACCTCCACCCACCTCCCACCAGTCTCTTCACCTCACCCCCCGTCCCAACAGTTACTCCCTCTTCCCTCACCCCCCTCACAGTGATTTGCCACGGGGTCTCTCCCCAGCAGTCTCTCCCTCATGTCACTCACCCCCCCCCCACGTCCCATCAGTCTCTTCACCGAGCCCCCCGTCCCAACAGTCACACCCTCTTCCCTCACCCCCCTCACAGTGTATAGTGATGTGCCCAGGGCTCGCTCCCCAGCAGTCTCTCCCTCATATCACCCAACCCCCCCCCCCACGTCCCATCAGTCTCTTCCTCGTGCCCCCCAACAGTCACTCCCTCTCCCCTCACCCCTCTCACAGTGATTTGCCACGGGGTCTCTCCCCAGCAGTCTCTCCCTCATGTCACTCAACCCCCACCCGCCAGTCTCATCTCCCCCTCTCAACAGTAACTACTTCGCCCCTCTCACGGTGATGTGCCTAGGGGGCTCCCGCAGCAGTCTCTCCCTCATGTCACTCAACCTCCACCCACCTCCCACCAGCCTCTTCACCGTGCCCCCCTGTCCCAACAGTCACTCCCTCTTCCCTCACCCCTCTCACAGTGATTTGCCACGGGGTCTCTCCCCAGCAGTCTCTCCCTCATGTCACTCAACCCCCCCCCCCACGTCCCATCAGTCTCTTCACCGAGCCCCCCGTCCCAACAGTCACTCCCTCTTCCCTCACCCCCCCCCACAGTGTACAGTGATGTGCCCAGGGCTCGCTCCCCAGCAGTCTCTCCCTCATATCACCCAACCCCCCCCCACGTCCCATCAGTCTCTTCCTCGTGCCCCCCAACAGTCACTCCCTCTTCCCTCGCCCCCTCATAGCGTTCAGTGATGTGCCCAGGGGTCCCTCCCTCATGTCACACAGCCCCCACCTACGTCTCAATCAATCTCTTAATCGTACCCCCCCCCCTCCCAACGGTCACTCCCTGTTCCCTCGGACCCCCGCCCGTACAGTGATGTGCACAGGGTCTCTCCCCAGCAGTCTCTCTCTCGTGTCACTCAAATCCCATCAGTCTCTTCATCGTGCCCCCCCCTTCCAGGTCCCATCAATCTCTTCATAGTCCCTCCCACCCTCCCCCCTGTCCCAACAGTCACTCCCTCTTCCCTCAACCATCTGTCTCACAGTGTACAGTGATGTGTCCAGGGGTCATTCCCCAGCGGTCTAGCCTCATGTCAAGCAGCCCCCTCCCCGCGTCCCATCAGTCTCTACATCGACCCCCCCCTAACAATCACTCCCTGTTCCCTCGCCCCTCCCCACACAGTATACAGTGATGTGCCAAGGGGTCTTTTACCAACAGTCTCTTTCTCATGTCACTGACCCCCCCCCAGTCCCATCAGTCTCTTAAGCGACACCCACCCCGTCCCAACAGTCACTTCCTCTCACAGTATGCAGTGATGTGCCCCAGGGTCTATTCCCAGCAGTCTCTTCCTCATGGATCTGAGTCCCCCCCAGTCCCATCAGTCTCTCAATTTACCCCCCCCCCCAACCCATCCCATCCCAACAGTCACTCCCGGTCCCCTCTCACAGTGGACAGTGATATGCCTACGGGCCTACCCACTAGCGGTCTCTCCCTCATTTCACTCAGCCCCCCCCCCCAGTCCCATCAGACTGTAAATCAACCCCCCCACCCCACCCCAACAGTCACTCCCTGTTTCCCCGCCCCTCCCCACACAGTATGCAGTGATGTGCCAAGGGGTCTTTTACCAACAGTCTCTTCCTGTCACCGACATCCCCCCCAGTCCCATCAGTCCCTTATCAACCCCCCACCCCATCCCAACAGTCACTCCCTCTCACAGTATACAGTGATGTGCCAAGGGGTCTATTCCCAGCAGTCTCTTCCTGTCACTGACCCCCCACCCCAGTCCCATCGGTGTATTCATCGACCTATGAAAATATTACAACCCCTCCTCCCAACTGTCGCTCCCTCTCACAGTGTACAGTGATGTGCCCAGGGTCTCCCTCTCCCTCTCCCCCTCATTTTACTCAGCCCCCCCAGTCCCACCAGTCTCTTAATCAACCCCCACCCCACCCCAACAGTCACTCCCTGTTCCCTCGCCGCCCCCCCCACACACAGTGTACAGTGGTGTGCCCAGGGGTTTATTGCCAGCAGTCTCCTCATCATGTCTCTGAGCCCCCCCACCAGAAGTCCCATCAGCCTCTTCATCGAACCCCCCCCGCCCACCCCGTCACAACTGTCACTCCCTCTTCTCTCTCACAGTGTACAGTGATGTGCCAAGGGCCCCTTCTCCCTCCCTCATTTCACTCAGCTCCCCCCCCCTCCCCAGTCCCATCAGTCTCTTAATCAGCCCCCAACAGTCACTCCCTCTTCCCTCACCCCCTCATAGTGTACCGTGAAGTACCCAGGGGTCTCTCCCTCATTTCACTCAGCCCCCCCAGTCCCATCAGACTGTAAATCAACCCCCCACCCCAACCCAACAGTCACTCCCTATTCCCTCGCACCTATCCACACAGTATACAGTGATGTGCCCAGGGGTCTATTCCCAGCAGTCTTTTCCTCCTTTCTCTGACCCCCACCCCAGTCCCATCAGTGTCTTCATCGACCTATGAAAATATTACAACCCCCCCCCCCCCGTCCCAACAGTCACTCCCTCTCACAGTGTACAGTGGTGTGCCCAGGGGTCTATTCCCAGTCACTGAGCCCCCCCCCCAGCAGTCCCATCAGCCCCTTCATCGAACCCCCCCCCCCTCACCAGTCTCACAGTGGACAGTTATGTGCCTAGGGCCCCCCTCTCCCTCCCTCATTTCACTCAGCCCCCCGTCCCATCAGTCTCTTATCAGCCCCCCTCCCCATCCCAACAGTCACTCCCTGTTCCCTCGCCAGCCCCCCCACCCTTCCCCAGGGTCTATTCCCAGCAGTCTCTTCTTCATGTCTCTGAGCCCCAGACCCTCCCATCAGCCTCTTCATCACCCCCCCCCCCCCCCCCACCCCGTCCCCAAACCGTCCCAACCGTCACTCCCTCTCCCCTCTCACAGTGGACAGTGATGTGCCCAGGGGCCCCCTCTCCCTCTCCCCCTCATTTCACTCAGCCCCCTCCCCAGTCCCATCAGTCTCTTAATCAACCCCCCCACCCCAAACCGTCCCAACCGTCACTCGCCCTCCCCTGCCAGCGTCCAGCGGTGCCCCCGGGGCTCTCACCTTGCACAGCTGGAAGTGGTCCGAGCTCAGGGTCTCCTGCACCTCCAGCTCTCGGGGGGAGACCGCGGCCGCGCTGCCCCCCGGGTACAGCGCGCCCCCCGCGGCCCCCGCCCCCGCGGAGCCCGCGCCGCCCCCGGCGCCGCCCCCTCCTCCGCCGCCCCCGCCGGGGCTCGAGGCGGTCAGGCCGTCCAGCACCTTGCGGAAATTGAACTTCTTCATGGCAGCGAGCGAGCGCGCGAGCGGGCGGAGTGCGGCAGCCGCGGCCGGGGAGGGAGCTCCGCGCTCTGCAGCCGGCAGCCAGCCTGCGACCGCCCGACTGACGTCAGCGCGCCGCCGCCGCCGCCGGCGCAGGCGCAGAGCGCGGGGCGCGAGGAGCAGCACCGTGGGGAGCGCAGAGGGGCGCGCGCGGAGGGCAGCGAGAGGCAGGGCGGAGAGAGATCAGCACCAGGGAGAGCGACCGGGCCATAGAGAGGGATCAGAACCAGGGAGAGCGGCCGGAGCATACAGATCAGAACCAGGGAGAGCGGCCAGGCCATAGAGATCAGAACCAGGGAGAGCGGCCAGGGCATAGAGAGGGATCAGAACCAGGGAGAGCGACCAGGGCATAGAGAGGGATCAGAACCATGGAGAGCGTCCGGGCCATAGAGAGGGATCAGAACCAGGGAGAGCGGCCGGAGCATACAGATCAGAACCAGGGAGAGCGGGCAGGCCATAGAGATCAGAACCAGGGAGAGCGGCCAGGGCATAGAGAGGGATCAGAACCAGGGAGAGCGACCAGGGCATAGAGAGGGATCAGAACCAGGGAGAGCGACCAGGGCAGAGAGAGGGATCAGAACCAAGGAGAGCGGGAAGAGCATAGAGATCAGAACCAGGGAGAGCAGACAGACCATAGAGATCAGAACCAGAGAGAGCGGCCAGAGCAAAGAGAGGGATCAGAACCAGGGAGAGTGGCCTCAGCATAGAGAGGGATCAGAACCAGGGAGAGCGGCCAGAGCATAGAGAGATCAGAACCAGGGAGAGCGGCAGGGCCATAGAGATCAGAACCAGGGAGAGCGGCCAGAGCATACAGATCAGCACCAAGGAGAGCGGCCACACCATAGAGATCAAAACAAGGGAGAGCGACCAGAGCATAGAGATCAGAACCAGGGAGAGCGGCAAAGGAAAGGGAGATCAGAACCAGGGAGAGCGGCCAGAGCATAGAGAGGGATCAGAACCAGGGAGAGCGGACAGAGCAGAGAGAGGGATCAGCACCAGGGAGAGCGGCCAGAGCATAGAAAGTGATCAGAACCAGGGAGAGCGGCCAGAGCATAGAGAGAGATCAGAACCAAGGAGAGCGGCCGGAGCATACAGAGGGATCAGAACCAGGGAGAGCGGCCGGGCCATAGAGAGGGATCAGAACCAGGGAGAGCGGCAGGACCATAGAGAGGGATCAGAACCAGGGAGAGCGGACACAGCATAGAGAGTGATCAGAACCAGGGAGAGCGGCCAGAGCATAGAGAGTGATCAGAACCAGGGAGAGCGGCCCGAGCATAGAGGGATCAGAACCAGGGAGAGCGGCCACACCATAGAGAGGGATCAGAACCAGGGAGAGCGACCAGAGCATAGAGAGATCAGAACCAGGTAGAGCGGCCAGAGCATAGAGAGGGATCAGAACCAGGGAGAGCGGACAGAGCATAGAGAGAGATCAGAACCAGGGAGAGCGGCCAGAGCATAGAGAGCGATCAGAACCAGGGAGAGCGGCCGGAGCATAGAGAGGGATCAGAACCAGGGAGAGCGGCCGGACCATAGAGAGGGATCAGAACCAGGGAGAGCGGCCGGACCATAGAGAGGGATCAGAACCAGGGAGAGCAGAGACGGGATCAGAACCAGGGAGAGCGACCAAAGGAAAAAGATATCAGCACCGCGGAGAGCGGCCAGAGCACAGAGAGATCAGTACCAGGGAGAGCAGAGACGGGATCAGAACCAGAGAGAGCGGCCAGGGGAAAGAGAGATCAGCGCGCGGAGGGCCGGGAGAGGCAGGGCAGAGAGAGATCAGCACCGTGGAGAGTGGGAAGAGGAAAGAAAGATCAGCACCGCGGACAGCGGACAGAGGAAAGAGAGATCAGCACAAGGGAGAGTGGCCAGAGCAGAGAGAGATCAGAACCAGGGAGAGCAGAGACGACTAGAGCATAGAGAGATCAGCACAGCGGAGAGTGGACAGAGGAAAGAGACATCTGCATCAGGGAGAGCAGATAGGGGAAAGAAAGATCAGCACCAGGGAGAGCGGCCAGAGCTGAGAGAGATCAGGACCAGGGAGAGCAGAAATAGGAAAGAGAGATCAGAACCAGGGAGAGCGGACAGAGCATAGAGGGATCAGAACCAGGGAGAGCAGGCAGAGAAAAGAGAGATCAGCACCAGGGAGAGCGGACAGAGCATAGAGGGATCAGAACCAGGGAGAGCAGACAGAGGAAAGAGAGATCAGAACCAGGGAGAGTGGCCAGAGCATAGAGAGATCAGCACCAGGGAGAGTGGGAAAAGGAAAGAGAGATCAGCTCCAGGAAGAGTGGCCACAGCATAGAGAGAACAGAACATAGAGAGATCAGCACCAAGGAGAGCAGAGAGCCTCAGTAGCAGGAGAGCCAGTAGCGAAAGAGCACAGAGAGATCAGCACCACGGAGAGCGGACAGAGCATAGAGAGATAAGAACCCGGGAGAGTTGGAAGAGGAAAGAGAGATCAGCACCAGGGAGAACGGACAGAGCAGAGAGAGATCAGCACCATGGAGACCGGCCAGAGCAGAGTGAGATCAGCTCCAGGGAGAGCAGCCAGAGGAAAGAGAGATCAGAACCAGGGAGAGCGGAGAACGAATATATGATTATACCACGATTTCAAATACCACGCATGGCTTTACCACGCGAATTTTACATCGCAAGTGGCTTTACCACGCTGGTATTTACAACGTAGGATTTTACTACGCCTAGAAACGTCTTACCTGCACGTCTTTCTCTACGAGCCCTTACTTCCATCCTCCATTGAAACAAGCGTCAAAACACGTATACCAAAATAAAAAAAGGACTGTTTTTTTGACGTACACGGCACGTCTTTGGGGGAGGCTCTTTCCTTTTTCTTTTAAAATTATGTTCGTTTTTTTTTTTTAAAGTAAACTGCTTGTTATTTTTTGGGGGGGAGACCCCCCCCAGCCCCCCCTCTGCCCCCCGCTTGTTATTTTTGGGGGGGGAGACCCCCCCAGCCCCCCTCTGCCCCCCAAGCCCACGCAGAACGACTCGAAGGAATACCACATCTCCCCCCCAGCCCGTGGTAAAGACGTCGTGGAAGGCACCCTGCGTGGAAGGCACCCTGCGTGGTAAGTGTCACGTGGTAAATGTTAGTAGTGGTAATGCCTTCGTGGTAAATGATGTTTCCCGCGGAGAACGACTAGAGCATAGAGATCAGCACCAAGGAGAGCAGGGAGCATCATTAGCAGGAGAGCCAGGAGTGAAAGAGCACAGAGAGATCAGCACCCTGGAGAGCAGAAAGCGGATAGAACATAGAGAGATCAGGACCATGGAGAACGGCCGGACAAGAGAGAGTGGTCAGCACCAGGGAGAAGGGCAAGAGGAAAGAGAGATCAAAACTAGGGAGAGCAGACAGAGCAGAGAGAGATCAGCCCTATGGAGAGTGGCCAAAGCAGAAAGGGATCAGCACCAGGGAGAACAGAGTGAGATCAGCCACCAGGGAGAGCGGCCAACGCAGAGAGGGATCAGCACCAGGGAAAGCGGCCGGAGCAGAGTGAGATCATGTCCAGGGACATCGGCCAGAGCAAAGAGAGATCAGCACCAGGGAGAGCTGCCAAAGGAAGGAGAGGTCAGCATGAGGGAGAGCAGCCAGAGCATAGTGGGATCAGAAACAGGAAGAACAGACAGTGAGAGATCAGCACCAGTGAGGGTGGACAGAACATAGAGAGATCAGCACCGTGGAAAGCAGAGAGAGACAGAGAGATCAGCAGTCTTAAGAGCAGAAACCGCCAGAGCATAGAGAGATTAGGACCAGGGAGAGCGGCCAGACAAGAGAGAGGGAGCATCACCATGGCGAGCAGAGAGCGGCCAGAGCTGGGAGAGATCAGCACCAGGTAGAGTGGCCAGAGCAGAGAGGGATCAGCACCAGGGAGAGCAGCCAGAGCATAATGAGAACAGCACCAGGGAAAGCGACTAAAGCAGAAAGGGATCAGCACCAGAGAGAGCAGACAGAGCAGAGAGAGATCAGCTCCAGGGTGAGCTACCAGAGCATAGAGGGATCAGAACCAGGGAGAGCGGAGAACGACTAGAGCATAGAAAGATCAGCACCAGGGAGAGCAGAGAGCATCAGTAGCAGGAGAGCCAGGAGTGAAAGAGCACAGAGAGATCACCACCATGGAGAGCGGCCAGAGCACAGAGAGATCAGCACCAGGGAGAGCGGCCGCAGCATAGAAAGATAAGAACCCGGGAGAGTGGGAAGAGGAAAGAGAGATCAGCTCCAGGGAGAGCGGCCAGAGCATAGAGAGATCAGCACCAAGGAGAGCGGCCAGAGCATAGATGGACAAGAACCCGGGAGAGCGGCCAGAGGAAAGAGAGTTCAGCACCACGGAGAGCGGATAGAGGAAAGAAAGAGAAGCACCAGAGAGAGCAGAGAGCAAAAGTAGCAAGAGAACGATGCAGCCGTATGCTGACAGACTCGGGGCGCTCGGCCTCCCATTTAAGTCAAAAGGAGCCGGTCGTACGATGTGTACACGAGCTGCCATTCACTGAATGGGTACGGTGCGAACAATGGCGTAGTGGGGATGCGTCTGAGCCATCCGCACCGTACATGCATGTGTAGGGGGGACCCTTGGCTCCCCCCCTGTAATCAACTCGTACGACTAGGGGTGTTGGGTAGTCCGGCGCGGACCCTCGAATTCAATTTCCCGGACCTTTTACGTGTTGGAGGCTCTGACTCGATCCAGCTGTCGGACTCGTGCATCGTACTGGCTTGGTCGGAAATTGCCTCCATTGCACGGCACTGTTTGCTTACGGACGAGACGTACGAAGTGGTTCGGACCCAGAATTGATTCGGTCAGCGACTTTGCGTTTCTCGCATCGTACTTGCTCACCATACAGCTATACGGGTCGGTCGGAAAACACTCGTCTGGCTCTTTCTTTTTCCGGCTGGATCTCGTTCAGAGCCCTTCTGAGCGAGATTGGAATCAGCCCCTTAGTTGTAAACTCATACAGCATAAGGGAAGATTAAGAGAGGTATACATTTCCATTCATAGGTTTGTGACTTGCATTTGTAGTATTATGGTAAAAGCCAGTTGGGATGTGAAATGCCTGTTACCAAGTGAGACACGGTTTCGGGTACAACTTACCCATTATATGTGGATGCAGTAGGTGCATGATCAAAATATGGGAATGAATTATATCAAGAACTAAATTTGAACGGTAATAATATGACTGACCAGACTTGTCATGATCGTTGGGATAATGGAAATATATGGATTGGTGGATTGAAATGTCCTGAAGAACTTCATTTTCTGAACGAAACGTGTTGGTGAAGGCTGTATGTGTTTTTATGAATATGAAATAAAGAATGTCAGAAAAGAAATAAAAACAACATAAGAATTTGGATGAGTTGGACTTTTCTGTTTTGACTGCAGCATCATATTTGTTTTTCTATTATGGTAAAAGCAGTTTGTGAATCAGGCCATTATAGCAGAAAGAGATCAACACCACGCAAAGCAGCAGGGCCAGGAAAGATGGAGATCTCCATGAGCGGACAAAGCAGGGAGCAAGGACAGGCAGTGCATTAGGAGATCAGCACAATGACAGCATGCCTGTGCAGTGGGAGTTCTGGCCCATGGGAGGAAAGCACAAGGAATCTGCACAGGCAGTGCTTTGGGAGATCTGCAACATGGAGAGCAGTGAGCACAGAGCCACCAATTACAGTGCAGTGGGAAATTAGGACCAGGGAGAGCACAGAGCAAAGAGCCAGCACTGACAGCGCATTAGGAGAATAGCGTCACAAAGAGCACAGAGCTACCATTGATAGTGCTATCGGAGTTCAGCACCATGGACAGCAGAAAGCACAGAACCACTACACCAGTGCAGTGGGAGATCAGCACCATGAACAGCACAAAGCGCATAGTCGGCGCTAACGGAACAGTTGACAGTGCAGTGAGAGATCAGCACCAGGGAGAGCACAGAGCAAACAGTCAGCACTGACAGCGCATTAGGAGATCAGCACTATGGGCAGCAGCAAGTACAGAACCACACCTGACAGTGCAGTGGGAGACCAGTGCCATGGAGAGCACAGAGCCAGCTTTTGAGGAGAAGCACAGTGGAGAGCTGAGATGACAGGGCCAGAATTGCCAGTGATCAGCACCATAGAGGGAAAGGATAGTGGGACAGTAGCAAGAGTGCAGTGGGAGATCAGCTTAATGGAAGGAAACAGAACAGAGCCATCACTGACAGTGCAGTGGGAGACCACCACCCTGGAGAGCAAGGAAACAGTTCACATGGACCACAGACCAGTACAGTGCTACCGCACTGACACTGAGCATAGGGAGTCAGCACTATGGAGAGAAGGGACCCCTCCAGCATGCAGAATATGGGCGAACACAGAGAAGAGGGGACACCAGTACTGAAAATGCACCAAAGTATAAAGAGTGCTGCATTACTGCTACTGAACTCACAACAGCGACCAGACCACTCCAGCTATGCCACAGACATGCATCAACACAAAGACTGCTGCTGCACTGCCACTGAACACACAACAGTGCAAAGCAGTGGCATTTAAGGATTACAACAGAATATGTGGCAGCAAAGAGCACATACTGCTCCATCAGTTCACAAATATCACTCACTCACACTGAACATGCAATAACAGAGTGAATGAACAAATACCATCACAGAGCACAGCTGCATCCTGCAGTGTAACTGACTGTGCAACAGCCCAAAGGCTGCTCCACCTCTGTCATGGATATACAACCGCATGTAGAGTCAACTCCAACACTGCCACTGAATATAGAACAGTACAGAGAAGAAGCCACCACAGCACTGTCAATAAATGCGCATGTACTTTTCCTCCCAGAAGCAACTTCAGAACTGTAGTCTAAGATCTTATACTCTTACACCTGGATGGCAGCAATGACCTCCCAGACTCCATAATGACCTCAGCATCACTCATCACAGAACTGAAAAACATAAGACCACATCACACCCCCTCTGAGGGAACCCCACTGGCAATGGTTGCCAGCCCGCACCATCTACTAAATCTGCTATGTTATCTATAAAGCCCTTGTAACCAGAACCCTTGAATATCTTCCTGACAAGCACACAGTCTCTGGGGGCTCTTATTTATTTTTATTTTTATTTTTTTACAGAGTTTTAGATAGCGTGAACTTGACCCGAATCGGGTATCAGAGCGCTTTACATAGCACCAGTTGCATTACATGAGGACACATTCATTTTTGATAGTCACGGGGAGATTAAGTGATTTGCCCAGGATCACAGGATATTCAGTGTCATTGCTGAGACTCAAAACTAGTTCCCCAGATTCGAGGTCGACCGCCCTAGCCGCTAGGCCAACTCTTTTCCCCTCTTAGCATACCTAAACTCATGAAACTTTCCAAGGAGAGGAAGACGTTCAAGAAAATACAAGAAAGACAATAGGCCTTCTCTCTCTATGCACCCGGGATATGGAAACCCATCCCTATGTCTATCAGGCCCAGCCCAGTCTTGTTCCAAATTAGATAATAACTGAAGACATACCTTTAATAAGAATACGACTTCACAGCACAGTGACAGTCCACTTCTACTCTCGTAATGCGTTTTCTGCTCCAATCACTTGTTGACTGTATCCTTTATGTTGACAATGTACAGGTCTCTGCAGACTTTTAGATAGTTTTGCATTATACAAATACCACATGCATATATATCATCACCGAACAAAGACAGTAAAGCATTCCTGCTGAACTTACACCAGCAAAGAATACTGAGACCATTGAATATATAAAAGAAAAAAGCATGGACTACTCTAGAACTACCAATAAATAAACAACATCAAAGAGGACTGAGATCACTCCAGAACTATAAATGTATACACAACAGCATCACAGAGAATACATTGCAACAGGACTGCTTCTTAACGAAAAACAGCATAGATACTGCTCCTAAAGATCTAAAAGAATAGATATCTGATCAACACAGCCACTTCATGTACATCACGGTGCAATGACCACTGCAGCACTGCCACTGAGCACATGACATGCTAGAGCAGAGATCACACTGACACTGCCCCTGAACAAACTACAACACAAAAACACACTGGTCTCTGGTAACAACACTTTAGATGGAAAGAATCAAATGGCAAATAAAATGTATTCAAAGGAGTTTATGAAAAATAATTTCAAGACATAGTGGTGCAGTGAATATTGGTCGAAAACAAACTTGCTAGGGGCTCTCTTTAGAGGTGATACACTCAAGTGACAAATCACTATCAATAAGTGTGTCAATGAACACAAGAACAGCATGGCATTTTGTAGCAAGTTTTCAACAATCATTTGGGGTCTGTGTTTTTAAAGTCAAAGGCATTTTGATCCCAATAAAAATGGTGGGATCATCATCAGGACTCACGGGGATACAACAAGCCCGAGCCCTTGAACAAGCTTGAAGCAGGGCCTCGTTTTACCATATAGTGCCCCAGGCCCATTCTGTCCACATCTGAAGCATAAGGGTCTCAATTGTCCCTGCCAGCCCACAGACAGAGTTATGTTATAATTGTCCACACTGCGTCTGCGTCAGGATGAGTCTGTCATTTAGGAGAACAAAATTGGCCAAGAGTAGGGGCCAACTGGGGCAGCTTTAGACATTACAAGTGACCTCAAACCTTTTGTATTCTTCAGCTTCCTTAAAAAGTTTCCGAGAAGTGACGCAAATCATTTTTGATAAATGTTCAATTCATTATGATATACGGTCAAACATCAAGCGACCTTTTGGTAAACTTTTGTAATGTAAGTGTCACTTCTGTGTTGCTAATATTTCCAAGAAGTGACCAAAGGGCATCATTTTCTGTGGTCAAAGCACCTGCTAATGTCGTGATTCTGTGGTCAATAGTTCCTCATTAAAAGAGTATAAACGATCTGCTCTTCAGTCCATTCGACGGACTACCTCACACAAATGAACCGTTGGGTCATGACGTGCGTGTGTGGCCCCTCAGCCATCTTCTCTAGCATCTTCTCTAGCATCTTTGGCTGAGGTTATAATGCTTAATATACTTTGAAATTGTCTCTTTCTCTCTCCTCTGTATTGCTGTGAGTTTTTTAACTTACAAAATTGCATGATTTACTTTTTCATCTAGGAAGGTGTCTCTGAAACTTGTTATCTTCTAGATTAAAAATGTGCCTTTGACATTTATTGTTTAAAATTGTTCTTTGATAAAGTGCCACTCTGACTCAGTTCCTGTATTTCACACATGTGTCTTATTATTTTAGATAGCACATTTATAGGGTGAAAAGATCACCCTGCAACAAGCTCAGAAAAGTAAAGTGTCTTATGATTTCCCTGGTGCCTCGTTTTACCATGAGTGAGCCCACACTAATTTTGCAAAGTGCAGAGTGACGATTTGCTTTCAAATAATCGTGTGAATTGGGATTTGGCAGTTTGGCCAGAAACAAGAGTCAACTAAATCAAGTTTCCCCTGCAATTAGTTCTCTAGCTGGAAATACTCTTTGAAATAACTCTGTAAGTTCTGGTAAATTGTACATCTCTAGACAGAACAAGCTCTTTCTTGTAAAAGGTATAAACTATGTACAATAATAAACATAATTGTGTGGTTCTTTCGAATATTTTGTCTTAAGGACTGAGTAACTCTTTCAATTATAGCTAAATCACACCTATCATGGGAACAAACATACCATGGGAAATGGAATAATTAACTGTCAATCACAGTCAGTAGAGGTGGGCGAGCCACTGAAAGCTCGAGCTAGGCTCGAGCTTGAAATCTGGGTCCAGCTCAGCCTGAGTCTTGTTGGAGCCTTGAGCCCATACCAAGCTGATCTTTCATATGGCTTCTGTCTGCCTGCCTCCTCTCTACGCAAGGGGTGGTGTCACGGCCAGAACTGCTGACCCGGTTGGAGTCTCGGCGTTGACTTAACATCATGTTTTTCAGGGCAAATCACTTAATCTCCCCCTACCTATAAACAATGAATGTTACCTAGCATATTGTAACTAATGGTCATGTAAAATATTCCACTATCTTCGGGTCCAGTTCACGTTATATAAAAACTGCAGAAAAATGCACAGAAATAAAAACTAAGCCTTAACATAAGGAAAGACAAATAACTATTAATTTCTTGGTTGATTTGAAGTGAAACTAGAAAACCTGGATAAAGCGCAAGTACCAAGATTAAATTGTTGGATCTTAGACAAATATTTTATTTCACCACAGCTTTTTTCTTCATTAACGCATACAACAACACTTTCAAATATGTGAGTTCAGAATACAAGTTGTATAAAAATCTATTGTGCTGGATTTGACAGACTATAATGTTACTCTACAATGAGATGGGTCACATAATGGGCCCGATTCACAAAGATAAATTTAGACTTGAAGTATAACTTTAGACCTGAACAGGGCCGGACTGGCCATAGTGGGCACCGGGCCTTTCCCCGGTGGTCCCGCAGGGTTTAGACCCCTGGGGGGCCTTTTTTTTATGGGGGCCGGTTTTGCAGCGTCTAAGTTTACCTTTGTGAATCACGCTCACAGCTTATACATGACAATTGTCTTGCCTCTTAATGCACAAATGGTTCATGTTTAAAAACTATCACTTTTAATAAGTACTTTTTGGTGCAATAGATTTGTAGTTATATGTTATTGCTGACTTGTAAAGGACAGGACAAAGACTAAAATATTACACAACAATGTATTTATTCTCAGTTATTGCACTCTAAATGTATCCTTTCTTTTTAGATTTCAGCCCTAGACAAGGGAAATCTACAGAAGTAAAGAAAACATCCAAAATGTTGGTAAGAATGTTCAGCTATAACTTGTAAACAAACAATAAAGCACAATATATATTTTGAACTAACTAATATATAGTTTTTATATTCCGAAACGCACAGATAAAATGTTGAATATGAACATACTTTAGATTCTCAAAATGGGAAACCTTGGATTCACCAAGTACATTACTGAATCTAGTCACAGTCATAGTCAAAATCTTTATTCGGTTATTCATACAAAAACAACCATAAAAGCACAATTTAATAAAAGCACAAATAAAATAAGATATCTAAAAGCCACATAACCAGAGTTTACAATCACCGTTAATCAGATACAACATTAACAACAGTTCTATGCTGGGCACCTATTAGCAACATCACAGTCAACAAGCAAACAACTATGGCCTGGAAAGATCCCATCCTAGTCAGTTTGAGCATACCCATCCCGCACCACCATATAACTACCACCAAAGAACAGTTACCCCAGCTGGAAAAGTACCACAGAAGAGGAGTGGGCTTCTCCCTTCTCCGAGCACTGGCCCAAGCACACAAGCAACTTGCTGAGAGCCATCAAGAACCTCAAAAACTGGATCATCTTATACGATGACATCCTTGCTCCCGTCAAGCGCAACACAAAAGCCATAGCTCGACCACCGGCCAGTTAGTACACAGAGAAACTCAGGCTAAAGAAATATCACTGCAAGCAAATGGAGCTCAAACGGAGAACAAGTCAAGCCACCACAGATAAAGACATCTTCAAATCAGCCCTCAGACACTACTACTAGCATATATGGAACATGAAGTGCACAGCTCTTGCAGATCGCATCAACACCAACACAAGAGCAGCAAGGAAATCTTCACTATCATCACAGATTTCACCGCGCCTCCTGCCACCCTCTAGCCACATCGCCCCCTCACAAGACCTTCTGCAACAAACTCTTGGAATTCTTCTGTAACAAAATCATCCCCATATATAGCAACTTTGGCCCTCAAACAGACCCCAGCACTGACATAACACAACTTCCCGTACAATAGAATAAGAGAAAACCCTGCCAAGGTATGGATCATGGTCCCATAAGGGATCCTTCACTTTCAATATATGGTGACAAGGATATGTATCAGAGCCAAATACACATCAGACAGTTTTCATTTTATTTTTTCTGTTTATTTATTATTTTATCCAGATACTGTCAATAAACATAGTTCATGATTAAATTGCCATAATTCATTCAATAAGACGATGAGATGCCTCTCATTGGATAGATGTTAAAAACTTTAAAGTACATAAACGTCCCAGACACTCCCGTACATCCAAAATGGGGTCACACTCACTTTCACACTATATATATCAGTCAATCCCGCATGCATTCATATACAGCATTCATGCTGGTACAACAGGGCCTGCAATACAGATAAATATGGGGCTGCATAGAGAAAATCTAGACTGAGGAGGCAAAATAAGTTGGAACAAGTTATCAACAATAACTAAGTTTCTGCCATCCACAGGAACCACGCCAACGCGCGTTTCGGTGTGAAGCCTATTCAGGCCACACCTTCATCAGGGCGGTGGTGTACCATGGGGTTGGGGACTCACAAGCAGGTAGGCCCCTGCTTGACAGAGTTAATGATGGATACGTAGCAAAGGGAAGAGGCAAGCTCAAATGATTTATTTCAGACCTTTCATTCCTTCACTGTCGTTATCATCATATGCATGCGTATACTGACGATGGTGGCTCCCGTCGGGGCTCCCTGTTTCCTAGGTCACAATATGATTAGCACAACACAGGCCTTTCTTATGGTCTGCTCGTTCAGTGTAGATACATTTCTCACTTTACGGCGATCAGAATGTGGTGGATATCAATGCGGTTAACACAAACAGGACCTTTCTTTAGGTGTGCACGTCCATGTAGATAGATTTCTCACTCTATGGCGGTCAGGATGAAGTAGATATCAAAAAACGGAAGTTTCCTTGGTAAATAATGTCCGTCCAAAGGAGGGAATGGCGTCAAATGGCGGCGGAGGTACCTGCATCTAGTGGGCTTTTAAGCCTTTATGGTTTACGGATTCCCAGGATATGTGGGCTCCGTCCGGACCGCGTGGCGGCAGTTACTCGTGAAGGGATCCCCCCTTCATGGCAAAAGAATGAACCTTGACCTTGTAGCCTGCCATTAAAGGACCCCTACCAATCAACAAAACACTAACATTCATCCTCAATGCCTCCATATACTCAGCCATATTCCCGGACACTTTGAAACATGCCACCGTCATGCATCTGCTCGAAAATCCATTCCACGAGCCAGCCACGCTTTCCAAGTACAGAACCATCTACATCCTACCATACCCGGTCTTAGAGAAACTAATCAAACAACATCTCCATTAACCACCTCAGCACTAGAGGTGGGTGGACTTGGTGGAGTTTGATTCTGCAGAATTCTATGTAATTACATTAAAATTCCACGAGATTCTGCAGAGTTTCTCAAGGGAGCTTTGTGGGCCTTTGATGCTATTGTCTTAGCGTAAATTGCACCCTTGTATCCAATAATGGTGCAAGGATGCATTTTGCGCGCAGAAAATAGTGCAGCCAACCACTACTCGGCACCCTTACATACTCTGCAGTGATTACTGCAGAGTATGCAAGGGCACTGCTGCCGAGTAGTATGCTGTGGTTTCTAAACTTTAGGAACCACAGCATATCACTCTGCAGTGCATATATGATTATTGTAGAGTATGTAAGAGCACTGAGCGGTATGCACTGCAATGATCTCTAAACAGGGTAGAAAGAGGGAGCAGACCGTCTACGTTTAAAAACCACTTCAGTAGTTTGAAGACTGAAGATGTCATTGTCTGTAGTACTCTGACTTGCAGTAATCTGCATCGTATGTAAAAGAAAACAGGGCGGGAAGAAGGAGCAGTCCCTCTATGTTTAAAGCCCACTGCAGTGGTTATGAAACATAGAGGGAGTGTCCTATTTAGAGGTTACTGCAATGCTTACCTCTCTGTGCCCTTAGATACTCTGCAGGGAAGCGAGTGGTAGCCACTGCCGTGATCTGCCTACATACCCCTCAGCGCCCCTACATACTCTGAAGGTTACTGCAGAGCGTGAATGGGCAGCAACGAGGGGTAAGCAGTTGCACTGCAGTGGTTTGGTTCTAAATAGGGCCACAAGAGGGAGCAGTCCCTCTATGTTTAACACCCACTGCAGATTAAACTTTAATCTATAGAGATTATTAAATACAGAGGGTCTGTTCCTTCTTCCAGACCTGTTTTAAAAACAACAACCATTGTAAATTAATTACACCAACGTAGTGGCGTAATTTATAAGTAATTCACCATTACAAGAATAATGCAGATTTACTTAATTCCTCTGATTCCGCTGATGAAAATAATGATTCCACCCAGGCCAACTCAGTACCAACCAGCTCCACGACATCACTCAGTCTGGATTTAGGGCCAGGCACAGTACAGAAATAGCACTCGTCACCACCGCAGTCATCATCAGTGTGATTCTAGACAGAGGAGACATGGCAGCTGTCATTCTCCTGGACCTCTCTGCAGCATTTCACACAGTCTCTCACCCCATCCTCATCAGGCACCTGCATAAAATTGGCATGCAAGGACTCACTCTTCACTGAATCTGATCATTGTTAACAGATAGAACACAAGCTATCAGCCTGGCACCTTTCTCCTCCTGAGCCCGAACTGATTTGCGAAGTGGCTCAAGGTTCATCCCTCAGCCCCACCCTCTTCAACACATACATGATCCCTCTGGCCAACATCATCCGCATACACAACAGAAACAGCCTCTCGTATTCTGACAACATGCAACTCATACTCTCCCTCTCAAACAAGACCCCAATACAAGAAACAAGTTCACTACCTGCATGACAAAAGTCACTAATTGGATGAAAGGCAACTGTCTCACGCTCAACACTAACAAGACAAAACTTCGGCGGGAACATCTCACCATGGGACTCCAAATGTAGGCAGGCCGAAATCAGACCCACATCCACATCCATCGTCCATGCGAGGAACCTAAAAATAATCTTCAACAGCAAACCGGACATGAACGCACAAGTCAACACCGTCACTGCATCCTATTTCCACACCCTGAAGATGATGAGGAAGATCTTCAAATGGCTACCAACTAACAAGTCACCAGCAAGTTGGACAACAGTGACACTCTCTACACCATGGTCACCAAGTAACTCACAAGACGGCTACAAACCATCCAGAACTTGGCATCAGACTCATCTTCAACTTCTCACACAGAAGTCTCTCAACCAAACATCAGGGAAATCAATTGGCTCCCAATACACATTCACACTCATTTCAAACTCCTCAAAAATTCAAAGCACTACACAACTAAGGCCCCACCTACTCGAACAAACGTATAGTTGCATCTCATTCCGCCAACCACACACACACTCCTCTCCAAAGGACTCCAACTCACACACATCCCATGCATACAATGAACCTGATCAGGAGGAAGGGCCTTCTCTTACCTCACTCCTAAAGTGTGGAACAGCCTCCCACTCCACATCAGAGCCTTCTCCTCTCTTTGCTAACCTCTACCGCGCTAGCGGGTTTTCCCGCTGTGTGCTGAAATTTCAAGAACGAGCGTTACGTGACAAAGCCAGCTCGTCATGCGCGTAGCGCAGGTAACGCCCATGACGAGCTGGCTTTGTCATCAGCGCTGAAGGGGTTAATTCTTAAAGAAGCTGAAGACCTAGCTTTTCAATTAACCAACCTCCCATGGGCATGGATAGGCACACACACACACAGACATCCACTCACTGCCAGGATACCATCATGGGTCATAATGCATTTTACAAATACACATAACATAACAAGGGGAGCTGTTATTAAACTTATGGGGACATACCTATAATAAGGATAGCACTATCAGTGAAATAAACACACTGGTAATGCCCCAAATATTGTAAAAACACATGCTTTAGAAGCACGACCACTACAATGATTATGTAGAAAATAATAGGGAACATATCATCCACTTAATATTACAGAAAAAAAGCAAGGGATGTCCTAGAGGACTTGAAAGAGAGTGAAAGCTCACAAGAGCGAGCAGGAACTATGCTTTAAAAAATTACTCCAAACGTTTCTGAACAAGCAACAGTCACTCCCCTGGCATACAAAACTTAAAAAGATCAATTGCCAGAAAAGATAGACCATCTAAGGAAACACCAGTAGCACCTAGAAGATATTAAAAAAAGACATACTCCAGCACTTATCACATGTAAAAAAGGCAACTTCTTACTATATGACAACAACAATAATGGCATAATAATTAAAATGTAAGCTACTAACAACAATTAACTAACCTGAACACAACACAACACATCAAGGATGCACAGCACATAAACATCCTGAACAACGACTCCGGAACAACGAGTTTCGGTGTCACACAAGCGGGACAACGATTTGCCCGAACAACGACTCAGCCATAACCACGCATGTGCGTTATTACGGCAGTGTCGATCTAGTATTCGGGCGGGGCAGAGTTTGTAGGATCATCGCAGTCGCAGAGGAACAGGTAAGAGGGGTTAATCCGACCCACGTGCACGGCCATATACTTGACCAAATCTGGTCGTCTTGTCCCCTTGCTTTACCTCCCTCCATCTCTCCCTGTGTTTGGTCGGATCACTCTATTATTTCCTTTTCTGTTCACTCAGGTGTGGCTGATAAACCCTCTCCCCCTAAAAGCCTTCTAGCCCGCAATTGGAACCATACCGACCTTGATTCCCTCTCACTATCTTTGGTTTCTTCCGCTCCTGATCTTACCTGTCTCCCCCTTGATTCCCAAGCCAAAGCCTTAAGTACATGGCTTGCTGCTTCGTGTGACCGTGTGGCCCCGCTCAAAAAGATCAAAGCGGTTCGTCCATACGATGCGCACAAATGGTTCTCTACTGAGCTCAAAGCACTAAAACTTGATCTTAGGCGGGCGGAGCGCCTTTGGAGACGTCAGTACTCCCCCCCTCTACGAGCTCAGTACAGGCAACTCCTTACCAACTATAAAAAAGCAGTTCTTAATGCCAAAACTTCTTATTTCACGGAGAGAGTATCGCTCTCCGTGAATAAACCCCGCGAAATCTTCTCTTTGGTTCGCAATCTTGCCACTTCTGATCGTTCCTCCCCTGGCTTGGTTCCTTCCCAACCCCTCTGTCTCTCACTCAATAACTTTTTTATTGACAAGATTGCGAAAATTAAAGCTAACATTCCCTCTGTGCCTCTGCCTATCCTCACTAGCCCTGCAACTCCCCCTTCTTCTTCCCTTGACATTTTTCCCCCTATCTCCCCTGACTTGTTTCACAACTATCTGTCTAAAGTAAAATCTGGTTCTCCCTTGGACGGTGTTCCCGCGCGTATCCTCAAAATCCTCTTCACTAACTGTCCTGGTCCTCCCCTCTCTCTCCTCAACTCCTCACTGGCCTCTGGCACTGTTCCCTCTTCCTTTAAATCTGCTGTTGTGCTCCCCATTCTAAAAAAACCTGGTCTAGATCCTTCCCTCCTTGCTAATTTCCGTCCTATCTCCCTCCTCCCCATACTTGGGTAAAATCTTAGAGACCCACGTTATCTCCTGCCTTTCCTCATACATCGAGGACAATGGTCTCTTAGCTTCCCACCAGGCGGGCTTCCGCCCTGGCCATTCTACAGAAGCGGTGGTTCTAGCGGTCTTGGATGAACTCAAGGGCAAGGCTGATGTTAACCTTCCCCAAGCCCTGGTGCTTCTCGACTTGTCCGCAGCGTTTGACACGGTCGACCACTCCATTCTGCTCGGCCGTGTCTGCGCAGCGGGCATTCGGGGCGTGGCCTTTTCCTGGCTTTCATCCTTTCTTCAGGATAGGCATCAGACTGTTCATCTCTCCGGTTTCTCTGCCCCCTTCTGTCCAGTCACCTGTGGTGTCCCTCAAGGCTCCTCTCTTTCCCCTCTCCTCTTTAATCTGTACATCTGTCCCCTTGTTTCCTCTCTTCTCAAGCTGGGGGTCTCTGTATATAATTACGCAGATGACCTCCAGCTTGTCTTTGATCTGTCTGCCTCTCCTGATTCTATTCCCAAGTTCAGTTCCACCCTTATCTTTATCTCTTAGTGGATGAGCGCTAACCATCTTAAGCTCAACCCCGATAAGACGGAACTTGTCCTCACGGGTGGCCCTTCTAACCCTTGGTCCCCTGCACATTGGCCCCCTTCTTTCGGTCCCCCCCCCACGCCCTCTTCCTCTGTTCGTACCCTTGGCATCAAAGTCAGCTCTGACTTAACCATGCACAGCCAGATCAGCTCTGTTGTGTCTTCATGTTTCCTTTCCCTCCGTCTCATTCGGAAAATATCTCGATTCTTTACCATCGACGCGCTTAAAACCATAATCTTGGCTTTAGTCATCTCCCGCCTCGACTACGGCAATGGCCTGTATGTGGGCATTCCTTCCCACGAGTCCCGACACTTACAGGCCATTCAAAACCAGGCTGCCCGTCTCATTCTCTCCCTCCCCAAATCCTCTCACATTACCCCGGCTTTGAAATCCCTTCACTGGCTCCCTATCCGCTTTAGATCCCTTTTCAAACTTGCTTGCTTTGCCTTTCGTGCCCATTCTCGCTCTGCCCCTGCTTACATCACTTCCCTCATTTTTTCCTATGTCCCAAGTCGCACCCTCCGCTCTTCTTCTCTCTCCCTTCTTCACACTCCCCGCTTCCGTAAATCCAGATCTGGGGGCACTCGTCTCTCTGTCTTGGCTCCCCAGTTCTGGAATAGTCTCCCACTTCATCTTCGCTCCATTCCTATTTTTAGCCACTTTCGGAAAGCCTTAAAAACTTTTCTCTTTTCTTTGGCTTTCCCTCCTTAGGTTCCCCTGTGTTCCCCTCTGTGAGTTCTGATTCAGGTCCCCCAGCGCCAGGAAGCCGCTTGGCAGCAGTGCGCTTTATTAAATATTGTTTTCATTTCATTTCATTTCATTTCAATGTTTATGGGGTAGGGTTTAGGGGTTAGATTATAGGGGTTTGGGTTTAGTATTTAAGGGGTATGGATGATCTTGTTTGATTAAAAGGTTTGGGAGGGATTAGTATGAAGGATTAGAGTGCGTATATAGGAGGTGGGGGTTTAAGTGATTATTTAAAGGGAGAGGGGAATTAGATTTATGGGGGTTGAGTTAGTATTTATAAGGTGGGGGCTTCGAGATTATTTAAAGGGAGAGGGAAATTAGATTTATGGGGGTTGAGTTCGTATTTAGGATGTGAGGGATTTCGTGATTAAAATAGGGAGAGGGGAATTAGATTTATGGGTTTTGAGTTAGTATTTTAGGGGGTGTGAGTGATTGTATTTGTTTTTAGGGTGGGGGGGTTTGTTTTTAAGAGGTGGAGGATCGGGGTACTATTTGGAAAGCATTTTTTTAACACGCATTCCTTTCCCACGAAAAATCGTGGTAAAAAAAAGTGGTTTAGACGAGGTCCTGGTTACGACCTCGTTGTTAGGGAACTCGTGGTTGGGGAACTCATTGTTCCAACATACAACCTTTAAGTTATGCACTCAAATATACACAATACATGGTCAAGATCAAAATACAACCAGCCCATTGGCCCATACATTGTTACCTAACAAACAAAGTACAACTTACAATGGTATGCTAACACATATAAAACAACACACTTAAAAATTTCTAAGTAACTGAATGCATGTTTTATTAATATTTACTTATAAATAATATTAAAACAACTTTTAAATATCGCTCTGAAAAGTCAAACAAATGTTATTTGTAATTGTTCACACTGATAGTAATTGATTTATATAACCAAATATGTTTATGTCACCCTTACACATACCCTAACATCCCAACAAAAACCTAGAAATACATAATTTAACATCTATATAATCAAGAAACTAACATTAGAGTAGAATTTATGACTATGGTGATAAGGTGGGGAAGCTTATCGTGTGGTTGGATAAGAAGGAGTGGGCGTCCCGTCTTGTGCACGAGCTACGTGGTAAAGATGAGGTCACCATAACTGACCCATAGGACATTGCTGACCGGTTTGCTCACTATTATCAAAAGGTGTACTGCACGTCTGGTGACTATACCAAGGATGCCAGTTGTGAGCTGCTTAGAGATATCAGACTCTCTACCTTGTCTGATGAAAACTGTGAATATCTCAAGTCCATTCTCACAAATGATGAGGTGGCACGGGCAATTCAGGGGGTGAATTCGGGAAAGGCCTCTGGTCCTAATGGTATACCGGTTGAACTGTACAAATTGAGACCAGACAGGATTGCCCCGTATCTCTGCACGATGTTCATTTAAAGCAAGGGAAAGTGGACACTCCCCTTTTATCAAAGAGTCGCAAACATTGTAGTCATACATAAGGAAGGGAGACCCAAGACCAGCTGTGCGTCCTATAGACCAATATCGTTACTGAATGCAGAATCTAAGATCCTTGCCAAATTTTTAGCCACATGTTTGATTAAAGTTATTGACTCACTAGTGCACCCCGACCAGTCAGGCTTTATGCCACATCGTAACACCGCCCTCAATTTACGCCAATTGCATGGGGTTCTGGGTAGAGTGTCAACCATCCTAGAACCCGCCATATTAGTATCCCTGGACACCACCATGGCATTCGACATGTGCTGCATAAGTTTGGATTTGGCCCAAACTTTAAGAGCTGGATTTGCTTGTTGTACTCTATTCCCATGACTCAAGTTGTGGTGAACAATCATAAGTCTCCAACTTTCCAACTGAGCCGAGGTACGCGCCAGGGCTGCCCTTTATCCCTGCTCCTCTTTGCGTTGGCACTGGAGCCACTGGGGGCATGGATCCATAGGGATCAAGTGATTCGTGGGATGCGGTGGGCCCCGGGCTGGGAAGATAAGATTTCGCTCTACGAGGATGACATCCTGTTGTACTTGACCTCCCAGACGGTCTTCTTGATCGGCCTCCTGGACATTCTCGTGGTGTTCGGGAGATACTCCGGATTTTCCATCAACTGGTCAAAGTCAGTGATTTATGTCCTGCGGGAAGAACTACAGACTCTCCCAAAGGGCTGCCAAATACAGATAGCATCGGAGGGCTTCAGGTACCTTAGCATCTTCATCACGTTAAGCCCGGAGCTCCATTCCCTTCGTAACCTGAGACTACCACTACAGAGACTGAAAAGCGACGTTAAGCGCTGGAAGTCTCTGCCCCTTTCGTTGTTGGGTAGGTCATTCCTGTTCAAGATGATGACGCTGCCCCACTTCCTATACGCCCTCCAGAACTCAATGGACCCAGTACCCTTGTCTTATTTCAAAGATATAGAGACCCTCCAAAGAGAACTCCTATGGTACGGCAAGCCCCGAATTGGCGTTACCAAATTAACCCTTAACTGGTATGACGGGGTAATCAGCCTCCCTGACAATAGGAAATATTATTGAGCATCCCATCTGGGAGCTATTAATCAGGGAATCTATGGCCGACCGGATGACCCCGAAAATGCTGTGGACAGGTAGTTGCTGCCGGGGGGGGGGGTGGGGGTACAGCAGGGTGCTATTCGCGGGGCCTAGCAGGTACCCACTGACAGGACCGCCGGCTCATTCGGTCCATGTGTGGCACGTTGCTAACAAGCAGCTTGGTTGAGATCCCAGACTCACTGGGGCGACGCCCTTATGGAGTTCTGAGAAGCTGGGCAGTCTGTGGCGATGCAAAGGATTTGACAAATGGGATCTTATTGGAATCTCACAGATCAAAGACATCTGGGGTGAGGACACTATCCTCCCCTTCACTTCCCTACAACAGCAGTACAGCTTGGAAGATTCTGAATACTATCGGTATCTACAAATTCGGCATGCCTTGCTCACAAATGTCGCCAGCAACTACACACTACAGGAGGCCTCTCCCTTGGAGGACAGACTACTAGATGGCCTTCTCCCCGAGAGGGCCATCTCACTGGTCTACAGAAAATTGATTAATAACATGGAGGATCCGCTGCTATCATTGAGGGAGAAGTGGGTTGGGGATAGATTAGAACTGGACTCCCCGAGAGTAGTTGCAGTCCAGGAAAGGTTACACTTGATACAACACAAAATTCTACACAGGGTCTATATCACTGGGCCAGGACTGGTGCGGATGGGAAGGGTTGAAAGTGGGGAGTGCAGACGTGGGTGCAGGGAGCTCGGCACATTTATCCTTATCTTGTGGTTTTGTGAGCACATACAGACTTATTGGCAAACAATACATCAAGCTTGACGGGAGGTACTAAATATTGATGTCCGGCCTGAAGCCCGTAGGTGCCTTCTGAACATTTGGGAACCTTCGGATCTCACCTCTTACAACAAGCAGTGGGTGACATTTGCCTTAATGATTGCAAAAAGGAATATTGCACAGCTCTGGGGGGCCCGTCAGCCGCCTACATGGGGAAAGTGGGAGGAAGACCTAGACTGGTGTATGTTTCGTGAGAAATCGGTCTATGTTGCAAGAGTGTGCCCCGCGAAATAGAGTAAAGTGTGGGGGCCGTGGAATCACTACAGAGGAGATATCTGTGCTCCCCCGACTCCCCTGCATGAACCTGAAACTCTTGATGCCCCTTAATTTGTATTGTACTGTGGAATGCTATTTGATTAACTGTGTGACGGATTAACTGTGCGGAATTGGTAATACCCTTGCTTGTGATTTACAATTGTGAATTTCGTTGATGATGTTTAATAAAAAGATATATAAAAAAAGAAACTGACATTTTCAACAATTCATATAGATATACCAATTATGTTTAAACTTATTATTTTCTTGCGGAAGTCCTTGCCAACAAATCATGACCCAAACACGCACTTCTAAAAAAGTAAACCACACATAAATAAATTATCTACTACAACTTTGATAATCTAGGGAAACCATTCAAAACCTGAAAATATGTAAAAACAAATGAATAAATATTCCAGGAAAAATGAAGTAAGAAGAAAAAATAACTTTGGATAAAAAATAACCTACAATTTTTCCTTGAAAATAAGAATTGCATCCGGATAAAAAATAATATCGGCTATACAAGATAACAAACTATAAAACACAACAATATAAACCCACTGAAATAACATTTACAACCCACATATAAAACATAGCACAGTACTAAATAATTAAAAAACATTTTTCATTTAAATAAAACACACACAAAATTCATAAAAAATGTATAAATTACAATTTGGCCAACCGTCCTAGCCTAACCCAACTAAAGAAGATTTCACTAACAAACAACATAGTAAAATAACATAAAGTAAAAAATGCTACGCCAACTAACCCTTATAACCTCCTTCCAAACACTAGACCCTTAGATGGTAATTATAAAGGAATCAGAACTGAACTGGAGAGCAGGTACAGGAAACCATGACCACAATACGAACAGTTCAAAATCAGGAAGACAGACTACTTCTTACGAAGATGATGTCATACTATTTTCCTTCATGAAAACTCTCTCTGTGGAGATGCTCTCTTACCCCTACTTACCACTGTCAATCCCTCCCTCACTCAAGTCATCTTCACAGAAGCTCTTAAGACATGCCAGATCTTCCCATTCCTAAAGAAATACCTGCTCTATACCCTGATGATCTCACCAACTATCAGCCCATCACTCACCAACCAATCATCAGTAAGATCATCAAATAGGCAGTTTATGTTCACCTTCAAGGCCACATCAATGCTAACCATCTACGACATGACTACCAGTCTGGCTTCACATCACGCTACATGAGTGCCCTCTATACCATAGATGAAGATCAGCCCTGCCTTCTGATATTGATTGGCCTCTGAGCTGCCTTTGATACAGTCAACCATCCCACCCTCATATGCACCCTGGAGTTTTGAATGGGATTCCCCAGCAATGTACTTCCCTAGTTCTCCTCCTACCTTTCCATTTAACTCCAGTTTGTTCACATGGGCATGTCTGTTAAATTTCATAACGGTACCCTAATATAGGTCCAGGGAACATAGTACACTTTCCCTACATCAGCTCCCGGTATTTCATATGAACGAGCCTTATAAGGACATAATTCCAAATAAGGACAGAATGCCTTACGAGGACATCACGCTTTATAAGGTCTGCAGCCTTTTATGGACTAAACCTTTCCCCTAGTTCTATGACGAGGGTGGGTTTTGCCTGATTGATATTACTAAGACGTCATCCTTAGCACATATGAATAATAAATTACTACTCTCTCCAGAAAGTACACTTCACCTCTCCCATCGACCCACAAGGTGTAATCCTTAACGTCATCCTCATACTGAACAATGGGTAACACACGTACATAGACTGTATAAATACAGCACCTCTTGCTATCAGAAAGCAGGAGGGACCCAAGACTTCAAGGCCGACACACTGACCAGAGACGCTGCAGCTCCGGCATGTATCGCTCCAGCTGACAGTGGTCTGACGATCCCTTGCGGCGTGTCCAGCTCAAGTCCAGGACGAAGTCCCACACTCTCACTATTCAGGTATGAGGGTTCGACTAAAGCCTAGCGGGATTCTTGGCTCTTAGACTTAGGCTCTCTAGCACCTACTCACATGCTAGGTACACTTAGGTACATCTAGTCAGGTATCTTAGGAGTACGCACTTTATTTTATAAATGCATTCTTTATTCATGTATAGGTTCATGACTGTTGCAAAATGGTAGAACAATACTATTCCTTTTTATTCACTGTACTGCTGATTCTATATCTCTGCTACTGTGTTACAGTCGTAACAGCGCACTTATTCTACATGAGAAGTACTGTACAATAAATTCTTATTGTAAACATGTTCAACTGTTTCTTCTCAAGCACGAGCAATTGGGTGAAAAGTAATATATTGTTTTCACGAGTCTCAGGATATTGTGTTCTAAGGGTGCAAAAACGAATCCCTCTTATAACAGGTGATTCTAGTGGCACTGCAAGCTAGCTAATGCAAACCATAGGCTAATATATGAGGTGGGTGTATAGAGTCAGTCTGCCACCAGACCCACAGTATATGTTATCCGTAAATGTCGTAGGTCCTGCATGACAGGGTACTTTTTGGGACTACACTACATGGTGCCCAACGTGGTCTAATATTGCCCAACGTGGCATAGACATGGCGCACTTACTCAAAGGTAGAATCTGAGTAGCTCAGTAGTGCTTATTCTCAGAGACCCTACTTACAAAACCCTTAGATGTCTGGAGTAGGTGGGAAAAAACTCTGCCACATCTGAGTAGGCCAGATATCCTATGTATTGGATGTTGGTTAATCAAGCTTGAAAGGACAAATTTACCATAATAGTACATAAAACCTTTGCACAAAACCTTTTTCATAATCTCCTTGGACAGTAATTCCGTGTATTGAACACAATGTCTGATGAGGAGAGAGCTTAAAACCAAGGACTTAATCAGTCTGGTGAGGAAGTTGCAAATGTAATACAAATTGCAGCCAATGTAAGACAAACTCTAACAGTTAAACTACTCAAACATGGGTTACCACCCAGAGGAGATGTTGTAATATTTGTTATAGAGGCACACAAAGATTTCAAAACAGAGGTATTCTACTCATGGGTTATATTCCCAGCAGCAGATGCTGTAACAAAAACTTTTTATTATTACACACATGATGAAATTCCAGCGGTCTACACTCCTTTTGAGGAGACTGAGATTCCGCTTACATTCCACAAACATATTTTCTAGTTTAATGGTGCCCTACCCCATTTAAGAACAAGAGCAAGGCTTGGTCCTTTAGGGATACCAGGAGGTACATGGCAGATATTAGCAACCTATGCACCACATCCAGATATTGACACAATGCCAGAGGATGAACTACTTGTTCAACACAAAGAGTTGGTAAAACTGTACAGGAACATGACACATTTTGTCTTAAGGACACTTGCAGTCCAACCTACAGTAATTACACCTACTGCAGCTCCTACACAGAGCACTAGTACTAAAATGACTCCACAAGTATTACACGCGGTAATGGGCAAAGTGCCCACAAAACGTGAACAAATTTCTCTCTGGGTAGCAAAAAAATAACTCAGTTAGAACCGTTTTTTCCAAATTCAACACCATTTGAAAAACACAGAATGTTAACAATCTGTTTGCCCATGGGGATTACACAACAGTTAGAGGGGGGTGCCGCTCGTAGCAGTTTGACACACTTTGCTGCTGCTGGCTGAGAGGGGAGAAGCGGGACTCCCAGGACCAAGGAGCCAGGTGGTCACCAGGAACACCTGTGCTCCTTCCCGCCCGACCCGCCTTTATCACTGCTTGCGGCCCCCGCTTCGCGGGAGCCGCTCGTAGCAGTTTAACACACTTTGCTGCTGCTGGCTGAGAGGGGAGAAAAGCGGGACTCCCAGGACCAAGGAGCCCCGCGGTCACCAGGAACACCTGTTCCCCTTCCCGCCCGACCCGCCTTTATCACTGCTTGCGGCCCCCCACTTCGCG
Organism: Lissotriton helveticus; assembly: GCF_964261635.1. Classification (NCBI taxonomy): domain Eukaryota; kingdom Metazoa; phylum Chordata; class Amphibia; order Caudata; family Salamandridae; genus Lissotriton; species Lissotriton helveticus. The sequence continues at coordinate 68,744,473 of NC_136069.1, forward strand.
GGAGCCGCTCGTAGCAGTTTAACACACTTCGCTGCTGCTGGCTGAGAGGGGATAAGCGGGACTCCCAGGACCAAGGAGCCCCGCGGTCACCAGGAACACCTGTGCTCCTTCCTGCCCAACCACCTTTATCACTGCTTGCGGCCTCCGCTTCTCGGGAGCCGCTCGTAGCAGTTTGACACACTTTGCTGCTGCTGGCTGAGAGGGGAGAAGCGGGACTCCCAGGACCAAGGAGCCCAGCGGTCAACAGGAACACTTGTGCTCTTTCCCGCCCGACCCGCCTTTATTACTGCTTGCGGCCCCCGCTTCGCGGTAGCCGCTAGTAGCAGTTTAACACACTTTGCTGCTGCTGGCTGAGAGGGGAGAAGCGGGACTCCCAGGACCAAGGAGCCCCACGGTCACCAGGAACACCTGTTCCCCTTCCCGCCCGACCCACCTTTATCAATGCTCGCGGCCCCCGCTTCACGGGAGCCGCTCGTAGCAGTTTGACACACTTTGCTGCTGCTGGCTGAGAGGGGAGAAGCGGGACTCCCAGCACCAAGGAGCCCCGCGGTCACCAGGAACACCTGTGCTCCTTCCCGCCTGATGTCTATATCAGCGTGATCGCCCCCCACTCCGCGGAACGGACGCGGGTGTGCGCCGGGCGAAGCCCGGGCCAAGGGCGGGCCCGTCATCGACAGGAAGAGGCAGGCCAGGGCCCTCCCTCTAACATCGGGAACATGACACATAAGGACAAAAGGTACTGTCTGGCCTTTGGTGGGGCTTGCAGGTTTTGAAAGGGAACATTGAAGCACTGACTGCACAAACCCTGTGCCGGTGACATTTTTGGGTTATAATCTGTGTGAGACCTGTTTGATGATATAAGTGTATTGCAAAATGGGAAAAAGGAAAACCATGGAGGGGAGAGCGCCAACCTTATTAGCTAAAAAAGGGAAAAAGGCAAAAAAGGTGGGGCACGCAGCAACCAATTGCGTGCTTACAAGAATTGAAGCCATTGTGAACGAGTGTGAAGAGGTTGTAGCTGGGAATACTAGCAGTAACACAGTGGAGAACATTGATCCCCTTGCCGAGGTCTTAAATCAATCTTGGAAAAAGGTGATTCCCGCCATTTTTAATAAGAAAACATCACTAAATCCTCCCAATAGTGAAATTCATAGTTCAGTAGAAGGGCCTGTAGAGGTATCTGTCCTGATGGAAGCCCCTAATAAGGTAGCAGAGCATCCCAATCAATTGGTCGCTCAGCGGGGCCAAACTGAGAGAGGTATTACATGCTCAAATAGATTTACTGTTATAGCAGCAGATCTAGCATTTGAAAACAATGTAACAGAGCTCCCTAATGGGCCACTTAGCTCGACCACTTCATCAGGCCCCATTAGATCTTATGCAGAAACTACGAAAATTCGGGAGACAGAGCCAAGCCCTTAGGCCCACACCTCAGCAACAAAGGTTATCGTAGCCCCCCTTTAGTTAGAGAAAGACAGAGTGGGAGGGATGGCCCTGGTATGCTAAGGAACAGCACCCCCTTAAGAAATCCATCAACAATAGTCTATATGTTCTGACATCCAAATCAGACGTTTACCACTTTGGCCCACAGATAGGGAACGGGGCGAATCTGGTCTTAATAGAGTAGATTGACTAGATTAGGCCCACTATCTGTATCCCCTACTAGAACTACAAGATAGGGAAGAGCAAGGGTGCATCCCAAGTGCAAATAACATAGTATCAAGAACTCATAGCGGGGAAGGGGGGCGATGGGTTAATCATGGTACTGTAGTGACGGCGTCTGCAAATCCAAGGGTGATCCAGCTCATCTCCTGGAACATAGCAGGCCTCCTAAAAAAATGGTCAATTTATCGACAAGTTTGAAGTCTGTCTGTTTCAGGAGACTTGGAGCATGTGTCCCTTATATAAGCCAGGGTATACCACCTTTTACATCCCCGCCACAAGCTCAGTGAAGGGTCGCCCATCTGGGGGTCTCCACATATGTTATGTTATGTTATAGGCTGATTTGTATCGCGCACTGTTAGTCGAGACTGTCCTGGCGCGTAGAGGAAACAAAGACAGCATATACCGGAGATCTAAAAAGCTTGTTTAAACAGATGTGTTTTTAATAATTTTTTTAAACTGATCAGATTTGTAGTGTGTTGTAGTTGGTCTGGCAGAGCGTTCCACATATTAGCCGCTCTAACCAACAAGGATTTGCCCCCTGGGCGAGTTTTCCGAAACCTAGGGACAACCAGGCTTCTAAGTGATTCTGAGCGTAGTTGACGCACTGGCTGATAGAACATAAACCTAGCCCTCAAATAGGCTGGACAAGGGCCATGGAGGGCTTTATGTGCCAGGACCAGGGCCTTGAAACATACTCTTTGGGGCACCGGGAGCCAATGAAGGTCGCATAGTTGTTTGCGGACACTTGGTCTCCTAGGGATATCAAAAAGGAGCCTAACCGCCGCATTTTGTACCACCTGCAGTTTCCCTAAAAGAAACTCAGGGGAGCCAATATACAGAGCATTGGCATAGTCCAGGCGCGAGAGTATGGGAGTCCTGGCCACAGCCTCTCTGGCAGTTCGAGGGAGGAGGGGAAAGAATTTCCTTAGGGTTGTAAGGGTGCCAAAACAGGTTCCCACCAATCTTGTGATCTGTTCTCGGAAGCACATATCCGCCCCAAACCAAATCCCTATGTTTTTTGCTATACCACAGTCACCCTTTGGGCAGGGTGATCCTGTGGGCCACAATGATTCTTTGAAGCCTATAGGGAATTGTCCGTAGAGGAGTATTTCGGATTTCTCCTCATTACATTTCAGACTGGCCTGGGCCAGCCAAGTAAATACTGACGACACACAGTGCTGGGCTTTCTCAGTCTGTAAATCATCATCTTTCCAGGTGAAGAGAAGTTGGGTGTCGTCGGCGTAGGCCATAATTTTAGCACCCAACCTTTCTGCCAGATAGATCAGGGGGGTCATATAAACGTTGAAGAGTAGAGGGCTGAGTGTAGAGCCCTGTGGGACCCCAGTTTCCACTTTGCTATCAGACGAGTGGAATGGAGGCAGCCACACCTGTTGGAAACGATCGTTAAGAAATGATTCCACCCAACTAAGTGCCGCGTCTGCAATCCCGATGTCCGACAGCCTGGAGAGGAGCTTAAGATGGGGAACAGTATCGAACGTGGCAGAGAGGTCCAATAAAATTAGAGCCGCTCTGCCGCCCCCATCAAGACATTCTTTGATAGCCTCCGAGACCTCTACAAGCGCTATCTCGGTGCTAAAGGATGATCTGAAGCCAGATTGAGCAGGGTGCAAAGCCCCTGAGGCTTCCACAAATTTCTCCAGTTGCCTAAACGCCACCTTCTCGCAGACCTTAGCAAGAGCTGGGAGAAGGGAAATGGGGCGATAGTTAGAAGGGAGCGTTGGATCAGCCGTAGGCTTTTTGATCAGGGGGAGGAGTTTAGCGTGTTTCCACTGAGAGGGCATCGCACCTGATTGCAGAGACTCATTAATCAAAGTCGTTACCACAGGAGCGACTACATCAGCCACCCCACTGAGGACCCTAGCTGGGCAGGGGTCTGTCGGGGATCCTGACTTAAGGGATTTAAGTATGGCAGCCACATCCTTCACTTCCACACTATCAAAGCCCGAAAGAAACTGGGTAGGCTTGATGTTATCCTGAAATGTCCAGGTAGTAGATAGATTGGTAGGGGTGGGAATCTTAAGGCTGGCCTGTATTTTTTGAATTTTATCAATTAAAAAAGTGGACAACTTTTCACACCAACTGGGGGAAGTGGGCGTTAAAGAGGCCTCTGCTACTGGAGAAGTAAAGCTCCGCACAATAGCAAAGATTTCTCTGCTATTGTTCTTAGCTCTAGAAATTCTCTCGGCAAAGAAATCACCCTTTGCCAACTTAATGGCAACATAGTACTCACTTTGAGCCTTGCGTAATTTCGTCTTACCTATGGAGCAGTACTCCCGTCGCCATGCCCGCTCAAGCTCTTTACAACCTAACTTCAGGATTTTTAGGCGATCTGTGTACCATGGGTAAGATGGAGAGGCTCGTGGGTGATTATTTCTTGAACGGATGGGGAGCGTCTTTATAGCAGTGCTCATCCATTCCGAAAAGTTTTCCACTGCCCCCTAGCTAGCAGGACGGGACTGTTCTAGAGCGGTGGATAGGGCAGGAATATTAATTTTTACTTGGGGTGGGCCGTGGTTCCCAGCCCCCGATTTACGCTGGCTTCCCAAATCCCAGGAGAAACAGATAAGATGGTGGTCTGACCATGTGACAGGGCGGGAGGTAACCGGAGCTATGGAAAAGTTGGAACAGACCAGGTCAAGACAGTGACCTCCTGAGTGGGTGGGATCAGAGACCTGTTGTGAGAGCAGGGTTGCGTCACACAGATCCAGTAAATCCCTTGTCCCTGGGGCGACCGGATTGTCTATATGGATATTATAATCACCCAGCAGCATACATTTTGAGAACCTCAATGCTCTTTGTGTGACTACCTCCTCCAGAGATTTGAGAAAGGTACCATATGGGTTAATATTGCATTGAACTGGGTTATCACCATGCATAATTAACCCACAGAGGACATTCTTCATTTGACAATCAAAGGACCTCACAATGGTAATAACACGGAGCTATTTAACGTGTACGCAAGAGGGTCTCCGGGGGCACAAGTGTCAGCCACTATAGCAGCTTTGGAGTCGGAATTAGCTGGTATTTCCCCCCTTGCCAATATCATAGTGGCAGGAGATCTCAATTGTACATACGAACCCCTAAGTGGGGAAGATTTCCTAGGAACTAATGAGGAGGATGCTAAATGGGCCATACCCATTCTGACTTTGGCACCAATTAGAAAATGGTCACCAAGGGCGATTCAAATCCATGCTCTAACCTTAGAATATAATTTGAGAGCACTGAATGGCAGGACATGCTCCGATTCAAGAGGGGCTAATACCTATAACAGGCTTAGCTGCCCGTCACGTACAGATTACATACTGCTGGACACCCGCCTCTGGGGTGATCTACTGGACATGGAGATAAAACAGTCCCAGGACAGTGATCATAACCCCTTATGCATGAAAATTAGGTGGGGATCGTCCAATGAAAAGTTAATTAAGGCCCCGTTAATGGAAACAAAGGAGGTCGTGCCATCGAATTGTAATCGCCGATTGAAATGGCACATTGTAGCATGTCAGGAGGACAAATTATCTAGTATTAGGGAGCACGTAGTGCAGCAGATTGTAGAGCTGGAATTGTTCAATGCAGCCCAGGAAAAAACACAGGACCTGCCCCTTACTAAATTTTATAGTAACGCAATAGAGAGGCTGGGCTCGTTTTTTATTATCAAGGAGCCTCGAACGCTGAAACGGAACATAGTAAAATCGAGTAACCTCTGGTGTACGGCTTTGTGCAGAGAAAAGAGGAAGGCTTTAACTATAGCCCTGAGCAAAAAAGATCTGATATTAGTAAGAGTAGCCAGAAAGGAGTACTCAAGAGCCATAGCTCTAGCGAAGCGTGACTGGGAGGAACAGCACTGGCAGGAGCTTAAATCTGCTTCCCAGGTGAAAGATTCAACTTTATTTTGGGATCTAATTAATAAAGCCAATAGAAGGGGAGCTGATCCTATCCCGAACCACATCACAGAACAACAATGGTACACCCACTTCCTCAATCTGTACTGTAGCGTGGGAGAATCTCAGTCCCCACAAAGTGCCCCTGCAAGAGCTGGACCAGAGAACCCTGTACCAGCAGAACCCTTTTTAATTAAAGAGGTACATTTGGCCATTAAGAACATAGCCCCGGGAAAGGCTGCGGGCCCTGATGGTCTTCCTGGGAAATTAACTTCTACATGATCCTATGCTTTGGGCCAACTTCATCTCCCTGCTAATGAATCTGATTGCAAGGGGCCACCCCATCCCCAATTCGTGGAAGGGAGCTGAAGTAGTAACAGTATATAAGAAAGGTGCTAGAGAGGACCCTGCCAACTATCGGCCGATTAGTTTAATTGATGTAATCCAGAAAGTAGTTGGCAGGGTCATTGTCTCTAGGATAGGGTCTTGGATGGAAGAAGGGAACATTCTCTCTCACTTCCAGGTGGGCTTCAGGCAGAAGGTGGGCACGATGGACCAGGTATTTAGATTTTTTACGGCTTACTGGAAAATCGTGACCAACGGGAAAGGCAGTCTATATCTGGCCTTTATAGACCTAAAGACTGCCTTCGACCTGGTGCCCCGCAATAAACTTTGGCAGGTGCTGCAAGACCTAGGCCTCCCCATTTTTCTTCTTGATTTTTATTAAGAAACTTCACGAGGGGAACTATGCCAAAATCAGATGGGGGGATCAGGGACAGTTGACAGAGAGGGTGGCTGTGAATAGGGGGGTTCACCAGGGCTAGGTGATGGCCCCGACTTTGTTCTCTCTCTTTGTTAATGGGGTGATAGACCATTTGCGAGAGGGCCCAGCCGATACCCCAGTCCTGGCGGGGGATAAAATACCCACCCTGCTCTTTGCCGGTGGGGGTTGTATGGCTTTACAACGGGTGTTTTTACACCGCGTGCCGTTACAATGCGGTTTTTTCAACGCAAGTCGTTACTACGACTTGCGTTGGAGGGGTGCGGACTTCGGAATTATTTACTATTCTAACACCAGCCTACGTACAGTAGGGAAGGTGTTGGATGGTAAATTAAAAAATTCCTTGTCCTGCAGCACCCTCCAGCGCAAGTCGTGGTAACGACTTGCGTTGGAAAAACCGCGTTGTAACGGCACGCGGTGTAACAGCCGCGTCGTAAAGGCTGTTCCCCCCGATGTGATGTCTAAAACACCAGCAGGCCTCTAAAAATTGCTGGATAGGTTTAGCTTGTTTTGTGTGGAAAGGGGCCTGACCATTAACACCACCAAGACAAAGCTAATGACCCTGTCACCTTCAAAAAGATTTAGGAATAATATCTCGTTTAATGGTACTCCACTAGAGGTGGTTGAGTCATTTGACTATTTGGGAGTTAGTGTTAACAACATGATGAATTGAAACTCCCACATGGCCAAAATGCTTCTCAACCACAAGCGAGCGTCAGGAGCAATTTTAAGAGAGCAGTGGGGGTCTACTAGTAAACCAATAGCTCCGGCCCTTGTGATGTACGAAGGGAAAGCATTGCCTTCGGCAGTACACGAGTCTGAACTATGGGGGTTTGAGAACACCACTGACCTGGTTAGATCTGAGAATACGTTCCTTAGAGAAATGGTTTCCCTCCCAGTCTCTACCCCTCTAAAGCCCCTCTGTCAGGACGTGGGTAAACGCTCGATTAAAGACATGGTTCGTCTTCGCCCACTATTATTGTGGGTACGTTTAAAGGACCCCTGAACTGGCAAATTATGCGGCTGTCCTAGACATTAAATTGAACATCTGTAATAAGATCAAGTGGATAAGCAAACTGAGACAGCTTGTTTCAAATATAGGGTTGAGCGAATCATGGGCCAGCCAGTGCCCGCCACCCAAACAAACAATTAAGAAAATATATTGGGATTGGGTGCAGGCGGAGGAGTTACATAGTTCCAAATGGGGGCCCCTTACCGAGCAGTTTCTGGAGCATAAACCTGTTAGGAAGCTCGAACTATTTCTTGACTTCATTCAAAATCCCAGAGACAGGACACTCTATTTAAAGCTAAGTTCCCTGTCCAGGGTGTACAGCTCCTAAGGAGTCATTAGCCCATTTTCTTTTTGCATGTAAAGCATATAGGGTAGCGAGAAGAATGTGGCTTAAACCAATCTGTAGAGAACTGGGGTTTAGACACCACATGATGGCTCAACGTATTTTAACAACTGACACTATGTCTTTGGCCATCGTTAGCGGGGTAGCAAAGTACTAGGGTAGTGCCTGGCAGACCCGAACAAAATTGTTAAAGAAAAACATGAGTTAGGAGACTGCAGGTCTACGCAGATTGCTGTACCTCTAATATACTGTAGCGGCACTTTCGGACTCTTTGGTTTTATTGTATATATTCTTTTTATTGTATTTGATTGTCTTGCATACTGGTTATATGTATAATTGGATTGTTTTTACGATTGGACGCTGTGCATACTTTTATGATAAAAATGTTATCGAATAAAGTACATACAACAACAACAACAACAAGAGTTAGAGGATTGCACCTCTTAGGGTACAGTCGTTGCTGCCATATATACCAGAACTCATGGTATTCCTTCATTAGCAGTAATACCAGATGTATTAAGACAAATAAAAAATGACTATGGAGCAGAACCTGCCCAAAACTTAGGGATGAAGTTATTAAATAACTACGACCAGGTATCAGTCATAATACTAGCTAATATTAAAGGGGAAGCAGCATCAGTGGCAATCCGCCAATTGCCTAAGGGAGGTTGGCCCGTTAATTCAGGAGGCTGCACTACCCAAAATAATTGGAACTGCATAAGCAGAATGAGGCAGGGATAGTTTGGGGGGAAAACCATTAAAACCTCAACTACAGGGCAGTCCTGAGAAGGACAATGTTAAACAAACACCCACTTCATCTAAAAAGAAGTGGGATAATAAAGAAAACTTTAAAGATAAGAGATCTCAATCCCCAGGTAGGTTGCCTCAACAGGAGCCCTCTGAAAAGAGGTATAAGCTATGGAATAGGGATAATATTAGAAAACCTGACAGGTATCAGGATACTGATACATGTTCCTCTCATTCCTTTCAGGGCTGAAATAAAGGCTCCGAAAGAGAAGGACGGTCAGAATACAGAGAGGAGCACACACAGTCCAGAGACAAGCAGCACACTCAAGACTTTATTTCTAAAAAAGAAGAAAAGCAAAATCCAAAACCTCAATTTAAGAAAAAAAGTTGCTGGTCTGAAAATCAGACATGCCCAGAATTCTGAGGACACAACTTCTGAATGAGGAATGGGCTCCGACGATGCTACACAGCGTGGCAGAAGTAACAATAGCTTGCCTGAACCTGAATGAATTTCTGGTGACAGCAGAGTTGAATGATTACATCACGGTGGAAACACCAGACACCAGGGTGAGCGTCCCACATAGGGTATATGAAGTAACACTCCGGCTGGAGAGGGACACGCCCAGGAAAGTCAAAGCTCTTTTTTGGAAGAACTTATCATCTGGTTATGACATCCTGGTAGCAGAATAAGATTGGCCTCCTGCATTCGTTATGGAGCGCCCCAGGGGAGAAAGTATTATTTTTCCTGCATTTTCCAACTAAGAGGTCCATTAGGATGGCGGACGGACAAAGTCCGTCCCCCATCCTGTCGTGGGCCGGTACCGTCCGCCACAAGGGCGGAGGAACCGTGCCCCCAATTAGGCTGCATCGCCACAGTGGCGGGTGCATCCCACATTTTTTACATTGCTTGAAGCACCGGCCGGCGCAATGCAAAAAATGCACGTTGTACATTTCAATGCACAACATGACAGGCACCGCACGGTGCCTGTCATGGTGTACATTGAAATGCTGGGGGGGACCATCGGTACCCCCCCATGTGCACCCCCCACACCCTCCTTCACCCTGGGGGCCCGCAACGGGCCCCCCAAAGCAAAGACCGTATGCCTTTCCGTGGCGGCATTGCCACCACGGAAAGGCATTCCTCACCTGCCATCCTAATATGGCTGGCGGTGTCTGAAAGGCATCGCCACCATATCAGGCCTTTTCCGCCGCGGTCGCAAGCTGACCGCGGCGGAAAAGCGGCAGACGGTCTTCCCCTCCGCCACGGTCCCCCCGCCATCGTAATATGGCGGGGGAAGAAAGGTGGCGGACGGGCAGGAATGGCGGACGGATCGCCACCGCCTGCATGGCCGTGGCGAACCGACCGCCATCCTAATGGACCCCTATGTTCCCATTCACGCACGGTGGGATGAGAACTCAACCTACCACGTGATTCAGTTAAAAGTTTCATCCTATGCTCAGAGGCTCAGAGGCAATATCCCATAAAGCAAGAAGCTAAAAAAAACGTCAGGGAGATCTTAGATCAACTTGAATATCAGGGGGTAATTAAAAAAATGTACCTCTCCAATGAACAATCCGATGTTTCCTGTCTCTAAACCTGACAATACATATCATCTAGTTTTAGATTACAGACATCTAAACTCATGCACAAAGACATTTGCTGTCCAAAATGCACATAGTGCCGCATTAATGAATAAGATTATGCGCCAAAAATACAAAACCACTCTTGCTATCTCAAATGGATTTTTCTGCCAAAATATAGCGCCTGAAAGTAGGTATCTGACCACCTTCACTGCGTAGGGGTCCCAGCAACAATTCTGTTGACTAGCACAAGGGTACAAAAACACCTCAGGTGTATTTTCAGCAAGAGTAACAGAGTTACTTCACAAATTTGATCAAGAAGCGTTGTCCTATGTGGATGATATTTATCTGACAGACGATGACTTAGAGAGGCACTTGACAAGGGTAAGCACGATTATTATGGGATTTGCCGTAGAGAGCTACAAATTCAACTTTAAAAAAATCAAAAATAACCCAACTAAATGTCCTATTTTTGGGATATGAGCTGTCAAGTGAAGGCAAAAGTCTGGCAACTAATGTTTTTGAAAAGTGTGCGCTGCTCCAGCTTCCTAAAATCTTTAAACATTTACAATCAATATTAGGATCCCTAAATTTCGGCAGGATATACATTTTAGATTACGCACAAAGGGTAAAACCTTTCTATGAATTCATAAAACCCAACTTTTCGGTCAAAGATTGGACACAAGAACATACTAATATTCTTCATTCACTCCAGGAATGCTAAAGCGTTACATCCCAGGAGGATACAATGGGCAAATTCTCTAACTGCAACAGACTTTGAATACAGATTTGATCTCAGTTTAAAAACTCAGGCATTCTTTCAATATGAACAAGAATATCCTCTACCTAATGAAATCTTGCCTCCTGAACAGTATGAATATATAATATACACTGACGGATCTGCACAACCGGCCATAGGGAGTAAGCAACAATATTTTTCAGCGCGTGCAATCGTAAAAGGTTGAATGCATGATGGCAAGTTCCATCCTAGTTGCACAAAAACGCAATCTCTAGGAGACTGCACGGCTCAGTTGACAGAATTAAAAGCAATGATACTGGCACTTATAAATACGGATCACGAATTCCCCACACTAATCGTGCGTAACTACTTTTACTGTGTACAGTCGTACAATGAGTACTTACAACATTGGGAGCAGAACGGGTTTAAAGATGCAAAAGGTGGCACAATAAAGCACAAAATGCTATGGGAACAGGTAGGGGAATTGAAATCCGAACTACCGATCCATACACTGAGTCATTAACCTGATGGCGTGCACGTTGAAGGGAATTCATTGACTGATGAAGCCGCAAAGGGGGCTGTTTGCACGGCTTCCGTAGCTGCGCTGACTCATTCAAAAGTGAGAATAGACGGAGATATTATGGCAGCTGTCATTTCATCCCGAAAAGGCAGCACAGCAGTACCTAAAAAATGTCCACTCAAATACTCCTATAAATTAGATGCACCAAACATTCCATATGCACAGATTCCTGGAGTGGGAGATATAATAATACCAAATATGGATTGTAGGCAAGGGTTAATACTAGCTGCACACAAGGGTTTGGGCTCTGCGCACACAGATGTTACAGCGACTATTTCTTATCTGAAACAGCGCTATTGGTGGCCACAGTTAACTAAGCAAACTAAGGACTATGGGGTCGATTAGGATGGTGGACGGAAACGGGTACTGTCCGCCATGGTCACGGAAAAATCACTCCCGCCTGCACCGCGGAGAATCCGCGGTTGCGATTAGGATATCCATGTCAAGAAACTCCGACCACGGCGGACGGATCACATCAAATACCGTCCGCGGCGGACGGAACCAAAAGAACACCCACCGCCGCGGACGGACATGACCGCGGGAACAGGCCCAACTGCCGCCATACCTGCGGAGGGTCCGTCTGCGCGATTAGGATAATGCCGCCATTCCAACGGAACTCACCGCCGCCCTCCACCGCCGCGGAAACAATACCTCCAAAAATGGACCATGACTGCGGAAGGACCACACAAACACCATCCATGCCGTCAAACCGATTATAAAATGGCAGACGTAAGTAAATAGAAAATACATTAACCAGAACACCCAACCACCAGAAACGAAACACCCACCCCCAGCAACTACACGCCCCAATGACAACCCCCCAAGCTCCGAAAAATGCACCTAAATCACCACACCCACAGAACACCTGATTGCCAACAACTATTGGGATACCACCACCACACAGAGTATAAAAAGATTCCCTCCCACTACCACAGTCCTTTGCATCACAGCATAGCTGCAAGCAAGAGCCACATTACCACGAACAGCAGACACACACTAACACACATACAACCTTCTCACAAACACACACACCACACAACCCAACACAACACCATCCCTACACACCACACACCTGCACATCCCAAACCACCACACCAACACCTTGCACATCACACACCATGGCACCCAAGAAAAATCCAAAATTCACTGACACTGAGTTGAAGGTCATGGTGGATGAAATCATCCGTGTCGAACCACAGCTCTTCGGCAACCTAGTCCAGCAGACAACCTTGACAACCAAAAACCACATGTGGGACAGGATAGTGACCAGAGTGAATGCGTGAGGGACCATGTCACGCACCAAACACGACATCCAGAGGCGGTGGCACGACCTCAAGGCAAGGGTGAAAGGCATCAGGGCGAAGAACCACCTTTGCAAACCACACTGGCGGCAGCACTCCCCCGGAGCCCTTACCATTTGCTGAATGGGAGGAGAAGGTGCTGGGCATACTGCACCCTGAGAGCCTGGAAGGAATCGAGGAGGGAGAAGAGGCTGGTAAGTACAAACAAATGACCACGATCACACTGCCATGGTCTGCCATGCACAACTGACAAGACACATCTCCCTGGCCCCAGTCCATGCATGTGGACCACACAGTCACCCAAATGTGAAGTCCTCAGCTCAAACGCACCCACCATGACCAACCACAAATGTTGCCTCCTATGTTCCCATGCTTGCATGTTGTCAGAGCAACCAACACCACAACTCCCAACAGGCCCCATGTCCACAGGGAGGGTGGCGGTGGGGGGGGAGTGCGAGAGGTGTGTGGGGTGTGTGGAAGACCAGCACTACAACTCCCAACAGGCCTCCATGTCCACAGGGAGGGTGGCGGTGGGGGGAGGTGAGAGAGACCAGCACTACAACTCCCAACAGGCCCCCATGTCCACAGGGAGGGTGGCGGTGGGGGGGGGGGGGGTGAGAGAGACCAGCACTACAACTCCCAACAGGCCCCCATGTCCACAGGGAGGGTGGCGGGGGGGAGTGCGAGAGGTGTGTGGGGTGTGTGGGAGACCAGCACTACAACTCCTAACAGGCCCCCATGTCCACAGGGAGGGTGGCGGTGGGGGGGTGAGAGAGACCAGCACTACAAATCCCAACAGGCCCCCATGTCCACAGGGAGGGTGGCAGTGGGGGGGGTGAGAGAGACCATCACTACAACTCCCAACAGGCCCCCATGTCCACAGGGAGGGTGGCGGGGGGGAGTGCGAGAGGTGTGTTGGATGTGTGGGAGACCAGCACTACAACTCCCAACAGGCCCCCATGTCCACAGGGAGGGTGGCGGGGGGAGTGCGAGAGGTGTGTGGGATGTGTGGGAAACCAGCACTACAACTCCCAACAGGCCCCCATGTCCACAGGGAGGGTGGCGGTGGGGGGGAGTGCAAGAGACCAGCACTACAACTCCCAACAGGCCCCCATGTCCACAGGGAGGGTGGCGGTGGGGGGGAATGCAAGAGACCAGCACTACAACTCCCAACAGGCCCCCATGTCCACAGGGACGGTGGCGGGGGGGGAGTGCGAGAGGTGTGTGGGATGTGTGGGAGACCAGCACTACAACTCCCAACAGGCCCCCATGTCCACAGGGAGGGTGGTGGTGGGGGGGGTGAGAGAGACCAGCACTACAACTCCCAACAGGCCCCCATGTCCACAGGGAGGGTGGCGGTGGGGGGGAGTGCAAGAGACCAGCACTACAACTCCCAACAGGCCCCCATGTCCACAGGGACGGTGGCGGGGGGGAGTGCGAGAGGTGTGTGGGATGTGTGGGAGACCAGCACTACAACTCCCAACAGGCCCCCATGTCCACAGGGAGGGTGGCGGTGGGGGGGGTGAGAGAGACCAGCACTACAACTCCCAACAGGCCCCCATGTCCACAGGGAGGGTGGCAGTGGGTGGGGGGTGAGAGAGACCAGCACTACAACTCCCAACAGGCCCCCATGTCCACAGGGAGGGTGGCGGTGGGGGGGTGGTGTAAGAGAGGTAATTGATTAGTAATGTTGTTACCAAAACCATGTCATGTCCACAGCATTGATCATGATAATCTTGTCCCTCAGGTGATCGCAACTTGACTGGCGCAAGCACCAACCGCCAGCATCAGTCGCCCCCCTCACAGCACGGACTCTCTGGGGACGAGCCTATTGCCAGCTCAGACGCAGAGGATGAAGCGGGACCAAGCAGACTTCCAGGGCCATCAGGCTCACAGGACATCACTGCCTCCACCACCACGGCCTGTGTCACCACACCATCACCTGCCATAGTGAGCTGTGCAGCCACCATCACCACCACCACTACCACCACCACTCCTGCCTGTGCCACCCTGCCTGACCCATCAGCCGATGATGGGCCATCTACATCCCAGGCAAGCAGGGAGAGTGGACGTGAGAGGACACAGGTGAGGGCACAGCACACAACCAGGAGTGCAGTTGTCCGGCGAGGTGGGGAAGGACACCCACCCCATCCTGCCGCCGAAACCCTGGAAGCCATCGCAAGAGTCAATGCCTCCTATCAGCGGGCGCAGGAACAGTCTGAACGGGCCCACCAAGACTCACAGGAGAACAGCAATCTGTTGCGGTCCATAGATACGCGCATAGGGCAAATTGTGGACATCATGGGCCAAGCAACTGCTCTGTGGAGGGACTGGCTATCCCGCGCCACACCACCACCCCCTCACCCTAGTGCCCATGGGGACCGCTCCCCAACACCACAGCCACCCACTCCTGAGCCCACGGACAGGGAGGTGGCCCCTGACCAACCTGCCCCCACAGCTGTCTCTGCTCCGGCTCAAAGACGGAGGGGCCGTCCGAGGCTGGATGGAGGTGAGAACAGTGGTGTTGCCCCATCTACCCGCTCTAAGAGGGGGCGTCAATGACTTCACCCTTGTCTGAGCCTGCCATCCACACTGAAAACTATCCTGTCCCACAATGCCAACCATTGCCACACGTCTGTTGGACTAGCTGGACATCACACATTGTGGTGTCCCCACGGTGTTTTCATCTGCCATGACCTTCAACTCTCACTCCCCCACCAACACTTCTTTGTAAATATGCACCAACATCAATCCTCAACCTGTAAATAAACATCACGTAGACACTCAATGATGTGTTGCCTCCATGTTTTAATCACATGAATGTCTTAGAATGTAACGTTACCAGGTGCAGGGATCAATGTTGTTGAGAATCATGCCTCTGTGGGAGTGACCTAGGGATAATGAGAGAGCAACAAGCACAGGTCAGGAAAGAGATTCACACCCATCACAACACACTGTACTGCAACATCCCACAAACCACACTCATCACCAATTAAGTGGATCACAGGACACACATCAGGAAGCATACCATGTACCCCATCTAACACACACATTTGCAAACAGAACATACCAGAACAGGCAGCATAGACACACCACATCCACACTCCACCACCAAACATACATCACGCATTGTCTGGCTGTACAAGCGGTAGTTACTCACATTCAAGGGAAACAGCGATCAATGAGCTGACGCCTCTGGTCCACACCTTCTTCCTCACCACTATCCTCATCAGTCGACATGGGTGGGATGAGAGGCCGAGCAACCTGTTGGTCTTCAGGGTCCATGATCAGTTCTACGTTATTGCGCAAGGCCAGGTTGTGGAGCATGCAGCAGGCAATCACGATTTTGCATACTTTGCCTGGTGAGTATGGCAGGTCCCCTCCTGTTTTATCCAGGCAGCGAAACCTAGACTTCAGCAGCCCAAATGTACGTTCTATCACTCGACGTGTCCTCCCACGGGCATCATTATAACGCAATTCACCAGGGTAGTAGGATTCCTGATGGGGCTCAGCAGCCACGGCCTGTCTGGGTACGCCGAATCGCCTAGGTGGTGTGATGACAGACACAAATGTCATTACCATGAATTGTGAAAACACCATGCCACACATACAACACAATTGTCCTCACAACACACTGACAACACAATTGTCCTTTCAGCACACTCACCTACAAGCCACACACGTTCTGGAAGCAGATTAGCCATCAGTTGGGGGACAATGCTGCTCCGCATGATGTGGGAGTCATGGGCAGAACCGGGAAATCTGGCACACACATGCGAGATGATGTTGTCAGCCAGGCACACCGCTTGCACATTGATCGAATGGTAGTGCTTCTGATTCCTATATACAGCTTCACGAGCCTGGGGTGGTATGAGACCAATATGTGTCCCATCAATTGAACCCACCACGTGTGGTAACTAGGCCAGGGCATAGAAGTCCCCTTTGACTGCTGCCAACTGTGCCTGACATGGAAAATGGATGTAATCATCCTTGTAAAGCATCATGGCATTCAGGACATCCCGCAGAACCATGCTGAACATGGATTGTGACATCCCTCCCGCATGACCAACGGTGTACTGGAAAGTGCCAGTCGCAAAGAAATGTAGTGCCGCCATCACCTTTGCTGTGGGTGTGAAAACTCCATGATATGTCTTGCGTGGCTGCAGATGAGGTGACAATTGTGTGACAAGCTCATGCAATCTCAGTCGGTCAAGCCGGTATTTGCGGATCACCTCCTCGTCAAGCATGTCCTCCAGCACAGTGTATGGTCGATGCACATTTGGAGCCCTCCTGTGTGGGAGTAGATGGCAGCAGATGTCAAATGACCAACAACGCATAGCTGTGCAACACTATCACATCTTGAGCACCACAATGCTAATAATACATGTTGCAGACAGTGATGATATGTGTGACCGGAACAATATATCAGGAAATAGAGCTGACTACACACAATGTACAGCCACAAAGAACATCCTGTGGGCTAACATGTACAATGTAACGTGCACACGTTAAAACATCTTGCAACAACACATGACTGAGGGCCGCCCATATGTGGACAAGCGTCCACACAGACACACATGTACGTGCACAAACAACATGAAATTGGAAGACACCCTACTTCATGCACCCATGAACACACAAACAATGCCCCCTCAGCTGACATGCATGGGCACACAACAACAGACACGCATACACAGAATGCATGTACACACACATCATTGTTACTTGCACACACAAACAACACACTCACAACAGATAATGAATGTGTGTACACACCCTTGCGGTACTGTGTAGATGTGTAGAAATGAACATGTGTGTCCCCAAGACCAAAATGTCAACACGTCGCAATGCACATCTGACGCTACTTTGGCCCACAACACTAGCCTTTGTTAACCACTGGCAAGGTCTACAGTCTGAGCACCCATGCAATAAATGGACATGAATGTCGCACGCAGACATGGTCCATAGACTACACATCAAAAATCTTACAGCATTCCGGACATGTCCTGACACACTCATACAACTAAGAAGATTACATGTGTGCGGAGACATGAGGTGTGTGTACATACGCCATCTGGCGACACCTTCCACCAACACAGGAGATGACCGATTACACAGCAATTAAGCATGACATATGCTGTATGGTCAATGACCATCCCGGTTGCACCCCGCTAAATGCATGTGCGCACTACCGTGGCGGTGCATCATTTGAAATCAATCACTCACTGGCGCCGCTATGGCGGTGCACGCCTTCCGCGGTGGCGGTGCAGGCAAACACATACATTTGATGATGCAATCTGAAATGGCAGTTGAAACAACCCCTTACAGTGTTCTTGCCTCACCCATCACCAGTCCAGGCCGGTCACACACCGCCAGTCCAGGCCGGTCACCCACCGCCAGTCCAGGCCGGTCACACACCGCCAGTCCAGGCCGGTCACCCACCGCCAGTCCAGGCCGGTCACCCACCGCCAGTCCAGGTCGGTCACACACCGCCAGTCCAGGCCGGTCACCCACTGCCAGTCCAGGCCGGTCACACACTGCCAGTCCAGGCCGGTCACCCACCGCCAGTCCAGGCCGGTCACCCACCGCCAGTCCAGGCCGGTCACCCACCGCCAGGACTGGGCGGTGCCAGAACTGGCGGTGGGTGACCAGCCTGGACTGGCAGTGGGTGACCGGCCTGGACTGGCGGTGTGTGACCGGCCTGGACTGGCGGTGGGTGACCGGCCTGGACTGGCGGTGTGTGACCGGCCTGGACTGGTGGTGGGTGAGGCAATAACACTGTAAGGGGTTGTTTCAACTGCCATTTCAGATTGCATCATCAAATGTATGTGTTTGACTGCACCGCCACCGCAGAAGGCGTGCACCACCATAGCGGCGCCAGTGAGTGAATATTTTCAAATGATGCACCGTCGCGGTAGCGCGCACATGCGGTTGCCGGTGTGTGAACGTGACGGTCCGTGCACATATAGCCAATGGGAACAGGTTACGCGTTGCGCGTAAGCGCATTAAAAAAATGCGGAAGACGTGCTCCGCCACAACAATGTGAGTCATTGGCTCTTTTTGAATGAAGCATCCAGGGAAATCCAATTGCTGCAGACGTGTGCCACTGGTATGAGCTCAGGGCCCTATATATGTGTGAAGATTTCCTGCACACATTCACTGCTTCCAGCCACTGCTGCCTGCGACCGTCACCTCCACCTGCTGCTCCAGAGCTATCCAACAACTGCTGCCTGCGACCGTTACCTCGACCTGCTGCTCCTGAGCTATCCAACAACTGCTGCCTGCGACCATCACCTCGACCTGCTGCTCCCGAGCTATCCAACAACTGCTGCCTGCGACCATCACCTCGACCTGCTGCTGCTGAGATATCCAACAACTGCTGCTGTACTGCCACAGTCGTGAACCTTGCCATGCAGGGAGTGCGAGAGACCCGGTCTCGTCCCTTCACCGCAGCGGAGCTGGATGTCCTTGTGGACGGGGTGCTCAGCCACTATGAACGGCTCTACGGTGCCCCCGGACAGGTGGTAAGTGAAGTGGGTAACATGTTGGTGGGCATGAGGTGGTCACTGACTCCTTGCTTCTGCAAGCTTGGCGGTGTGCTGTGGGACCTTCACATGTGTTGTACTGCGCATGGCTGCATGAAGATACGTGTTCCTGCAATGTATATGATTGTCAAACAGTCCACTGACGTTCCCCTCTTGTCTCCCATCCTGGAAGGTGAAGCTGCACCTTCGCAAGGCCGCGTGGAAGACCATAGCACATGATGTACGGGCAGTGGGGGTGTGCAATAGACGACACACACACTGCCACAAGCGCTGGGACGACATATCCAGGCTCAGCAAGAACGTTGCGGAGATGACACTGGGGATCATTCCGAAAACAGGTCGCCTTGAACGATGCACCATGACACCTCTAATGCACCGCATAATTGCTGTGACGCATCCTGACCTGTCGGCCCGGCTGAGAGGGGATCAACAGCAAACTAGCGGTAAGCAGACTGTATGTGTCTGTAACTTGTGAGTGAATGCATGTATCCATGCTCAGACACAGTAGTGACATCCGTGGTGCGTATCTTTAGCATATATTGCATGTTGGTGTCATTAACGGAGTGAGCGGTAGTACCCATGTCCACCAGGTGGACATGCCAGTTGATTTGTATTTGAGGGTTCCCGGACATGCCGTTGAGGTCTGGTGTCCCATGGCATGACATGTGTGGTGGTCTGCATGCACTTGCCCTGTTTGTATGATGTACAGGTTTCACAGACACCCACGGATCTATGATGTGTGGATGTGTGGTAGGGGTGGTTCGTGTACAGGATGGGTGCTACATGTCAATCGACTGTAAGGAACGGTGTGACTTTGAAACCTTCAGTACGTGAGTGTGTCACTTAGGTTAACATCTCTTCCCTCTCTCTTCCAGCTTTGGCCGAGGGCACTGAGACACAGACGAAGGAGATGAGTGGTGGCAATGCATCCGGATCCGAGATGACACACACGCAGACTGACACTGAAGAGGGCAGCCACGGAGAGGGGGACAGAACCGTCCCTGAGGACTCACATGTGGAGACACCATCGCCCTCATCCTCAGAAAGTGTTGGTGAGTCAGCAGTGTTGTCACAGACAGGGAGTGGGCAATCGACACCTTCAGTCGGGACACAGCACACAGGGTCCACACTGCCACCCACTGCAACATGTACTGCTCATGCTCGCCAGAGGAGGGAGAGCAGAGTTGCCTTCGGTGCAGGAACCTCTGCCCCTGCCCCTGTGACACAAAGTGCACTTTGTGCAGAGGCTGTTGATCTGCTGCGACAGCTGTGTGTAGGGCAGACCAACGATAGGAAGTTGGTGCAGGTGGTGGCATTCATGGAGGGGATGCATGGCGATGTTGCTGGTCTCCACAGAACAGTTCAGTCATTGGCAAACACTGTGTCCTCAGCCATTGTACAGTCGCATATTCAGGGTGCTACTTCTGTACCACCATCCACACCACTTGATGTTACAGGGGAGAGTGAGTCATCAGACCAGGCCTCTTATTCAGGTCATTACAGTAGGAGCAGACACAGACAGCAAGGCAGGGCACGGAGGGCACAGACACCATCCCCTAGGACTGTGATATCTTTCTCCAAAGACGACGTGAGCAACACTGGAGTTGACACACAGGATCATCAAGGGGTGTTGGTGGAAATGGATTCACATGCTACACAGGCATCCCCCACAAAAGGGTCTCCCAAGCCAAGGCCACCTCCCAAGAGCAGGGACACTCCCAAAGACAAGGACACTACCAAGGAAAGGGCACCTCCCAAGAGCAGGGACACTCCCAAGGATAAGGACACTACCAAGGAAAGGGCACCTCCCAAGAGCAGGGACACTCCCAAGGACAAGGACACTACAAAGGAAAGGGCACCTCCCAGAAGCAGGGACACTCCCAAGGACAAGGAACTACCAAGGAAAGGGCACCTCCCAAGAGCAGGGACACTCCCAAGGACAAAGACACTACCAAGGAAAGGGCACCTCCCAGAAGCAGGGACACTCCCAAGGACAAGGACACTACCAAGGAAAGGGCACCTCCCAAGAGCAGGGACACTCCCAAGGACAAGGACAATTCCAAGGAAAGGGCACCTCCCAAGAGCAGGGACACTCCCAAGGACAAGGTAGCTTCAAAGGAGAGGGACACTACAATGGACAAGTCTGCACCCAGGGACAGGGCACCGGCAAGGGATCAGGGACATTCCAGGGACAGGACACCTCCTACGTCCAAGGCACATCCCATGGCCAAGGGTTCTCCCATGGACACGAGCACCATCAAGGACAGGCATACATCACCCCTGGATGCACTGAGGATGATGTTTAAGGAACGTACAACACATGTGTCAGCAGTGGAGTCCCCCCATACCTCTACTCCCATCCATGCCCCACAGAAGCAGAGGAAGGAGTACACTGTTGTTGCATCCCCATTACACATGATGCAGAGGGCAGAAGGCAGGCCCGCAGCAAACGGCAGGCAGGGTCCAGCACGTCCCCAGAGAGCAGACCACCACAAGCACATGATACACCTTTGATGTCTGATGATGCAACTCCACTTACCAGACAATCATGTCCGGGGTGCCCCTACGTTTCACAAAGAAACGGAGACACACACCAGTGAGACCTGACCACCCCAATGTCGCTCCAGTACAGCTGTCCCCAGCTCCCAGAGCCACCCTGCCTCCTGGCCCATACAGCCCTGTGGCTCATCATTTCAGTGGTCCTAGTGGCTCAGCTGCAGTTCACTCTCATGTGTCAGATAGTGGCACTGTGTCTATTGTTCGCTGTCATGCATCATGTAGTAGCACTGTGTCCGTTGTGCCCTCTCCTGTTGCAGGTACTGGCACTGTGTGTGTCCGCCACTCTCATGTGTCAGATGCAGGCATGGTATTTGTTGGTCAGTGTACAGGGACATGTCCTGGCAGTGTGTCTGGGTCTATGGCTCATGTGTCAGTCAGTAGATCTGTGGCTGTGTCTCACACTCCTGTTTCTGGTGCTGGCGGTGTGTCTGGGTCTAGGGCTCATGTGTCAGTCACTACAGCTGTGGCTGTGTCTCACACTCCTGTTGCTGGTGCTGGCGGTGTGTCTGGGTCTAGGGCTCATGTGTCAGCCAGTAGATCATGGCTGTGTCTCACACTCCTGTTGCTGGTGCTGGCGGTGTGTCTGGGGCTAGGGCTCATGTGTCAGTCAGTAGATCGGTGGCTGTGTCTCACACTCATGTTTCTGGTGCTGGTGGTGTGTCTGGGTCTATGGCTCATGTGTCAGTCAGTAGATCTGTGGCTGTGTCTCACACTCCTGTTGCTGGTGCTGGCGGTGTGTCCGAGGCGAATAGTTCAAGCAGTCCACCAGATTCTGTGGTGTGAGGTTAATGTTGCCATCACTCACATGTCATTTAACTTTGTGTGTAGATTGACGAATGTAACCACCTAGATATTATTATTGTCCTTGTCACGGGTCGCTTGACACACGTACTTGGGTAGCCAGTCATGTACCTGCTGTGTTGGCCACAATGCCCTGTTGCTGTTCTGATACTGCAATCTGCCCTCTCATATGCTGCCTCTGATGTTGCTGTTCTGTGCAATGGACTGTTGATGCACTTACCCCCTCTCATGTGCTGCCTCTGATGTTGCTGTTCTGTGCAATGGACTGCTGATGCACTTAGCCCCTCTCATTTACAGCCTCTGATGTACCTGCTTTGTTGGCCATAATGCCCTGTTGCTGTTATGATACTGCATTGTGCACTCTTATGTACTGCCTCTGATGTTGCTGTTCTGTGCAATGGACTGTTGATGCACTTACCCCCTCTCATGTGATGCCTCTGATGTAGCTGTTCTGTGCAATGGACTGCTGATGCACTTGGCCCCTCTCATATGCTGCCTCTGATGTTGCTGTTCTGTGCAATGGACTGTTGATGCACTTACCCCCTCTCATGTAATGCCTCTGATGTTGCTGTTCTGTGCAATGGACTGCTGATGCACTTAGCCCCTCTCATGTGATGCCAATGATGTAGCTGTTCTGTGCAATGGACTGCTGATGCACTTACCCCCTCTCTTGTGCTGCCTCTGATGTTGCTGTTCTGTGCAATGGACTGCTGATGCACTTAGCCGCTCTCATGTGCTGCCTCTGATGTTGCTGTTCTGTGCAATGGACTGCTGATGCACTTAGCCCCTCTCATATGCTGCCTCTGATGTTGCTGTTCTGTGCAATGGACTGTTGATGCACTTACCCCCTCTCATGTAATGCCTCTGATGTTGCTGTTCTGTGCAATGGACTGCTGATGCACTTAGCCCCTCTCATGTGATGCCAATGATGTAGCTGTTCTGTGCAATGGACTGCTGATGCACTTACCCCCTCTCTTGTGCTGCCTCTGATGTTGCTGTTCTGTGCAATGGACTGCTGATGCACTTACCCCCTCTCATGTGCTGCCTCTGATGTTGCTGTTCTGTGCAATGGACTGCTGATGCACTTAGCCCCTCTCATGTGATGCCAATGATGTAGCTGTTCTGTGCAATGGACTGTTGATGCACTTACCCCCTCTCTTGTGCTGCCTCTGATGTTGCTGTTCTGTGCAATGGACTGTTGATGCACTTACCCCCTCTCATGTGATGCCAATGATGTAGCTGTTCTGTGCAATGGACTGCTGATGCACTTACCCCCTCTCATGTGCTGCCTCTGATGTTGCTGTTCTGTGCAATGGACTGCTGATGCACTTAGCCCCTCTCATGTGATGCCAATGATGTAGCTGTTCTGTGCAATGGACTGCTGATGCACTTAGCCGCTCTCTTGTGCTGCCTCTGATGTTGCTGTTCTGTGCAATGGACTGTTGATGCACTTACCCCCTCTCATGTGATGCCAATGATGTAGCTGTTCTGTGCAATGGACTGCTGATGCACTTACCCCCTCTCATGTGCTGCCTCTGATGTTGCTGTTCTGTGCAATGGACTGCTGATGCACTTAGCCCCGCTCATGTAATGCCAATGATGTAGCTGTTCTGTGCAATGGACTGCTGATGCACTTAGCCCCTCTCATGTGCTGCCTCTGATGTTGCTGTTCTGTGCAATGGACTGTTGATGCACTTACCCCCTCTCATGTGATGCCAATGATGTAGCTGTTCTGTGCAATGGACTGCTGATGCACTTGTATATTTTGTATTTTTATTGATGAACTGCATGATTACTTAAAATCTTTACAGTATAAAAACTTGATGAACATCCCCCCCCCCCGACGTGCCCCATCCACACATAAAAAGTAAATACCACTTTGGGTTAAA
Source organism: Lissotriton helveticus (assembly GCF_964261635.1). NCBI lineage: Eukaryota > Metazoa > Chordata > Amphibia > Caudata > Salamandridae > Lissotriton > Lissotriton helveticus. The sequence continues at coordinate 68,768,915 of NC_136069.1, forward strand.
ATGCTGACAGTTAAAACTGCGTAGTTGTCCAGAACAGAGTTCTTTTAAAAGGAGGAGAGTATTGGTTACTCCATTGTTCCACAACAGAAGAAGAGAGGCACGTGAAAGTTCAATAGAATCAGTTCATGCGCCAAAGCCGGTTGACGATAGATGGTTACCTCGTTGGGCCCTTAAACCAACCCAGATTAGATGACTGGGGGCGATGAATTCCAGTTGCTTTGCTGGCACCCTAAAGTAAATGTGGGCTAGCATCACTGGGGCCACCGGTAGAGCGCCGGCCCAATACTTAGAACCCTAGGGATTAGTGGCCATTAAGTGGCCATTTTTACCTGATGTATGAATTTCCCGACCCTGGCTATCAGACAGGTCGCGGCAACAGAGAGACACCAATCCGAGGCCTCTCTACAAGTTCTGTAGCCTAAGTTCCGTAAGGTCGGACGCAGCAAGCGATGACGGTCGTTGACCAACTTTGTGCAGCAACACAGCAAGTGTAGCCAGGATTCTCTGCAATAGTTGCATAGACGACAGGCTGATACTGCATTCTGCCCTCTCATATGCTGCCTCTGATGTAGCTGTTCTGTGCAATGGACTGTTGATGCACTTACCCCCTCTCATGTGATGCCAATGATGTAGCTGTTCTGTGCAATGGACTGCTGATGCACTTACCCCCTCTCACATGCTGCCAGTGATGTACATGATCTGTTGTACCCAATGCCCATGCTCTTAAATATTCTGAAATTATGCACCTATTATGTTGAATAAAGCTAATAAATCATGTTTTGTGGTTTGTCGTTGTCATTCCTGGTTGTGTACTTCAATTGTGTATATTTTGGTGCGGTCGTCAATGTATTTCCTGTGACATGACACTCCCCCTTCCAACGTCACAGCCCTGGCAGGTTCCTCCCTTCCGTCAGCAATTGGTGAGTTGGCGTACCTGCGTCGTCGTCGATGATGGTCCATGACTTGCTGGTGGTGGAGCACGAAGAGTATCGGAAATGCGTGCAGCGCTGGGTCCATGACGGCGATCTGCTTGTGGTGTGTATCTCCGCTGTGGTGATTCCGCCGTGTTCAGGCAGGTTGTTTTTCCGCAGTGAATTTATGTGTGTTTTCTGCCATTGTGATTTGGAGGACGGTCGGAGACGTCATTCCGTACGGCGGTGTGTCTGGATTGGGTGCGTCCGCCGCGGGGTCGGGTGTACTTCCGCGGCGGTGCGTGCTCTTCCGCCGCGTATGGAAATTTGACAGTGTCTCCCATCCTAATATGGTGGTCGGAATGTCCGCGGCAGGCGGATGGAAAAAAGGCTTTTTCCGCCTACTCCAGGGCGGCGGTCGTCCTTCCGTCCGCCATCCTAATGAGCCCCTATGTCTTCAAATGCGACATCTGCCAGCAGATGAAAGGCTTCATCGTTGCACAGACACCAATACTGAAGTCAGACAAACCTCTTGCATGTGTCTACTGGGACGACTGCGGTCCCTTACAAATGGACGGGGCTTACAGGTATATCATGGTAGCAGTGGATTCCTGCTCAAGATTCCTATGGGTTTGGCCCCAGCGTTCTGCTGACGCTTGAACTGTTATAAAAGATTTGCGAGTCTTAATCGGTACATACGCAGTTCGCACGTTACACTCTGACCGCGGCCCTGCGTTTAGCTCTTGGGCTTACAAAGAGGCTGTGGAAGGAATGGGTGTAGCATTGCGGTTCTCATCTCTGTATCATCCTGAGGGAAATTCTTTTGTGGAGAGAAAAAAAGGGACTTAAAGCAGTCTTTAAGAGCTAGGGTATTAGGCAAGGGCGGTAATTGGGTCACACACCTTTATGGGGTTCAGCGGGTATTAAATAACCAGCCAAGAATCTCTCTAGGCGGAGTCACTCCAAATGAGGTCCTCTTTGAGACACAAATGTGGGTACCTGATCTTGATTATGAAGGCATAGTGGCGGAAGAAAAACTATTTGATATTCATGATTGTTTGGCTGTTTTACAGGAACTGAATGAATCCAGGACAAAACAGAGCAATGTCCATCTGAAGCAGACCGCCACTGAAGAAGTCAAGGTAGTCACGGCAAGACCTGTCTGGATCCCAAAAGTCGGGGATCGGGTCAGAGAAAAAATTGCAGACAAAAAGGAATTTGGAGCCTCTTTCAGAAAACCTGTACCAGTCCTTGCAGTAGACGGAACAAGAATTGTGCTGCTACTGCCTCTTTCTGGAAAAAAGGAGAAAAGATTTGTCTCAATTGACTTATTCAAACCGCACTATGTGGCCGATACTAAACAGTAGGCCCAGTAGACTCTGATGTAGCAGACGTCCTCCTCTAGTTACAATCCAAGAAGTTCAAACAGAAAGACTCACCACGTTTGAACAGACACCTGTAAGGAATGAAGTAAAAATGCTATGGAATTCGCTCCACTTGAACTGAAAATTCAAATTCAAAATGAAATTGGAAATAATTCACAAATTACAATTAGACCTAACACAGATGTCTACATCAACATGCCTCATCGAGAGGAAAATAACATTTCAACCAATCCCGATGCATTTCAAACAATTGATCGAACAGCTTCTGGCTATTTCATTAACTTTGATACGGTTTCACTGGATCCAAGCGAGCTGGAAACAATGCCAGCCAAAACACCATTCAAGCAAGAATTAAAGAACTTTCTTCTCTTTCTTTAAAATACATACCTGGTATCACCTTGGATTGAACTCTGGGTAATTTCTGGAATAATGTTTTTCTTTCATGGCTAGGTTTAGTATTGACTTTTAGCATGTTTATTAATGGACATTATCTTCAACAAGATTCCACAGCCCGAAAGGTCAACAACCTCCTGAAGCCACACACATCATCACATCGTGAACAAAGAGACTTGTCATCAGTGAACATCACAGCGGTTCCTATACCCGATGGTATAGTATGGGATAAAGTTGATTTTAGCATATTCGGATCGACCGAACTAAAAAAAAATTAATCATGTATTTAAAATCCCAATAAGTGATTTCATTACTTCCAGTACATTTTCTGATGATTGGGACACTGAAACAGTTAATAACATGTTATTTGATCTAGTAAAAACTGCTGCATTTTCTAATAATGGGTTCATCAGACTATGACAAATTGTACTGTTACCAACATTTTGGTAATAATTTCCTGCACAAATCCATTTCACCTATGAATGCATTTGAATACAATCAGTGGGAACATTGCCCAACACCACCAAAGAGTAGTTCACAAACATTTGCACACAAATTTTCATACTTTTCAGGGTTTAACTCCACAGATCCAGCCTCATTTTATTATAAGGTTGCACCAACATCAACAATGACAATTATGTTGACAAACACTAACCAGACTTACTCTGCTTCGTTTTTGGTCCAATTGTCTGAACAGGGTTTCCACCTACGGCAAGAGGAAATTGGCACAAAATCAATTTGGGGTTCAAAGGACTGGCAAGTCCAGGGTACAGCGGCACTATTTAGAGCATGCCTCATTCCACAGCAGATGATCTTTTTAAATGATACTGTGCAACAGACATCCTGTCTTGGAATAGCCAACATAAAGGACCTGAACATTCCATAGTTACCTACACCATCACAGGGGTGGCAGAATTCTTCTACAAAGGAAGAGGCAACATTTGATGACATGCTAAAGTACAATAGATCAGACCCAATTGGAAGGAATGGGTGGTTTAGCCCTTAGACACAAACACATGTCGTAAACGGTTCCTGCACATCACCGAGGGACTTAGTTTACATAGGCCAGACCCACGATATGTACAGAGAGAACATCCAGGGGTAGTGACATCCTATAGTGTTGGGAAGTTGTGCCTACAATGGCTAGAGACCTCAACACTTACAGAAGTGAAACAATACTTTCTTTACTCACCAAGGACATGGATCTTAGGAACTTTTTTACTGGGACCTAGGAGACAACATCAAAAGCGTTTCATATATGCAGGCATTTATGCTGCCTATAATGAAATCTGGAAGATTTCCCAATAAGAAGCCGCAGAGAGAATACGAGAAATAGACCGTATTAACTTAGGCAAAGCTTTTGCTGCAGTGGATAATGGGTTAACAACTTTGACCTCCAGAGTATATTCATTGGGCAAGTTTGTATCTTCTGCTTTTGACATACTGGAACAGGATTTACCCATACTACAACACGGCCAATCTCAGTTATGTTCTATTATGGTATTGAGCTGGACACTACAATCCTTGCGTGTAGGTCTTGCGCCTTGGCATTTTATAAACAATACGTCTCTGTTTTCAGAAAAAAATCTAACTGATACACAGATAGAAATTGTCACAAAGGGGCGCTTAAATATACAATGCTGCAAATTGAAAAAACTGGACAGGTTACCATTTACAGTGGCTGAATTACCATCCACATTAAGGACATGTGTACTTAAGTTTGACATGTCCTGGCAGTGAAAACCCCTAAAGTATGGCTATCTCTCCCAAAGATTAACACGTGTTACCTAGTAATAACTTCAGTTTGGTACCAAATAGAGAAATTATTTTTCCACTGAAATTAATTGTCATTTTAAATCTGCTTTAATGATAAAGTCAGATTTTAATTTGCTACTCTGAAAATGCCACTTTTAGAAAGTTGGGATTTTTCTGTCTAAACCAAATGTGCCTTTCTGCCTTTGTCCAGGGTCATATCACTGTGAATGACTCTCCTGTTGTGTTTTGTTGATTCCTTTCAGGCAAGAGTATAATAGGGCTTTGGATGTGAGGCAAAGTGTTGCTCCTATGAGCAGGTATGTCCCGGGGTTTGTAATCAGTCCTTCCTGAGATTCAAAATGTAGCCTCAGGCCTTGCTCACCTCCTTTCTGATTTCTAAGGGCTGCCTGTTGTGCCACTGAGAGAAGCAGCTCACACCTAGTCCTGCTTGCAATTTGTTACCTTAGAGTGTTGAAGCCAGACTCAGGAAAGGGAGAAGGGTAGACAAGGGGGACATCTCCCACCCACAGGCTGGCACTAGCCCCTTCAGAACCTCTCAGCAGAACACTGTTAACCCTTGATTGAGGTCAGATGTACTATTCCCACTCTACACATACCACTTTGGGAAAAGTGTTGAACTTCAGGGAGCACAGACTTACTATCCCCACTCCAAACCTAGCCTCATTGGACAAACTGTTGGACTACATAAAGCTCACACTTACTATTCCTACTCCAAACCCAAACACATTTGAGTAAGTGTTAGACTTTAGGGAGATCAGATTTGCTACTCCCTCTCCAAATTAAACAACCAAAAACAAAATTACCAATAAACTAACTAAAACTGACAATTAAATATATATAACATAAATGCAAATATAACCTAAAATAAACTACAATAAAATATAAATATAGATTACAAATGGATAATGAAATGTACCTAAACAAACTTTATTTCACTTTTAAAAAACTCACACAAAACTTAGCAAATCTGTAAATTTACAGACACACAACATTTTGAATTCAAAATTTTATTTCCAAATATTTTAAATGTACATAATAATTTAAAACCAGGGCAAGATCTCTTTGTTCTCGGTGTGATGACGAATGTGGTTTAAAAACCAAGTTCACCAGTTGTACTGCGATGCATTCTGGGATAGTGTATCTATTTGGAAGCAGGAAAAAGAATGTCACCAAACCAATCTAAAGTACCAGAAAAAAGTAAAGCGATTGTATTTCAAAGGTGTAACAGTAGAGAAACTTAGTATTTATTTTTTTGCCAAAGATAGAAAACACAGTCTCAGACAAAACTAAACGAAAAAGAAATGTGTCATCAGGCTTTTGCCTTCACTTGAGAATTTATATCCTTGAAACGGGACATTGATATGGGTGAATTTCGATTATTTAAAGTAAAATTTGTAGTCCATGTGAGCCAATCCCAGAATTATGTGATCTATTCTTGTGAAGTGCTCTGAAAGGTCATTATCCATCAAACATATGTCATCGGCAAAGGACAATGCCTGTTCATCAAAATTTTGTAGAAGTTCTGTAACCCTGGCCAAAAACTACCTGGGCTATTCTTATACCCTTGTGGCAACCAACAGAATTGTTTTTTGAGAACTCAGTGCACTAAATGCGGTCAACTATCTACTTCCAGGAGCTATATTTGGTAGAAAATTCCATTTGAGATATCTAGTATTGTTTTGCATGTTTCACACACTATGGGACTAATTACAACACAAGTGACGGTCCCGCCAAGCATATTGCGGCCTCCTTACCACCGCAACACCACTAGGGAATGGTGGTTCCCTTACAGCTGCGGCAGGCAATTGAGGTCCAACCTTCCTAATTGTAAGAGGGTGGTCAGAAGACAGCCATTGCTGCGCTCCCACGAGTCTGGCATTCCATAGACCCCCAGACTCGTAAAAGAGCCCTAAGTTAGCACGATCAGATGCTCGCACTCACTATTTGTATTCTGCTTGAATTACCACTATTTCTTAGTGCCAAATGCATTCTCGCATCCCTTTTGAGATAAGAAATAGCGCTAAATGCAGAATTACTCGTCTTGCATAATTCCACATAATCTCACTGAATCTGAGGTAATTCTGCATGATTACACTACATGGAATTACGCAAGATATGCCCACCTCTAGTTCAGACAGTCCAGCAGCAAACACTGGAGCTACAGCAACTGGGAGATGAAACCTTTGTCTTATGTCAAGCCCTCACTTCCAGAGCCTTTGACATTCTAAGTTTCTATTACTTGTTTCTCCAGAGACCTAAATAAATTGCAAGTATTCCTGTATTCATTGAATCTCTGCCTTTCTTCCAGCTCAGTTCTCACAAGATCAAGCCAAGGTGGGATATTTAATTGGTGCCTTGTCTGGTCCAGCTCTAGCTTGGGTGACCCCTGTAGGAGGAGCAAAAGATCCCTGTTTGTCTATTTGATTGACTTTTCTGACCACTTTCAAATGGATTTTCAAAAAACCAGACCTGAAAACCTTGGCTCAGGAGTGTCTTTGCAAAATTAAATAAGGTGGCAAAGATGTTTTGACTTACATTACCCAATTACCATAAACTGGGAGCTGAGAGCACCTGGGTAGACTAAATCCTGATGACTCGGCTATTGCTACAGTACACTTACAGCTTCAATGAGACGATGGGCTAGAACACCGAATTTTTTACCTTTTCTATATTTTACTCAGTCAGAAAGGAATTACTCTGTCTTATAGAGAGAATTTCTGGTAATGAAAATGGCTTGCTCGGAATGAAGATATTTTCTTGATGGAATCCCACAAACCCTTTGAAATTTATACTTTTTACCATGCCTTAGGAAAATGCAGTACAGGAATAGTCATTAAGCCTGTTTTTTTTCAATCAGTGTAACTTCTTTATTACTCATATTCTTAGTTCTAAGAATACCTTGGCTGATGCCCATTCACAGAGATATCCAAAATATTCTCCAACATTTGGTCAAAATATCCTTTCTTCAAAAAAAGATCACTGGAGTGACACAATTGTTTCCAAGGCAGTTAATCTAAAGTCACCAGCACAGACTGGAAAGCCTTGCAAGGGCAAACCTACAAACAAGGGAATCTTGTATTCAAAGGAAATACCTTATCCATTCCCTCCAGAGAATTAAGGATGGAAGTCTTCAAGATGTGCCATGATTCATCCATGGCTGGTCTCAGAGCAATTAAATCTACTCTGGAGTTCCTTCTTCATTCTTTTTGGTGCCCTCCGTTTCGAAGCGACACTGACCTTGATATTAAATCATGTCCCATCTGTGCCCAGTGGGTTTCTCCCTCTTGATCCTCTGGACTTCTGAGCTCTTACCATCTACCTCCAGAGCCAAACATACTATTCCACTGATTTCATTGTAGCCATGCTTTCATAAGAAGGTTATCATGATCATCGTCGATTCCTCTTCCAAAATGGCTCATTCACAGCTCTTAAGAAATTACCTTCTGCAAAACCTTATGACAATTTTTTTGCCAGACATTTTAAATTTACATGGGTTCCTTCAAGTTACTATTTCAGATTGGAAACCTCAATGTGTCTCCCATTTTTGGAAATCCCTTTGCAAATCTCTCCATATTGATATGGCCTTGTCTTCCGTATTTCATTTGAAGGCCAATGTGAAATTGAATGGCTTACTCGGGGAGTGGAATGATATCTTTGATGCATTTGCAATTCTACTCCAAGTGACTTGCTATGTTTTTTAGCCCTGAGTTTTCCTATAGCAACTTAATTCATAGTGCCGTTTAATCTTCAACATTCTTCTGTCTTTTTGGTCTTCATCCTCAAACCTTTCCTTCTGTTTTTCCAGATCCAGCTATGGTTCCTGCAGCTGCCAGCTTTAGATGTAGTCCCTCCTTCAAAATCCATGTACTAAAACAGTATAATCCAACAAAATGGAAACATAAATTCCAACATGCAAAAATAAAACAAGTCAAATAAAGAGCCATTAAGGGAATTATTGTTCCGATGCCGACCGGCCCAACACCGCAGGAGTGAAGAACGTCCCAATCCTCTACCCTCACCGTGACCCCCAACACCCGCAATCAAAACGGATGGTGGAGAACACGACACCGGGAGAAGGTGGGTAACAAAACAATGGAACCCAAGGTCTTGGGGAACACAACTCGTCTCCTCTGGCTTCTTGGCAGCTGACAGCTTGATACAGACGAGACCGCTAAAATGAAAGAAGGGGACAAGATTAAACACACCCCTACTATTTTTACCAGTGCCAAGTACACACACGAACCACCGACCTCCCTGCTTACCCCAGATAACAAACGGAAGTGGCTTGATACGAAACAGGAATTCTTCCACTGCAATCGTATTGGTTGTTTCTTGCGTAACCCCAGACCAACCACGCCCCCTCGGGAAACACCGAGAATGACAAAGGGGGTGGAATTCACAATTCTTAGGACAAAAAAGGGACAGGGGAAAATGGTATCAAGGGAATACGAAAGACACCCAAAAAAAACCTGGAATCTAAAAAAGAACACGAAGGTAGTGCAAAAACGGCCGTTATTCAGCTCCTTCCTGAAACCACCCAAACACAGCGTATAACAAGATGGTTTGGATACAAAAAGGGATAATAACGGGACGTTAAAACTCCAAGGAAACGCAGCCGTGAATCCCAGAACGTCACCGAAGATCAAAAACAGGTCCCCAATAAAGGGTTAAGAAATGCCCAAGGGAATAGGAAAACAAGGGAGCAGGGGAAAAAAGGGGGTCAAAACCCAGCACTAGAAAAGACCGCTGGAATGGAGCTCGAAGGAAGGGAAACAAGGTAGAACCACAGGAACAGGAAACACACGGCCTGTTGGCAGCCCCCTTTTAAAGCGAGCCCTAGGGAGCGTCCATAAATTCGCATATGCACTTGGCACTTTAAGAAAAAAACGCTAACGGGGAACTAGACAGAGGGAACCAGGCCCCCTTGAACCCCAACAATTATAAGTCTTTAAAAAGCATAAAGAATGCAAAAAAAGTGAAACACTCCTAGAAACCCAAGAAAAGAAATCTAAGTAAAACATTGTGTTCTAGAAACCAAAACTGATTTCCCTTAAAAAGAAAATCAAAACATCCATAAGACACCTTGGTAAATGAAGACCTATAAAATCAAAGACAATACCCACTGGAAAAAACAGAAAGTTCAGTCTTAGCATATACATCACATTTAATCCACACACAGCACATAATGTAAAATAATATAACATGACATAACGATTCATTACTAACTAACTTTACGTAAACCTAGTCCAAAACACTAATGAATAAAACTACAAAATGTATGACGAAGTGCCTTATTACAAGTACAACGGTCCCAGGATCGCCGTATCCATGGTGGTGGTCCTACCACCGCCATACCTGTGGTGGTGGTCCTACCACCGCAACCTAGGTTTTTCTGACTGCCCAAATACATGTTTGGTGGTGGGACTACTACCAGCCTGAAACGACACCACCAACACCGCCAGGATCTTGGATCCTGATGGTGCTTGAGAGGTTAAGGCGGCTGTGAATTTAGGCGGTGCTGCAACAGGCACCCCAGTCAGGATTACAACTTCCCTTTTCCACAGCATTCTTATGGCGGAAACCCCGCCATGAAAAAGAGGGTGGAAAGGGAAGGAAGGGGCTTCAAATAGAGCCCCTGGATGATTTCACTCACGGAGAAGTGCAAGGGGGCACATGTTGTGCCCACCTCTCCATGCACTGTCTTACATGTACTGTGTGCCATGCACAACAAGGTGCATGGCACACAGTGCAGAGATGTGCAAACGGTGCTGCACCATGGTGGCATCTGCTATGGCCCTTCTAAAATGGCCAAGTTATGCAGCAACTTGAGACCTCCAACTTCGGACCACTCGCCCAGAGGTCTACTTGTAATGTGGTGGTCTGAACACCGCAGGCTTTGCAGTGTACTCCCTGCCACAGCATCAGTGAACGGACCGCCGATGTCGTAATCAGGCCCCAAAACAACTCTATGACTACAGTGTACAAGTACAAGATCCCGCTACGTCCACCCTCCCCTCAAAACCCTACCAAAACTTTTTAAAAGGTCTTACCTGTTCCGATGAACAGCAGCACCTTTCTGTGACTTGCTTCCAGGACAAGGGACTAAAATGGGGCACATAAGATTACAAAGTTGAAGCTAGAGGTTAAACAAATGGCTACTAAATGAAACAAAAATAAGATTAGTTCCCTATAGAAAATACGAAGTTAAGGTAAAAAATGTTTAAAGAAAATGAAAAATGCATAAGTAATGTAAAGCATGTAAGAACAGTGTTGTAAATGTGTGTGAGCAAATAGAAATATTTCAATTAAATTGTATAAACATATACTAGAATTTAATATAAACTGTAAGGGTATGTATGAATTATTTTAAAACATTTGCTTAAAGCAACTGTATTCATGTTTAAAAATAAATGTAAGACAAAGAAAAAAATTACAGAAAAATGTTAAACACTCATGACTGTTTAAAAATTATGTGCATGTTTTATTTAATATTAAAAATGTATTAAAATATTGTTTATCTTTCATTATATAAATAAATGTTTTTATAAATACAAGTATATATAAAAACATTTAAATATATGCATTACAAATATGACAAAATATATAAATACAAATTACAAACTTTGTTATGTACCTTTATTATAATAACATATGTAATTGTTCATATTGTTAATAAAAAAGCACAACCAACTCCTGTAGGAACTATTTTGCAGAAAATCTTGGATACTAATTAATTTTTCTTCTTACAAAACAATTTTAACAAAGGTATTGAACACTAGAAGGATTAGATTTACTATTCCCATTCCAATAGAAACAATTTTAGGGGAGGTGTGCAACACTAAAGGGATTATATTTACTATTCTCAGTCTAATATAAACCATTTTGGGGAAGGTGTTGAACACTGAAGGAGTTACATTTACTATTCCCACTTCAATCAAAGCCATTTTGGGGAAGGTGTTGGACACTAAAGGAATTACATTTACTATTCCAATTCCACTCTAAACCATTTTAGGGAAGGTGCTAGACAGTAAAGAGGTTAGATTTACTATTCCCACTCCAATCCTAACTATTTTGGGAAGGTGCTGGACACTAAATACCACACTTACTATTCCCACTTCAATCAAAGCCATATTGGAGAAAGTTGTAAACATTAAAAGGGTTATATACATTATACATACTCCATGGTCAAACATAATTTATTTTAATTTTATGAATACATAAATTAAAACATTACTTACAGCACATGTTACCAAATAGAACATACCTATATATTTAACATTAAACATTAACCTATTAAATAATAGTTAATTTAGAATAATGCAATACATTATACATACTATTTATTAATATAATACATTGTAAATAATCAAATTAAATAAATACATAAACAAGAGTAACATCATTAGATATTTTAACATAATATATAAAAAATGCTTAAAATGTTAAATAATAAAAAATATATTCAGTAAAAAAACAGAAAACAACTTATACATTATATTCCAAATTACCTGTTTTACAACAAATACATATTACATGTATAATTAATAATACATCTGTAAATTATAATACATATAAAATATAAATATGAATATCAAATTATATACATACATTACCTTTCATACATATTGATTATAATTTCATATAAAACATGACAATGTATTATAATATTTACATATAAAACATAAATTTTGTATATGACCTATTAATAAACAATAATAAAATAATCCACATTTTAAAGGGAAAACAAAACATATATAATGTACTTAATTTTTTTCAAAAATGCATCAATTTGTTTTGTTAAAATAATGAATTTGAAAGAATTTACATGGAAAATCTAAGGGCTGCCTGTTGTGCCACTGAGAGAAGCAGCTCACACCTAGTCCTGCTTGCAATTTGTTACCTTAGAGTGTTGAAGCCAGACTCAGGAAAGGGAGAAGGGTAGACAAGGGGGACATCTCCCACCCACAGGCTGGCACTAGCCCCTTCAGAACCTCTCAGCAGAACACTGTTAACCCTTGATTGAGGTCAGATGTACTATTCCCACTCTACACATACCACTTTGGGAAAAGTGTTGAACTTCAGGGAGCACAGACTTACTATCCCCACTCCAAACCTAGCCTCATTGGACAAACTGTTGGACTACATAAAGCTCACACTTACTATTCCTACTCCAAACCCAAACACATTTGAGTAAGGGTTAGACTTTAGGGAGATCAGATTTGCTACTCCCTCTCCAAATTAAACAACCAAAAACAAAATTACCAATAAACTAACTAAAACTGACAATTAAATATATATAACATAAATGCAAATATAACCTAAAATAAACTACAATAAAATATAAATATAGATTACAAATGGATAATGAAATGTACCTAAACAAACTTTATTTCACTTTTAAAAAACTCACACAAAACTTAGCAAATCTGTAAATTTACAGACACACAACATTTTGAATTCAAAATTTTATTTCCAAATATTTTAAATGTACATAATAATTTAAAACCAGGGCAAGATCTCTTTGTTCTCGGTGTGATGACGAATGTGGTTTAAAAACCAAGTTCACCAGTTGTACTGCGATGCATTCTGGGATAGTGTATCTATTTGGAAGCAGGAAAAAGAATGTCACCAAACCAATCTAAAGTACCAGAAAAAAGTAAAGCGATTGTATTTCAAAGGTGTAACAGTAGAGAAACTTAGTATTTATTTTTTTGCCAAAGATAGAAAACACAGTCTCAGACAAAACTAAACGAAAAAGAAATGTGTCATCAGGCTTTTGCCTTCACTTGAGAATTTATATCCTTGAAACGGGACATTGATATGGGTGAATTTCGATTATTTAAAGTAAAATTTGTAGTCCATGTGAGCCAATCCCAGAATTATGTGATCTATTCTTGTGAAGTGCTCTGAAAGGTCATTATCCATCAAACATAGGTCATCGGCAAAGGACAATGCCTGTTCATCAAAATTTTGTAGAAGTTCTGTAACCCTGGCCAAAAACTACCTGGGCTATTCTTATACCCTTGTGGCAACCAACAGAATTGTTTTTTGAGAACTCAGTGCACTAAATGCGGTCAACTATCTACTTCCAGGAGCTATATTTGGTAGAAAATTCCATTTGAAATATCTAGTATTGTTTTGCATGTTTCACACACTATGGGACTAATTACAACACAAGTGACGGTCCCGCCAAGCATATTGCGGCCTCCTTACCACCGCAACACCACTAGGGAATGGTGGTTCCCTTACAGCTGCGGCAGGCAATTGAGGTCCAACCTTCCTAATTGTAAGAGGGTGGTCAGAAGACAGCCATTGCTGTGCTCCCATGAGTCTGGCATTCCATAGACCCCCAGACTCGTAAAAGAGCCCTAAGTTAGCACGATCAGCTGCTCGCACTCACTATTTGTATTCTGCTTGAATTACCACTATTTCTTAGTGCCAAATGCATTCTCGCATCCCTTTTGAGATAAGAAATAGCGCTAAATGTAGAATTACTCGTCTTGCATAATTCCACATAATCTCACTGAATCTGAGGTAATTCTGCATGATTACACTACATGGAATTACGCAAGATATGCCCACCTCTAGTTCAGACAGTCCAGCAGCAAACACTGGAGCTACAGCAACTGGGAGATGAAACCTTTGTCTTATGTCAAGCCCTCACTTCCAGAGCCTTTGACATTCTAAGTTTCTATTACTTGTTTCTCCAGAGACCTAAATAAATTGCAAGTATTCCTGTATTCATTGAATCTCTGCCTTTCTTCCAGCTCAGTTCTCACAAGATCAAGCCAAGGTGGGATATTTAATTGGTGCCTTGTCTGGTCCAGCTCTAGCTTGGGTGACCCCTGTAGGAGGAGCAAAAGATCCCTGTTTGTCTATTTGATTGACTTTTCTGACCACTTTCAAATGGATTTTCAAAAAACCAGACCTGAAAACCTTGGCTCAGGAGTGTCTTTGCAAAATTAAATAAGGTGGCAAAGATGTTTTGACTTACATTACCCAATTACCATAAACTGGGAGCTGAGAGCACCTGGGTAGACTAAATCCTGATGACTCGGCTATTGCTACAGTACACTTACAGCTTCAATGAGACGATGGGCTAGAACACCGAATTTTTTACCTTTTCTATATTTTACTCAGTCAGAAAGGAATTACTCTGTCTTATAGAGAGAATTTCTGGTAATGAAAATGGCTTGCTCGGAATGAAGATATTTTCTTGATGGAATCCCACAAACCCTTTGAAATTTATACTTTTTACCATGCCTTAGGAAAATGCAGTACAGGAATAGTCATTAAGCCTGTTTTTTTTCAATCAGTGTAACTTCTTTATTACTCATATTCTTAGTTCTAAGAATACCTTGGCTGATGCCCATTCACAGAGATATCCAAAATATTCTCCAACATTTGGTCAAAATATCCTTTCTTCAAAAAAAGATCACTGGAGTGACACAATTGTTTCCAAGGCAGTTAATCTAAAGTCACCAGCACAGACTGGAAAGCCTTGTAAGGGCAAACCTACAAACAAGGGAATCTTGTATTCAAAGGAAATACCTTATCCATTCCCTCCAGAGAATTAAGGATGGAAGTCTTCAAGATGTGCCATGATTCATCCATGGCTGGTCTCAGAGCAATTAAATCTACTCTGGAGTTCCTTCTTCATTCTTTTTGGTGCCCTCCGTTTCGAAGCGACACTGACCTTGATATTAAATCATGTCCCATCTGTGCCCAGTGGGTTTCTCCCTCTTGATCCTCTGGACTTCTGAGCTCTTACCATCTACCTCCAGAGCCAAACATACTATTCCACTGATTTCATTGTAGCCATGCTTTCATAAGAAGGTTATCATGATCATCGTCGATTCCTCTTCCAAAATGGCTCATTCACAGCTCTTAAGAAATTACCTTCTGCAAAACCTTATGACAATTTTTTTGCCAGACATTTTAAATTTACATGGGTTCCTTCAAGTTACTATTTCAGATTGGAAACCTCAATGTGTCTCCCATTTTTGGAAATCCCTTTGCAAATCTCTCCATATTGATATGGCCTTGTCTTCCGTATTTCATTTGAAGGCCAATGTGAAATTGAATGGCTTACTCGGGGAGTGGAATGATATCTTTGATGCATTTGCAATTCTACTCCAAGTGACTTGCTATGTTTTTTAGCCCTGAGTTTTCCTATAGCAACTTAATTCATAGTGCCGTTTAATCTTCAACATTCTTCTGTCTTTTTGGTCTTCATCCTCAAACCTTTCCTTCTGTTTTTCCAGGTCCAGCTATGGTTCCTGCAGCTGCCAGCTTTAGATGTAGTCCCTCCTTCAAAATCCATGTACTAAAACAGTATAATCCAACAAAATGGAAACATAAATTCCAACATGCAAAAATAAAACAAGTCAAATAAAGAGCCATTAAGGGAATTATTGTTCCGATGCCGACCGGCCCAACACCGCAGGAGTGAAGAACGTCCCAATCCTCTACCCTCACCGTGACCCCCAACACCCGCAATCAAAACGGATGGTGGAGAACACGACACCGGGAGAAGGTGGGTAACAAAACAATGGAACCCAAGGTCTTGGGGAACACAACTCGTCTCCTCTGGCTTCTTGGCAGCTGACAGCTTGATACAGACGAGACCGCTAAAATGAAAGAAGGGGACAAGATTAAACACACCCCTACTATTTTTACCAGTGCCAAGTACACACACGAACCACCGACCTCCCTGCTTACCCCAGATAACAAACGGAAGTGGCTTGATACGAAACAGGAATTCTTCCACTGCAATCGTATTGGTTGTTTCCTGCGTAACCCCAGACCAACCACGCCCCCTCGGGAAACACCGAGAATGACAAAGGGGGTGGAATTCACAATTCTTAGGACAAAAAAGGGACAGGGGAAAATGGTATCAAGGGAATACGAAAGACACCCAAAAAAAACCTGGAATCTAAAAAAGAACACAAAGGTAGTGCAAAAACGGCCGTTATTCAGCTCCTTCCTGAAACCACCCAAACACAGCGTATAACAAGATGGTTTGGATACAAAAAGGGATAATAACGGGACGTTAAAACTCCAAGGAAACGCAGCCGTGAATCCCAGAACGTCACCGAAGATCAAAAACAGGTCCCCAATAAAGGGTTAAGAAATGCCCAAGGGAATAGGAAAACAAGGGAGCAGGGGAAAAAAGGGGGTCAAAACCCAGCACTAGAAAAGACCGCTGGAATGGAGCTTGAAGGAAGGGAAACAAGGTAGAACCACAGCAACAGGAAACACACGGCCTGTTGGCAGCCCCCTTTTAAAGCGAGCCCTAGGGAGCGTCCATAAATTCGCATATGCACTTGGCACTTTAAGAAAAAAACGCTAACGGGGAACTAGACAGAGGGAACCAGGCCCCCTTGAACCCCAACAATTATAAGTCTTTAAAAAGCATAAAGAATGCAAAAAAAGTGAAACACTCCTAGAAACCCAAGAAAAGAAATCTAAGTAAAACATTGTGTTCTTGAAACCAAAACTGATTTCCCTTAAAAAGAAAATCAAAACATCCATAAGACACCTTGGTAAATGAAGACCTATAAAATCAAAGACAATACCCACTGGAAAAAACAGAAAGTTCAGTCTTAGCATATACATCACATTTAATCCACACACAGCACATAATGTAAAATAATATAACATGACATAACGATTCATTACTAACTAACTTTACGTAAACCTAGTCCAAAACACTAATGAATAAAACTACAAAATGTATGACGAAGTGCCTTATTACAAGTACAACGGTCCCAGGATCGCCGTATCCATGGTGGTGGTCCTACCACCGCCATACCTGTGGTGGTGGTCCTACCACCGCAACCTAGGTTTTTCTGACTGCCCAAATACATGTTTGGTGGTGGGACTACTACCAGCCTGAAACGACACCACCAACACCGCCAGGATCTTGGATCCTGATGGTGCTTGAGAGGTTAAGGCGGCTGTGAATTTAGGTGGTGCTGCAACAGGCACCCCAGTCAGGATTACAACTTCCCTTTTCCACAGCATTCTTATGGCGGAAACCCCGCCATGAAAAAGAGGGTGGAAAGGGAAGGAAGGGGCTTCAAATAGAGCCCCTGGATGATTTCACTCACGGAGAAGTGCAAGGGGGCACATGTTGTGCCCACCTCTTCATGCACTGTCTTACATGCACTGTGTGCCATGCACAACAAGGTGCATGGCACACAGTGCAGAGATGTGCAAACGGTGCTGCACCATGGGGGCATCTGCTATGGCCCTTCTAAAATGGCCAAGCTATGCAGCAACTTGAGACCTCCAACTTCGGACCACTCGCCCAGAGGTCTACTTGTAATGTGGTGGTCTGAACACCGCAGGCTTTGCAGTGTTCTCCCTGCCGCAGCATCAGTGAACGGACCGCCAATGTCGTAATCAGGCCCCAAAACAACTCTATGACTACAGTGTACAAGTACAAGATCCCGCTACGTCCACCCTCCCCTCAAAACCCTACCAAAACTTTTAAAAAGGTCTTACCTGTTCCGATGAACAGCAGCACCTTTCTGTGACTTGCTTCCAGGACAAGGGACTAAAATGGGGCACATAAGATTACAAAGTTGAAGCTAGAGGTAAAACAAATGGCTACTAAATGAAACAAAAAAAAGATTAGTTCCCTATAGAAAATACGAAGTTAAGGTAAAAAATGTTTAAAGAAAATGAAAAATGCATAAGTAATGTAAAGCATGTAAGAACAGTGTTGTAAATGTGTGTGAACAAATAGAAATATTTCAATTAAATTGTATAAACATATACTAGAATTTAATATAAACTGTAAGGGTATGTATAAATTATTTTAAAACATTTGCTTAAAGCAACTGTATTCATGTTTAAAAATAAATGTAAGACAAAGAAAAAAATTACAGAAAAATGTTAAACACTCATGACTGTTTAAAAATTATGTGCATGTTTTATTTAATATTAAAAATGTATTAAAATATTGTTTATCTTTCATTATATAAATAAATGTTTTTATAAATACAAGTATATATAAAAACATTTAAATATATGCATTACAAATATGACAAAATATATAAATACAAATTACAAACTTTGTTATGTACCTTTATTATAATAACATATGTAATTGTTCATATTGTTAATAAAAAAGCACAACCAACTCCTGTAGGAACTATTTTGCAGAAAATCTTGGATACTAATTAATTTTTCTTCTTACAAAACAATTTTAACAAAGGTATTGAACAGTAGAAGGATTAGATTTACTATTCCCATTCCAATAGAAACAATTTTAGGGGAGGTGTGCAACACTAAAGGGATTATATTTACTATTCTCAGTCTAATATAAACCATTTTGGGGAAGGTGTTGAACACTGAAGGAGTTACATTTACTATTCCCACTTCAATCAAAGCCATTTTGGGGAAGGTGTTGGACACTAAAGGAATTACATTTACTATTCCAATTCCACTCTAAACCATTTTAGGGAAGGTGCTAGACAGTAAAGAGGTTAGATTTACTATTCCCACTCCAATCCTAACTATTTTGGGAAGGTGCTGGACACTAAATACCACACTTACTATTCCCACTTCAATCAAAGCCATATTGGAGAAAGTTGTAAACATTAAAAGGGTTATATACATTATACATACTCCATGGTCAAACATAATTTATTTTAATTTTATGAATACATAAATTATAACATTACTTACAGCACATGTTACCAAATAGAACATACCTATATATTTAACATTAAACATTAACCTATTAAATAATAGTTTATTTAGAAAAATGCAATACATTATACATACTATTTATTAATATAATACATTTTAAATAATCAAATTAAATAAATACATAAACAAGAGTAAAATCATTAGATATTTTAACATAATATATAAAAAATGCTTAAAATGTTAAATAATAAAAAATATATTCAGTAAAAAAACAGAAAACAACTTATACATTATATTCCAAATTACCTGTTTTACAACAAATACATATTACATGTATAATTAATAATACATCTGTAAATTATAATACATATAAAATATAAATATGAATATCAAATTATATACATACATTACCTTTCATACATATTGATTATAATTTCATATAAAACATGACAATGTATTATAATATTTACATATAAAACATAAATTTTGTATATGACCTATTAATAAACAATAATAAAATAATCCACATTTTAAAGGGAAAACAAAACATATATAATGTACTTAATTTTTTTCAAAAATGCATCAATTTTTTTTGTTAAAATAATGAATTTGAAAGACTTTACATGGAAAATGACATTGAAGAATTAATTATTTCCAAATATTAACGATAAATATTTAAATAAAATTTACATATAAACAAACAAATCTACATTTATTTTTAAACTAATTTAGTAATTTTCCCCAAAAATTTAATTCTTTATATATTTTTAATTATTTGCTTATATTAGTAAATAAAAAACATCATGTACATAATTTAAAATACAAAATGCATTTTGATAAACATTTATCATAATATCAAATAAAAAATCTCTACACCCTTATCCCCTGTAACCCCAACCTTCCGTTTCTATAACATAAACATTAGGCACAATATTCCAATATAAAACATAAATTTAGAAATTTTACATAAATGAAATCATTTACAGAACATACTCATAAATAAATGATCAAACAACTAAAATAAAGCACATTACAATAAAATACATATAAAATACCACATTAAAAAGGGAATTACATACAACAATATTTTTATAACAATATTAAAAACACCACTTAACCCCTTCGATGCACATGATGGAACGGTTCTGTCATGAGCGTCGGTTGAGCTGTGCTCATGACGGAACCATTCCGTCATGAGCCGGTAGGCTCATTAGAACCTTCAGCACAGCGCAGGAATCTGCGCCGCGCTGAAGGTGTTAAAGCGATAGTCTTACCTTCAATTTTCCTGTTGTCGATATTTTTGACATCCCGATATTCTTGACATCATATTTTTGTATCACAATGTTTTTATTCAATATTTTGACCAAACACCACTTGGGAAGTTGAGAATAAAGACTTTGATTTCTATTTAATCTTTTATTAAATGCGATTTTCTATAGCGCAAACTTTACCCGAAGGTGTCAGAGCGCTTTACATAAGAACCAGCTGCAAAACATAAGGATTTAGGATTATATGTGTTACATAAAAGATACAAACAGAAAAAATTGCAAATGTACAAGATGTCAAGTCACACAAGGAAGAGATACAAACAGAAAGAAAAATTGCAAATGTACAAATAGTAAAGTCACTCAAGGAAGAGATACAAATGGATATACTCTAAGAGTCACAGTGATTAGAGTTATCTCTATATACATATATATATATATACACATAGTAGATTTTCTCAGGTCAAGACCCAAAAAAAAAAAAACATAAGAGCAGAGTTCCATTAAGTGGGGTCAGAGGAGGGACGCAGTCACAGCACCAAGGGAGGGTGGGAGGGATGCAAGGGTATGGAGAAAAGGCAAATCAGAAAAGGGAAGAAACATTTGAGGATCGTCAAGGGGGAAACTAGGGAAAAGGGTAAAGGATGAGGGAATGGACAAGATGGCGGGTCGGGGTCCAGAGAAAAGTAAGAGTAAACGCCATTCTAAATAGAGACTCACAGAAGTCTTCTGGATTGAGCTCGAGGTTTGGGGTTCATCGATTAAGAGAACAAATTCATTACACTTTAGGATGGCAAATACCAGCCTTATCTAAGATGTCTCCCACAGAGTATGAAGGTGGAGAAGACCCAATTTTCTCCTGGGCTAGAAGATTCCATATAGATTGTATTTTAAATTCAAGGAGACACAATGCAAAGTCATCACCACAGAAGGGAACAATGTAGGAATCCACAAATATGAGGTGCAAGTTGGAAGTCTTGGAATTGCTGGTGGTGGTTAAGAAGAGAGTTTTCCGATGGAGAAGCCAAAGAGATGTCATCATGAGAATCCACAGTCATTGGTTATGGGCCCATTTATGTTTTTAATTCAGGCCCATGTCTCCTCATTAGAAGATGATAATTGTATTAGAGGTGAATATATAGCACTTCATCTGTCAGATGAGGTGCAGAAGCTTTACAGCAGGTTAACATAAGTATGTGGTCCTTCTGGTGACTGATGGATATGAAAGGTAACGTAAGAAGACGTAGGTTCCCTTGATTGTTTGGCATAATTTGTCACGTTCTTCAGGAATGGAGTTTGGGACCTGCATTAAGGACTGTAAATTCCCATCAAATCCAGTCAATTATGCTTCATTTGCCAGGGGGGCAATGTCTTGGTTTGAAAGCAGCTACTCCCTTTCCTTCCATTTGATGAATGGAATTATCGTATTTTTGAGGTTGAAGTCTACAATGTACTGATTTCTCTTTTGTGGACTATTACATGTTCTCTTTCTGGCTCGCACTAGGTTTTCAGATTTTGTCTTGCACTTCGGCAAGTAAGTGTGTCTTTGGCGTCTTGAACCCCAGACTTTCAAGAAAGAATGCACTATGACATAATCCAAGATGTGGTACCAGGCTCTGGGACCCCTCCTCTCTGAATCTATGAACTACTTCCTCAATACCTTTGCTAAAGTTTTACCTGAAAGTCCTCCTCTTCCAAAGATACTTGTCTCTTTACATTATCTAGTTAGTGCTTTTTCTGGACTGTCTCCATCTAATGATGTATACATCCTGGTTAGATTGCCTACCTGTTGAAGGACTCTTCTTCTCCTATACACCTTGTATTCTCACTTAATACACAACTCCCCATCACCTACTGTATCTCGCACATTCACTACATAATGCTCTCCATCTTACTGGGCAAAGGGGGGTGTGGCCTGACAAGATGGCCGGTAAGACACCTTTCCTGCTCGCTCCCACTATGGAGCTTAAAATCATTTGGTATCCTGTCCTAATTACGCTTCTTTAGTTGCAGGGCATCCCCTCCTGCTGGTGACGCGCGGGAGCCCCGAAAGTGCCTGTACAATGGCCGCTGCTGGGGGTGCATATACAGGGCCTGAGTAGGCCATGATCCTGGAGGGAAACTGGCACACCCAATTTGGCTCTACTGTGCGGCAGTGGCAGAGCAGCCCTGCAATTAACGGTACGGACAGTGTCAGGTGGAGACCTGCCGTAATTTTCTCTGGCCTTGACAGAAGCTAGCGATGGCAGCTGGCTCCGCTGCATGGCCCAGACCAGCAGGATTATGTGTGCCTGGACACTGCTGCAAAGCTCCTGGCTGCGATACAAGGCTCCAGAGGTGCATCAGAGGGGAAAATGGACCCCATTGCTCTGGAGATCAATCATCTGTGCCTGGACCTGCGAGAGGTGGTGGAACAGCCCACAGCGGTCAAATATGATGTCAACACTCTTAAAAAGAATTTAAGTTGCTGAAGGCCACAGTCAAAAGGCTTAAATGTAGCACCACCCACACTGAGGACCGATTGAAGGATGCTGAGGACCGGTCACGGCGCAATACTTTACGATTGGTGGGGTTCCCAGAACATGCAGATGATGCCTCGGTAGAGCTTTTCTTGGAGGACTGGATCACGAAAACTCTCCAGCCTCCGGGACTCGACATAGGCCACTTGCGCCACTCCCACACCCAGAGGCGCCCCCGTGGGCTATGATTGACCAGCTTTTCAATTACTATGACCACTATGCTATCCTTCAACGGTTGCACACATGCAGCCCCCCACCCCATATGAAGACAACACACATTTTCATTTACCCTGACTACACTCGACGTGTCCAGGAGATGTGTAACAACTTCACAGCTGTAAAACGGCAGTTGGTAGACTGCAACATCAAATACAGCCTGTTGTTCCATGCCAAACTGCGTCTACATTATGATGGCTGTATCCACTTTTATGAATCCCCACAAAAGGTGCACTGGTTTGACGATGAGCCCAATTGAGAGAAAAGCCTACTGACTGGCTCTCTAGAGGAAGATGGCTTAAGTTCCTACTGCTGTGGGGTAACGACACAGCTGGAACACTGCCACACATACTGTCCCAGCTGCACCAGAGCCCACTCATACACTTGTGGCACTGCTAAATCTAGCGGAAAGCATGATGCTCATTACTCAGCTATACTGTGCCTTGCAAGCGGAGAAGCTCAGGCCTCCCCCTTAAGGTGGATGTGATGTGTCAGTGGGTCTGTGAACTCCCAATCACAGCAGCCTAATGGGTTAGGATTCATGGGGGAGTGTGTGAGGTCATTACTAACACACGGTTCAAGCTTATTCAATATGATTTTGTACATATTACATACTTTTCGCCCAAATACCTACATACAATTTACCCCTCTAGGAATGCAGGATGCTTTTTTTTATTTTTATTTTTTATATATTTTTATTGGGAATATAAATGCAGTTACAGTTAATAAAAAGAAACATTGTTCATATAAAATCCGGAGGAAAAGCAGCAATTCTTACAAGGTATACTAACCGACAGAACATCACGCAACTAGACAATACAATGAATAAATTATGTGGCAATAAATATATACTCATGTTATCAAATATGGCTAAAACAATTTCAATATAATTACATCCTGTTATTAATTTCATCATCTATCTACACTGATCAATCAAAAGCTAAAAGCAGGCTCTAAAAGACATTTTCACATTTCGGCTTTTTACATTTTTGATTTCCTCCAATCTGTGATTGGGGCCCAAAGTCTTCTTCCAAAATCTCTAGTTCTAGTTCCTTTCAGTTCATAGAGTGCCGACAGCAGCCTAATGGGTTAGGATTCATGGGAGAGTGCGGAAGGTCTTTACTAACACACGGTTCAAGCTGATTCAATATGATTTTGTACATATTACATACTTCTCGCCCAAATACCTACATACAATATACCCCTATAGGAATGCAGGATGCACACTCTGTGGTTAAACAGTAGCGGACTTCTTTCACGTTGTGTCGAGCTGCCCACAGATTGTTTGTTACTGGGAGGAGGTTCTGTGACACTTACATGGCACAAAGGGAAGGGTGATACCCAGAGATCTGAAACAATGCTTGCTGGAGTTGGTACCTTTTACGAAAAATAGAAAGCTCAGTGTGAAATTCCCAATCTTTGGACTGACTAGAGCCCTTAGGTGGCTATGCCCGAGCTCTCCCCTGAATGTGGACTGGCTGCGTGACATGACGGAATGGGCTGGAGCGGAAGAAGCTCATATGAAAAAAATAAGGCACGATGATAGACTCTTGGAAGACTTGTAGGCATGGGGTGCTATGATCCGCGACCTTGATATTTAAGCGACGGAACGTGTAATTTATGATGGGTATGACTATTTGCAGTGCTACAAAAGGGGGTGGTGATGGACGGAGCATCTGAACCAATCAAACACTCACACCTAGTCAACAGATCTGGGTTTAATCCATTACCGTTCTTTAGCCCACTCTGCCACCCCAGTTCAGACATGGCCATGTGCAAATCAGTCTGACTCTGTGCCTCATGGAAACAGTCCAGCCCGAACTGCCAAGCCATGCCTTCCCTGGACCAGAAACAAGCTTCTGAGGACAGGTTTCTGGCATTCCAGCCGTCTTCAGCCCGGCTTGCTTGAATCCAGTGGCAAAGTGAGCAAGGGACTCACGTCTGAGCATACCCTGCCAACTTATGGCGAACAAAGTGGTACAAAAGGGGGTGGTGATGGACGGAGCATCAGTGCTCCCAATACCTGGGAGGAACTCCCCCTCAGCATCAGACGAACCCCCACTCTACAAGCATTCAGGAAGAGCCTCAAGATCTGGCTTTTCGGATAACTCAGAGCTGCCCGACATCCCACACCCCCCCAAAATCCTTGAGACCCACATGGGTGAGTAACATGCTTTGTAAATAACTGATTGATTGATTGATTGATTGATTGATTGATTGATTTACAGTACCATGTATGAGAATTGAGGTCATGACGACAATCACTGGTGATGGCCTGAGGTTTGTAAGACTAGGGTCAGGTTGCAATGTCTGATGTCCTTCCAGATGTGACTGTGTATTGAACAAGAGCAGAGGGAGAGGAGAGGAGGGGTTTTATGTACTTTGGTTTGTTGGTTATATTGCATTGCATTCCACGTTGTTCTTGAGGCATTCTGTGTTGTACATTATGGAGGCACACATTCTGAGGCCCTGCACAGTGATTCTGGCGATCCTATGGAGACGGTTATGAATAACTTTGGTGATCTTACTGTGCATACTTTGATGCTGTATATCACTTAAATATTTAACAACAAGGGGTGGTGATGGACAGAGTTTCTGAATTAAGCAGAATACTCTAACCCAGTCAAGAGATAAGGGCTAGATCCAACACCGTTTTTTAGCTCACTGCACCATCCCAGTTCAGAACCTGGCTATATGCAAATTAGTCTGTTCCTGTCCCAGTGCATGATGGGAACAGGGCAAACCAAACTACCAATCCAATTCTTACACTGGGAAGGAAACACGCTTCCGGGGACCGGTTTCTGGCATTTTAGCCGTCGTCGGCCCGGCTTGCTTGAATCCTGATGGTGCAATGAGCAAGGGACTCACATCTGAGTATAACCTTCCACGCTTAGGGTGGACAAAATATTTAACAACAAGGGGTGGTGATGGACAGAGTTTCTGAATTAAGCAGAATACTCTCACCCAGTCAAGAGATCAGGGCTAGATCCAACACCATTTTTTAGCTCACTGCACCATCCCAGTTCAGAACCTGGCTATATGCAAATTAGTCTGTTCCTGTCCCAGTGCATGATATGAACAGGGCAAACCAAACTACCAAGCCAATTCTTACACTGGGAAGGAAACAAGCTTCCGGGGACCGGTTTCTGGCATTTCAGCCGTCGTCGGCCCGGCTTGCTTGAATCCTGATGGTGCAATGAGCAAGGGACTCACATCTGAGTATACCCTTCCACGCTTAGGGTGGACAAAATATTTAACAACAAGGGGTGGTGATGGACAGAGTTTCTGAATTAAGCAGAATACTCTCACCCAGTCAAGAGATCAGGGCTAGATCCAACACCGTTTTTTAGCTCACTGCACCATCCGAGTTCAGAACCTGGCTATATGCAAATTAGTCTGTTCCTGTCCCAGTGCATGATGGGAACAGGGCAAACCAAACTACCAAGCCAATTCTTACACTGGGAAGGAAACAAGCTTCCGGGGACCGGTTTCTGGCATTTCAGCCGTCGTCGGCCCGGCTTGCTTGAATCCTGATGGTGCAATGAGCAAGGGACTCACATCTGAGTATACCCTTCCACGCTTAGGGTGGACAAAATATTTAACAACAAGGGGTGGTGATGGACAGAGTTTCTGAATTAAGCAGTATACTCTCACCCAGTCAAGAGATCAGGGCTAGATCCAACACCGTTTTTTAGCATACTGCACCATCCCAGTTCAGAACCTGGCTATATGCAAATTAGTCTGTTCCTGTCCCAGTGCATGATGGGAACAGGGCAAACCAAACTACCAAGCCAATTCTTACACTGGGAAGGAAACAAGCTTCCGGGGACCGGTTTCTGGCATTTCAGCCGTCGGCGGCCCGGCTTGCTTGAATCCTGATGGTGCAATGAGCAAGGGACTCACATCTGAGTATACCCTTCCACGCTTAGGGTGGACAAAATATTTAACAACAAGGGGTGGTGATGGACAGAGTTTCTGAATTAAGCAGAATACTCTCACCCAGTCAAGAGATCAGGGCTAGATCCAACACCGTTTTTTAGCTCACTGCACCATCCCAGTTCAGAACCTGGCTATATGCAAATTAGTCTGCTCCTGTCCCAGTGCATGATGGGAACAGGGCAAACCAAACTACCAAGCCAATTCTTACACTGGGAAGGAAACAAGCTTCCGGGGACCGGTTTCTGGCATTTCAGCCGTCGTCGGCCCGGCTTGCTTGAATCCTGATGGTGCAATGAGCAAGGGACTCACATCTGAGTATACCCTTCCACGCTTAGGGTGGACAAAATATTTAACAACAAGGGGTGGTGATGGACAGAGTTTCTGAATTAAGCAGAATACTCTCACCCAGTCAAGAGATCAGGGCTAGATCCAACACCGTTTTTTAGCTCACTGCACCATCCCAGTTCAGAACCTGGCTATATGCAAATTAGTCTGTTCCTGTCCCAGTGCATGATGGGAACAGGGCAAACCAAACTACCAAGCCAATTCTTACACTGGGAAGGAAACAAGCTTCCGGGGACCGGTTTCTGGCATTTCAGCCGTCGTCGGCCCGGCTTGCTTGAATCCTGATGGTGCAATGAGCAAGGGACTCACATCTGAGTATACCCTTCCACGCTTAGGGTGGACAAAATATTTAACAACAAGGGGTGGTGATGGACAGAGTTTCTGAATTAAGCAGAATACTCTCACCCAGTCAAGAGATCAGGGCTAGATCCAACACCGTTTTTTAGCTCACTGCACCATCCCAGTTCAGAACCTGGCTATATGCAAATTAGTCTGTTCCTGTCCCAGTGCATGATGGGAACAGGGCAAACCAAACTACCAAGCCAATTCTTACACTGGGAAGGAAACAAGCTTCCGGGGACCGGTTTCTGGCATTTCAGCCGTCGTCGGCCAGGCTTGCTTGAATCCTGATGGTGCAATGAGCAAGGGACTCACATCTGAGTATACCCTTCCACGTTTAGGGTGGACAAAATATTTAACAACAAGGGGTGGTAATGGACAGAGTTTCTGAATTAAGCAGAATACTCTCACCCAGTCAAGAGATAAGGGCTAGATCCAACACCGTTTTTTAGCTCACTGCACCATCCCAGTTCAGAACCTGGCTATATGCAAATTAGTCTGTTCCTGTCCCAGTGCATGATGGGAACAGGGCAAACCAAACTACCAAGCCAATTCTTACACTGGGAAGGAAACACGCTTCCGGGGACCGGTTTCTGGCATTTCAGCCGTCGTCGGCCAGGCTTGCTTGAATCCTGATGGTGCAATGAGCAAGGGACTCACATCTGAGTATACCCTTCCACGCTTAGGGTGGACAAAATATTTAACAACAAGGGGTGGTGATGGACAGAGTTTCTGAATTAAGCAGAATACTCTCACCCAGTCAAGAGATCAGGGCTAGATCCAACACCGTTTTTTAGCTCACTGCACCATCCCAGTTCAGAACCTGGCTATATGCAAATTAGTCTGTTCCTGTCCCAGTGCATGATGGGAACAGGGCAAACCAAACTACCAATCCAATTCTTACACTGGGAAGGAAACAAGCTTCCGGGGACCGGTTTCTGGCATTTCAGCCGTCGTCGGCCCGGCTTGCTTGAATCCTGATGGTGCAATGAGCAGGGGACTCACATCTGAGTATACCCTTCCACGCTTAGGGTGGACAAAATATTTAACAACAAGGGGTGGTGATGGACAGAGTTTCTGAATTAAGCAGAATACTCTCACCCAGTCAAGAGATCAGGGCTAGATCCAACACCGTTTTTTAGCTCTCTGCACCATCCCAGTTCAGAACCTGGCTATATGCAAATTAGTCTGTTCCTGTCCCAGTGCATGATGGGAACAGGGCAAACCAAACTACCAAGCCAATTCTTACACTGGGAAGGAAACAAGCTTCCGGGGACCGGTTTCTGGCATTTCAGCCGTCGTCGGCCCGGCTTGCTTGAATCCTGATGGTGCAATGAGCAAGGGACTCACATCTGAGTATACCCTTCCACGTTTAGGGTGGACAAAATATTTAACAACAAGGGGTGGTGATGGACAGAGTTTCTGAATTAAGCAGAATACTTTCACCCAGTCAAGAGATAAGGGCTAGATCCAACACCGTTTTTTAGCTCACTGCACCATCCCAGTTCAGAACCTGGCTATATGCAAATTAGTCTGTTCCTGTCCCAGTGCATGATGGGAACAGGGCTAACCAAACTACCAAGCCAATTCTTACACTGGGAAGGAAACAAGCTTCCGGGGACCGGTTTCTGGCATTTCAGCCGTCGTCGGCCCGGCTTGCTTGAATCCTGATGGTGCAATGAGCAAGGGACTCACATCTGAGTATACCCTTCCACGCTTAGGGTGGACAAAATATTTAACAACAAGGGGCGGTGATGGACAGAGTTTCTGAATTAAGCAGAATACTCTCACCCAGTCAAGAGATCAGGGCTAGATCCAACACCATTTTTTAGCTCACTGCACCATCCCAGTTCAGAACCTGGCTATATGCAAATTAGTCTGTTCCTGTCCTAGTGCATGATGGGAACAGGGCAAACCAAACTACCAAGCCAATTCTTACACTGGGAAGGAAACAAGCTTCCGGGGACCGGTATCTGGCATTTCAGCCGTCGTCGGCCCGGCTTGCTTGAATCCTGATGGTGCAATGAGCAAGGGACTCACATCTGAGTATACCCTTCCACGCTTAGGGTGGACAAAATATTTACCAACAAGGGGTGGTGATGGACAGAGTTTCTGAATTAAGCAGAATACTCTCACCCAGTCAAGAGATCAGGGCTAGATCCAACACCGTTTTTTAGCTCACTGCACCATCCCAGTACAGAACCTGGCTATATGCAAATTAGTCTGTTCCTGTCCCAGTGCATGATGGGAACAGGGCAAACCAAACTACCAAGCCAATTCTTACACTGGGAAGGAAACAAGCTTCCGGGGACCGGTTTCTGGCATTTCAGCCGTCGTCGGCCCGGCTTGCTTGAATCCTGATGGTGCAATGAGCAAGGGACTCACATCTGAGTATACCCTTCCACGCTTAGGGTGGACAAAATATTTAACAACAAGGGGTGGTGATGGACAGAGTTTCTGAATTAAGCAGAATACTCTCACCCAGTCAAGAGATCAGGGCTAGATCCAACACCATTTTTTAGCTCACTGCACCATCCCAGTTCAGAACCTGGCTATATGCAAATTAGTCTGCTCCTGTCCCAGTGCATGATGGGAACAGGGCAAACCAAACTACCAAGCCAATTCTTACACTGGGAAGGAAACAAGCTTCCGGGGACCGGTTTCTGGCATTTCAGCCGTCGTCGGCCCGGCTTGCTTGAATCCTGATGGTGCAATGAGCAAGGGACTCACATCTGAGTATACCCTTCCACGCTTAGGGTGGACAAAATATTTAACAACAAGGGTGGTGATGGACAGAGTTTCTGAATTAAGCAGAATACTCTCACCCAGTCAAGAGATCAGGGCTAGATCCAACACCGTTTTTTAGCTCACTGCACCATCCCAGTTCAGAACCTGGCTATATGCAAATTAGTCTGTTCCTGTCCCAGTGCATGATGGGAACAGGGCAAACCAAACTACCAATCCAATTCTTACACTGGGAAGGAAACAAGCTTCCGGGGACCGGTTTCTGGCATTTCAGCCGTCGTCGGCCCGGCTTGCTTGAATCCTGATGGTGCAATGAGCAAGGGACTCACATCTGAGTATACCCTTCAACGTTTAGGGTGGACAAAATATTTAACAACAAGGGGTGGTGATGGACAGAGTTTCTGAATTAAGCAGAATACTCTCACCCAGTCAAGAGATAAGGGCTAGATCCAACACCGTTTTTTAGCTCACTCACCATCCCAGTTCAGAACCTGGCTATATGCAAATTAGTCTGTTCCTGTCCCAGTGCATGATGGGAACAGGGCAAACCAAACTACCAAGCCAATTCTTACACTGGGAAGGAAACAAGATTCCGGGGACCGGTTTCTGGCATTTCAGCCGTCGTCGGCCCGGCTTGCTTGAATCCTGATGGTGCAATGAGCAAGGGACTCACATCTGAGTATACCCTTCCACGTTTAGGGTGGACAAAATATTTAACAACAAGGGGTGGTGATGGACAGAGTTTCTGAATTAAGCAGAATACTTTCACCCAGTCAAGAGATAAGGGCTAGATCCAACACCGTTTTTTAGCTCACTGCACCATCCCAGTTCAGAACCTGGCTATATGCAAATTAGTCTGTTCCTGTCCCAGTGCATGATGGGAACAGGGCTAACCAAACTACCAAGCCAATTCTTACACTGGGAAGGAAACAAGCTTCCGGGGACCGGTTTCTGGCATTTCAGCCGTCGTCGGCCCGGCTTGCTTGAATCCTGATGGTGCAATGAGCAAGGGACTCACATCTGAGTATACCCTTCCACGCTTAGGGTGGACAAAATATTTAACAACAAGGGGCGGTGATGGACAGAGTTTCTGAATTAAGCAGAATACTCTCACCCAGTCAAGAGATCAGGGCTAGATCCAACACCATTTTTTAGCTCACTGCACCATCCCAGTTCAGAACCTGGCTATATGCAAATTAGTCTGTTCCTGTCCTAGTGCATGATGGGAACAGGGCAAACCAAACTACCAAGCCAATTCTTACACTGGGAAGGAAACAAGCTTCCGGGGACCGGTATCTGGCATTTCAGCCGTCGTCGGCCCGGCTTGCTTGAATCCTGATGGTGCAATGAGCAAGGGACTCACATCTGAGTATACCCTTCCACGCTTAGGGTGGACAAAATATTTACCAACAAGGGGTGGTGATGGACAGAGTTTCTGAATTAAGCAGAATACTCTCACCCAGTCAAGAGATCAGGGCTAGATCCAACACCGTTTTTTAGCTCACTGCACCATCCCAGTACAGAACCTGGCTATATGCAAATTAGTCTGTTCCTGTCCCAGTGCATGATGGGAACAGGGCAAACCAAACTACCAAGCCAATTCTTACACTGGGAAGGAAGCAAGCTTCCGGGGACCGGTTTCTGGCATTTCAGCCGTCGTCGGCCCGGCTTGCTTGAATCCTGATGGTGCAATGAGCAAGGGACTCACATCTGAGTATACCCTTCCACGCTTAGGGTGGACAAAATATTTAACAACAAGGGGTGGTGATGGACAGAGTTTCTGAATTAAGCATAATACTCTCACCCAGTCAAGAGATCAGGGCTAGATCCAACACCGTTTTTTAGCTCACTGCACCATCCCAGTTCAGAACCTGGCTATATGCAAATTAGTCTGTTCCTGTCCCAGTGCATGATGGGAACAGGGCAAACCAAACTACCAAGCCAATTCTTACACTGGGAAGGAAACAAGCTTCCGGGGACCGGTTTCTGGCATTTCAGCCGTCGTCGGCCCGGCTTGCTTGAATCCTGATGGTGCAATGAGCAAGGGACTCACATCTGAGTATACCCTTCCACGCTTAGGGTGGACAAAATATTTAACAACAAGGGGTGGTGATGGACAGAATTTCTGAATTAAGCAGAATACTCTCACCCAGTCAAGAGATCAGGGCTAGATCCAACACCGTTTTTTAGCTCACTGCACCATCCCAGTTCAGAACCTGGCTATATGCAAATTAGTCTGTTCCTGTCCCAGTGCATGATGGGAACAGGGCAAACCAAACTACCAAGCCAATTGTTACACTGGGAAGGAAACAAGCTTCCGGGGACCGGTTTCTGGCATTTCAGCCGTCGTCGGCCTGGCTTGCTTGAATCCTGATGGTGCAATGAGCAAGGGACTCACATCTGAGTATACCCTTCCACGCTTAGGGTGGACAAAATATTTAACAACAAGGGGTGGTGATGGAGGCCAGAGTTTCTGAATTAAGCAGAATACTCTCACCCAGTCAAGAGATCAGGGCTAGATCCAACACCGTTTTTTAGCTCACTGCACCATCCCCGTTCAGAACCTGGCTATATGCAAATTAGTCTGTTCCTTTCCCAGTGCATGATGGGAACAGGGCAAACCAAACTACCAAGCCAATTCTTACACTGGGAAGGAAACAAGCTTCCGGGGACCGGTTTCTGGCATTTCAGCCGTACCCGCCCGGCTTGCTTGAATCCTGATGGTGCAATGAGCAAGGGACTCACATCTGAGTATACCCTTCCACGCTTAGGGTGGACAAAATATTTAACAACAAGGGGTGGTGATGGACAGAGTTTCTGAATTAAGCAGAATACTCTCACCCAGTCAAGAGATCAGGGCTAGATCCAACACCGTTTTTTAGCTCACTGCACCATCCCAGTTCAGAACCTGGCTATATGCAAATTAGTCTGTTCCTGTCCCAGTGCATGATGGGAACAGGGCAAACCAAACTACCAAGCCAATTCTTACACTGGGAAGGAAACAAGCTTCCGGGGACCGGTTTCTGGCATTTCAGCCGTCGTCGGCCCGGCTTGCTTGAATCCTGATGGTGCAAGGAGCAAGGGACTCACATCTGAATATACCCTTCCACGCTTAGGGTGGACAAAATATTTAACAACAAGGGGTGGTGATGGACAGAGTTTCTGAATTAAGCAGAATACTCTCACCCAGTCCGTGCAGTGAGCTAAAAAACTGTGATGGATCAAGCCCTGATCTGTTGACTGGGTAGGAGTGTTCTGATTAACTCAGATACTCTGTTCATCACCACCCCCTTTTGAAAGTATATCACTTAAATGCCAATAAAAAAATAAAATAGCGCATCTTACTGGACAAACACCATGAAGACATTTTGCTGAAGACAAGATGGACCAAACCATACTTATTTTCCTCATCCTTCTGTCTAATATTTTCTGTAGTTTATATAAATATGTACTTGTATGCAGCTTGTTTACCTTTATACTTGTTTGTAACATGCCATTCAATATCCATAAGTCTTTACACATATATAAATTAATAATTTTCTACATAAAGTGCTATGAAACCCTCAGGTAATGTACATCATAGAAACTTGTTTAATGAGGCATGGAAGAGTGATATAATGCTTGAAAACAGACTGGGCCTACTGTGACACTAGCTTTGACCAGAGAACAATTGCCTCATTTTGAAGACATTTTACTATTACCTATTTTTACAACATAGTCCTTTAAACTAGGCCATGAGTAATTTTCAAATGATTTTGTCTCACAAATGCGCTTTAGTTTTTGTTTTCGTCCTGATGATGGCCTATGGATGGTTTACCTAGCACAGGTCGAAACATTGATTTAACGTGGGCGAGCATACGAGTGAACAATATTATTGAAGAGATCAAAATTAAGACATATCAAAAAGAAAACATTCCTTTCAGATTGAACTATTGTTCTCTCCACTTCTTCACTAATCTCAATGTAATTGATTTTCACTTAGCACAGTACAAGCACAAACACCTGAGCACTGTGCCGCACTGATTTATAAAGCCAATTTTCTATCTGAAGAACCGTAATACAGTTATCTTCCATATCACGCTCTCATGAGAGATTATGTTCCTTTATCTGCTTAACTGAGCTGCAAATATAATCTGTGGATTTAATTCTAACTCACAGACTTATTTAGATGGTTCATTACTTTCAAAATAATTCCAGGTGAAACATTGTTTTTGATATAATTATAGCTATACCAGGCTCAATCTTTGCAAGCTATTAAATACAATTGGTCTGGTAAATAACATGGAAGGCTCCTTGGCTATTCATACCAGCCATTTAAAGTGATTTTTCACCACAGAGGGGATGTCTTGGATCCACTGATAGATAATGGATGTTTATTGTCATCCAACTCAATGGTAGCCACTGCATCTACCTCAAAAGGATGAATGGTTGACACGGCTCACCAGGCTCCAAACCTGTGACCATGGGGTCAAATGCAAGTGTTTCTAGAGGATGCTATTATCCAATGAGCAACCAGACCAGTTTACATGGAAGCAGAGAGTGCATTCATCACCGTAGAATAGAATTTTCATTGTTCAGCATTTTATGAAACAGAACAAAAGTTGATCCTGACCCAAGGCCATATGGTATACAATGCAATTATGATAAGAACCTGGGTTAAAGGACAGCTCTGAGATAAATTCCATCTCCACCATTATTCACATTCATAACTGAGAGTGGATTTTCTCATGAAGGTTCTTAAAAAGCCATGAAGCATAGAAAACAGGATCTCTCCATATGTGAAAGATCAACTAGTGTATTCTATTGTCAAAGTTAGCTAGTTCAGGACAAACGGTCAACGGTCACGGACACTAGCTGATTTAAGGGCCAGGCAACACAATGGTAGGTTTGCTCTATGCAAATACAAATGCTTTCTAAAGAAAGGGTGTAATATATAAACATAAGAATACCTGGAGGCTTGGAGAGAAGCAGGACAGAATCAGGTTTGAACAGGAAGTCTGCAGAGTAAACTATCCAAGATAACAACAATACAAACAGGAAGTTTTAAGCAGGAAATTATGGTTTATCTGCTTCATGGATGAGCTCTCTCTGTGAGGTGAATTCTTTATACAAGAGGGCAGGAGCAACTTAATCATACAGAGTTCAGAGAGACTCCTAGCAGATCCTATGGAGAAGGGGTGCTGGGTGGTTCTTTGTGCCAAAGGCACAAACTTTGGAATCTAACTGGCATCCTTGGGAAAAATGAAAATCATTATATAAACACAAGAAGACAAATGAGACAAGTGGAAGGTGTGCATAAACTGGAACTGAGTTCTTGGAAAATCTGGATCAGAATGGGCTCAAGAAGAGGATTAAAATACACAAAATTGCAATTCCAGAAATCTGCACACTGACTGGGACAAGAAAGGAATATGCAATGGGAACAGCAACTCAGGAATGAAAGACAAGGAATCTACATAAACAAGAAAAGTATGGATGCATGCAGACAGGATCTAGGGTCAAGGCAAACAGGATAACAAAGAGGCAAGATAAACAGGAGACTGGCAACACAGCCAAATAACTAAGCAACATAGAGTCAAACAACAATGAAAACTGAAATCAATGGCAAGCCTGGAACATAGTTGGAGGATCAGACAGAGAGCAAGGAGTCACAGCAGCAAGGTCAATTATGAGCCGCTGAACTCTGTGCTCACAGGGCTGGAATAGCAGGAGGCTCAGGGTAGGAGCACAAATGTAGGGAGAGAGTCGGGTGCAAGGAATCAACCAGGTGCACAGAATCAACCAGGCGCAAGGAATCAACCAGGTGCAAGGAATCAACCAGGGGCAAGGAAACAACCAGGTGCAAGGAATCAGTGAGTCACCAATGAACCGAAGTAAGAACTGGGACTTGAAAAACCAGCAGCCACAAAACAGGGCGCATCAAAGCCAGAAGCAGTACGGGTCAGAGCCAATGGAGTGAAAAGTCCAGAATACAGATATATACAGTGCGCCTGCAGGAATCTCAGTGTGATCCGTGGAGGGCTGGGTGATGCTGCAACTGTCTAACAGCAGTGGTCTGTTAGACTCATGGAGAGCCTAACATGCAGAATACTGCAGTGAGAATGCCAACTGCACGTTCCTGCACAGAGTGGCATGCAGGCCACACCGTGCAGGAATTGGAGGTGCAAATCCAGAGGGACACAAGTTGTGACCCCCCCATTGCATCCCCAGTCCCAACCGGGGTCAGGGCCCTCTTAGGGCCTCGTTTGTTACCTCTCTGCCACCCTTTTCATGGCAGGATCACCACCATGAAAGGGGTGACGGACAGGTAACTCGATATATACTTGCCGATGCTGCAGCGGCACCACCAGCATATTGCAGCTCCCTGACCACTGCGTGACTGCCGTGGGATCCCTGGTCGATGCAGCAGTACTGTGGCGGTCTGACCACCACACTCACAATACTGCAGGCAGACCCGCAGTGTTACGGTGGTTGGACCAACACCGCAAATGCAGTGGCCCTTTGGACCGCCGTACTCGTAATAAGGACCTTAGTCTTAAAACACCATTGTGAACAGGAACTATCTAACCTGAGCTGATGACATTGGAAGCTTTGAAGAAAAATAATCTACACATCTGAAATATTCTTAAAGGAGGAGATATGGAACTACATGCAGAGTGCTAATAATCTCTTCACATGGGCAGGCAATATTTGTATTAGTTCTTTGAGTAAGATATGCCCTCACATGCAAACTCTAGAGGGACTTCAAGGTCCCGCAGCACTCACCGCGAATAGCTAACTAACACTATGTCAGGCTTACTCTGCACCCAATTTAGGGGTCGATTATGCAAAGTTCATACAACTCAATAATTAATACTTTTCATCAACACCCAATGCATTTCGGGGCGATTCCTTTCTTTTCTTTCTTTTCTCTACACACAGACCCCTGACGAAGGGGCTCTCGCCCCGAAATGCATTGGGTGTTGATGAAAAGTATTAATTATTGAGTTGTATGAACTTTGCATTATACAGGCATTCTATATGCTAACAGAGAATTTGGTTTTCAACTAAAGAAAATTGAAATATAAATGAGATGATGTTTTTGTTTATTGCTTGCAAAAATTAAAAAGAATGTACTAACGTTCAAATTGAATTTGAGTAGTGCGTACTGGTGTCCTGGTAGTGTTCATTACCAGGCCATACACATTTAAGGCGGCTGATAGCCAGAAACCGGTCCTAGGATGCTTGATTCCGGTCCAGGGAAGACATCGGTTGGCAGTTCGGGCTGGACTGTTCCCATGAGGCACAGGGTCAAGACTGATTTGCATATGGCCATGTCTGAACTGGGGTGGCTTGGTGAGAAAAATAACGATGGATTAAACCCAGATCTGTGACTGGGGGTGAATGTTTTGCCATTGTGCAACATTCTGTCCATCATCTTGTGTGTTTTGCTGTTCACCCTATGTGGGAAGGGTATGCCCAGACCTGGGTCCCGTGCTCACTAAGCCACTGGAGTCAAGCTATCCTGGCTGATGACGGCTGATAGCCAGAAACCGGTCCTAGGATGCTTGATTCCGGTCCAGGGAAGACATGGGTTGGCAGTTCGGGCTGGACTGTTCCCATGAGGCACAGGGTTAAGACTGATTTGCATATGGCTATGTCTGAACTGGGGTGGCTTGGTGAGCAAAATAACGATGGATTAAACCCAGATCTGTGACTGGGTGTGAATGTTTTGCCATTGTGCAACACTCCGTTAATCATCTTGTGTGTTTTGTAGTTTAAAACATGTTAAACAATCTCTTCACTGACCACCCCAAAACAGTTCTTCCTGCTAGTCTCTACGGCATCAAAGCCGTAGAGGCTAGCATGATGCACACAACAATATTAAATGTACAAAGGGTCTGATTTTTGTTTCCTCATGCCAACATTAATTTACACTATGTGCCCCACTAAACCATACCAACTGTCAAAGGCAAACCTGATCTCATGTGTTGCACCAGTACCCCAAGGACTGACACCAGAGAGAATGCGCAATTCATGTAATTAAATCTATAGTGACAACGTAGCATTTCCCCACCCACTGTCAGCCCGGCGAAGTCTGCAACCGCACAGTAGCCATCAATACAGGCAACATCTAAAGCACATTTCCACTTCCTTTCAATGGCAGCTCCTGATAAATATACCTATGACTTCTGGGCGGCATCTACCACAGACCACAGCATTCTTTGTCTCTGTAAGACTAACTGAATGCTGTCGGTGAACGCTTCACTTCCCCCTTCCTTAGTAATAACTAATGGAGGATAATGAAAAAAATACATAGTCTTTTCTTATGCAAATAGTGTATCAAGCATTTGTTGCCCGCATTCCCCACCAGATCCACACATATCAATATTCTGCTATCGCACCTTCCTGTCAACCCTATTATTATCTGGAGAGGTTTTTTATCCCTTCCATGAAGTCGGAAAAGCAATACCTTGCACGTAAACAAGTCCCTTTAAAACCTTTGCTACTTATACAGGCTCGCAAAGCACTTACTTGTTTTACTAACTGTCATTGTAAAGTAAACAGGTAACTCATTCTAGGATTGGAATTACTGCTTCGAAGTGTGGAAGTTAATACTGAGACATAGGATGATTTTTTGCATGTCTGCCAGACGCTTGTTCTTCCCTGCATGTGCACACAATGCAACAGTACAACTTAGCTTAAAAAATTGTTCAGAAATGTATCGGAAGGTAAAGAAACAGCCCATATTATTTTTACAAAGAAAAATAGACAAACGTCCACTTTACACCCCATGACATAAAAGTCTTAGCGTGCAAAGCTTATCCAAATCCACGCCACCTAATATCAGCCCTGCCAAGTACCACACATCTGGCGTTAGACTAACGCATTTAAGTGTGGTGATCAGTACCACCGCACTGAATTGCAAAATCACGCATAACAGGCATCGCGCCTCCTCGGGTTCCAGTGCTGCTAATCAATGCTGGTGTAGTATTACTTCCATGTGGCCGCCGTCTGTTTTCTGGTGATTCCCCTGTCACCTAAACGCGATGCGGTAGTTTGTCCATAAAGTTAGGTCTCACGAGGATTTGTTGCAGCCTCGCGCCATGCACTGTCAGCCCTACGATGGCATCTGTTTCGAGTGCGACATATGCAAGGACTGGTTCCTGATGGGAGCTAGGGGCTTGGGAAGGGCACTGGAGCTTTGGAGTGGGTGATGTGACCCGGAATAACCTCCGCCCCCCTGCGGGGAGCAATGTGCAAAAACAGCCGCTCTGCATGGAGGAGCCGGGATCTAAGATTCCAACACGATGGCACCACAGGAACGGAAATAACGATGAGTAAGTATTAAAGGAACAACATGCTGGAGTCTGTTTCCAGGCCGAATCCAACTTGGTTTCTTCAAAACTTTCACATGGCGTTAATAGCTACTCTCAGCAGCAGACATACCGAATGAAAAACAAAAACGTTAATTGTGAAGGTCCCATATCTCCTGTGACCTAGGTGTATTGGTAACTCTAACCTGTGTCAGGGCGTTGATTTTTTCAGATGCAAGATAGATATATAGCTGCACTGATTAGGGGTGTTAAATTGAGTAATTGCTAAATGAGTGACAACGGTTTACGAAAGTGTTACTGTACCCAGGTGACGTTGTATTGATACCCCACAATACACTCTCGGAGTGCATAGATGTAACCTCCCCTCCCCTTACTGCCATGAATTATTTCTCCTCAGAGGGTTAGCATCATCTCTTGTAGTTCCACCTGTTACTGTGGTCAGTCACCTCACAGCCATCCGATGCCTGTTGGCCCTCCTGCGGTCCTCAATGCTCCTCTTTTGACTAGAGTCCACAGAGAGGCATGCTCTAACTGTCTACTATATTGCCTCATCCAGCTCTCAAGTTAGGGCCTCTGCCTGCTGGTCCCAGCGCACGTATACCCATAGGTGTCTTGGCTCTCCTGGTACTTCTTACTATGCTTCAGACCAATAGAACTAGAAGAGCCATGTCTTCAATTGCTTTCTAAACTCCAGGAGCGTAGGAATTTCCCTCAAGTATCGTGGGAGAGAGTTCCATTCCTTTGAAGTGTTTTAGCTAAAGCTCCTACCTCCCCAATTCACCTTTCTTATTCTGGCCGTAGGCATCAGGTGTGTGTTGGCAGATCTCAGGGATCTGTTTGGGATATACCATATAAAAAGATCCCATTAGAATCTAGGGCCTTCTTTATGGAGGGCTTTGTGAGCTATGCACAAGGCTTTAAATTTTACCCTTTGGGCAATTGGCAACCAGTGAAGGTCTTGCATTCCTATTCTAACCGACTGGTATTTAGGTATGTCCAGTACAAGTCTTGCAGCAGCGTTTTGTACTGTTTGTAGTTTTTGAGTAGAGTAGATTGAATATTGATATACAGAGATAATCACTGGAGAGAGCGAGGGTTTAAAGGGGCAAGTCCCATCCCCGGATATGTAATAATGAAAACAACTTGGACTGGCCCACTGTGTGGAAGTTGTGGAATATTAGTTGATATTCCAAGTCACTTGTAGCATGAGCTTATGAGCTGGGCACAATAAAGTTTGTTTATAAACCCCTCACACACCAACCTGGTTGGTGTCATGCTTCATCATCGGGGTCCAACCAGGCAGTCGAATGCCGCCTGGTTGTGCTACAACGCCTGACTACAGCGGAGCGGGTGTGGTGCAGTAGTGTGATGAGGATGAAGGTGAGTAATAAAATGCACCTCTGGGGATCCTTGCCCAATGTTTTATTCGTGGCGGCCCAGGGTGTGAGATAAAAGTATGTGATGCAACTAACAAGTAGAAAAATTATGACTACTTAGTTGGCTAAGTGTTGACGGTCTATATGTTTCAGTCCCCAGTAAAAGTGTGCAGGATTTTCGTCAGGACCAGGTAGTGAGTGGCAAAAAGTAGTGCCACGTGTGATTATTGTCCAACGCACGCGCTAAGGTGTGTGGAAAAAGGGTAAAAACGCAGTTGTTCAACTTACATATACTGCAGGAAAGCGAGAAAAATCCTGTGGGGAGAGAGAAGAACAGTACACAATGAGGCAATCTCTGGGTCTGCTGGAGGCAGTACCAACCATGTAGAATTCCAAGAGATGTGACATGCATGGCAGTGCCTGTTATGTGGAGAACAAGTGACAATCGATGAGGCATGCAAACAAGGCATGCTGGCTAGAAACAGGCTGTGTGTGTAGGTGCACGGTGAATCGCCTTTAAATGTAGGCGCGGTCGTTTACACAGCGATATCGAATAACTATCTATCACAGGGCCACTCCCTATAGTGGAGGTGACTGGCCCTGGTGTCACTATAATTTAGGGAATACGTAGTTAGACAGTACAGACACATAAAAATTACGTGTTATCAGCGTGATGCGCCTAAGTGCGCTGTAAATATACAATAAGACAAACACACAAACATAAATTATGGAGGATTAAAACATTGCACCGGTATTTACTTCGCTAGGGGTTCTAGTCCAGAGGATCGGGGCGCGGGGAGAGGTTCTCCCGTGTATTATCTGGAAAAACGGGGAAGAAGGGTAAAGGTCAGGGCCACTTAATGGCAGCGAAAGAGGTTGGGTCCGCAACCTGCGGGACCGGAAACAAGACCTTACTTGATAGTGAGGAGTCCTCTGCGGCAAACCTAGTCTGGTGCCCGCGGCGTCCCGGCTGGTAATGAGCGGCCGAGGATGGACGCTTAAATGTTATCGTTGGTCGGTGGGAGCCGTGGTAGTTGCTGGGAGGTGGGGCCGCGCAGATGCGCGCATGCGCTGTAGTGCCCGATTGTACACTGTTCCGGCGCATGTGTGATGGAAAACTGGGTGGAAATGGCGGCCATCTTGAGATGGGCTGCGCGCTGCGCGAGGGGTTCGCGCCTGCTAGAGGGCCCTGGGGAATACTGAAATTAGTGTTAACAGGAAAAGACACTGGAAACATAATAATAAGGGATATTGCGGGTTCTCATCAATTAGGGAGACCCATCGAAAGAGCCCTAAGGGGGTGTCCTTAAAGGAGGAAGGGCAAGTGTGTATTAGTGATAGACAACATAGCTAATGGAAGTTGTAGCTGGCGGTGGTGTACCTCCTACTTGGTTGGATAATTCTGAAGGGACTGCGGGGGTACTGGGAGCTACGTAGATGTGGCATTCAGTGGGATACTTAGGCTGTTCCATGGGATATTATCATTAAGACCTGTCTTGTGGGTCGACAAGCGGTAGATCCACCGCTGTTCCTTGTTTAGCAGTTTTTCTTGGATGTTGGGCCCAATGGGGTTGATGCTCTCAATCACCACCCAGCGCATATCGTTGGTGGTGTGACCCATTTCAAGGAAATGGTTAGTGAGTTTGGTAGTGTTCTTTTTGCACCGCATCGTGCTGCGGTGTTCGCATATCCGTGTCTTTATTTTTCTGCTGGTCATCCCAATGTACCATAGGTTGCATGGGCAGGTGATACGGTAGATGACGGGGGTGCTGTTGCAGTTAGTGTGACTGCGCAGTTCCCACTGTTTCCCCGGTTCAAGGGCCAATGTTTTGGTAGTGTTGGTGAGGTGACAGAAGCTGCAATCACCACAAGCGTAGTGGCCAGTGATGTTGGGGAGGCCCCATATGTTGGTGATTGTCTGCTTGGGGGGTTGTTGAGGTTTTGGTCTAGTAGAGACGAGTGTATCTTTGATGGATCTGGCTTTTTTGTGTGAAATTAGGGGAGGGTCCCATTGCAGTTTCCCTGTATTTATTATGTTCCAATGTTTTCTTATGATCTTGGAAACCTGGGTAGAAACTGTATTGAATGTGGTCACACATGTCAACGGTATGGATGTGGGTTCATGGGTGCATGTTGTTATGTTCTAGTTGTCCTACGCTAGCGGCGCACTAGGCGCGCAGCGTGGACCCACGTGACCCATTCAATAAAAGGGTCTGCAAGCGTACATACGCCACTTGGCGACGACGTGACCAGCAAGTAACTACATCCCTGAGTGTCCGTGTATTTTATCCTAGGCCTGTGCCACGTGTAAAACACGTAGTGACCCAGAGTGTCCCCGAGTGTAGGGCGATCCCCTGCCTGATCTGTGGACCCCCACACGACACAACAGCTGGCGACGAGGGTGGGCGTACCCTCGTTGTGTGTGTGCACGTGCCTTTGTGGGGCGGCCGCAAGCTCTGCCATCGGCTCGCGGCGCTCGTGCCCCTGGGGTCCCGACGCCTGCACGACGACTCGCCCAGACCGTCGACCGGGGATCTCTGGTGCCTGCCAGGTGAGCCGCTGCGCCCGCAGGGAGGGGTGTGCACGCCCGGACCGTCGACCTGGGCACACGGAAGATCGCGGGACGCGCCGCCGTGCCTACCGGCGGTGCGCATAGCGCCACTGAGGGGCTGCAGCCTCATCACCCGCCCGACCGCTCGCACTGGCGGATCTCCCCTCGGGGCGGCAAGCGGAGCCCAGCTGCCGACGCGCAGC
This sequence comes from Lissotriton helveticus, assembly GCF_964261635.1. Taxonomy (NCBI): domain Eukaryota; kingdom Metazoa; phylum Chordata; class Amphibia; order Caudata; family Salamandridae; genus Lissotriton; species Lissotriton helveticus. Next base: position 68,812,856 of record NC_136069.1, read on the forward strand.
GCCGCAGGCGGACGAGCCATCGCGCTGAAGCGCGCTACCGACACTAGGCCGCAGCCACGCCCCCTCACCTCCGCGCTGCTCGTACAGAGGGCCCTGACAACGCGCTGCTGCAGGGAGGGGAGAGATAGCAGGATCATGAGGAGCCACTACACCCAAAACCCGAAAAGAGGAAGAAAAGAAGCATTGGCAACACGAAGGGCAAGTGGAGTAGTGCTCACAATCCAGGAAGTGGCCGCACAATCCCCACGTCACACGGTGGTGCAACAACACATCACGCCTCGACGATAGTGAAACAGCACTGTGGAAGCCTAGGAGCACTTGGCGCAGCCAGTAGCGCGACACTACAACGGACATGGCTACGATACCGCCAATCGAACCGTTCCTAGTAGACGGCTCGCCATCTTCACTGGCTCCGAAATGGAAAGACTGGATGAACAGGCTGTTAATATTCTTTGAGGCCACCAAAGTACACAAGGATCAAAAAAGGGCCATGGTGCTACATCTGGGGGGCAAGGATGTCCACAACATCGCGAAAACCCTAGTAAAAGCGTCCCCGAAGACTCACCGCACATTGATAGAAGCCCTGAACAAGCACTTCGAGCCCATGGCCAATCAGGACTACGAACGGTTCATCTTCAGACAAGCGCGGCAGCTGCCCGAAGAGTCATTGGATGCATACCACGCCAGGCTAAAGAACCTCGCCTCGACCTGCGGATCCGCGGACGTCACTGAGGAGATCCGGGGACAAATCATTCAGGGATGCGCATCAGCCAAGCTACGAGAACGTATCCTAGAAGAGTCAGGGAAACCCCTGGCGGACATACTAACCCTAGGTCGCACCAAAGAACTATCGAAGGCCCGTGCGGCCCACATGGAGGCGGCCCTCCAGGCCCCAGTGAAAGCCGAACCGGTCAACAAAGTGACTGTCAAATCTCCAGCGAGGTGGAACAAGAAGAGCCCCGGAACCGGAGCCTCAGGAGCCACCGCATGCACATCAGGAAAGTCGTGTGGATATTGCGGAGGATCACCGCACCCAGCAGCAGAATGCCCAGCAAAGGGGAAACGGTGCTCCGGGTGTGGTCGCTTTAACCATTTTGAAAAAGTGTGTCGATCCAAGAAGTACCGAAGACCAAGACAGGTGGTGAACACAATTCCTGAAGGAGACCCCAGTCAGAGCGACATGGACGACGACGAGGCAGAAGAAAGGGTCGTCCATCGAGTACACATGATTGGCACGGCTGTTAGCAGAACCCGGCGGCTGCCACAATGTGGCATCCAGGTGGGAGAACAGGGACTCATGGCTGTGGTGGACACTGGAGCGACCATCCACCTCCTAGCTGCCTCTCTGTACCAGACCATGGATCCACCCCCTCCACTCAGCCCGTCACCCATCACCGTCTTCGCGTACGGCCAAGACACTCCGTTAAAAATACGAGGTAAATTCAGGACCTCCATCTCACACGGAGATCGTTCCATCACGGCCAACATCTTCGTGGCGGAAGACGGGCAAGGCATGCTGCTTGGATGCCGGGCGGCTGAAGACCTGGGGATCGTCACCTTTGCATTTGGGGTACACCAGGAATCCATCCAACAGCTCACCACAGAATTTGCCGACATCTTCAAGGGCATTGGGAGGTTCACTGAAGTGGACACACACGAAGAAAGTGGCAGCTACTTGTGTGGGCCTGCTGAGGAGCCTCAACCCGATACTCAGTTTTTTCGACTCTAAAACACGCCAGCTAATTGTTCAATCCACTATCCTTTCTCGGTTGGACTACGCCAGTGTTTTATTTCTAGGCGCAAATAAAGCAGAGATAACACGGCTGCAACGAGTTCAAAACTCAGCGGCAAGGGCCGTGGTGGGCCTGCCCCGTAGATGCTCCGTTAGAACTACCATTTAAAGACTTCACTGGCTGCCAATCGAATCTCGGATTCAATTTAAGGCACTTACCACTGCTTTTAAAATTCTTAAATCTGAATGTCCTGAACTCCTTCGCCCTCTGTTGGTACCCTACACTCCTCAGCGTAATTTGCGCTCTTCAGGTCAACACCTTGTATCGGTTCCTCGAACTAAGCTCTGCCGAATGGGTGGCCGCTCCTTCAAAGTTTTGGGGGCCAAACTTTGGAACTCTCTGCCACTGCACATTCGTTCCCTGAATAACTTGCTTGCCTTCCGTAAGGCAATTAAAACTCATCTGTTCCCTATGTCCTAGGCCTCTCGCTGCTCCTTCCCTTCCCCCTCAGCTGTTATTTCATGGTTTAGCGCCGGGACGCCCCGTTGCTGGGGCAGCTGTTTGCGCTCTAACAAAATTTTAACATAACATAACACTGGAAACAAAATACATCTCCACATTGACCCCACCGTCCAGCCGGTAGCCTTAAGGCATCGGCGGATCGCGTTTCACCTTATGCCGCTCGTGGAAGAAAAACTAAAAAAGCTAGAGGAAGCGGGCATCATAGAAAAAGTAACTGGTCCCACTCCCTGGGTTTCCCCAATAGTGGTCACACGGAAACCAAAACAACCAGGAGCGGTCAGAATCTGTGTAGATATGCGCCTCCCCAATGCCACCATCAAGAGGGAGCACCACATAACGCCCACCATTGACGATCTGATAGGTGAAATGGCAGGAGCAAGTTGGTTCTCAAAGCTAGACCTCCGGTCCGGTTACCACCAGCTAGTACTTGACGAAGAGTCGCGCAACATTACGACATTCTCCACGCATGTGGGACTTAGGAGATACACACGCCTCAGCTTTGGCGTGTCCAGTGCCGCGGAAGTGTTTCAGAACGTGATACAGGAGCTGATCACTGATATACCCGGAGTAATCAACGTCAGTGACGATATCATGATACACGCCCGTACAGTACAGGAGCACAATGCCAGACTAACACAAGTGTTCAAAAGACTCAGAGAAGCAGGCCTCACTCTACATCGTGAGAAGTGTGAGTTTCTGAAACGCAAGCTGCAGTTCTTTGGATACACCTTCTCAGCCGAGGGAGTCAATCCAGACCCCGACAAGGTAAAGGATATTAAAGCGGCAGCTCCCCCCACAACGGTCACCGAAGTCCGTAGCTTCCTGGGGATGGTCAATTACTGCGGGAGGTTCATCCGAGATCTGGCTAATCTCACACTGCCGCTAAGAGACCTCACCAAAGACAACACGCCGTGGAAATGGGGCCCGGAACAAGCCAAGGCATTCCATGATATCAAGGAGGCCCTCTCAGACGCCACAACTCTGGCTTTCTTTGACCCCCGGAAACTAACACTAGTCGCGGTGGATGCAGGCCCTGTGGGACTAGGAGCAGTCTTGATGCAAAGGCAGAGGGCAGACGAAGATTGGACCCCAGTAGCATTCGTGAGTCACTCTCTCACTGAGACCGAACAAAGATACTCGCAAATCGAGAAGGAAGCAATAGCAATTCACTGGGGGTGCCGGCACTTTCATCTGTATGTATATGGTAAGCCATTCACCGTAGCCACGGACCACAAGCCGCTGGTAGCTCTTTTCTCCGGAACATCCACAAAACCTCCCCCGCGCATAGAAAAATGGATGCTTCAACTCCAAGACTACAACTGCCGGGTGGAGTACCAGCCAGGTTCAAGGAATCCCGTGGATTATTTATCCAGACACCCGAGAGCTGCAACCAGAGAGGAGATGGAAGATGCCGCGGACACCGAAGCCTATGTGAAATGCGTCACGGCCAGGTCCTGCCCCGTACCAGTGTCTTTGGAGAGCATCGCAGCAGCCACCCAGGCGGATGAATGCCTGCAAAAGTCCCGAGCAGCCCTGCTCAGTGGAAACTGGCGCCGGGCCAGGGACAGTTGGAAGATACTGACACCAGAAGCACAGCGTATCCTGGAAAGTCTATACCATGTACGTGAAGAACTCAATGAGGACAACACCGGGTGTCTACTGCGAGGACACCGACTGGTAATACCGTCCGCCCTGACGGCCCAAATGGTACAGCTGGCGCATGTGGTACACCAGGGAATGGTGAAAACGAAATCCCGACTGAGGACCAAGGTCTGGTTTCCCCTTATGGACGAGCTAGTAGAGGCCACCGTGAGATCATGCGCCGCCTGCCAAGTCACCGGGGATACACCACGGGAAGCTCCCATAGTCGTTGAGCCACGACCACAACACCCTTGGGAATGTGTCAGTCTGGACTTTGGCAGCCTTCCAGACGGGAGACACACCATGGTGGCCATCGATGACCACTCCAAGTATCCTGAAGTAGAAATTCTATCGACTACTAGCGCAGCGGAGGTCCTTCCTAAATTAGAAAAACTAATAGCAGCCCATGGTCTGATCAAAGAATTACGAACTGACAATGGCCCGCCCTTTCAAGGGCAGGAGTTTGCCAACTATCTGAACACAATGGGCATACAGCATCGCCGGATAACGCCCCGCTGGCCCCAAGCCAATGGAGAAGCTGAGCGTTTCATGAGGACTCTCAACAAGGTGATCCGGATTGCTCATGAGAAAGGACAGTCAATAGAATTGGCCATCTTTACCTACTTAAGAAGCTATCGGCAAACACCTCACTCGACTACGGGGGTTGCCCCTGGACACGTCCTCATGGGGAGAGTAGTGGTGGACTCGATACCTCATCACCCTCGCTGGAGGCCAACGCCGTCCGATGAACGACAAATTGAGGCCCGACGGCGGAAAGCCTACGCCAAGACTAGCCTACGCCGAAACGCCAAAGTCCCACAGATTGTCAGAGGAGATCTAGTGCTACTCAAGAACCGGGTCACCAGCGGGAAATTCAGACTCACTTACGAGGCACGACCCTGGAAGGTGATAAACATAAAGGGAACTCGAGTGATAGCTGCACGAGGTAGAGAAGTAGTCACTCGCAACGTATCCCACTTCAAGATCTTTCATCCCGAGACTGGGGTGATCCCTTATTCTGAGCCTCTGGTGAGCCCCACGCCAGTTACCTCAGCGACTATTCCCCCTCTGGTGGCGTCAGGGGAACCTCAAGAAGAAGAGCCCACTGATATCATTGGAGGGGAAGATCATCATCAGACCCCATCGGAGAGCAGTGTTGCGGACCAAAGTGGGAGCAGTCCTGTGGCCAGTGATCAACGACAACATTCCCCGGCCGGGGTGGGTGCCACACCGAGCAGGGGTCACAGCCGATACCAGCTGAGGAAGAATCCAGAGCCCTCCCGCCGTCTGCGGGATTACTTCACGTAAGACTGTTCCAATATCTTTGTTTTCATTTTGAGTGTGTTGAACTGGACATCCCAAGACTGCATGCTGAAACCCATGTGGCTCAGACGCCTCACACGATGGTGTCCTGAACAGTGCACTGCAGAAATGTTTGACTGTTTCGTTTTGTTTTTATTTTATGGTTGGTGAGGAATGTTATGTTCTAGTTGTCCTACGCTAGCGGCGCACTAGGCGCGCAGCGTGGACCCACGTGACCCATTCAATAAAAGGGTCTGCAAGCGTACGTACGCCACTTGGCGACGACGTGACCAGCAAGTAACTACATCCCTGAGTGTCCGTGTATTTTATCCTAGGCCTGTGCCACGTGTAAAGCATGTAGTGACCCAGAGTGCCCCCGAGTGTAGGGCGATCCTCTGCCTGATCTGTGGACCCCCACACGACACAACACATGTCTCAATAAGTCTCTCCCGGTTTTGGTTTCTGGCGCGCTTCTGTGCCTTGTTAGTGATCTTGTCGGGGTAGCCTCGCTGTTTCAGTTTGGCGCTGAGGTCTTTTGCCTGTGCCCTGTAATCTGAAGTCTCACTGCAGTTGCGTCTTAGCCTAAGAAATTGTCCGTAAGGCAGATTTTCTCTAAGAGATCTGGGGTGAAAGCTAGAGAAATGCAGCAGGGAATTACGGGCAGTAGGTTTGTAGTGGGTTTTGCTTCTTAAGCGGCCTTCTGATGCCTCTATGTCTAGGTCTAGGAAGGTCGTCCGATGTGTGTCAAAGCTGTGGGTGAATTTTAAATTCCGATCACAGGTATTGAGCCATTGACAGAAGTTTGTTAGTGACTCTGTATTCCCTTCCCAGACCAATAGGATGTTGTCTATGTATCGCTTATAAAAAGCGATTTCTGGGAACTTAGGCACATTGTTAGTGAACAGATGTGTAGATTCAAAATGATGAACGTACAGCCCCGCTATACTAGGTGCGAAGACGCTCCCCATCGATGTGCCATACGTTTGTAGGTACAGTTTGTTTTCAAATTCAAAGAAATTCTCATTGAGAGCTAGTCTCGCACAGTCCCATATGAATTTGGTTGTAGTGCGGTGTGGCCAGTCAGTGTTGGCTAAGGCTGCTCCTAGCACTGCGAGGGTGTCATCCTGTGGTAAACTAGTGTAGAGGCTCTCTACATCGAGGCTCACCAACAGGGATGTGGCTGGGTTGTAGTTTAATCCATCTAAGAGCTTGAGCAGATATTTGGTGTCCTGCAGGTATGTGTAGCACAACCAGGCGGCATTCGACTGCCTGGTTGGACCCCGATGATGAAGCATGACACCAACCAGGTTGGTGTGTGAGGGGTTTATAAACAAACTTTATTGTGCCCAGCTCATAAGCTCATGCTACAAGTGACTTGGAATATCAACTAATATTCCACAACTTCCACACAGTGGGCCAGTCCAAGTTGTTTTCAATATTGATATATAGGCCATTGCAATAGTCTAGTTTGGGTAGGACCAGCGAAGTCACCACTGTCTTTCTAGATATTAGAGGAATAAGAGGATATATTTTCCGTAAAAATTTTTGCATGAAATATGCCGAGGACACCACTTTAGATACTTGAGGTTTAAGACTCAACTTAACATCTATAATACCTCCCAGGTTTTTGGCTTTGGTCACAGGTGTAGGAGGGAGGCCGAGGTTATCCGGCCACCACTCCGGGGACCAGGGAGGAAAGAGATTCCCAAACATGATCACTTCCATCTTGGTATAATTTAATTTCAAGCAGTGATGACTCATCCATGTAGTAAGTTTAGTCATGTAGTCATTGAGCTTATTGGAATAATTGATATCCTTGTCCACTGTCGAAAAACCCACTTGAGTATCATCAGCATAGGAGGTAGGAATCAGATCAAAGCTTCTGATTAACGGTGCCAATTCCGCTACATAAATATTAAAAAGCGTGGGGCTCAACGGAGAGCCCTGCGGGACCCCACAAAACAGTGTAAACGGTGCTGATTTAAAATTGCCCAGATGAACAGATTCAGTTCTATCTGATAAAAAAGAGGTCAGAAGAGAAAGAGCAGCTCCTCCAATTCCTATAGTTTTTAAACGCTGCACCAGAAGATTGTGGTCTACCGTGCAAATGCACCGGATAGGTCTGCTGACCCACCGGTATATAAAGACGATCGAATTTCTTCCGTAGTTTTTATCAGAGCGGTTTCCATGCTGTGATTGGTTCTAAAACCGAATTGACTATGGTCCAGGACCTCGGTATCTGTGATAAAAGTTGAGAGTTCTTTATTTGTAATTTTCTCTATTATCTTTGAAGGTAAAGAAATTTTAGCAATAGGTCGATAATTGTAGGATCAATTGCATTGAGGTTTGCTTTTTTCAGTAAAGGGAGGATACAAGTCTGTTTCCAAAATGAAGGGAAGGACCCTTGTGCCAGCAATTGGTTAAACAGTTTGGACAAGTAGGGTCCTATAAAATGACAGATACTTTTTTAAATTCTAGGGGGGCAAGGGGCTTCCGGTGATCCTGATTTGGCCATGGAAATAGACGTAACTATTTGAATTTCTGTGGTAGGGGTGAGGTTGAGAAAGAATGTTTTGGTTGTGTCTTGCTACCCTATCTTCTCCCATGATTTAGAGGAAGTGAATTGATAAAAAAATTGGTCCACCTTGGATCTAAAAGTATGAGCAAGAGTATCGCAGAATTCTTGGCTGTGATTGGCAGAGTCCTCGTTTATGTTTGACTTCAAATGTTTAACTGTTTGAAAAAGTTCCTTGCTTGAGTGACCTGCTTTTTCGATATCTGTAGCTTTAGTCCTGGGTCACCGCGAGGAGCTCAAAGCAAGCTCTCTACCGAAGCACTGAGGGGGCCCCCTTTACCTACTGAAGACTGGGGCTCCCCCGCACCCCGGGGCTTGCGGGGGTGTTTGTCACGCCCATGGCACACATGTCTTCCACCTTGCCCTTTCACCTACCTGTTGCTTCCTAGTCCCTCCTTGCCACAGTCGGCGTTCCTTCATCGGGCTGCAGTGCGGCGGCTCACTTTTGCCTACTTTGTTGAATCCGTTTTGCTTCGCTAGTTGTTGGCGATAATGCCTGGCATACCTGTAAAAGAAAGAAAGAGATACCAAACTCTCTAAAGTATCAACACTTCCCAGCCAGTCAGTAACATGCTCTGCGCATATTTTACTGTGTGCTCTACTTATCTGATGTATTCTCTATGGCTTTTGGGGATTCCATTTCCTTACGCGTATTTTCTTGAAAACTAAATGAAAGAGAGTAACAAAAATAGAATTAGTGAATCCTGAAGTTAAGGATCTAATCTCTATTATTAGCCCTGCTCCTTTTTTGTGTGTTATTCCAGACCTAGTCTTCTAGGAATATTTCCCTGCTGGGAACATAGGGCCAGATTCTCAGAATCTGGCCCTTTGCGAGCGCATTCTTTGCATTTGGGATTCATCATCCCAAATGCAAAAATCGCTATTTGCGAAATCGCATATTTGCGAGGAATAGCATTTAAGGAATCTCTATTTGAGATTCCTTAAATGCAATTCATTAACCAATTTCAAATTGCGAATTCGCAATATTTGGCCGCTATTTACCACGAAGTCTGACTTCGTGGTACGTGGTAAATAGCAAAAAAATAGAAAAAAGCACTTTAGTGCATTTTTCTCTGTTGCATGTTACACACACACATGTCCTTTGGACATGTGTGTGCGCAACACCTGTGTAAATTTGCTTTTCAGGGGTGCTACAGGGTGTCCTTTGGACACCCCTGGCACCCTTGAAATCGCATCCTTAATTGCGATTAGCAAATTGCTAATCGCAATTAAGGAATAACTCCCCATTCATTCCTATGGGCCTGTAGGCCTATGGGAATGAATGGGAAGTTATTCCTTATTTGCGATTAGCAATTTGCTAATCGCAATTAAGGAAGATGAAGGAATCGCAATATTTTTTGCAATTCCTACATGAATCCCGTTTTGCAAGTCCTTAATAGCGATTCCTTATGAATCGCTATTACAGACTCGCAAAACGGGACTTTGATGAATCTAGGTGATAATGTTTTGTTTGGATTTCATTTTAAGCAATGATATTTATTTTTTGGGCTTTCATGTTATTCTATACTGTGTCATTATAAGAGGTCAGTGCATATGTGTTGGACCTGCGATGGGCAAGCCCAGCACAAAGGGGGTAGCTTGGCTCAAGTGACAAGGCAAGTGAAGGCTGTAATGTTAAGCCGGCTCTGAACCAATAATAACTCCCTGCACAGCCACACCAAAAAGAAGGACACCACACCACTGCTGTAGAAAAATACGATTCCTTTATATAAAAGTTCTTTGTTGTAAATAGGGTTGACTGGGAAAGCACATATACATTTCTTTTGATCATACAGTTCTGGGTTTCAATTCGGTAATAAATAGTATTAATAAATAGTATTAATAAATAAGTCAGGAATAAATAGCATCAATCAATAGAATAAACTTTAGGAATGAATACCACAAATAAATATCAGAATAAATATCAGAATAAATACTGGTTCATTTAAATAAGCAACCACATGTTTCTTCTGGTATCGCTGCCACCAATTAAATACTTTAGGTTCATCACATTTGCAATACGTTTCAAATGGGAAAGATAACTCTTACAGTTTATGCTGTTTTCAATGACCAGGTATACGGCTTCTCTGAGCACAAAATAAGGTTTGGGACTCTTTAATAATCACTCAGGGCGTATGCGCGTATATCTAGAAGGCAAGGAAACACAGTAAATACATCATTTGCACTCGGCGGTCACCGGGATAGGATCTCTGCTTTGCCGGTGAAGTCTATGCGCGCCTACGGGCTTTAGCACCACTTGAGCACAGGCGGCACCAGTTCAAAGTCATTAGACTGACGAACGGGCTGCCGGAGAGGTCACACAACCTTCTCTCGTTAGCGACGGGGCTCTCAGGGGCTCCACGGACCTCCCTCCGACTTCCGCATACAGGGTGGTTCTCTCCCACAGCTACAGCTCCCGGGTCACTGGGGAGTGACAGAGACGCTAATCCCGCCCAACGAAGGCCGCCCCGGCGCACCACCTCACCTTCAATCTGCGCAGGAAGCGCTCTACGCTTGTGGGGCTCGGAGACGTCCGAGCTCCCCTCTAGAGGTACCTGTCGCGAAGGGGGCACAGCTGACGATCGTGGTCGCGGCGAACTTGCTCTCGCCTAGCGACTCGATAAATCGATCACAGTTCACCACCGGGGGGCGGGGAGGCACACGAATCTGGCCACAGTCTTTGGGGGCAATGAGGTACTCGCTGGGCAGGCGCTGTAGGCGCTAGATCACTTCTCATGTAGCTGACTGGAACGCCAGTCAGACACAACGCCAACAACCCTTTGCTGCTCTACAGCCTGCGTTACCAGCCACCTCAGGGGTCAACAGGGCAGGTGTCAATCTGGTGTCAAGTCTGGAATCTCTTAATCTCCTCTTCTCTAGTCTGAACTAATCTCCATCCTAAAATGGCCGCCAGGGACTGGGCCTAATATAGCCAGTGCCCTGGGGTACTGGCACGAGCCAGAAGGTTCTAGAACCTTCTCTGGCTGTGACAATGACAAGGCACTCTTGAGGGGTATTTAGGACACTCACAGCCACCGTACTGGGGTTCTAGAGCAGCCATTTTGTGTACCTGAGGAAAATAAAGGAATTCCTGTCAGAAATGCGCGCCAAACAAAGGGCGCCAAAACCTCAAAAGGCCAGGGTTCATGAAGGCTCCAATGGGAGTCACTTCACATGAGGAAAAAGGGTGTCCACCATTTTAGGTTCATTTATACAGGTTGACAACCCCAGTTTGTAATGCCACAGGTTTGGGCCAGGCGCCTTGTAAATAGGTGCCACAAACCTTGTGAGCAACTGGGCATCAAGGAACATCTAACCCCATGAGACAACACATAAAAAGTCCTGGTAGACAAATAAAAAGCGACAAATTTTGGGAGGTACAGGGGAACAAAAGAAATCATAGTGGTGAGGGGACTCTCAGAAGCAGACGGGTCTAACACGCGTCCCCCCCAGCTGAAAGTGGGGAGAGCTACCCAACCCCTTGGGAGTCCTCAACACTCAGGCGGAAATACCTGGAGAGACCGTCTGCATTGGCGTGGTAAACTCCGGGCCGGTGTTCCACCCGAAAGTCCATTCCCTGTAGGGAGATAGACCACCTCAACAGTTTGGGATTTTCCCCCTTCATTTGCATGAGCCAACGAAGGGGTCGGTGGTCTGTCTGAACAAGGAAGTGTGAACCAAACAAATATGGTCGCAGCTTCTTCAGTGCCCAGACCACCTCAAAGGCTTCCCGCTCGATGGTACTCCACCTCTGTTCCCGGGGAAGCAGTCTCCGTGACAGAAAGACCACGGGTTGATCCAGACCCTTTTCATTGAGTTGCGATAGCACCGCCCCAATGCCAATGTCGGATGCATCTGTCTGGACAATGAACTCTTTTGAAAAATCTGGAGCCTTCAGGACTGGAGCTTTACACAATGCTTGTTTCAGAGTGTCGAAGGCTCGCTGGCAAGCCTCCGTCCAAATGACTCTCCTGGGTTGCTTTTTGGGCGTGAGTTCTGTAAGGGGTGCCACGATAGTGCCATACCCCTTCATGAATCGTCTGTAGTAACCTGTGAGGCCCAGGAAGGCTCAGACCTCAGTCTGGGTCTTGGGGGGTTTCCAGGCCATGATTGCCTCAATCTTCGCCTGAAGGGGCTGCACCGTTCCCCGGCCCACCAAGTGTCCTAAGTACACTACCGACCCCTGTCCAATCTGACATTTGCTGGCCTTGATCGTCAAGCCAGCGTGTTCCAGGGCCTGGAGAACGGCTTGCAAGTGCTGCAAGTGATCCTCCCAGCTGCTACTGAAGACAGCTATGTCATCCAAGTAAGCAGCAGAGAATGACTCCATCCCGGTGAGGATCGTGTTCACCAGCCGCTGAAAAGTGTCAGGAGCGTTCTTGAGCCCAAAGGGCATGATGCAAAACTGGTAGTGTCCATCAGGTGTGGAGAAGGCTGACCTTTCCTTGGCTCCATTAGACATGAGAATCTGCCAGTAACCTGCAGTGAGGTCAATGGTACTGAGATATTGGGCAGCTCCCATCCGGTCAATCAATTCATCCGCCCGAGGGATCGGATGAGCATCCGTTTTGGTTACCGAATTTAGTCCTCGGTAGTCCACACAGAATCTCAATTCCGGTGTGGTGCCAGGTGGGGCAGCTTTAGGAACTAACAACACCGGGCTAGACCAAGGGCTACTTGAAGGTTCGATGACTCCTAGCTCCAGCTTCTTAGCTACTTCGCTTTGGATACTGGCCTTCACCTTGTCAGACAGCCGGTAAGACTTTGACTTTACAGGTGGGCTGTCCCCTGTGTCCACGTCATGGGTACACAGGTGGGTCTTACCCGGGACAAGGGAGAACAGAGGAGCGAATGACCCCAAGACCTGGCGACATTCCTCCTGCTGCTCAGGAGTCAGGGTTGGCGAGAGTTTCACTCCCTCCATTTACCCATCCTTTTCTTGAGACGCAAAAAGGTCAGGGAGAGGCTCCGTGTCCTCTTCCTCCGATCCGTCAGTCACCATAACCAACATGACTTCGGGCCTCTCGTAGTGGGGCTTGAGGCAATTGGCATGTAACACCCGATGCGGATGCCGAGGGTTTCTTTACGTCCACCAGATAGGTAGACTTGCCCTTCTTCTCCAATACCTCATAGGGGCCTGTCCAACGGTCCTGGAGGGCACTCAGCTCGCCAGGCTCCATCACCCACACCTTCTGGCCAGGCTCCAACTCCACTGGGTGAGCATTGTGGTCATACCACGCTTTCATGACTGCCTGACTGGCTTCCAAGTTGTCAGAAGCTTGCTTCCACAACTTAGCCATTTGGCTTCGGAAGGCCAGCATGTAGCTCACCACATCCTGGGGAACATTCCCGGGAGACTTTTCCCAGGAGTCACTCACCAGGCTGAGAGGTCCACGTACAGGGTGCCCGTACAAAAGCTCGAAGGGGCTGAAGCCCACTCCCTTTTGCGGCACTTCCCTGTAGGAAAAGAGCAAACAGGGTTGGAGGACGTCCCATTTCCTCCGCAGGCTTTTCGGGTAGACTTCTGATCATACCCTTCAAGGTTTGGTTGAACCTTTCCACAAGACCATTGGTCTGTGGGTGATAAGGAGTGGTGAACCTGTAAGTCACTCCACACTCCTTCCACATGGCCCGCATATATGCTGACAGGAAGTTGGTCCCCCTGTCAAACACAACTTCCTTGGGGAATCCCACTCGGGTAAAGATCCCCATCAGGGCCTTTGCCACTACTGGTGCAGTAATGGTTCTCAGAGGAATGGCCTCTGGATACCTTGTGGCGTGATCCACCAGGACCAGGATAAACCTGTGACCGGATGATGTAGGTGGATCTAGGGGCCCAGCAATGTCGATGCCCACCCTTTCAAAGGGGGTGCCAATGACGGGAAGTGGTTCCAGGGGAGCCTTCAGCTTCTTCCCTGTTTTCCCACTGGCTTGGCATGACACGCACGACCGACAGTATGTGTCGGACGCCACCCTCATTCGAGGCCAATAAAAGTGGGGGACAAGCCGGGCAAAGGTCTTGTCAGACCCAAGTGTCCTGCCAAGGGAATCTCATGAGCCAACTCTAATAGGAAGGCTCGGTAACACTGTGGGACTACCAGGGCCCGTGACAATCCGTGCACTGGCTCCCTGGGTTCACTGTAGAGGAGACCATCCCCCCAGTAAACACGATATTTCCCAGACTCGTTACCTGCTGCCTGGGCTTCAGCCTGTTGCCTCAGACCCTCGAGGGTGGGACATTCCCTTTGTCCCTTGCGCAGTTCCTCCCTGGATGGTCCTCCTTCCACTCGCCACTCAGCGGGGATAGGCAAGTCCTCCAACGGAACCATGTCCTCCTCCGCGGACTCCGGGTCCACCTCCACAGGTGGCCTATCCGTCTCACGGGGCATGGACATCGAGGCAGGCTCCTCCTGTCCTCGAAATGTTCCCTCCTCAGCAGCTGGGTGGGCCATTGTTCCAGGCTCCAACCCACGCGACTTCTCCTCCCGAGCAGCCGCAGACCTGGTACTCACACAGGCCCAATCAGGTGTACCCAGCATCTCAGTATGAGTCCGGTATTCCACCTCCTTCCAAGCATTGTGCTCTATATCATTGCCCAGCAGACAATGGACTGGCACGGCGGGGCTTACGGCAACTCGAAGTGAACCTGCAACCCCTCCCCACTCAAAGGGAACCTCGGCCACAGGATAGTGGCCCATTCTGCCGTCAGCCATCGCGGCTGGATGAAGTACGCCTGGAATCACCTGCTCTGAGGACACCAGATGACTCCTTACCATAGTCATACTGGCTCCTGTATCTCTCAGAGCTTCCCCTCTATGGCCATTGATGGTGACCCATTGCCCATATTTGGTAGTATTTGAGGGCACCTGGATCTTTGGAACCACCTCCCGATCACCCAGGGACACTAAGGTGACACCCGCCCACTCCCCCCCCTTAACTAAGGGCATCTCCTCCCCGAGCGCTACACTAGCGACTCCCGGGGCCTTTCCTCCAGTGGGAGGGGGTGGTCTCTTTGGGCATTTCACGTCTCCCTTATAATGTCCAATACCACCGCACTCATAGCAATGGATAACCCTTGGCTGCTGACTCTGGCCAGGATTAGGGTTCTTCTGCGGGTTAGCCTTAGAAGTGGAGAAGAAACTTTTCCCCTTAAAGGTATTTTGGGGGCCTTTGGAGAACTCCTGCTTCTTGTTATCTCCCCCCTCTTTCTTCTGGGGAGCGCCCTGTCCGGACTTCTCAGAATCTCCTCCCGTCCCCTTCGTGGACACTCGGGTACTTGCCCAAATGTCCGCCTCCTCAGCAAGCTTACGGGGGCAAGTAAATTTGCTGTCTACCAGGTGTTGCCTCCGCTCGGGAAGACATTTCTCGAGTAGATGTTCCTTGAGTATCAGGTCGTACAACCCTCGATAGTCCTCCACCTCATTACCTTGGACCCACCCATCCAGGGCTTTCTTGGCAAAATCCAGGAAGTCAACCCAATTCTGTGAGCTCAGCTTGTGGCTGCCCCTAAACCTTTGCCGGTATTTCTCGGGGGTCAACCCAAACTTCCTGATGAGCGCCACCTTCATGGCGGGGTAATTAACCTGTTCCTCCCGGTCTAGGGCCAATAGGGCATCCCTACCTGTCGGAGGCATGTACCGGTATAATCCACCACCCCAATGCTTCTCATGGATCCCATGGGCTCTTAAGGAGACCTCATAGGCTGCCAGCCACTTGGCTATGTCATCTCCAGTGGTATAACTGGCGACTACGTCCTTGGGTAAATGGGGCCTGGGCTCCCTGTCAAATTCCTTTGACTCGACACCCTTCGGAGTGATTTTAGGGGCCTGGAATTCGAGTTCTCGTAGCTTGAACTCGTGTTCCATCCTTTTCCTTTCCATCTCCAGCTTGGACTCATGTTCCAACCTCCTCCCCTCCCTCCTTTCTTCCAACTCCATTTTTGCTATTTCCCACCTTAACAGTCTTTTCTCTCTCCTGTCAGCTAACTCGGTTTCTGACAACCCTCTCGATGACACACTGCTGCCCTCCCGTAAGGTTGCCTTGGGGATGATTGACATCTCACCCACCCCCGGGGGACATTCCCCAGTCCTATCAATGACAGTACCTCTGTCCAATTCCTCCTCCTCCACCGTTCCCTCCGTGTGTGCTTCCACCCATGCTCGCAGACTAGTACGGAGCTCCTCTCTTTTGGCCCCTCGCCTGACAAACACGCCCCTCTCCTGACAGAAATCCTTGAGCTGTGCCACAGTATAGGTCTCCAGCTCTGACATTTCGAATTCCATCTTGTCAGTGAAAAGTGTGGACAACCACCCCGAAGTAGGTGACCAGGAGGATAAGAACTTTGAGGGTCACTTCCACCCACCTCCAGGAAAGAATTTGGAAAAAGCAAAACGTTGAATTTGAGGGCCGCTAGGAGAAAACTCCGGGTGTGTACCTGTGGTGCACACTGAATTATTATGGGGTTCAAAACAAGCACGGCTCGCAATCCCACCCGCTGAGCACCAATTTTATGTTGGACCTGCGATGGGCAAGCCCAGCACAAAGGGGGTAGCTTGGCTCAAGTGACAAGGCAAGTGAAGGCTGTAATGTTAAGCCGGCTCTGACCCAATAATAACTCCTTGTACATCCACACCAAAAAGAAGGACACCACACCACTGCTGTAGAAAAATACGATTCCTTTATATAAAAGTTCTTTGTTGTAAATAGGGTTGACTGGGAAAGCACATATACATTTCTTTTGGTCATACAGTTCTGGGTTTCAATTCGGTAATAAATAGTATTAATAAATAAGTCAGGAATAAATAGCATCAATCAATAGAATAAACTTTAGGAATGAATACCACAAATAAATATCAGAATAAATATCAGAATAAATACTGGTTCATTTAAATAAGCAACCCCGTGTTTCTTCTGGTATCGCTGCCACCAATTAAATACTTTAGTTTCATCACATTTGCAATACGTTTCAAATGGGAAAGATAACTCTTACAGTTTATGCTGTTTTCAATGACCAGGTATACGGCTACTCTGAGCACAAAATAAGGTTTGGGACTCTTTAATAATCACTCAGGGCGTATGCGCGTATATCTAGAAGGCAAGGAAACACAGTAAATACATCATTTGCACTCGGCGGTCACCGGGATAGGATCTCTGCTTTGCCGGTGAAGTCTATGCGCGCCTACGGGCTTTAGCACCACTTGAGCACAGGCGGCACCAGTTCAAAGTCATTAGACTGACGAACGGGCTGCCGGAGAGGTCACACAACCTTCGCGCACAGTCAGGTAAATGCCGGTTCACAGTTCCTTCACAACGCTGCATTCACTATGAGGAAACGGGCCCACCTCACATCGGCTGCAATCCAGATACGATTCAGTCGGGCACAGCACTTCTCTCGTTAGCGACGGGGCTCTCAGGGGCTCCACGGACCTCCCTCCGACTTCCGCATACAGGGTGGTTCCCGCCCACAGCTACAGCTCCCGGGTCACTGGGGAGTGACAGAGACGCTAATCCCGCCCAACGAAGGCCGGCCTTTCCCCGCCCCGGCGCACCACCTCACCTTCAATCTGCGCAGGAAGCGCTCTACGCTGGTGGGGCTCGGAGACGTCCGAGCTCCCCTCTAGAGGCACCTGTCGCGAAGGGGGCACAGCTGACGATTGTGGTCGCGGCGAACTTGCTCTCGCCTCGTGACTCGATAAATCGATCACAGTTCACCACCGGGGGGGCGAGGAGGCACACAAATCTGGCCACAGTCTTTGGGGGCAATGAGGTACTCGCTGGGCAGGCGCTGTAGGCGCTAGATCACTTCTCACGTAGCTGACTGGAACGCCAGTCAGACACAACGCCAGCAACCCTTTGCTGCTCTACTGCCTGCGTTACCAGCCACCTCAGGGGTCAACAGGGCAGGTGTCAATCTGGTGTCAAGTCTGGAATCTCTTAATCTCCTCTTCTCTAGTCTGAACTAATCTCCATCCTAAAATGGCCGCCAGGGACTGGGCCTAATATAGCCAGTGCCCTGGGGTACTGGCACGAGCCAGAAGGTTCTAGAACCTTCTCTGGCTGTGACAATGACAAGGCACTCTTGAGGGGTATTTAGGACACTCACAGCCACCGTACTGGGGTTCTAGAGCAGCCATTTTGTGTACCTGAGGAAAATAAAGGAATTCCTGTCAGAAATGCGCGCCAAACAAAGGGCGCCAAAACCTCAAAAGGCCAGGGTTCATGAAGGCTCCAATGGGAGTCACTTCACATGAGGAAAAAGGGTGTCCACCATTTTTGGTTCATTTATACAGGTTGACAACCCCAGTTTGTAATGCCACAGGTTTGGGCCAGGCGCCTTGTAAATAGGTGCCACAAACCTTGTGAGCAACTGGGCATCAAGGAACATCTAACCCCATGAGACAACACATAAAAAGTCCTGGTAGACAAATAAAAAGCGACAAATTTTGGGAGGTACAGGGGAACAAAAAAAATCATAGTGGTGAGGGGACTCTCAGAAGCAGACGGGTCTAACAATATGATACTACAGTGACTATATACCTACTCTGCTCTAGTACACAAACACCTACCTTCTTCTTTTACTCACATAGATGTAATCCGATCCTGCACCTACCACCACTGTATCATAAGTGGAAGAGGAGGATTTTATAGGTAGTTAATTACGGACTGTGAATACACTTATAACAGAGGTGCATGGTATTTTATCAGTCTTATATACTTACACTAACAAGTCTACTCTTTTCCTTAAATGCATGAATCACATATAAAGATCCAGAAGCTTACTGTCATCTCTGAATGCACTGTGGACCTGTGTCTTTTCCTTGTCTTTCCCTCTTACCGCATCTCACCATTTTTGGCTTTGACCTTGTCGGGCATTCTTGGTGACAGAGGGAAGTTGGGACCTCACTTTGAACCTCGCATCTCGCCCCTGCAGAAACCTCAGGTGAAAATTACATGTAAGTCCTATGTACAGATCGAGATGATAGCCATACAAAGAAGTGGCAGTATTCGCATTGACAGAATTAGAGAAACAAAGGGGAAAGTAAGAGTAAGACATTGTAAATCTATGTGAGAAGGCTTGAGTGATTTCCCAGGGTTCTCCATAGTACCTTCTGGGCATTGGACATCCTTATAGAACAAAAGACCTCTAAATGCATTTTCCCTCCTAACTCAAAGATATGTCCTACTTTTTCTCTTTTAGCATTGCTGGGCACATCCAACTCGTCCACAACTTTAGGATTAGGACGGTTTGATGCTACCCATCGGTTCACCTCCTGACCCTGCAACAGTGCCATCACAAATTCTATGATGCTGATACCATCGGTTCTAATGCACACTGTGAAGTGTTGGCGGCCTTCTTTTTGGAGAAGGTTCACACTATCTACAGAGCCTTCCCTGCCGGGGTGCAGGCCGAGGCCGAGCCGCTTACTGTGCCTGGACAGGTGGTGTTAGACTCTTTCCCCTGTCTTACCCCGGAGACTTTCAAGACTTTGGCTCTTAGAGTCAAATCTGGGTCTCCGGCAGATCCACTCAAGCCAGTAATGTTCAGAAACTCGACACTCTCCCACCCGGTCCGTGATTTGATTAACATCTCGCTCACATCCGGCCGGGTGCCCCCGAGGTGGAAGCAGGCAGTAGTAATGCCCATCTTAAAGAAGCCATCTCTCGACCCTAGTAAACCGGAGAACTATCGTCCCATCTCGCTTCTCCCGTGGCCAGCCAAACTCGCGGAAGGGCATATTAACACCGCCCTCTCTGACCATCTGTCGCGTACCAATGTTTTGGACGCTACACAGAACGGTTTCCGGGCTGGTCACAGTACGGAGACAGCTCTCCTGTTTATGGTCGAGCATTTGAGGGCAGTGCTTGATGCAGGGCAAACGGCGGCGCTCGTTTTGTTAGATCTGAGCGCCGCCTTTGACACTGTCTCGCACGACATCCTCCTGCAGTGCCTCGAGGAGGCAGGTGTGACCGGCACTGCACTTCAGTGGTTCCGTTCGTTCCTAGCGGACCGATCCTTCTGTGTGGCTGCCCCGCCCTATCAGTCTAAATTCCATCCTCTGTCGTTCGGGGTTCCGCAGGGTTCCTCGCTGAGTCCCACGTTGTTCAATCTCTACGTGAGGCCGCTGGCTGAAGTTATGAAGCGCTGCGGTCTGACTATGGTGTCATACGCAGACGACACTCAGCTAGCGGTCACGATCAGCGGGGACCCCGAGGTGGAAGCCCCCCGATCCAGGGACGGACTTCGGGCGGTGGCTAGTTGGATGACGTTCAACTGTCTCCAACTGAACGCCAATAAAACAGAGGTGATGGTCTTCGGTAAGCGGACGGACCTCTGGGGAGATACCTGGTGGCCCTCTGAGCTCGGCCCCACCCCCACTCCGGTTTCGGAGAGTAAAAATCTGGGGGTATGGTTGGACCCTGCACTCAGTTTCGTTGGCCATACGAAAAGGACGGCAGCCTCCTGCTTTGGCATCCTACGTAACCTGAGACCTGCACTCAGATATTTTGATGCCGCAACCCGCCAACTTGTGGTTCAGGGGACGGTGTTAGCTCGGCTGGACTATGCCAGCTCCCTTTTTATTGGGTTAAATCAAGCCGAGCTGACTCGTCTCCAGCGAGTGCAAAACGCAGCAGCCAGAGCAGTTGTAGGCCTCCCTAGGTTCTGCTCAGTCTCCCGCACCCTAAGTGCTCTCCACTGGCTGCCGATCAAGCAGCGGATTCACTTTAAGGTGCTCTGCTTGGCTTTTAAGATCTTAAAGGGCCCTTCTGCCCCCATATTGCATAATTTTCTGCGCCCATATATCCCGGGCCGCTCCCTTCGCTCCTCAGACCTTGAATTGGCAGTTGCCCCACGATTCAAACTTAGTCGAGCCGGGGGACATTCTTTTAAGGTGCGGGCAGTAGCTTTGTGGAACGCACTGCCTCGCGAAACTCGGTCCCTTGTCGATCTGCTTTCCTTTCGCAAGGCCGTCAAGACTCTCCTTTTTCCTCAGCCTTGTTAAAATCTGAATTTTAAATAAATCTGTTCCTTCGTTATGTTGTGTGGCTATCTTGTCGGGCGCCGGGACGCTCCTTTGCTGGAGCAGCTGTGCGCATTACAAATTTCACTAACATAACATAACATAACATAACATAACACACAAGTTTCTAATAGCTTTTAATGACATTTTTATATACTTGTTTGTGAAGTAATATATCATCTTGGTTTATGCAGGTAGGCTGTGTGTTGTTTTTTTACCAAAGCTAATTTTCTATTTAATGCCTTAACATTGTTCATCTCCGGAAATGCTTTGAGGTCATATTGTAACATATTATATTACAAATATTAATGTGGATCAGCTTCCTTTAACAACATTAATGAAATGTTGTCTACACTGAAGGGAAAAAATTGGTTTTCTGTGGTGGATATCTCATTTGTGTATCATCAGATTCAGCCTGATCCTCAGTAAGCCGTACATAGCATTTATTACCCTACGAGTTGCTATTTCAATTTAAAAGCATTTCTTTTTGTTGAGCTTTAGCTGCAGGGGTATTTCAGATATTGATGTTCCAGTTTCTGGGAAGGAAAAAGGTACTAAGGGCCCGATTCACAGAATTAACTTAAGACTCAATCCTAAACTTACTACTATTTTGGTATTCACAGATTGCACATACTACTTTTGGCATTCACAGAATGAACTTACTACTTTTGGTATTCACAGAAGTTAGGATTTTGTCTTAAGTTTGTCTTAAGTTTGTCTTAAGACAAACTTAAGACAGACTTAAGTTAGGATTTTGTCTTAAGTCTGTTTTAAGTCTGTCTTAAGTTTGTCTTAAGACAAACTTAAGACAACATCCTAACTTCGGTGAATACCAAAATAGTAGTAAGTTTAGGATTGAGTCTTAAGTTCATTCTGTGAATCGGGCCCTAAATGTTTTCAAGATGATTTTAGTCTATAGCAAATCAAAGGGAAAACATGCTTGGATACTAAGGACATTTTTTAGTAGTCTGGAAAAGAACGGTCTTACCACTGAAGATTAAACATTTAAGTTTGCAGAAACTAGTGCAACTTATCTAGGACACATTTTTATTGAGGGGGGAGTTAAGCCAAAACCAAGTTTGGTGGAAGCGATAAAGAAGGCACCATCAGCGGAGTGTAAAGATGAATTCAGGTCCTTTTTGGGGTTGGCTGAATTTTATTCAAGATATCTTTCAAATTTTGCAGACAACATAAGGCAATTGGTGTAGAACAGAGTCACATTTATGTGGTCCAAGTATTGTCAGAGGGACTTCAAGTTATTACGTATGCATTGTACATTCTCAGGCTCTTAGAGGAATTCTGGCAGACACATGATCTCCCCCATGGCAGTTCCTGACAGATGCAGCAGTTTTAAGGCAGTGCCACATACTTAGGGGTGGGGGGAGCAGTGGAGAACCACTGGTGGACACATTTACCCACATGTTGTTGACCATTGGTATTGCTGGGCAGATCCAACAAAAAGGATGCCATTGTACCTGTCAATACTCTTAAAGGATTGGATCCAAGATTAGAAATTATGGTCACTACTGTTGCAAGTAATAAGGGAATTGGTGTAGTTTTGTCTCAAATTGAAAGTAATGGAAGAGAGGATGTAATTGCTTAAACATCAGTGGTGCTTGAAGAATTTTGAAAATGGTGGTAATGCATCAAGGTTTCATCAGCCATGTCACCTAAGCAGGGGGAGATTGGAAAAGATGTGGTATGTAGCCCGCTAGAGTGCAATTTGGTGCATGCTGTCACATGTATATTACTAAAGCATGATGTAGTAGTGCACTGTCATTTATAGACAGCACATTTTTCATATAAAAAAGTCCATAATATTTGTTAGCAAAACTAAATAGTGCACAAACAAAGTGTGGAAATTGGTTTTCAGCAAATATGTATCACAACACTTTTGAAAGGAAGAATGTGAAGAATGATAACATTTTGGAAATTATATGGTTGTTATTGAAAATGAGTGGCCTTAAAAATATTTGTTGGACGGTCGTTTTAAGCCTTTTGGAAAAGTTAGGTCTTAATCGTCAGTCAATTATAACATTGTCATGAAAAGTGATAGGTTGGTACCACAAGAGGTTATGAGGACGATTATTGTTTCCTTAGGACATGATGGACATTTTGGGATTGTGTGTACCAAACAAGCTGTAGCTTGCATCTGGTAGTATAAAGAAAAATAGACAAAAGTGCATGTATTGTGCTATAGTAGATAAGACTTGAAAAAAATTACGACCTCCTATGTCAGGTAGTATTGTGCCCAGGAATCCCTGAGAGTATGTCGCCATCTACATCTTAAGGGCCTAATTACAATGTTGGTGGTTACCGCAATCACGACGTGGTGGCGGGAGGCCTTTCAGCTCGCAGCATTATGAGTTTTCTGATGGGTTGGCGGAAGGAGTGGCGTTATGCCGCTGGAACTGCGTGCAATATCACTGTGGCTCCGTACAACAGGGAACGCTGCATACTCTATCTCCAGTATCTCCGGTATGGGCGCTGCATGCAGTAACTGTGTGGCCCCTAAGTAACAAGAGATATTGCATGCCGTGTGACCTGGAATGGACACCGCATGGACTGTGATTGTGTCTCAGCAAGTTACAGACACTCAGGCCAGAGTTCTGTGAGTTTTTAACTCATTTACTGCCTTTCTGCTGACCCACGCATAGCGGTGTCCTCCCTGCTAGGAAAAGCTCTGCGGAAAGGCAGATCATAATATGCACGGAAGGAAGCTTGGTGGGCCTCCCTCCATGAGCCGCCTCTGGCTCTCACCCGCCACTGCAAGAGCAAGAATATTAATGGAGGTGGCAAGACTACGGCAGTCTTGCAGCCATGTGCCCACTGAGAGAAAAGTCGGGCAGTTGGACCACCAAGGAAGGGGGCGAGAGGACCGCTAAAAAAGTGTGGGTGGGAGCCATCCTACCAACATTGTATTTAGGCCCTAAGATCTGTTGGTGTAAAAAATACATATTGGGCCAGATGTAGGAAGGTCTTTACTGGTCGGTAACGGCCGAAAATTGGTATTTTCGGCCGTTACCGACCGGTATTGAGCTTTTGGGATGTAGGAGACCGAAAATCCCCAGAATCGGTAAATTTACCGAATCGGTAAATTTACCGAATCGGTAAATTACCGAATCGGAAATATTACTGAATCAGTAAATTTACCGAATCGCAACGGTTTGCGATTCGGTAAATTTACTAAATCGGTAGATTTACCGAATCGGTATTTACCGATTCGGTATTTACCGATTCGGTATTTCCAATGCATTCCTATGGGCTTTTTGGCCCATAGGGATGAATGGGAAATACCGATTCGGTAAATACCGATTCGGTAAATACCGATTCGGTGAATTCCGAAAGTCCGATACCGAATTTTACCGAATCGGTAAAAAATACAGATTTTTTACCTACATCTCATTTACCGATTTTTGAATACCGAATCGGTAAAATTCGGTATTTAAGAATCGGTAAAATCTGATTACCTACATCTGGCCCATTATCCCTTAGGGATGTTTTGGTGTTGGCCTGTTATTAAGGTGCTCAGTAAAGCGGATATAGAAGCAGTCCTTAAGTTTGTGGACCACAACCACATGTTCACAGAGGAAAGTATTCCAGCTACATTATTGAGCAATGATGAGGATGCAATTTTGGTCCAGGAAAGAACTACTTAGTTTGAGTGTCTGTGCATTACACATAGGACAACTTCTTTGTGCAATCTCAGGGGGAATGGAATGGAGGACAGATTTAATAAAGTGTTTAGGGACGTCATGCAACTTGAGATGAATGAAAATTTGGATTAGGCAATGCTGCTAGGAAAGACTGTGTGGGCTTGCACAGTGATTGACAATGAGGCTACAGGATGTTCATGCTTTGTGATTATGAGGGGACCAAATCCAAAGACTATAAGTGTTAGACCTAGCATCCTTGGCGTGGTTTTCTCCCTAACTTTTTGCCTTCAGACCTTCTTTTTGCTGAACCCATTTTTATTGGCTTTTAGGACTCTATACACTTTAGCACTGCAAACCGATGCCAAGGTGCTTGTGCTCTTTCCTTAAAGCATGTTAAATTGGTTTATACCCATTTGGCATATTTAATGTACATGTAAGTCCATAGTAAAGTGGTAGTACCAGTGTCCAAGGCCTGTAAATTAAAAGCTACTAGTGGGCCTGCAGCACTGATTCTGCCTCCCACTTAAGTAGCACTTTGAACATCTTTCAGGCCTGCCATTGCAATCTGTGTGTGTGCAGTTTACAACTGCCATTTTGACCTGGTAAAGTAAACCTTTCACCAGGCCCAAACCGTGCTTTTTTAACACATATAAGTCACCCATTTGGTAGGCAATTGACTGACCAGAGGGTGGAATACAATGTATTTTAAAAAGTAGGACATGTACTTTTAAGTCCTGGTGGATGAAAAACTCTTACATTTGTTTTTCCCTAGTGCAAGGCATACTTCTCCCATTGGAAAAATTTGGAATTACCTTATTATATTTTATAAGTGTAATTTCCAAATGGGAACTGGTAACCAGTTCATGTTTGGTGTCTGTTGTATTGTAATGAAAAATCCTAACTTATGGTCAAGTTGGATTTTAAATTACAATTCTGGAAATGTCACTTTTAGGAAGTCATATACTCAACGTTACAAGTGCCAACATTGACTTCTATTTACCAGTTGCAAGTTTAGTCCATAGTCACACAACCAAATTAATATGATCACCGTTTATTTTCAAACTTGTCTTCTAAGGGCTAGATGTAGGTAATTCCCATTTACAGACTCTTAAATACCGAATTTTACCGATTCGGTATTTAAGAGTCTGTGAATGGGAAGGGGGCAGATGTAGGTAATTCCGAAATCAGGAATACCGAATCTGTAAGATTCGGTATTTACCGATTCGGTAAATACCGAATCGGTATTGCCCATTGATTCCTATGGGCCTTGAATCACTTGTGGGACACCCCCGCGCCGCACGGCCACCAGCTGCTGCGTGTGCCCCTTTGCTGTGCCCTCTGCCTCGCTGCCTGCCTCGCTGCTGGCTGACCCTGCTGTCGTTGCTCTGTTCTGTTTTGTAAATCATTTGTGCTTGTTTTTCTTTCATAGTTTTTGCCCGTGTTAAGCGTTTTCTTGACCATCATTTGTGCCTGTTTTTCCTTCGTAGTTTCTGCCCGTGTTAAGCGTGTTTTGATTGTCATTTGTGCTTGTTTCTTCGTAGTCTCTGCCCGTTCTCCTTCCTGTTTCCCGCCTCCCTCGCCGCCCCCGCTTCCCGCCACCACCGCCGACCCCGCCCCTTTTTTCCTTCTGTTCCCTCCCCTCTCCCGCCTCCCAGCTGCTCCGCCCACCCGCGCACTTGGCCTTAAATGGCGACCGTGCGAACGCGCAGCGTTGACGCGCAGCGGGCGCGCCGATTGTGCGCCGAAGGCGCGCCAAAGGTAAGCCCGTCTGCGCCCGTCCGCGACCGGATCGCGACCAGCGCCAGGACCCCTGGCCCCCACCGACGGAGGCCGACCCGACGAACCTACAACGCCGCCGATCTCATCGCACTCAACACCGGCCGCATCCCAGGATGTCACCGAGCCGCCCCGAAGCACACCCACGGACCCTTCAGCTGCCACGCCTGCAAGTTCACCTGCATCCAGACTCATCCTGCACCAGCACTCGCCAAGCCGACCATCAGCAGCAACCACCTCAAGTGCATCCTGCTCAACACCCGCTCCGTCCACAGACACGCCGTAGAACTCTGGAACCTCCTCGACACCACCGCCCCTGACGTTGCCTTCCTCACCGAGACCTGGATGAACGCCTCCTCAGCCCCAGACATCGCCATCGCCATCCCGGAGGGCTACAAGATCATCCGGAGGGACCGCACCGCCAACCTGACGGGAGGAGGCATTGCCATCATCCACAGAGACACCATCCGCATCACGACCAACACCGACGACACCCTAACCACCGCTGAACACCTGCACTTCCAGATCCACACCAACCCGAAGACCACCCTCAGAGGCACCCTGATCTACCGACCCCCGGGTCCACGCACACGATTCAGCGAGGACATCGCCGACTTCGTCAGCCCGCATGCCCTCCCCTCCGCCGACTACATCCTCCTGGGGGACCTCAACTTCCACCTGGAGAACAACAGCGACCGCAACACCATCAGCCTGCTCGACAACCTCGCCAACCTCGGACTCAAGCAACTGGTGACCACCCCCACCCACCTCGCCGGACACACACTCGCCGCCGTCTTCTCATCCAGCAAAGACGTCACCTTCAGCCACGCAACAGGACTCCACTGGACGGACCACAGCTGCGTCCACTTCACCTTCAGAAGAACGACGATCCACCACCACCAGCAACAGGTTGCCCGAAGAAGCTGGAACAAGATCACAGCCGACCAGCTCACCGCTTCCCTGAGCCAGCACCCCCCCGCCAGCTCAGCGAACCCCAGCCAGGCCGCCGACAACCTCACGAAGAGGATCAACAACTGCGCGGACGAACTCGCCCCTCTGAGAACCCCACCCAGCAGACCCTGCAGCAGAAAAACACCATGGTTCACCGACGAACTCAAGAGCTCCAAGAAGAACTGTCGAGCCCTCGAGAAAGTCTGGAGAAGGGAACCAACTACGGACAACATGACCACCCTCAAGCTCGCCACCCGGAAACACCACCAACTGATCCGCGCCACCAAGAAAAATACATACAAGGACCGGCTGGACAACAACGCACACAACTGCAAGGAACTCTTCAACATCGTGAAAGAGCTCTCCAACCCCAATGCCGGAAACAATGACATCACCCCGTCGCAAGACCTCTGCAACTCCCTCGCGTCCTACTTCCACAACAAGATCGCGGACATACACAACAGCTTCAGCAACCAACCAACGCAAGCCGCAACCGCAACAACGCCACCCACCACCACCCTCCGCACCTGGACTCCGATCAGCACCGAAGACACCATCCGCACTATGAACTCCATCCATTCCGGATCTCCGACTGACCCCTGCCCTCACCACGTCTTCAACAAGGCCGACGCTGTCATCGCACCCCACCTGCGGGACATCATCAACACCTCCTTCGACACCGCCACCTTCCCTGAGAGCTGGAAGCACGCCGAACTCAGCGCTCTTCTCAAGAAACCCACAGCAGACCCCACCGACCTCAAGAACTACCGTCCCATCTCGCTCCTCCCGTTCCCGGCCAAAGTCATCGAGAAGACCGTCAACAAACAGCTGGCCGCCTTCCTCGAGACGAATGGATCCCTCGACCCCTCACAGTCTGGCTTCCGAGCGAACCACAGCACCGAGACCGCCCTCATCGCTGCCACCGATGACATACGAACTCTGATGGACAACGGAGAAACAGCGGCCCTCATCCTCCTGGACCTCTCCGCGGCTTTCGACACTGTCTGCCACCACACCCTAGTACAGCGCCTCGGCAACATCGGAATCCAGGACAAGGCACTGGAATGGATCACCTCCTTCCTCGACGGAAGAACACAGAGAGTCCGCCTACCACCGTACAAGTCAGAGGCCACCAAAGTCATCTGCGGCGTCCCTCAAGGATCCTCACTGAGCCCCACCCTCTTCAACGTCTACATGAGCCCCCTCGCGGCCATCGCACGCCAACACAACCTCAACATAATCTCCTACGCCGACGACACCCAGCTGATCCTCTCCCTGACCAACGACCCCGCCACCGCCAGAGCCAACCTGCACGAAGGGATGAGAGATGTAGCCGAATGGATGACGACCAGCCGCCTGAAACTGAACTCGGACAAGACGGAGGTCCTCATCCTGGGCTCCTCGCCCTCCGCCTGGGACGACTCCTGGTGGCCCCCCGCCCTGGGCACCGCACCCAAACCGACGGACCACGCACGCAACCTGGGCTTCATCCTGGACTCCTCCCTCTCCATGACCAGACAAGTAAACGCCGTCTCCTCGTCTTGCTTCAACATCCTGCGCATGCTACGTAAGATCTTCCGGTGGATCCCCACCGAGACGAGGAAGACGGTCACCCAGGCCCTCGTCACCAGCCGACTGGACTACGGCAACGCCCTCTACGCCGGAACCACCGCCAAGCTCCAGAAGAGACTCCAGCGGATCCAGAACGCCTCGGCCAGACTCATCCTCGACATCCCCCGACGCAGCCACATCTCCGGACACCTGAGAGATCTGCATTGGCTCCCGGTCAACAAGAGAATCACCTTCCGTCTCCTCACCCACGCGCACAAAGCCCTACACGACCAAGGCCTGAGCTACCTCAACAACCGGATCAACTTCTACACTCCCAAGCGCCTCCTCAGATCAACCAGCCACGCCCTCGCCGCCGTCCCCCGCATCCGAAGAGCGACAACAGGAGGAAGGTCCTTCTCCTACCTGGCCGCCAAGACCTGGAACTCACTCCCGACCGACCTGCGCCTGACCCAGGACCACCTCTCCTTCAGGAAGAAGCTCAAGACCTGGCTGTTCGAGCAGTAACGGCACCCCCCCCCCAACCCAGCGCCTTGAGACCCTACGGGTGAGTAGTGCGCTCTATAAATGACCTGATTGATTGATTGATTGAATGGGCAATACAAGGCACTGGAATGGATCACCTCCTTCCTCGACGGAAGAACACTGAATCCTGCAAGGGTGCCGGGGGTGTCACTTTGACACCCTCTAGCACCCCAAGTACAGGCTTGTGTGACATGTGGCACACAGGCATGCCCTAAGGGCATGTCTGTGTGTCACATTGCACAGGTGTGCATGCACAGATGTGCATGCACACCTGAATTCGGTATTTTACCACACAATAGGATTGTGTGGTAAAATACTGACTCTTAAGGGCCTGTGGCACTGTAAACTGTGCCACCTACATTTGGAATTACAGAATCGGTATATTTACCGATTCGGTAATTTACCGAATCGGTAATTTTACCGAATTGGTAAATATACCGATTCTGTCATTTTCAGCCCCCTACATCTGAAAACCCAAATACCGTTCGGCCGTTTCCGACCGGTATTAGGGCTTCTACATCTGGCCCTAAATCAGTTTTTCCTCAAATTACATTTCTCAATCTATGCATTAAATTCTCACAATCATAAAATCATACACAGTACGTACATAAACACAATTTGCATAGACCTCTCATATCAACATATACGAAAAACTCCTGTCATCACACATGAAATATAATGAATATCGAAAAATATATTGTGCATCATACAAAATAATACCACATCACATTTTTTATAACAAGCAATTGAGCCCACGTTCTGACTTTTCCAAGCCTATCAGGAGCCTCGTCATTATCTCATATATTTAGAGGTTCTCTCTTTGGGCTAAGAAACCACACAGTGCTACAGTACAGGTTCAGAAGGCAAGAAGAAATTACACTCATTTGTTCGATCACAACCCTGAACCTTACTGTCTCTGATCTGAAATGTACTTGATGGTTCCAAAACTGTTGACGTGTTTCGAAACTCTTCAGTATTCTAGAGTTCTTCTCAAGACTCAGAACAAATGAGCCCTCAAATAGCTCGTCGATGGCAGCCTCGACGACAACCCCAGACTTCGAATTGCAGCTTTGCAGCTCCTCAGAACTGATGCATTACCCCAACTGTGTTCTACATCCTCGATGCCGGACTTCGAATCACAAGCACCAGCAACGGGATCCTGTATAACACAGGCCTTCGCATCACAGCCTTGCTGCATTTCAGAACTGATGCATTGCTTCAGCTGCGCGATGTATCTTCAGCGCAGATCTCCGAAAATCAGGATTTAGGGTACTCTGTTCAGAGGGCCTAACTGTGTCCCAGTAGCCAGCCCATGCTCCATAGTTGTCGGCCTGAACTTGTGACTTTGTCCCAGTCTGGCGCGAACCGATATCAACAGTTGGCACTTTGTGCTTTTTGGAGCTATTTTCACTATCATCTTTAAAATTGCTTTCTCCGGTTCTACTGATTGGAGTTTTGTCATTTTGGTCTTGTTTTATATATTTTAAAAGGTTCTGTTTTTCTAACCTGGCGCGGCACCCTTTTTGTGTGGTGTTATCACTTTATTACTGCTTGAAGAGTTGCACAAATACTTTAGACATTGCCTCTAAGTTAAGCCTGACTGCTCTGTGCCAAACTACCAGAGGGTTGAACACAGATGAATTTAGGATTGTCTTGTGCCACACCAAGACAAGGATTGTGGTTACATCTTGCCCAGGGCTCACACCCCAGTCAACCAACAACCACATTTCTTACAAAAAGGAATCCAGGTTGGTTGTTTGAATCTGAGGTTGTTTCATCAATCACTGCTGATATAAGAAACAAAGCTAAGATTTTCCTTGAGAAATCTAAAGTTCACTATAACTCTACACATAAGGTTAAGCTCATGAGCATCTGAGTGGGTCAATAGGTTGGAGTGAAGAAACTGTGTAAAGTGTGTAAGGCAAAGAGCATGTTTTATGAACCGACTGAAGTCGCTAAAGTGTTAATGAATGCTGTCCAGTTCCATGATGGGAATGTTTAGAATCTAAGTTATGTTCCTGTGGAGAATGATGAATGTTGTAACTATATGGTTGGGAAACTA
Source organism: Lissotriton helveticus (assembly GCF_964261635.1). NCBI lineage: Eukaryota > Metazoa > Chordata > Amphibia > Caudata > Salamandridae > Lissotriton > Lissotriton helveticus. The sequence continues at coordinate 68,844,187 of NC_136069.1, forward strand.
CCTGATATACAACTGAGCGATGAGGAGGATGGTAGCAAATCTGCTAAATTGGAGAATAAGGAAACGATTATTAATTCTTCTCCTACATGAGAGAGTGTGAATAGTTTTAAGTTCAATAGTGAATGCCCGGATTAGGGTACTCCTTGCCAGTTGGAGTTTTTAAATAGCAGGGAACTTATAGGACATGTTGGATCTTCAAACATTGTAGAAAAAGATATTGTAGTGGTCCCTGATGAAGTCATTACAGAATCTGAGAAATATTCATGCAAGTTAAGTGTGCATTCAGAGACACACAACTCGGTGAGTATCATACCACTCAGTGTCCTGCAACAAGAGCAATGAAGAAACTGAGAAATTCTATGAGTGAAGAGATTTGGAGTCAAAAACAAGAAGGTGCAGGAAATTGCAGGAAACCTTCTAATGGTTGAAGGATTTGTGTGTAGCTAGGATGGTGCAGTATAACAGTCTTTCCTAGAACCATGTGTTTATGCAATGTTTTTGTGTTTGTTTATGTGGAAAGGAAGATGCGCTGTGGTGCTTGGTATGAATGGAGTGTCGAGGATGTGTTGAATATGTAGTGTTGTGTTCACCAGTACTTTAGTGAAGTTTTGGTTTTATTTGTGGTGGTTGTAGAATGGAGTAGACTGGCTGAGGGGCGTGTGTACCTTGCTCCTTCAGTTTGGAATAAACTTGATTCTAAAAAGATATTTTATTGTGTTGCTATTGAAAGGGAATATGTAACAGCACCTCCTACATGTCCAGACTCCCACCCATCCTCCGCTGTTGCTTTTATCATTGTTACTGTTAATTCTGTCTACTGCCTTTATTTATTGATTTTTTTTGTTACTTGTACATCACTACACTGCCCATGTGACTAGGTCAACACTTTATAAATATTTCTATATACGAGATTTATAAAGTGCATGGCTACACTGAGGAAAATCGAATTTTGCCTTGTCATGTGTCCCTACGTGTTCCCCATCCTATGTAATATGTGCATGATCGATATGCATATGTTCCCCCTTGACCGAATAAAGACGCAATTATAGTTGTGTCCAACGTTAGTATGTCAGTTATCCAGTCCCCGTGAAAGCAACGTGAATTAGGCTTCTAGGCCTATGTTGCCAACGTTTTACATTATGCACGTTAATTCATCGAATTGTCCCCGTTTCTAGGCCTCAAAGGGCCTGAACACCAGATTCAAGCTCCAGTCTCCTGAAACCACTCCGAGGAGCGATGCAGCCCCTCCCGCATCCCTGACCCTTCGCTTACTTTCTGCCAAGCAACGCGGTGCCCGGCGTGGCCCGGCCTGCCTGCCTGTCTGCCAAGAATATGTTATGCCTCTAGTTATCAGTTCAGCTCCCCGTCTTCACATTCCTAAGCTAACGAACCGCATAAACATCTTCAGCTATAGTCTAGTCTTTCTGTCTCCATGCAAGTGCATTACTGTATTAATATCCATAGAAGATTCATAGCACACGCAATACATGAAGAATATATGCATGCACCAGCCTTAGTGTCAAGTAGCCTTTGCTCTGATGACTTTTAGATTCAATCAACATGTACTCCAAACACAAGATACCAGATATGCTATAGGTACATGTCGTCCTGACATCCCAGACTTAAGTCTCCTCTTCTAGTGCTAGAAGTCAGAGCCCCCAGCTCTCCCCAGTTACACGTCATGGTCCGTTTGCGCGCACCAGTAGGTTAAAGGTTCCAGCTGCCCAGGTAGCCCCCTCCATGTATCCACCCATTTATGACACTTCTGTGACGTTCTCATCACATGTCTTCGTGCACGCCCTGTGCACGCCTTCTTTGTACGCCCATGTGTTCTTATCTTACGTTTGTCACTTGTTACGCCTACTGTATTCAATGCAATTGTAACGCTTTACTATATATACTATGTACTGTTAATGAGACGTTGCAGCTGCCATTCCATTCTGTTACAGGCTGATCCGATCCTGTCCCTTCCCTTGTGTCAAATTAAAGCCTGTTCAACTCAGATACCCCGGATCCTGCCTCTTATTTATTGAGCTATCTGTTTTAGTTAATGTATAGAAAAATAGTACCGGTAATTAATTATTTATTTACCACATAATGGCGCCCGAATAGGGACGAGCCCCTTCCCCACGCGCCGGAGATGTAACGCAGGCCCCCTGACCCTTCTACAGCCGTGACGGAACTCTACCGTGCACGTGCAGATATTTCTGCTTCATCAAGTCTCCCTCAGGCCCACGGAGGAGACGGAGACTGCGGTCCGGCATCCAGACGAGGCGGTGAGGAATGCGGTTCGTCCCGACCAGAGCCCAAGCCGAGAGAGCAAGGTCCGAGGTATCCGGAGGCCCACCTGTTTCCAAAGCCCGAAGTTCGAAGCGCATGCGTAGTAACCAGACGTCATAGCAGTCCAGTCCAGTCCGAGGCCTTCAGTTCTACTTCCCGGTGAGTACCGTTGCTGGGGGAGTATCTAGACGGGGTCATTAGTTTGTCTCCGGTCCGATGGGTTTGGGTACGCAGATCCAGTCCGACGTGTCCATCTAGGTGGATACGGTATGACGTGTCTCTTTATGAGACCGGTATGTTCTGTACTGTTTTAGCAGTGCATCCAGTAATTCTAGTAAGTCCGTTCTCGAGAAATTCAAGCGTTATGTTTTCAGTGTATCAGGTAGTATTCTGTTCGAACTGTTATTAATGTATTTCTATGTCGTGGTATGAGTGATTTGTTTGCCATTTCATTACTGTGATTATTGTGTATTGTGTTTAAGTTCAAGTACGACTCAAATATGCCTCTGTTTTCAAAGTTACGTCAGATAAAAACCAGAAAAGGGTTACTCGAAGAAGCAGTTCCTGTCCCTCCTAGGGACAGTCCTGGACACTTTATGTATCACAAGCATGGCTTAGATGCCATATTATATCTAGACTTATGGGTGGATTATACAAAGAATCTTGAAGAGAAATATAGATGGCCTGTATCAGGTACATGGGATGCCGAGTGCATCATGCGAGTAGAAGAAGCATTATGGAAAAAGAAAACCAGACAATCCCAGAAAGATGCCATAGAATTATGGCGTAAAGAATCCCATAAAAAATCCGAAAAAGATTTCAGAAAAGCAAAATTAAGTAGGGAATCCTCAGAAAAAGCCCAAGAAAGGGAACTTCTAGAAGAAGGTGAACGAGTTAGAGCAGAACAGTCAGACAGACAGAGAAATGCCCTTATTAAAGGTATGTATCCTCTTCTTGCCGAGGGCTTGCCGAAGGCAACCCCGGAAGTACCCTGTAATTTAACGCCACCATTGGTCCCGACTAAGCTACGTCATAAACCGACTGCAGCTGAAATTTTCCTTTCGTCCTATTTGGACGATACAGTCCCAGAATATGCAAATCCTATTCCGCCTGCTCAACCTCAGCACCCTGTTAATAATGTAATTCCCGTTCCTCCAGCCACTGGTCCCGGGAACCCCGTTAATGTCCCAGTACCCCAGGACCAGCCCACATTACGTGTGCCCGTTTTGCCAGTCACTTTACCAGCACGTTCAGTATTAACTGACGATTCTAGTTCAGGAGGAGCGGGGGGAGGTGCTCCTACCACCCCGCCTCAAGTAAAACGACTGACGCTGAGAGACGCAGCGTTACAGCGCACGCCAAAGGTGTCTACACACGCAGCCCTCAAGCAATACCTTACAGACTGCATATATGATTCAGTGCCAGGCGAAGATCACATGATATTATATTCCGTACGTTTAAGACGAGTTGCCAACTTTTTGGCCACCCTGCCCGAGATGAAGGAACATCTAGACAGAATATATCATTTTATCCGAACAGGGGAGAATCCAGAGAGTATGCACGAAGCTATGACACACAGAAAGGTCGAGATTCAAAGTATGATTTTACAGTTCTTGATTAACTGTTTAATAAGAGAGCAGGATTATCCTGATAAAGACAAAGACGAGATGAAAGCCCTGACAAGGTGGAGTGACAATATAGCCGAGGGAAAACATAAGACACAAAACAGTATAGAAAGTATGTACAGGAAAATTCGTAAAGAAATTCTAAGTATACACGAGAAGGAGAAAGCAATAAGAACAACCGAGAAAGAGAATGACTCTTCAAGTGAAGAGGTAGACAGCGAGAATCCCGCCAGAATAGCGTATGTAGGTAGAACTAGATTTTCCGACCGACATTCACGCCTAGATTACAAGAAAGTTTTTCCTCCTCCCGTACCAGAACAGTGTTCTCTTGAACATGTATTCCAGGCTACTGATAAAATTCTGAAACTACGAATAGGTTATAGTGAGCTTAGTACCATGCATGAACAAGAACTAGCCCGATCAGCAGTCCGATGGACTAGTGATTCTACCACGTTTTCAGATGAAATAGTGGCCCAAACGTTTCTGAAGCTGCCCCCAGCCGAGCAGCGTCTGGTGGGTATGTATATGATCCAGCACCTCATTACACTGAATGAGGATCAGCAGTCTGATCCAGGTCCTTTGTATGATGTACTGAACGAGTTACTCCTAAACAGATGGAAAGGTCTAGGTACCGATTTAATTAGTGTCATTTTAGAACAGCGCCACAAATACAGAACGTTCCTGAATCCACATTTTGTTCCTGTTCCACCCCCAGTAAGAAAATCATTCTACATAGACAGACAGAATCCGTTGCGAGAAGTACATCCAGTTAAGGGAGAGGGGGGTGAGCTCGAACGAGTATTTGTTTACACCCCTATCACGAAAATAGAACTTCTAGAAATGAAAAAGTTAATACCCTGTCACGATAAAGATCCAGCAGGGTTCCACCGTGAATTAAAAGACATGCTCCGTATGGGAGAATACACGTACCCCTATATCATTAAAATGTTAAAGGTCCTGTTGCCTGCAGGCATATATGAAAAACTCAAAGAAAAAGAATGGGAGGTGGGAGAGAAAAAGATTGATTGGACAGCATTAGAGACTTAAGATAACACACGAGTTCCAGGTACCGGTCTTGGGGAAAAAGCTAAAGCATTGCCCGAGTTGTTAATACAAGTCTTGCCAAGATTACTAGCCAAGAAAAAGGAAGACTGGGATGCCATCTCAGCCTGTAAACAGAAACAAGACGAAGACACTAGTGATTTTTATTCTAGATTTGAGAAATGTTTCATTATTAATAGCGGCCTGAAAACAAGTAGTGAATCGTATCCACATCTTTTTGTTACCAAACTAGTTGAGAATTCTTTACCACAAGTTAAAAATCGAGTACTGAAAGTCGAAAGTACCTGGCAAGCTAATACTCCGTCACAAATGCTCCAGATGCTACAGTATCACCAGAACAGAATCAGGGAGGAGCAGGAACATGAAAGGAGACGTATGAAAGACACGAAAATGAAAGTACTGGTTGCACAGTCTGTTCCACAAGATAGTCAGAAGAGGGGTCCGAATCAGACTAGTCATTCTACAGCTCCCGTTAAAGGGACATGCAATTATTGTAAACAGCCAGGTCATTATATAAACGAATGTGCAGTTCTGAAACACAACATAGCTACTGGTAAAACGAAAGAGAGACCACGTCCTCCTAGACAAGAACATGTTCCGCAGAATTCCCAGCCACCGCAGAATGCACAACAGACAGTTACCGTACCGCAGCCTATAGCTGCCACACAACACGTTACACAGCAGATGTACCAGTACGCACAGTCAGATTATCCAGAATATCAGCAGTATTCATGAAACAGCCTAGAGAGGGAGGTTGGCTTGCCTCTCATCGAGATTCCTGTAGATCAAGAGGGTCCCTATGTACACAGTCAAGTATTAGGGAAAGACAGAAAGTTTCTGATTGATACAGGGGCAAGTAGGACTACCATCAGTCATGACGAGGTTCCAGGGGCTCCGCTCTCAGGCTCTAGAAATGTTTCCCTTGGATTTTCAGGAAAGCCTATTGTTAATGAAATATCGAAACCAGTTTCCCTAGAAGTTGGTCCATTGTCCCGAACTACTGACTTGTTACTTACGAAATCATGTCCAGAAAACTTACTAGGTATCAAAACACTGAAAGAATTAGGAGCAGTCATATGTTGCTCCCCAGAAGGAGTGAGATTGTTTTTACGTGATTTTAAAGGTCATTATGTATTACGTGATTTTGATCCAAGATTATTGAATGTACCACAGCATTTATGGGCGCAAGGTCCAACTGATGTAGGTTGTATGCACATTACACCATATCGTGTCACTCTGAAGCAAGGTGTTGTATTACCACGAATCCGACAGTACAAATTGCCACCTGAGGCTGTAGCAGCCTTATCAAAAATTATTGACGAGCTCATTGCTCAAGGAGTAGTTGTAGAAACTGACTCCAATGTATGTAATTCTCCTATCATTCCGATTCTTAAACGTACTGATCCCAATGTACCTCCAGTTTATCGATTAGTGATTGACCTTCGAGAACTTAATAAATGTATCATACCCCAGTACCCAGTGGTTCCAGATATTTCTTCCCTATTGACTGCCATTGATTCCGAAGCTACGTTCTTTACTGTTATTGATCTCAAGAACGCATTCTTTAGTGTCCCCATTCATCCAGACAGCCAGTTTCTTTTCGGATTCTGTTTAAATGGAAGAAGCTATAAATTCACACGAGCTCCTCAAGGCTTCACAGAAAGTCCTAGCATATACAGTCAAGCACTTAAAAGACAACTAGACAATATTCATATGCCAACTGACACTGCCCTGTTCCAGTATGTCGATGATCTATTGATCACAGCCCGTTCTGAACGTGACTGCGAACGTGCGTCACTTACAGTCTTGTATTTCCTGGCCGAGATGGGGCACAAGGTGTCCCCTTCGAAACTGCAATTTTGTGTCCAGCAAGTGGTGTACCTTGGACACTTACTGTCCAAGAGGGGTAGGCAGTTGACACCAGACCGTATCCAGTTAATAGCACATCTTCCGCAGCCCAAGACTCAGAAGGAGGTACGAGCTTTTATCGGCCTCACTTCTTACTGCAGACAATGGATCCCTCAGTACGCATATCTAGCCAAGCCACTGATACAGTTAACGACACAGGAGGCAGCCACATTGACTGTCCTCCCTTGGACCCAAGAACATACACTTGTTTTCAATGAGTTAAAGAAAGCTTTATGCCAAGCACCTGTTCTAGCAACACCAAACTACAGTAAGCCTTTTACACTTTTTGTCACTGAATGTGATGGTACTGCATTATCTGTCCTCACGCAAGATCAAGCGGGACAATACAAGCCCTGTGCTTATTTCTCTAGCACATTAGATCCGGTGGCCCAGGCTCTGCCTGCGTGCCTCAAATCAGTTGCAGCCACAGCCCTAGCTATCAGACAGAGTGATTCCATAGTGTTAGGACACTCCCTGACAGTACAAGTTCCACACTCCGTGGAAGTTCTTTTAAACCGAACACAGACTCAGCACTTGACAATTGCACGTTTAACAGGATATGAACTGACATTGTTTCAGCCACACATAGAAATCAGACGCTGCAACATTTTAAATCCCGCTACACTGTTACCCTCAGTTACTTCAAATCCTGCCACACATGACTGTGTGGAAGTTGTTAACACCATGACAAAGCCAAGACAAGACTTGACAGACATTGCATTGCCTGATCCCGACCTGACGCTTTATGTGGATGGTTCATGTATGAGGACAAGTATATGAGAGTTAGTAGCCGCGTATGCAGTGACTACTGAAACTGAAGTTATAGAAGCACATCGTATTGACACCCTGTCTGCTCAAGCAGCAGAGCTCGTCGCTCTGACCCAAGCCTGCATACGAGCCAAGAACCTGAAAGTAAACATATACACAGATTCACGTTATGCATTCGGAGTCGTACACGACTTTGGAGTGCTCTGGCAAGAGAGAGGTTTCATGACTTCTCATGGAACCAAGATTCAGCATGGCCCCCTCATTCAAGCTCTGTTAGATGCAATACATTTACCGACAGCTATCGCTATCATGAAGTGCAAAGCACATACGAGAGTCACTGACATCATTTCCCAGGGTAACGACCTGGCAGATCGAACAGCCAAGCTTACAGCTCAGACTCCAGACATTCCAGTTAACACGACACAGACAGACGTCCCAGTTCAGACGACTTGTATGACAGTTAAGGACCCTACACAAGACGTACTAGATATACAGTCACATGCTACTCCCGATGAAATCAAGAAATGGTCTGAACAAGGAGGGGTCCAGACAGATCAGGGATGGTTGACGAAGGGAAAAGCCACATGGTTTCTCCCCGACTCTATGGTTCAAGTCATTATTAATACCGCACATAGTCCAGCACACTTAGGAGAAAAAGCCATGTAAGACAGTATTCAGAACCTCTGGTTTAACAAACATTTACGAGCAGCAGCCAAGCAGAAAGTGCGTACCTGCATGATCTGTTGTCAGTTCAATCCAGGTAAAGGTGTCCCGGTGGAACAAGGTGGATTCCATCCTCCTGACCACCCTTTTGAAGTCCTCCAGATGGATTATATTCAGATGGATCGATGTCGAGGTTTCAAGTATGTCCTCGTAGTTGTATGCGCTTTTTCCAGATGGACAGAAGCATATCTAGTCCCAGATTACACTGCCGCGACCACTGCCAGGCAGTTGGTTCGTGAGTATTTCCCCCGCTATGGATTACCGAGGGTCGTGTATTCAGACAACGGCCAGCCATTCTCCTCCGAACTCATGAAACAAGTATCCCTTCTGTTAGGGTACCAGTGGAAGATCCACTGTGTACGACATCCCGAAGCAGCTGGTCTCGTCGAGAGACATAATCAGACCCTGAAAATCCGCATTGCAAAAGTATGCGCAGAGAAAGGCGTAGATTGGATGGTAGCACTGCCAGTCGCCCTTTTTTACATGAGAATGGTCGCTCACTCCCGTTCAGGTCTGTCCCCTTACGAGGTAGTTTTCGGTCGTCCCCCAAACATGTGGGGTACACCTAGGCCACGTACAATTACCGATGTTGACAGTAATATGCTGACAGATTACCTGGCTTCCTTGATGTCTGCACTACTCTCTTGTCGTTCACAGGTCGCCGCTGCCTTTCCAGACAACACTCAAGTGAAACCGCACGAGGTCATACCAGGCGACCTCGTTTTGATTAGAAATTTTGATCGTTCAAGTCCGCTGGAGCCCCGCTGGAAAGAACCAAAGCTCGTTCTGATGACAACAAGGACTGCGATTAAAGTGGAGGGCCGCAAGGGGTGGTTGCACTCCAGCCACGTTAAACGATTCCATGGACTCCGTCCAAAGACTTTTTTCAAGGACTGCCCCGTTCTCAAGGACTGCCCAGATACTGACTCTAAACTTCCCCTGTTAGAGAAAACTCCACAGCAGGAATATAAAGAAAAATTAAGGTCTAGTAAGTCAGCCAGTTTAATTGTCTAAGTCCCTCTCGGGTGAAACGGTTAGACAGGTTCCTGACATGTATGAGATAGACCCTCATAGTGAGAGAGTTAGTCGAAACTCTAAGAGAATACGTTATCGGAAAAATCTTCGAAGTCGATGCATTGTTACTCTATTAATTATGTTATTTCTGAGTCTTGCGATTACAGGCATAAGTTATGTTTTACATATATATTTTCCTCCTATCGTTTCACATGTACATTTTTCCTCTAATGTTACAGTAGAGCACACATTTAGTGAACTGCCTCCTCACGAGTTATCCTATCGTCTTGCCATGCGCAATAATACTTTTATCCGAATGTTACACTATTCACACCAGACCAGCAATGCCACTAATTGTTGGGTGTGTGGTCGACTCCCCCCTTTCCAGACACCGAAGGGAGTTCTGCCACTCTTTCCCTATCCGTTTTCACACAATGGTTCGTGTGGAGCATGGTCCACGTTAACGTCTTCCTCAAACGATATGTCCCGTCTGAATAGAACATGTTTCCCAGACAAGGAAGGTATTTCCCATAGAACAGGGTTAGATCTAGAAAATGAAGTATATGATCTAGGTAATTATTCCTCGAATTTCATGGTTTTGAATGTTCAGTCCGAGACTACTCCAGATTTGCCTGCTATTACAGTCTTACCAGTGAAAGGCGAATTATGTGTCCGAAAGAATGGTTCAGTACATCTAGGACACAGTGATTGTACTACTGTGGTCGAGTATAGTGACAGTGGGAAATCTACTTTCAAAGCCTCACGTCATTCTTATTTTGTATGTGGTCAGACCGCATATGTACGTCTGCCCCAAGATTGGGATGGAACATGTTACATTGCCTTCCTACTGCCACCAGTTTTCCTAGCCCCATCCGATTATCACAGAAACACACATCTAGTACACGTTAGACATAGAAGGGAGATCGAGTCCCCAATTGTCGATCAGACTGAAACTGCATTAGAACAGTATACAGACTTCAATAAAGGTTTCTTTTTCTTCATAGGTCCTGTCCAGAATAGTAAGCTAATACGTAGACTAACTAGAACCCTTGAAGCAGTAGTGAATGAGACTACTTCCGCTCTAGGTAACTTAACCGAGGAACAATCTGCTATGAGATTTGTCGTCCTTCAAAACCGCCTTGTTCTTGACGTCATACTGGCCGATAGGGGCGGAGCTTGTAGAGTCATCGGATCTAGTTGTTGCATTTTCATTCCTAATAACGCACCGTCTGTTTATTCAGCTATAACCAGACTTCATAAAATAGCCCATCAGTTACACCAGAATCCAGGCACCTGGACATGGTTTAGTTTAGTTTAGTTTAAAATTATTTATAGAGCGCACGTCTACCAACGGTTTCTTGGCGCTAATGCTAACATGGTCCAGAGCTAGAAAGCAAGGGGGGGTGATGGCGCGTTACTCAAGGAACTTCTTGAACAAGAAGGTCTTGAGATGTTTTCGAAATTGGGGGTACAGAGTGATGGAGCGGAGTTCGAGGGGAAGGGAGTTCCAGAGGATCGGGGCAAGAGTGGCAAATTTTGAGCCTCCCCACTTCTTTCTCCGGTAGCGTGGGACAGTGAGGAGGGACTGGGAGGACGAGCGGAGTTCCCTGGTGGGAACGTAGGGAGTGATCTCAGAAGAGATAAATGCAGGTGCCACGTCCTGGCGTGCCAAAAAGGTGATAGAGGCGAGCTTAAATTGGACTCTGGCCAGCACAGGGAGCCAATGTAGCGTTTTTAGAAGAGGGGTAGAGTGGTGAAATTTTGGAAGTTTGAAGGCCAGGCGGGCCGCCTGGTTCTGTATCAGTTGTAGGCGGCGCAAGCTATATGCGGGGATGCCAGCATATAGGGCGTTGCCGTAGTCCAGGCGGGATACCACCATGGCCAAAATGATAAGTTTGAGAGCGGAAAAAGTAAAGAAACGGGACACCCTGCGTATAGTGCGCAGTGCAAGAAAAGAAGAAGACACCACAGAGCTAACCTGGGAGTGAAGGGTAAGTTGAGAGTTGAGTTTTATGCCCAGGGTTTTAACAGAGGAAGAGGGTACAGGAGAAGGGCCAAGGGAGGGGGGCCAGAAGAGGGGAGACCAGGGGCTGGATGAACCACCCGTCAGCACCAGTTCGGTCTTGTCGGTGTTGAGTTTAAGGTGATTGTGGTTCATCCAGTCCCTGATGTGGAGCATAACAGATTGAAAGTTTAAGATAGAGGAAGGAGAAGAGGATAGATTGAAAACCAGCTGGAGGTCGTCCGCGTAATTAAAAACGGCGACCTCCATCTGTTGAAGAGAAAAGATAAGCGGGGCAACGTACAGATTGAATAAGAGGGGGGAAAGGGAGGAACCTTGGGGGACCCCGCATTGAACTTTCCGGACGTCCGCTGTAAAGTCGCCCAGGCGGACGGCCTGGGTGCGGTCCCTCAGGAAGGAGGAAAGCCAGACCAGAGCGGTACCCCCGATCCCCGCCGCCTTGATACGGGACAGCAGAATGGTGTGATCCACAGTATCAAAGGCGGCAGAGAGGTCGAGGAGCACTAGGGCCTGGCGCTGGTTGGTATCCATACCCTCCCTGAGGTTGTCCAGGACCGAGATGACAACGGACTCCGTAGAGTGTGCGGGGCGGAAGCCGGCCTGGCGGGGGGCAAGAGCCCCATGCATCTCCACGAAGGAGCTCAGGGCGCAGGTGACGTGGCGCTCGAGGACCTTAGCCAAAAATGGCAAGAGGGAGATGGGGCGGAAGTTGGCGGGGACGGTGGGGTCTGCCCCGGGTTTTTTTAGGATAGGCACGATAACCGCAGACTTCAAGGGGTTTGGGACTATGCCTTGGGCAAGGGAACTATTAAGGAGGTGAAGGGGGGGGTCAGGGCAAGTGGAAAATATGTGCCGGAGGATGTGAGCAGGGCAGGGGTCAAGCGGAGAGCCAGATTTGACCAAGGAAACTAAAGAGATCAGAGATTCCTTAGTAATGAGGGGGAGGGTGATGAGCTCACCCTTGGGAGGGGGGCATTGGGGATCCATGAAGGAGGGGGAAGGGGGAGGGATGTTGGCTTTGATGATCGCAATTTTATGAATAAAGTAGTTATTGAGGGAGTGACAGAGGTCTTCGGACGGAACGGGCTTGAGGGTTGTTCTGTCCGAGAATGCTAGGTTGTGGATGATCGTAAATATCTCTTTGGATTGGTTATCCGCGGCGAGGACTTTGGAGGAGAAGTAAGATGTTTTAGCCTCCAAGATGTCTTTTTTATATTGGGCGAGAACGGTGGTATACTCCAGCTTTAAAATGGGGCAATAATTTCTCCTCCATGCCCGCTCCGCGCGGCGTACTTTAAGTTTGGTGGCCTTAAGCTCTACGTTAAACCACCGGTTGGCATCCTTCTCGCGCTTGGAGGTGATAAGTTTGAGCGGGGCGACGGAGTCGCAGCCAGAGGAGAGCCAATGGTCGATGGCCTTGAACTGGGAAAGAGTGGAAAGACCCTGCAAGGAGGGAAGGGAGGAGGTGAGAAGGGAGGAGAGATTTTCCGGATTGACTCGGCCCCAAGATCGAACCCAGGTGTTTTTGGGGCGGGGGGGCTTAGCTGGGGGGTGGGTAGGAAGGGAAAATGAGATCAGGTAATGATCAGACCATGAGCAGGGCGAGATGGAGAGAGAATCCACAGGGCAATTCAGGGACCAGATCTGGTCGAGCGTGTGACCTTTGATATGAGTGGGGGAGTGAACGAAAGATGTAAAGTTAAGAGATTGGAGAGTGTCAGAAAACTCCTTAGAGGACGAACATTCAGCAGGGTCAGAGGGCCAGAAGTTGAAGTCGCCCAGAAGTAGGATAGCAGAGTTATTGACTGTAATCGTGGCTAAAACGTCCAAGAAATCAGAAAGAAACTGTATGGGGGATTGAGGGGGACGGTAGGTGAGGAAGCAGGTCAGAGGGGGAGAGGTGGAAGTGGTGCGAATCACCAGATATTCGGAGGTTGCAATACCGGGCAGGGATAGAATTTGAAAGGGGAGATCGGCACGTGCGATGACTGCCATGCCACCCCCAGCTCTGCCGGTAGGGCGGTCGGCCCTAAGGGCATAGTAAGTGGCCGGTAAGATGGATAATAGGGCGGGGAGGGAGTCATCGCAGAACCAGGTCTCCGTTAGGAAAAGGAGGTCTGGGGCATGAGTATCCAGCAGGACCGAGAGCTCGTGCGCATGCGCGACCGCAGACCGGGTGTTGAGATAACACGCCGTGAGGGCTTTAGGGGTAGCAGGAGGAACAATGCTGCAAGGTATAGCAGAGGGGCTGACGGTAGGATGGGGGATGTGAGGGGAGACGGTAGGGGCAAGAGCAAGGGTGCAAATGCGAGAGCATGTGGAGGCAATAAGGGGCCAAGGTCCCTGGAGGCTGCGCAGTTGGTCCGGGGTGTAGGTGATAAGCGGGGCAGAGTTACGCGCCCCTAGCCCCGGACAGTCGCGGACGGGCGCAGACGGGCTTGCCTTAGGCGCGCCTTCGGCGCGCAAACGGCGCTCCCGCTGCGCTCGTCCGCTGCGCTTCCTGTAAATGCACATTTATATAACAGCAAGGGGCGTGGCCTGTAGGGGGCGGCGTCAGCGCGCACGCCTCAGCTGATGGCGGCCGCTCGAGAAATGCCCAACACAAACAGAGCCAACACAGGATAAATCGAAGTGACACCACACAATGAGCAATTTTTAAAACAGAAGTAGCTTTTAAAAATATTTTGCCAAAGTTAACGTACCACCAGCCCCGGCTTTTCGCCTCAGGACTGGGAAAGCAATCAGGGAAGCGCTAGCAGATCAGCGCTTATGAAGGCGAAGGTGAAGGGGGCGTGGCCTGTGGGGGGCGTGGCCTGTAGGGGGCGGCGTCAGCGCGCACGCCTCAGCTGATGGCGGCCGCTCGAGAAATGCCCAACACAAACAGAGCCAACACAGGATAAATCGAAGTGACACCACACAATGAGCAATTTTTAAAACAGAAGTAGCTTTTAAAAATATTTTGCCAAAGTTAACGTACCACCAGCCCCGGCTTTTCGCCTCAGGACTGGGAAAGCAATCAGGGAAGCGCTAGCAGATCAGCGCTTATGAAGGCGAAGGTGAAGGGGGCGTGGCCTGTGGGGGGCGTGGCCTGTAGGGGGCGGCGTCAGCGCGCACGCCTCAGCTGATGGCGGCCGCTCGAGAAATGCCCAACACAAACAGAGCCAACACAGGATAAATCGAAGTGACACCACACAATGATCAATTTTTAAAACAGAAGTAGCTTTTAAAAATATTTTGCCAAAGTTAACGTACCACCAGCCCCGGCTTTTCGCCTCAGGACTGGGAAAGCAATCAGGGAAGCGCTAGCAGATCAGCGCTTATGAAGGCGAAGGTGAAGGGGGCGTGGCCTGTGGGGGGCGTGGCCTGTAGGGGGCGGCGTCAGCGTGCACGCCTCAGCTGATGGCGGCCGCTCGAGAAATGCCCAACACAAACAGAGCCAACACAGGATAAATCGAAGTGACACCACACAATGAGCAATTTTTAAAACAGAAGTAGCTTTTAAAAATATTTTGCCAAAGTTAACGTACCACCAGCCCCGGCTTTTCGCCTCAGGACTGGGAAAGCAATCAGGGAAGCGCTAGCAGATCAGCGCTTATGAAGGCGAAGGTGAAGGGGGCGTGGCCTGTGGGGGGCGTGGCCTGTAGGGGGCGGCGTCAGCGCGCACGCCTCAGCTGATGGCGGCCGCTCGAGAAATGCCCAACACAAACAGAGCCAACACAGGATAAATCGAAGTGACACCACACAATGAGCAATTTTTAAAACAGAAGTAGCTTTTAAAAATATTTTGCCAAAGTTAACGTACCACCAGCCCCGGCTTTTCGCCTCAGGACTGGGAAAGCAATCAGGGAAGCGCTAGCAGATCAGCGCTTATGAAGGCGAAGGTGAAGGGGGCGTGGCCTGTGGGGGGCGTGGCCTGTAGGGGGCGGCGTCAGCGCGCACGCCTCAGCTGATGGCGGCCGCTCGAGAAATGCCCAACACAAACAGAGCCAACACAGGATAAATCGAAGTGACACCACACAATGAGCAATTTTTAAAACAGAAGTAGCTTTTAAAAATATTTTGCCAAAGTTAACGTACCACCAGCCCCGGCTTTTCGCCTCAGGACTGGGAAAGCAATCAGGGAAGCGCTAGCAGATCAGCGCTTATGAAGGCGAAGGTGAAGGGGGCGTGGCCTGTGGGGGGCGTGGCCTGTAGGGGGCGGCGTCAGCGCGCACGCCTCAGCTGATGGCGGCCGCTCGAGAAATGCCCAACACAAACAGAGCCAACACAGGATAAATCGAAGTGACACCACACAATGAGCAATTTTTAAAACAGAAGTAGCTTTTAAAAATATTTTGCCAAAGTTAACGTACCACCAGCCCCGGCTTTTCGCCTCAGGACTGGGAAAGCAATCAGGGAAGCGCTAGCAGATCAGCGCTTATGAAGGCGAAGGTGAAGGGGGCGTGGCCTGTGGGGGGCGTGGCCTGTAGGGGGCGGCGTCAGCGCGCACGCCTCAGCTGATGGCGGCCGCTCGAGAAATGCCCAACATAAACAGAGCCAACACAGGATAAATCGAAGTGACACCACACAATGAGCAATTTTTAAAACAGAAGTAGCTTTTAAAAATATTTTGCCAAAGTTAACGTACCACCAGCCCCGGCTTTTCGCCTCAGGACTGGGAAAGCAGTCCGGTTGGCTCTGGAGTATAATATCTGCCTGGGGATGGAAAGTATTGTCATTCCTGGGTATAGCAGTAATGATCATATTCAGTTGCTGTATCTGTTTACAATGTGGCCCTGCGATTTGCGGCTTGTGCGCTACATCTTGTATTCCAAGTCCAAAGTCCCGTTCCAAGAAGATTCGAGACGAGCAAATGATGCTGTATGAAATGATAGATGGTATCATGAATATTGATGTTTCCTGATGGAAACGTAGGGCACAAGGAGGGAATGAGGAAAATCGAATTTTGCCTTGTCATGTGTCCCTACGTGTTCCCCATCCTATGTAATATGTGCATGATCGATATGCATATGTTCCCCCTTGACCGAATAAAGACGCAATTATAGTTGTGTCCAACGTTAGTATGTCAGTTATCCAGTCCCCGTGAAAGCAACGTGAATTAGGCTTCTAGGCCCATGTTGCCAACGTTTTACATTATGCACGTTAATTCATCGAATTGTCCCCGTTTCTAGGCCTCAAAGGGCCTGAACACCAGATTCAAGCTCCAGCCTCCTGAAACCACTCCGAGGAGCGATGCAGCCCCTCCCGCATCCCTGACCCTTCGCTTACTTTCTGCCAAGCAACGCGGTGCCCGGCGTGGCCCGGCCTGCCTGCCTGTCTGCCAAGAATATGTTATGCCTCTAGTTATCAGTTCAGCTCCCCGTCTTCACATTCCTAAGCTAACGAACCGCATAAACATCTTCAGCTATAGTCTAGTCTTTCTGTCTCCATGCAAGTGCATTACTGTATTAATATCCATAGAAGATTCATAGCACACGCAATACATGAAGAATATATGTATGCACCAGCCTTAGTGTCAAGTAGCCTTTGCTCTGATGACTTTTAGATTCAATCAACATGTACTCCAAACACAAGATACCAGATATGCTATAGGTACATGTCGTCCTGACATCCCAGACTTTAGTCTCCTCTTCTAGTGCTAGAAGTCAGAGCCCCCAGCTCTCCCCAGTTACACGTCATGGTCCGTTTGCGCGCACCAGTAGGTTAAAGGTTCCAGCTGCCCAGGTAGCCCCCTCCATGTATCCACCCATTTATGACACTTCTGTGACGTTCTCATCACATGTCTTCGTGCACGCCCTGTGCACGCCTTCTTTGTACGCCCATGTGTTCTTATCTTACGTTTGTCACTTGTTACGCCTACTGTATTCAATGCAATTGTAACGTTTTACTATATATACTATGTACTGTTAATGAGACGTTGCAGCTGCCATTCCATTCTGTTACAGGCTGATCCGATCCTGTCCCTTCCCTTGTGTCAAATTAAAGCCTGTTCAACTCAGATACCCCGGATCCTGCCTCTTATTTATTGAGCTATCTGTTTTAGTTAATGTATAGAAAAATAGTACCGGTAATTAATTATTTATTTACCACAACACACTAGGCAGCATATTATCAAGACAGGCGATGAAATTATCGCCGCTTTAGCGGCAGAAAACGGCAGCCAAAACGGCGATAATGGGCTTGATAATATGCTCTATGAAATTCCAACTGAAGCCCATGTTAGATGTGAAGGACATCTAACCTGAGCTTCAATTGGAATACCATAGAGCATATTATCAAGCCCATTATCGCCGTTTTAGCGGCAGTTTTTTGCCCCTAAAGCGGCGACAATTTTATTGCCTGTCTTGATAATATGCCCCATAGTATTTCCCAGTGCTACAAACTGCTTGAGCCCAAGAAGCTTTGAAATTCTATCAACAGATTCGACAAAAAATCCATGTTGTAAACCCCTTCCTAAACATTATTTCATTTGAGGTCATCCTCAGGGAGAGGGGCATCACGTTCCAGAGTTTCGAGGCCAGGAATGAGAAAGAACGACCCCCCACTCTGGCTTTTATGTATTCTCAGGGCAGCTACCCTATTGGACTTGGTAGACTGAAGAAGTGTTCGGGGGTGTACTGTTGTAACATCTGACCTAAAAGGTTAGGGCTCTTATTGTTATAAATTCTATGCACTTTGCATAAGGTCTTAAATTGAATGTGCTGTTTTGTCTGTAGCTAGTGCAGCTTAGCTAAGGATGCTGATGGCAACTGATATCTAGGAATCTTTAGCAGAAGATGAGCAGCTTTGTTTTGCACCACTTGAAATCTATTCAGCACCAATTGTGGAGCCCCCAGGTACAGCAAATTACCATCATCCAGGTGCGAGGTCACCAGAACCTGGACTACTATTTATTGTGCAGAGGCTGGTAGAAATTCCAAGATCTTCCTAACAATCCTCCCTGTACCAAAGCACATGGCAGCAAGTTTCTTTCCTTGTGTCTGAAGAGAGAGTTTATCATCCAACCAGAAACCAAGATGTTTTTACCACTGATTTAGGCTGGGGTTGTGGACCAACAGATTCTGTGCAGTAACACAGAGATCAAGGGGCTTATTTACAAGCCTCTTGCACCACCAGTACGTTACTTTTTCCCATGTTAAAAGTGACACATTGGCAGCGCAAGGAGCTTGTAAATAAGCCCCCAAATATTTAAATTCTTTCCGATTATTATCACTTCAGTCTTGTCACCATTGAGCTTTAGGCAGCAAGAGTCCATCCATTTGGAAACTGTGAGGCAACAAGATTTTAACCGTGTCCTTTGAAGGAGGGTTCATGGGCCAAGGAAAAAATGATCTGGGACTGGTATCATTCACATATGAGACCAAACATAGGGGCCGATTAGGATGGCGGTGAATCCGCATCCTCCGGGCCGGCGGAAGCCACCGCCAGCCTGGAGGATGCGGATTCACCGCCGCGGACATTTGGAACACCCACCGCCACATTAGGATGGCAGTGGGATCAGCGGCGGACGGCAAGTCCGTCCGCCGCTGATCCGCGGGGTGTGCTGGCCAATATGGTGGTGGTGTCCGCTAGAAACCACCAGCCATATTAGGATGCATGCGGAAACATGCTTTTCCACGGCGGCTTTTCCGCCATGGAAAAGCATGTGGTCTTTTGTGTTTGGGGGCCCGTAGCGGTCCCCCAGGGTGTCGGGGGTGGGGGGTGCACATGGGGGGTACCTATGGTACCCCCTAGCATTTACATGCACAAAGCGGCCAGGCACCGCGCGGTGCCTGCCGCTTTGTGCATGTAAATGTAAAGCATGCATTTTTAACCTTGCGGCGGGTGCTGCTTCACGCAGCACCCGCTGCAATGTTAAAGATACAGGATGTGACCGCCAGGGTGGCGGTCACATCCTAATTGCACCGGAGGGACCGCCGGTGCCCCTGCGGACGGTCCCTCCACCTCGGGGGTGGCGGACGGACGCAGGTCCGTCCGCCATCCTAATAGGCCCCATAGTCTGAATGACTTCATGAGGTCGGACAGTGGTCGAACAAACACATTAAACAATGTACGGTTAAGGGAGGAGCCTTGGGGAACACCACACACAAATGGTAGCGCTTGACAGTAGAACGGGTTATCCCATACCTGAAAGCTTTGGTCCTCCCATAAAGAGGCCAGCCACCTCCAGAAATGCTGGGTTATTCCTGAGTCCGCCAATCTCTCTAGGAGAATTCAAATGTGATACAGTGTTGAATGCTGCGATGAAACCCAACAGGATCAAAGCTGAAGAACCACCATGATCAAGTTTCCATTTAACTCTTATACTACTGCCAGAATTAATATTTCGGTGCTATGTCTGGGCCTGCATCCTGTTTGTGAGGCAAGGAAGATACCCTTATTTTACAAGAACTCAGAGAGTTGCTTGTTTTCATGTCCCTCCATGATTTAGCCCAGAAATGGAAGCAAAGAGAGTGGCCTATAATGTTCAGCATGTGAAGAATCCAGGGTGGGTTTCGTCAATAATGGTTTCACCACTGCATGTTTCCAGGATTTTGGAACCTGATCGCTCTCCAGCAAGTAGTTGAAGATCTCCCTTATCACAGGAAGAACAGTACTAGCTGACCGTAGAAAGCTAAAGGAGGGAGGCAGGATCCAGCGGGGTTCCGGACTTAACATTGGTCATTGAGGGAAGCAGATCCCCATTCTGTAGGTCAGAGAGCCTAGGCTTAAAAGTTAGGTCTTGAGTGTCAGATAAATTTCCATACGAGCAAGATTCCTGACCTTGAAAAGATGCATAGATAGGTATAAATTGCATTGAAAAAAAAGCTAACTGGATCATTTGCTGATGCTTCAGACACTATTACCCATGTCTGCGTGGTTCATCTTAAATTTTACTATAATGAATACCTCCTTAGCCAAGTTTGCAGCGCTCTCAATTTTAGGTACAAAACAATCGGCCTGAGTACCTCTCATCCAACAGTGATCGTTGTTAATAGCTTTTCTGTAGACCTTTTTGGAACACTCATCATAAGTTTTCCTCCTAATTCTTTCTAGTATTTTAGGGGCACATGCATCAATATTGCTTTTTGCGATTCCTTAATTGCGGAAAAAAAAGGAATCGCAATTAAGGAATCGCAAAATGCAATGCATCAAGAAATCGCTAAAAAAATTGTGATTTCTTAATATTCCTTAATTGCGACTCGCAAATTGCGAGTCGCAATTAAGGAATACCTCCCCATTCATTTCTATGGGTCTAGAGGCCCATAGGAATGAATGGGAAGACATTCTCAATTTGCGATTAGCAATTAGCGGATCGCAAATTGAGAATGCGATTTCAAGGGTGCAGGGGTGTCCAAAGGTCACCGTGTTGCACCCCTGAAATCAATCTGTGCACATATGTTGTGCACACACATGCCCTAAGGGCATGTGTGTGCACAACATGAAACTTTGTAAAATGCACAAAAGTGCATTTTTCAAAGTTTTCGCAAATTACCATGAGGTTCAACCTCATGGTAATTTGCTCCCCCTAATTGCGACATCGCAATTTTTTTAAGTTTCATGCATTGCATTTAAGGAATCGCAAAATGCGATTCCTTAAATGCAATCGCAATTTGAGAATTCGCAAATATTTGCGAATTCTCAAATTGCGAGGGCCTTCACCCTTCATGCATTCCAAAAGCAGATTTTGCTATCGCAAACGGCCGATTTTTGCAATTCGCACCGTTTGCCATCACAAAATCCTTTGATGCATGTGCCTGTTAAAGATTTTCTTTAATTCTCTTAACTGGGAGTTAAACCACAGGGCAGGTCTCTATTTTTTATATCCCCAACTGTTTTCTGTAAAGGGATTAGCTGGTCTAGAGCTGCGGTAATCCAGTCCTCAAACTTATCATCCATATGTACTATAATGCCCTCCAGCTTAGGCTTGGTGTTTGAAAGAACTTGCTCAAACTCTTCACTATCCAACTTGGACCAGAGTCTTTTGACCCTGTGCACTTCCTTCCCTTTAACAGAAGGGGGAGAGACAGCAAGTGGAATAGGGACGACCAGGTGATAATATCAAGTCAATGGGAAAAGTTGATTAACTACCCTATTTAGTACATTTGAGAATACTGGATCTAGGAGGTGGCCTGCTTGCTCTGCTCCCTGTCGGGTCTGTGGCAGGAGCAGAGCACTAATGGTATAAAGATTGCTTCGTGTTCTAGATGTCGCATGTGTAATATTCCACCCTCGGCTCACTTACCTTTCCGCTTCCAAGGCATCTTCACGTCACATTCGACGCCTCCCATGGTTCACACTTCATCAGCTTCCTTTCGTCTTTCTCTGCGTCCTTCACTGCTCCCGATCAGCCCCTGCTCTAATTTCCTGAAATACTTGAAAAGAAAAATACAAGGGGCCATATTTTCGAGCATGGGCGATACATTATCGCCGCTTTTATCGGCAGGAAACTGCCGCTAAAGCGGCGATAATGGGCTTGATAATACGCCCTTGTGAATTCCTATACAAGCCCAGGTTCTGGTGTTAATATGGCCCTCGACTCTTTAAAGCATCAGAAAGCAACAATGAACAATGGCGGTAACACACTCTGCGATAACTCAATGATTAAGGCGATACGTATGTGCCTATACTTATCTGATATGTTCCTCTGGCTTATGGCTTATGGCTTATGGAGATCCTGTTCTTTCCACAGTACTTGCATTCTGAAAAAATAAGATAAAGATAGACGATGTTGAGGTCAAATTTTCTGCCTTACTAAGAACTTGTTAACCAAAGAGCCCTACACATTTTGTGTCAGTTTTTTGTTTTTTACTGGATTTGATATGCAAGAGGACTGTTGTACTGTAACTTTAACTCCCGTATTGCCCGCCGCTCTCGTGCATCTCTATGTCTGTGGGTGCTCATCTTTGAAATGTTTAGTATGTGTTGTTTTGAATGAGCATACGCGTGCAGATGTATGCGTTCATACGCGTGCAGATGCATGTGTTCATATGTGCGCAGTTGCATGTTTTTATTTCAATGTAGGGTTGGTTATTTATGTAAGATTGTGCTAGCAGTTGGGTCAGTTGCGACTCCTTATTGGAGGTGTGTGCCTCGCTCATGTGGCCTCCTTATATCCATGTATGTTGTTTCAATAAACATCATACCAACTTTTCTTGCTTGCAAGCACTATTTATTACCTGGCATTTGTTGTGTCTGAAACCTCACGCAACATTTTGGCCACAAGGATGGGATTGGGTGCTGTGCTGGGTCAAGTGGTTCAAGGCAAGAAGCGCACAGTAGCATTCGCCTCTTGTGCACTTTCTTCTGCATCTGAATGGGTTAGTCCAGTCGTAACAGTCTGCAAAAAGGATGGTAGTATCAGACTCTGTGCCGACTTATGCAGTTTAACCAATTGTATTGTAATTGAAAGCTATCCTTTACACAAAGTGCATGAACTTTTAGCCAATATTGTTCACGCCTCCTATTTTTCTTTGCTGAATTTAAAGTTAGCGTATCATCTAATACCTCTAGACGATGATTCTCAATTACTTTCTACTTTTTTTATGCCTTTTGGGGCATATACATTTGGAAGGCTACCTTTTGGACTGGCATCAGCAGCCAGTGTCTTTCAAAGATTGATGGACACCATCTTAGAGGGCATCAAAACAGTTCAGGCCTTCCAGGATGATGTTCTGAGTTTTACAAAGACACTGACTGAAATTTATTGTATTGATGAAGTTTTAAGTAAATTTAGAGAATATGGCATCACTTTAAGGACTGATAAATGTAAATGTAATGCCCAGAAATGTGATTACTTGGGTCATTCCATCAGTCAACGTGGTATTTCGCCTACATTTTCACAGTCACGCCTATTTAAGATGCTCATGCCCCAAGATATAAGGACTGACTCTGAGTGAGTATTATTCTCGAATTGTGTATGGGTAGGTTTATGCTGTGCAACCCCAGAGGGAGCTCCTTAAGAAAGGTGTTAAGTACATATGGAATGACGATGCGCAGGCTGGCTTTGACACTGTTAAAAAGCGTATTGTTTCCGCTCCTGCTCTTGCACCATTTCAGATTGGTACAGAATGTGTGGCGACTGTGGATGCCAGCCAAGTGGGATTGGGTGCAGTGCTGGGTCAAGTGGTTCAAGGCAAGGAGCGCACAGTTGCATTCGCCTCTTGTGTACTTTCTTTGGCTGAATCTCGGTACAGCACAATCAAACGTGAAGCATTAGCATGTTCATGGGCGGCAGAATGGTTCAAGACCTTTTTGTGGGGTGCATGTTTTACTATGTTCACTGACCACAAACCTTTGCTCCACCTTTTAAATGGAAATGGCACAGGTGAGCATCTTCAGGTTTAGCAAGGTTATTATCAAAGATGCAGGAGCATAATTTTGTTCTGAAATATATTCCTAGACGAAAGAATATACGTGCTGATTGTTTGTCAAGGCTACCTATTTAGAAGGAACTTCATGAAGATGTACCTGAATGAGAGTGTGTTGTTGCCTTTGTTGATCAGGTTGTTGGTAATTCAGGACCCACTACTCATGAGAACTGTTTACAGGTGGTAACTATGGACCCATTTTAGAAAAAATGTGTACTTTCATTAAAGGAGGGTGGCCCAAGGAGAGAAATGTTGATGCTCCCCTTCGCCCTTTGGTCCAGGTTTCAAGTGAGTTACCTATTATTTATTTATTTATTTTGTGATTTATAGAGCGCCTGGTGACCCGGAGGCATCCCAGCGCTGTAAGGTTGTGAAATCCAGGAAGGGGAGACCAGGAACTATTTGGGGAAGAGGAAGGTTTTAAGTTTTTTACGGAAGAGGGCGTGACATGGTTCAAGGCGCAACATGCGAGGGAGGGCGTTCCATTTTGAAGAGGCCTTAACCGAGAAGCGGCGGCCACCGGTGCGCGACTTCTTAAATCTTGGAACTGTAGCCAGAAGTTCGCTGCCAGAGCGGAGGTTTCTGGGGGCTTTGTAGGGGGTGATCATGTCTTTGAGGGCGGCAGGTCCAGCCCATTGATGAGTTTGTGCGTGGTGCACAGGGCCTTGAACTCTACTCGCTGGCGCACAGGGAGCCAGTGCAGAGATTTAAGAGCCGGTGTGGTCGGGGCTCTGGGAGGAAGGTTCAGAATGAGTCTCGCCGCAGCGTTTTGAGCACGTTGGAGTTTGGCCAAGGTGTATTCAGGAGCGCCGAGATACGCTGCGTTGCCGTAGTCCAACCGTGCTAGTATGAGCCCTTGGACCAGAAGTTTTCTGGACAGGGGGGGAAGGAGAGGAAGGATCTTGCGGATTGATCGGAGAAGGCCAAAGCAAGTCCCAGCGGTCTTGGCTGCCTGGGTCTTCATGGAAAGGTCCTGCTCCAGCCAGAAACCTAATGTTTTGATTTCTGTCTTAGGCGTGGGAATATCACCGAAGGTGTCCGGCCAAACTGATGGAGGGATGGAGGACCATTTTTTACCCAGGAGCATGATTTCGGTTTTAGTACCGTTCAGCTTCAGAGAGGATTCGAACATCCAGGTGTGTATATCTTGCAGGCAGTTCAATAGGATTTCTGGGTTATTGTCCAGATGAGAAAGAGAGTCGACGAGTTGGGTATCGTCGGCATAGTTGACTATTTTTATCCCGTAGGGGGTCACAACATCTTCCAAGGGGGCCATGTAAACATTAAACAGGGTGGGACTAAGCGAGGACCCCTGGGGCACTCCACATGTGAGAGGGAGGGGATCTGAACGGGAGTTGCCGTCCCACACCTGAAATGAACGACCGGAAAGGAAGGAATCGATCCAAGCATGTGCGGTTCCCATAATTCCTGCCCTGGCCAGGCGATGGAGGAGGACACGGTGATCCACCGTGTCAAAGGCGGCACTGAGGTCCAGGAGGATCACTGCCACTGATCCTCCTGAATCCAGGATACATCTTGCCTCCTCGATAACGGAGAGGAGTGCAGTGTCTGTGCCTTGGCCCGGCCGGAATCCTGTTTGGGACTGACGTAAGATTTTGTTCGTCTCAAGGAAGTGGGAGAGTTGCACGTTAACTAATTTCTCAGCTATCTTGCTGATGCAGGGGAGGAGAGATATGGGTCTGTAGTCCGGGTTCAAGTGGGGCTTTTTGAGCAAGGCCTTGACGACTGCGCTTTTCCAAGTGGAAGGCACTGTGCCGTGGGTAAGAGAAGTGTTGATGAGGTCCCTGATGATGGGGGATGTGCTGAGAGACACTGTTTTTAAGAATTTGACGGGTGCTGGGTCCAAGGGGGATCCGCTTCTCATTTTGGCCAGCGTGGCGGTGACCTCATCGAGGGAGACTCCCTTGAAGGAGGTCAACCGCGGGCTGGTAGAGCAGGCGTCTATATCAGCCGGGTTGAGGGTGCTGATCGGGGGAAGGGACTGCAGTATCCGCATGATTTTGGAGTCGAAGTATGCGGCTAAGTCCTTACTTCTATCCGGAGGAGAAGGGGGAGCGACGGGGGCTGAGGGGGTGTTGAGCAATTCCTTGACTATCAAGTAAGATTCTTTGGCTGAATTGGCCGCATTTTTTATTCTATTATCATAGAATATAGTCTTGGCTAGTTTAATGGCCGATTTATAGAGTCTTACCGCTCTGTTGTAGGTGTCCTTATGGCTGTGAAGCCAGTCTTTCCTCCATAGTCTTTCAGCCTTTTTACACTCTTTGCGGAGGTCTCGAAGTTCAGAGGTGTACCATAGGGCATAGCCCTTGGGCCTATCTTTGATCTCCCGATTTTTTATGGGAATGATGCTGTCGAGGGAGGAAAAGATCCAGTCTCTGACTTGGGTGTCAGCCTCGGACGGGTCCGCCGCAAGACTCGGGTTAGAGGAGTCCAGAGCAGTAGACCAGTCCACCGCAGTGAGTTTGGCCCACGATCTATCCTTGGTGAAGATGGAAGGTTTATGGAGTTTCTTGATGGCCCCAGGAATGTGGAATGCGACCAGAAAGTGGTCCGTCCATGGGAGCGGATGGGAGCTAATAAATTGGAGAGAGGGGATGTTCGAGAACACCGGATCGAGAAGGTGCCCTTTTATGTGTGTTGGGCCGGTGTTGGCAAGTAGAAGGCCATGAGCCGCCAGGTCACAAATAAGGTCAGCTGCTCCTATATCCAGAGGGTCGTCGAAGTGGATATTGAGGTCGCCTGTTATTAGGAAATTCGATGTCAGGTGGGCTGAGGAGGAAACAGTTTCCAAGAGGGACGCTGCAAAGGGGGCGAAGTGGCCGGGAGGCCGGTAGACCAAGAGGCCTGACAGGGAGCTGGTCGGGGTTAGCTGGATAGTGAAGAGACAGCTCTCTGATTCCCGGGTTGCCATTTCGTTGATGCGACAAGCAAGGTGCTCCCTGTGGATGATGGCTATACCACCTCCTCTTCCTAAGGGGCGTGGTTGAGACAAGATGAGAAAGCCTGGGGGGAGAGCCAGTACCATGTCAGAATTAGAATGCTCAGTAATCCACGTTTCTGTCAAGAAGAGTATGTCCAAATTGGAATCGACGATGAGGTGATTAATAAGCAAAGCATGCTTAGGGAGCGATCTGCAATTGAGAGTCGCAATTTTAAGGACAGGTGGTGGGACCGGGGGTTTTGGGATGAGTAACTTCGCAGGTTTGCAGTTGTTGCAGCTAAAGTAGGAGATATTCGAATCATGCGGGGCGCGGCATGTGCAGATGATACTGGGTCTAAGGCTAAGAAGCTCTCTACGTGAGTAGCTTACCTTCGTGCTTAGAGGGACAGGCAGGGAGTCTGGCCCTAGGCCCGGCCGTGCGCGGACGGGCGCAGACGGGCTTGCCTTAGGCGCTCCCGCTGCGCTCGACCGCTGCGCTGGTATGGCCGGCACATTTGTAGTCTCCTGGGGGGGCGTGGCCTCGCAGTGGGCGTGGCTATCGCCTTTAGGGCGTTTCCTGACTAGCGAGGGGTCGCTGTTCCAGGGGGTCGAGGAGGGCGGTGACAGCGCGTATAGATCGGCGCTTTAGAGCAAGTGAGCCCAGTGGGTATTAAAATTCTAACAGAGAACAAAAGAGTGCAGTTTTAAAATCAACACACACAGTCCTCCGGCTTCCGCCTCAGAGGATGACACAGAAAGTAACAGGCGCTTTCAATCAGCGGTTATGTAGTCTCCTGGGGGGGCGTGGCCTCGCAGTGGGCGTGGCTATCGCCTTTAGGGCGTTTCCTGACTAGCGAGGGGTCGCTGTTCCAGGGGGTCGAGGAGGGCGGTGACAGCGCGTATAGATCGGCGCTTTAGAGCAAGTGAGCCCAGTGGGTATTAAAATTCTAACAGAGAACAAAAGAGTGCAGTTTTAAAATCAACACACACAGTCCTCCGGCTTCCGCCTCAGAGGATGACACAGAAAGTAACAGGCGCTTTCAATCAGCGGTTATGTAGTCTCCTGGGGGGGCGTGGCCTCGCAGTGGGCGTGGCTATCGCCTTTAGGGCGTTTCCTGACTAGCGAGGGGTCGCTGTTCCAGGGGGTCGAGGAGGGCGGTGACAGCGCGTATAGATCGGCGCTTTAGAGCAAGTGAGCCCAGTGGGTATTAAAATTCTAACAGAGAACAAAAGAGTGCAGTTTTAAAATCAACACACACAGTCCTCCGGCTTCCGCCTCAGAGGATGACACAGAAAGTGTCCTCCTATGGTTGATGGAGTTTTGGTAAGATCAGACCGGTGTGTACCTTCGTCATCACTTAGAACTTTGCTCACTAGTGAGGCTCATGAGGGACATTTAGGTGCATCAAGTACTTGTAAAGTTTTAAAGAAATGTTATTGGTGGCCCTCTCTCTAGATGATAACTTTTTAGATTCTACCACAGACGGCTATGGCTATACCTCTGGAGGAAAGAGCTCTTGTCCTTCTGTTTCTGAGGCAGATCTAAATTCTCCTGGCACATGTCCTGTTTTGCAGCAAAGAGGGCGTCACAATGCGGGCATGACTATGAGATAGAGATTTAAATGTGAATTGACAATGTATTGTACATTGTTACCTCCTGTATTGCGTATGATTTGTTTTACTTTATCATTGTTTTATTTGTTTTGTTTTTGGAAGGGGGAAGGTGTTGTACTATACCTTCAACTCATGTATTGCCCGCCGCTCTCGTACATCCCTATGTCTGTGGGGACTTGAGAGCGGTCATCTCTGTCTATTTGTAGCTTGTATACCACTCCTGTGTATGCAGTCACTTACTTAAGTCAAGGAAGAGGGAATTAATACAGGTATTTGTATACATCTATATATGTGTGAATTTCCGTTAGCACTGTTGTATGATACATGTAGCGATTAACGAATATATTGATGTCCCTATTCTCTTCTTTATATGCAGGAGAGACATGGAGACTCTCTGGGCACCACATATCTTCCTACGCTTTCTCCGTGGAACCTGTGTTTTTTCTCATCCCATCTCCTCTTCTCCATTTCACCCCAACTAGCTTTGACATTGTTAGGCAGTCTTGGTGGTGGGAGGAAGTTGAGACCTAGCTTTACTATCTTCCTATCGCTCCTGCGGAAATACAGGTGAGAATTGACATAGGGTATTTAACCAACCGTGTCAGCTCCAGGGGCTCTAGGTCTTGTAGTAAATTAGACACTTTGTTGCAGTTTACATCATCAAGAAGAATGTTCAAATCTCCCAGAAGAGTAAAGTTTTATTCTTTTAGGGCTTGGGTGGGAATCGTCTCTGGGAGCTTTTCTAGAAATTGTGCGGGGGGAACTGGAAGCCGATAAATCAAGGCACCCGACAGTGTAAAAGAAACTGAATATTCAATAGGAAATAATGCACTTTCACAGTCAAGTACTTCCCACGGTGATCGAAAACAACATCAATTTGACTCAAATATAATAGCAATCCCACCTCCTTTTTTCCTTCTCGAACAATTCTGAGAACCGTACAACCTTGTACAAACAAATCGTACAATCGTACAACCTGTACCACATTGGGTTTACAGGTCACTTGCAACCAGGTTTCTGAAAGAAATACTGTAGTGTAGTTCCTATATTTCCAATAGGCTCTGCGCATTGGAATAATATATACTAATAAATTGACGTAAGACTTAGGTCTACTAGGTCTCTATTGCATATATTTGACTTAATTGTGAGTGCCCGCTAGCTCAGAGGTCACTAGAGACATTCTCGAATAAACAAGAAGGGATTAGTTTCTGACAACCACAAAAACATGACAACTTAGTTTCCCCACAATTAAACGTATCTTCAGAGTCGTGGAAACAATAGATGGATATTTCACTCAGTCAATCGTGCATGCTTCGTTTCACCAGAGGTGCAGAGAAATAGAGAGACGGTCGTTTTCAATAAAAGTATTTCTCAAAAAAGATGACTTTGTCACAATATTAATAATATATATATATATATAAATAAAATATACCTAAGTTGTTCAACATTACTTAAATTTAATTCTTCTAGGTAATCACAAATCAGTTTCTTCCTAACTACGGTCATTTGCAGTGTTAAGCCCACCCACCTCCTTAATGCGCAATTACCCCATTAATGGACATAGAAATTCAACACCCCCTGCTCCGGAAGTACAGACACAGTTTGAACAACACTCAGCCTGCAATTGATAAATATTTAACAACAGGCTTGAACACTTCCCACGCAAAGACCAGACAAACCCTATAATTTTAAATCATTAGCAATCAACATGAAATTTCCATACATGCTTGATAATACATAAGTTTAGCGTAGTTGATTGCTCGCTGGCCTGGATGGGCGTTAGGACAAGCAAGAGCGCCTCATTAACGAAGCCGGCGTGTACGCATTCTAATGTTTTCCCAAGAAATGGCTGATTAGTTGGCAAAAGGCGAATTACCAAAGGCAACTTTGTCCTGTAGAGCAGGGGTGGACGTGGGGTTCACCTGCTTTAATTCACTCACATCATTTGCATGAGTAATGGGTGAAAAACCTGCAATCAAGGGAAGTCAGACTATGAAATTAATCAGTCAAATTGTTTCAGAAGTTTGGAGAAGTGGTACGTGCTAGTGAACTGCAAAGTCCGACCCCACAGACTTTGTCGCTATTAGAAATGTGGCACCTGTAGCGTCCTCCCCAGCCAGGTAGCATGCAAATGACCACGCCACACACGGAGCTCCGTAGCGCACCTCTTTATTCTTTAGAGTGCTACCGTTAACTGTAAGCACTGCATCATGAACTTTATTAACCACAGCCGGGAAACCGAGGGACCCGATCTAGGTTCCGGCAGAGGACTCACATTGATCAAATTGATCACGAGAGCCCCTCCCCCCCACGCCCCGATTCTCTGGAACCGAATACTATAGCGAAGTTTTTTTCTCGCTAACCAGTGAGTGTCTGTACGTATACAGACCTTTTTTACTTTCACTTTTCCACACACCTTAGTGCGTGTGTAGGAGACTATCACCTGTGGCACCACTTTTTGCCACTCACTTCACCTTCTGGTCCTGACGAAAGTCCCACTTAGTTTCTACAGGGACTGAAACATGTAGACTGCCAACACATAGACAACCTATAGCATAATCTTGACTACTAATGGTTGCATCACATATTTTAATTAAAATACCCTGGGCCGCCAAGAATAAATTCATAGGTATGGATTCCCAGAGGTATATTTTAAACATCCACCTTCATCCACATCACACTGTTGCACGACACCTGCTCCGCTGTAGTCAGGCGTTGAAGCACAACCAGGCGGCATTCGGCTGCCTGGTTGGACCCCGATGATGAAGCATGACACCAACCAGGTTGGTGTGTGAGGGGTTTATTAAAAAAGACTAAACGAGTCCAGCCACTAGGCTATCTGCCAAAAGTGACTAAGTGACCAAACACAGTGGGCCAGTCCACATTGATTATACTTTATTAACCACACCCAGACACACACAAGCGATTACATCATACTCCTACGGAGTCCATCAGTGACCAGAAGGGCCACGCTATTCATACTTAGAAGACACTACAGTACCATTTATCGAAAACCAGACCACGAAGAACGTTTGGAGCAGAAGGTTCTATACAGTGTGTGCATCATACGTAACTCTCACAACACAGCGCCTTTGTCAAAGTCTACATTTTTTTTGAATAAGGTAGCAGCGGGCCATTGGGGGTCAAAGGTAATATTAGCCTGGGCTTTTGGACATTAAGCCCAGGTAAATCTTTCCTGAAGAGCAATTTGGAGGATTTTTTACATTTTTTATTTCACAGTTTCATATAGCGCTGCTTTAACATCCGGTGCTAGTGTGCCTTACAAAAGTGAAAGCAGATAACAATGAGGCGTTCATTGACACAACAGACTCATACAACCAAGCACTGGAGTGACATTCTGGAGAAGGCGCACACTGCTCAGTCCATACAAACAAGGACAACGAAGGCACAAGGGAGCAGATGCCGGCTTCAGCTAGACCCATGGCTCTTCCGGTGGAAACGGAAGAGGCGGGTCTTTATGTCGTGATTGACAGGTGAGCTGGTAGTGTTCGGGGGCTCCTGTGAGCCAAGGGAGGGACAGGTACCTCAAGAAGAAACAATCCTTCTCTCTAGGATGCCTTCGACCAGAACATTTCTTTTTAATGTGTGCATTTGATTATTCTGTAAATGTAAAGGTTGCTTCAGAGCGAGTCTCGGCTTTAATCGATGGAGTCATTTCAAGATTCATGATGACAGAGATTAATGTAAGCTAATATAAGGGTGTTGCCAGCTGAGTTCTGGAGTGTCTGCTTTTAATGGACACTTATGCAAAATGTTTGCACTAGCAACAATTTGATTGTGTATTTCTAAAGTATACATTTGGAATCACTTGTTTTACTTACACCTAAATCTCTTTGTGCATTATGCGTCAGTCTTATACTGTGTTTAATGCAAATTTGAAATCATGACTTACATATTCAAAGTCCTTACTGTCACATGGTACGACCTTGTTGCACTAAAATTCACAAGTAACTATTCTCCACTGTGCCAACGGCGATTCAATGCTGTGGCTTTCAGGTTACACACACAGACAAAGAATTGGTCGAATTAGCCTACAGATATCTCTTATATTAAAATTGTGCATTTCCCACTGATTAGTGAAACCTACATTTATTTTTCATTTAAGGTGTGTGTCATTTTATATGAATTGCTTTAAAGCTAAAGCAAAAGCAACATATGATGGACAGAATGCTGAACAATGCAAACATTCACCTCCAGTCACAGAGATCTGGGTTTAATCATTTGTTCCATTGCTCACCACGCCACCCCAGTTTGGACCCAGCCATATGCAAATTAGTCTTGACTCTCTGTTCCTCATGGGAACAGTCCAGTTCGAACGCCAAGCCAGGTCCTCCCTGGATAGGAAATAAACATCCTGGGGCCAGTTTCAGGACATCACCCCTCATCAGCCAGGCTAGCTTGAATCCAGAGGCACAGTTGGCACGGAACCCACGTCTGGGCACACCCTTCCCACTTAGTGTGACAAAAGCAAAAGCAACAAATGATGGATGGAGTGCAGAACAACGCAAACATTCACCCCCAGTCACAAAGATATGGGTTTCATCCATTGTTCCTTTGCTCACCACGCCACCCCAGTTCATACATGGCCATATGCAAATCAGTCTTGACTCTGTTCCTCATGGGAACAGTCCAGCTCTACCTGTCAAGCCAGGTCCTCCCTGGATCGGAAACAAGCATCCTGGGAATGGTTTCGGGTCATCACCCCTCATCAGCCAGGCTAGCTTGAATCCAGTGCGCAGTGAGCACGGGACCCACGCCTGGGCACACCCTGCCCACTTAGGGCAACAAAAGCAACTGGGGTGGCACGGTGAGCAAAAGAAGGATGCATTAAACCCAGATCTTTGTGACTGGGGGGTGAATGTTTGCATTGTTCAGCATTCCGTCCATCATATGTTCCTTTTGCTGAAAGCGAAAGACCATCAAAATAGTTTTGGGATATTTTTTACCACACCTTTGACCTGGTTCCCACACTCACTGATCCCTTCCTATTGCACTCAGGTTCACAGCTCCCACACTTTTTTTAATGCACTTTAAGGGCTGCAAACCAAGCAGCTTGGCACGCCCTACAGCTGGACAGCAGCACGGCTGGTGCATTTTGGGAGAGACTTTTAAGTGCAGGTAGCACTACTCCATCAGTGACAGACAGTAGGCAAGATGAAGCACAGGGACAGAAGTGAACCTAGAGCTTCAGGGTTCTCGGAAGCGACCACATACATCAACCACCTCCTGACCTTCCACCAATCCGCCAGACC
Organism: Lissotriton helveticus; assembly: GCF_964261635.1. Lineage (NCBI taxonomy): Eukaryota > Metazoa > Chordata > Amphibia > Caudata > Salamandridae > Lissotriton > Lissotriton helveticus. The sequence goes on from NC_136069.1 coordinate 68,877,771, forward strand.
CCTGTGCTCTGGGATGTATGATGTTACAACGCACACTTTTACAACGCATACCTTTACAACACATTTTTTACAACGCAACATCCATTACAACGCATTCCTTTACAACGCATGCCATTATAACGAAATTTTAAAAACTACATTTACAACGCATTCCATTACAACACATAATACCTGTACAACGCATACCATTACAACGCATAACATTACATTTCATGTTTGGTAAGTATTGGATAGTGTAGGGGTAAAAATTACTATTCTAACTCCAGGGGGTGCAACAGTAGGGTAAGTGTTGGATAGTGTAGGGGTAAAAATTACTATTCTAACTCCATGGGGTGCAACAGTAGGGTAAGTGTTGGATAGTGTAGGGTTAAAATTACTATTCTAACTCCAGGGGGCGCAACAGTAGGGTAAGTGTTGGATAGTGTAGGGGTAAAAATTACTATTCTAACACCAGGGGGTGCAACAGTAGGGTAAGTGTTGGATAGTGTAGGGGTAAAAATTACTATTCTATCTTCAGGGGGTGCAACAGTAGGGTAAGTGTTGGATGGTAATGTTATGCGTTGTAATGGTATGCGTTGTAATGACTGCGTTGTAATGACATGTATTGTAGTGGTATGCGTTGTAGTGTCATGCGTTGTAATGGTTGCGTTGTAGTGTCATGCGTTGTAATGGTTGCGTTGTAATGGCATGCGTTGTAATGGATGTTGCGTTGTAAAAGTTTCGTTGTAATGGTAATGCGTTGTAAAAGTTGCGTTGTAAAGGTTGTTTCCCGTGCTCTGCATCCCTTGCCATCGTACACACTCCCCACATCCGCCGAAGCAACAGTGAAGGAAGCTCCGACTCCTACCTCACCTCTGAGTCTTTGGAACAACCTTCCCCTGCACCTTTGAACAGCACCCTCCCTCCATGAATTCAGAATGGGACCCGAGACCTGGCTTTTCTACTGATGCCAGCACCTGGAGACCCTCGCGGGTGATTATCTGCACTCTACAAATCCAAGTTGATTGATTGGCCAGCAGACTCACAGTAGCACACACACGCCGCACTAGCAGCATCTTCTTTTCCTTGCACGGTGCAATGGCTGTGTGTCTTTGGAGCACAGAGAGCGATCGCAGTGGGTGTTCCTTGCAGATGCATCCATTTCCTTTCACATCATGATTGATGGGAGCCATTCTGGACCGACCAGGGGCAATCAAGATGGCTGCCAACATCTTGAGTAGCTTAATGCAAGTATACAAGTATCAGGAAGGACACACTTGGCTTATGGCTTGTGGAGAGGGTACCATGCTTGTGCACTAACAGTGACATGCCTCTCACCAGCTATATGTGCAGAAGCCGCAGTCTGCTGGTGCTTTCTGGGCTTTTATGCATCTCATAGTGCTGCAAGGCCTTTTGGCTGGGTTCCCTCTATTAAAACACCATATAGATGCACACATGCATCATGGAAGGACAGCTGTCTTGTCACTCCAAAATACTTGCAAACCTAGTTCCCATTAAGAATAAATGTGTCTCTCCCATGTACGGTTAAAGTATAGTGTGTGTGCATCACTGTCCGTACTGTGCTACATTAGCAGTAAACGGCTGCAGGTGCACCCCAGGGGTCCTATTTCAATGTTGGCCTGACTATGTCAGGAGGGCTGGCCAGCTTGCTAGGCTAATGGTTGGAAAGAACATCACAAACCTATTTCGCTCTGTCATTGCTGGATATAGTGGAGAAGCGTGGCTCAATGGTTAGAGCGGCAGACCCTGATGCAGAGGTTTGGCCCGGGACCAGGGTTCAATTCCCGCCTCGGCGGCTCTGGACTCAATTTCCCCGGACCTGATAATTCTCGCCTCGTGCCTAGTCTAATCATAGGTCTCACTCTGTGACTCTGGGCAATAGCTTGCTCCACAACGGCCCCAGCAGTGCTTGGATGCCTGGCTTCACCTTCGGGGTGCCCAGGAGTGGACATTTCACAGGAAAGCCAGGAAGGGTTCCACAGCGGTATGAATACAGCGCTACGAGACCTCTGGGTAGAAGTGCGCTATATAAATACAAACACATTTACATTTCACATTTACATTGCTGTGTCAATGCACTGTCAGCATGCAAGCGTGTTCTGTAGGGTGTATTATATGCAATGCACCTTGAGTTGGACGTCCAGTTTCCTGGGACGCGTATACCAAACATATCAGCAGTGCTACAAGAGGAGCAAACTTCCAGATACACACACTGCGGAAACTGAAACCCTTCCTACCACACAATGACTTCAAGCAAGCAGTACAAGCTCTAATTATTCCTAGAGTAGAATACGGATGTGTCTCTCTGTGCGGCCTACCCAAAGCCTCGACGGCTCCATTTTGAGCCTCGATCAATGCAGCAGCAAGACTCATCACTGGTTCTAAACAAAGCTCCTACATTTCCCCGGATCTACAATCCCTGAACTGGCTACCCTTGGAAGCCAGAATTCATCTGAAAATAGCATGCATGACGCACAAAGCCATGCATCACAATGCCCCCAGCTACTTGGCACAGAAGCTGACATCTCGGGTGGGATCAGACCCTCAAGAAATGCTGATAAACTACTTCTGAAACCACAAAAATTCAATAAGAAAAAAACATATAACCGATCCTTCTCTGGGATGGCACCCAGAATTTGGAATGCCTTACCCCCAGAAACCAGACTCAACCCTTCCACTGCCTCATTCAAAAAGGAAGTAAAAGCCATCCTCATGACCAAGTTCACATGAATATGGTACATAAAAATCCTCAACCTGCACGGGATAAAGACCCTTGAAAGCAATCTTTGTATTATACCGACCCTCGGTCTCACACTACGAGACAGACTGTATATCGCTTCTTACTGTGTTTTTTTATTTTTTTTAGAATACGCCCCTGTACATATGTTTTGATTTGTTCTTCTGTTTTTGATGTACAAGTAACATGTATTGATTGTATAGCGCTCTGATATCCGCCAGAATTTTGTTCGTGCTCTATAAAACTTTCAAAATAAATAAAATAAATAAATGAAGGTGGCTCTCATATGCAGCCCTGTGCCACCCATGACCCTTGAAGGACATATGAGGGGACTCACAAGGCTTGGTGCCATCCCATGCTACAGGCATGTTCCCATGAAGATGGCTCTCACATGCAGCCATGTGCCACCCATGAAGGGCATATCAGGGGATGCACGAGGTTGGGTGCCCTCCCATGCTCCTGCACCAGCACAGGACGCACTGGAAGCATGCCTGGCACAGCTCTGCCCTCGCTGCACCCATGACAATGGCTCTCACACGCAGACCTGTGCCACCCATGACATGTGAAGGACATATGAGGGGACCCACGAGGCTGGGTGCACTCTCATGGTACAGGCACTAACATACGACACACTAGGAGCATGTCTGGCACAGCTCTGCTGTGTGTGCTCCCACGAAGATGGCCCTCACATGCATCCCTGTGACACCCTGGGCCCATAAAGGACATATGAGGGGACCCACGAGGCTGGGTGCCCTCCCATGCTGCAAACACCAGCACAGATACACTCTGGGAGCCTGGCTGGCACAGCTCTGCTGTCTGTACTCCCATGAAGATTGCTCTCACATACAGCCCTTTGCTACCCATGACCCTTGAAGGACATATCAGGGGATCCACGAGGGTGGGTGGCATCCCATGCTGCACAGATGAGTACAGCTCATCTGTGTGTGCTCCCATGGAGAATGCTCTCACATGCAGCCCTGTGCCACCCATGAACCATGATCCATGAAGGACACATCGAGGGACCCATGAGGCTGGGTCCCCTCCCATGCTACAGGCACCAGCACCAGTACACACCGGGAGCATGACTGGCACAGCTCTACTGTCTGTGCACCCATAAATATGTCTCTCACATGCAGCCCTGTGCCACCCATGAACAATGATCCATGGAGGATATAAAAGGAGACCCACGAGGCTAGGTTCCATCCGATGCTACAGGCACCAGCACAGGTACACACTGGGAGCATGACTGCCACAGCTCTGCTGTCTGGGCCGCCATGGAGAATGCTCTCACATGCAGCCCTGTGCCACCCATGACCCTTGAAGGACATATCAGGGGACCCATGAGCCTGGGTGCCCTCCCATACTGAAGCACCAAGTGATGTATCAGTGTGTGGCTGACACTGTCCCTGACACACATAAGGTTGTGCAGTCACTGCTCTGTGACGTGGCTGGGTGTCATGAAACCAAGACCAGGTCCTAGCATGGAGCCAGGGCCCCTCACCCCGCGGAGGGTGCCGGCGACATTCACTGCACCCTTGATGACGCGTGAGCAGTGACCATCACAAGTGTGGTCTCCATACTCTATGACCTCTGTGAGCAGCATCCGGCCATGTGTGTGCTCTCGTGGGACCATGCCCCACCCTGGTGCAGCCCCCTGAGGTGCATGGAACAAAATAACATATACATTAACAACCAAGCCCATATGGATGTGTGAGTTGTAGGAAGAGTGCCATTGGCCCAAAGGCAAACAAGAAAATGTGCACACGTGCCTTGGTGGCACTGGACCTACTGCACCGATAGCTACAAGCATGGTGGCACTTCAACAGTATTACAGAACAGCCGCCTGGCTCCTTCTGTAAATACAAAGTGAAGGGCCAGGGGTGCAAAGGGAGGAAAGTGCTGTGTTCGCTAGTATTCAATGACACCCCAGTACTCTACGTAGTACCGGGGTGTCCTTGTACATGGTGAAGATTTATCATCACTTCGCTGGTGATGTACTGACATGCTCGACTGGAGCCTTGAGCCTATTCAGTACAGCAACCATCAGGAACCCCCTCCTTCAAGGAACCAGGTCCTCACCTTTCAGCTTTCAAATGTATATTGTGCTTTTGTGGGTGGGACACCACCGCATCACACAAACGGAATGTCTAGGGCGGTGAGAGACTACATGTTCGAAACACGTAGCTAGAAAAGAATTTACTTCAAAACTTTTTGTTTGAAATGTATTTAGCAAGAAAACATTTAGACTGAATACAAAGTTTGAAGTTCAGTCTATGAGCATTAACAAAACTTAGCATTCCTGTGGAAGTAATAGCAAGGCAAGTTCCAAACCCGAAGTTGTGGCAGTAAGTCGAATTTCGAAAGAAAAGCAGTTTCAACATATACTTTGCCTTAGACCTTTTCAAATGACACATTTTCTAATTAAATAAAAAATATATAAAGGGGCATCATTTTTAAGTGAAGAAATCACACTAAAGCATTCGTACTATATGTACTTCAAACTAGATTTGTCCAAGAGGCCTACACAGAGCCGGGGTCTGACCAGGAAGCATTGCACATTACACAGTTGTCTGCTTTTGTCTTGTCTGCTTTTGTATTTACAGTTGTCTGCTTTTGCCTTTACAGTTGGCTGCTTTTGTCTTTACAGTTGTCAGCTTTGTCTTGTCTGCTATTGTCTTTACAGTTGTCTGCTTTTGTCTTTACAGTTGTCTGCTTTTGGCTTTACAGTTGTCTGCTTATGTCTTTACAGTTGACTGCTTTTTTCTTGTCAACTATTGTCTTTACAGTCGTTTGCTTTTGGCTTTACAGTTGTCTGCGTTTGCCTTTACAGTTGTCTGCTTTTGTCTTTACAGTTGTCTGCTTTTGTCTTGTCTGCTTTTGTATTTACAGTTGTCTGCATTTGCTTTTACAGTTGGCTGCTTTTGTCTTTACAGTTGTCAGCTTTGTCTTGTCTGCTATTGTCTTTACAGTTGTCTGCTTTTGTCTTTACAGTTGTCTGCTTTTGGCTTTACAGTTGTCTGCTTATGTCTTTACAGTTGACTGCTTTTTTCTTGTCAACTGTTGTCTTTACAGTTGTTTGCTTTTGGCTTTACAGTTGTCTGCGTTTGCCTTTACAGTTGTCTGCTTTTGTCTTTACAGTTGTCTGCTTTTGTCTTGTCTGCTTTTGTCTTTACAGTTGTCTGTTTTTGTCTTTACAATTGACTGCTTTTAGCTTTACAGTTGTTTGCTTTTGTCTTTACAGTTGTCTGTTTATGGCTTTATAGTTGTCTGCTGCTTTTAGCTTTATAGTTGTCTGCGTTTGTCTTTAAAAAAAATGTTCCACAGCGGACCGAGCAACCAGCACCTCTAATTTCCAACGTCCCTTAAAATATTCAGTCTTGTTGTGCTGATAACCTCCAGGACCTGCTGCGGTTCGGTCCCACTGGAATTCCAGATAGAAACTTTGGAGAAGAGTGGTGGCAGCACCAAAAACGAAGTAACACAGGGCCAGAGTTGTATCAAAAATATATTTTTCTTTTTATTTTCGAATTTTCAAAGTGCACGGGACAGCCAACGCGTTTCGCTCCCCAACCGTGGGAGCTTCGTCAGGGCTGAAAACAACGTGAAATAATACACATATATTAATGACATGTGCTGACATTAAACAATCACAGCAAAAAAAGGAGACATACAAGTATAAAATCAAATCAGGCTTTCGAAAGCCGGAGAAAGTGGCACGACACCTGAGAAGACCACAATAACAATCCTAGTATCAAACAAGGCATATTACCCCAATTCGAGATATACATACAGAAATGATGGTACAACATGGTGAGAACAGTAATCAGATTATAAAAAACAATTGATGAACAGCCATGTGTTACATCTAAGATTCTGGAGAAATGGATCAATCCGGAGAGTAAGGTAAAGCAGTGTTCAAGAGAGAAGGCAGAGGGAGCTAGAGAGGAATAGAAAAAAAGAGAGGGGGGGTTGAAAATACACTTAGATAATACATGGGCAGGGCATCGAATAATAACCCGTTCTAAGGAATACGCAAGAATACTCAGCCCATATATTCGCAAAACTATACATTATGATGCTTACCAAAAAATGTTGGATGGTTAGTCTAGCTGTAGTGCAATGGAGTTGACCAGGAAGCTGGCCAATGTTATAAAGAGCGTGCTGAAATAAGAAAGAAAAAAGAAAGAATCATATCAGAAATAAATTTGAATTTATTGAGTCCTCGGATAATAGATACCGCAACTATACATTCGTCAATATTAAAAACTACAAGAAGACAATATCTGATCAGAATATATCAGATATGAAAATAGAAGATGGAAATGTTAAATCCTCAGGTGAAAAAGAATTTAACAATGATGTCATGCCTAATATACAATGATAGAGAACACAGTCTGATCAGCCTAGGCCCCTAAGCGAGAACGGACGGTGGAAGAACAGAAAGTCCATGAGACAATAGACACCATAAACTCTTCATCATGTACAACCCCCAAGTCATAGGGTTAATATGGGAAATGCAAATCGTCATAAAAAATGGGAAAAATCCCATGTATCCTCACCTAGTGCAAAGATTCCAAATATCAGGAATAGAAGTGTAAACAGACGTCACGGGCCGTGAAAATGATATTGCCAGTTGAGAAAAAAAATAATTTCTCAATAAAATCTAAAAGAATAAAGAAGGAGAAATGTCATGAGAATAACAACACACAGATAGTAAAACCCAAATAGAAAACAGCCAGCAAATCCGCTAGTATAGGTCCTATTATGTTTCAAGACAAGGTATATTGTACAATAATATGGACCCAAAAAGAATTAATCTAAAAGGAAAGTAGGGGGCAGGGGGGTGGAGAAAAAAACGGGGGGGGGGGGGGTTTGACCGGGGAAGGCGTTGGGGAGACAGGGCGGCGACCAGAAATCGTTGTAAAAATTAAACGATTATAAGGAATAACTCACATTCCTATTCTGAGTAGGCTAGTAGCATGCTTTGTCATAGGGGAGTAGGGAGTGTATATTTCGCAAGCATACAAACCATATAGGGCGGGTTAACATTTTATCCATGTTGCCTCTGGGTCATTATTATCGGGCACATCTGGGATATGTATACTCAGATTGAGACTGTTAGGGAGAATTATTATAGTTTGTTTACCTTTCAAGTTATATTTACGTTTTTGTACACTTTGATAATAGATGGTTGCAGGGCATATTTTTTTCTTATTCTCTATTCCAGCAAGTGTGTTAGCAGCTTACCATGGACTGCACATACGTCGCTCTACACCTAGCCTACTCAGAATAGGAATGTGAGTTATTCCTTATAATCGTTTAATTTTTACAACGATTTCTGGTCGCCGCCCTGTCTCCCCAACGCCTTCCCCGGTCAAACCCCCCCCCCGTTTTTTTCCCCACCCCCCTGCCCCCTACTTTCCTTTTAGATTAATTCTTTTTGGGTCCATATTATTGTACAATATACCTTGTCTTGAAACATAATAGGACCTATACTAGCGGATTTGCTGGCTGTTTTCTATTTGGGTTTTACTATCTGTGTGTTGTTATTCTCATGACATTTCTCCTTCTTTATTCTTTTAGATTTTATTGAGAATTTTTTTTTTTCTCAACTGGCAATATCATTTTCACGGCCCGTGACGTCTGTTTACACTTCTATTCCTGATATTTGGAATCTTTGCACTAGGTGAGGATACATGGGATTTTTCCCATTTTCTATGATGATTTGCATTTCCCATATTAACCCTATGACTTGGGGGTTGTACATGATGAAGAGTTTATGGTGTCTATTGTCTCATGGACTTTCTGTTCTTCCACCGTCCGTTCTCGCTTAGGGGCCTAGGCTGATCAGACTGTGTTCTCTATCATTGTACATTAGGCATGACATCATTGTTAAATTCTTTTTCACCTGAGGATTTAACATTTCCATCTTCTATTTTCATATCTGATATATTCTGATCAGATATTGTCTTCTTGTAGTTTTTAATATTGACGAATGTATAGTTGCGGTATCTATTATCCGAGGACTCAATAAATTCACATTTATTTCTGATATGCTTCTTTCTTTTTTCTTTCTTATTTCATCACGCTCTTTATAACATTGGCCAGCTTCCTGGTCAACTCCATTGCACTACAGCTAGACTAACCATCCAACATTTTTTGGTAAGCATCATAATGTATAGTTTTGTGAATATATGGGCTGAGTATTCTTGCGTATTCTTTAGAACGGGTTATTATTCGATGCCCTGCCCATGTATTATGTAAGTGTATTTTCAACCCCCCTCTTTTTTTTTCTATTCCTCTCTAGCTCCCTCTGCCTTCTCTCTTGAACACTGCTTTACCTTACTCTCCGTATTGATCCATTTCTCCAGAATCTTAGATATAACACATGGCTGTTCATCAATTGTTTTTTATAATCTGATTACTGTTCTCACCATGTTGTACCATCATTTCTGTATGTATATCTCGAATTGGGGTAATATGCCTTGTTTGATACTAGGATTGTTATTGTGGTCTTCTCAGGTGTCGTGCCACTTTCGCCTGCTTTCGAAAGCCTGATTTGAGGTTTTTAAACTTGTATGTCTCCTTTTTTTGCTGTGATTGTTTTATGTCAGCACATGTCATTAATATATGTGTATTATTTCACGTTGTTTTCAGCCCTGACGAAGCTCCCACGGTTGCGGAGCGAAACGCATTGGCTGTTCCGTGCACTTTGAAAATTCGAAAATAAAAATAAAAATATCTTTTTGATACAACTCTGGTCCTCTGTTACTTCGTTTTTGGTGCTGCCTCCACTCTTCTCCAATGCTTTTGTCTTTAATGTTGACTGCTTTAGCTTTAAAGTTGTTTGCTTTTGTCTTGCCTGCTTTTGTCTTTGCCGTTGTCTGTTTTTGTCTTTACAGTTGACTGATTTTAGCTTTACAGTTTTTTGCTTTTGTCTTTACAGTTGTTTGCTTTTGTCTTTACAGTTGTCTGTTTATGGCTTTACAGTTGACTGCTTTTAGCTTTACAGTTGTTTTCTTTTGTCTTTACAGTTGTCTGTTTATGGCTTTACAGTTGTCTGCTTTTAGCTTTACAGTTGTCTGCTTTTGTCTTTACAGTTGACTGCTTTTAGCTTTACTGTTGTCTGCTTTTGTCTTTACAGTTGTTTGCTTTTGTCTTTACATTTGTCTGTTTTTGTCTTTACAGTTGTCTGTTTTTGTCTTTACAGTTGTCTGCTTTTGGCTTTATATTGTCAGCTTTTGGCTTTAAGGTTGTCTGCTTTTGTCTTGTCTGCTTTTGTCTTTACAGTTGTCTGTTTTTGTCTTTACGGTTGTCTGCTTTTGGCTTTATATTGTCAGCTTTTGGCTTTAAGGTTGTCTGCTTTTGTCTTGTCTGCTTTTGTCTTTACAGTTGTCTGTTTTTGTCTTTACAGTTGTCTGCATTTTGTCTTTACAGTTGTCTGCTTTTGTCTTTACAGTTGATGGCTGTGATGCATCTACACCTCTAGACTGGACATGTTATTGCCTTTTTTGGTACAGCTTCCTCCATCTTCACATTGCCAGAGTATATCCAAGGACAATGAGGGTGGACAATGGCAACGTCCATCTCCACGGACTTCCAGACTCCATTTTGCCTCATCTTGATGGGATCCCTTCGGATCCCCCACCCTGCAGCACCATCTTCAAAACCAGCTGCATCACCAGCATTTCTCTAAATGGCTGACAAACTCGCCACCTTCGGGGGTTCTTGGCACACCCAAAACCAGTATAACTTCAGACTTGAGGCAAAGAAGTGTAAAGAAGAAAAACAAGGCAAAATGTCTTCTTCATGTATCCACCAAGGATGTGTATCCATCAGTAACAAGACAGCTATGTTTCAGTTTATGAACGAGCTGAAGGCAGATCTCTCTAAAATGCATAGAAATGCAGTAAAAACCCATTTCTGCTTCCCGAACCCAGTTACCACTTCAAACATGCGTTGATTGTATCTTTGCATTTGACCCTGTACAGTGCTTTACTGCCTTTTGGGCAGGTTTGCACTGTATAAATGACACATACATACCAAACAAACATGTTATGTGTATTTGTAAAGTGCACCATTACCCGCGATTGTACATATACACACATATGCACGGCTTGAATTTGAAAAAAGAGTGAGATGCATGCTCGGAAGCATTACACCATATGTATGGATGCGATGCATAGAAAGTGTGAGTACAATGTGGCCTATGTGAGCAGTGTTCTTGTATTGTATGTGTATATGGCAGAGATTGCTCAAACCTTTTTGTGAACGACATTTAGTAGCTTCACCTACATATGGGTAAAGGGAAAAAAGTGTAAGGACAGATTTGTTTACGTATGCAGATAGCTACCATCTTTGGTGTGTATATACAATTCAAACCACATCAAATTCAGACCTAGAAAGTACTTAGCGATTGAAGGAAGCTACCCTTGGGAGGTGCAATCTTCCATCCACTGTGGTATATACTCTGAAGTCCAAACAGACGCGACAGGAATAGGCAACTTAGGAGTCCACTCAGGGGGAACAGGGAGTAATGGACACAATGCAACCAGCAACAGTATATGTGCTAAGGGTAAACACCAAAGGAAGGTGCCATGATCCTCTCTCGTCTTTAACTCGACGGGGTTAAGTTGAGCTGACCAGTCAGTGGTCAAGTGGCAGGCCCTAAAGGGCATGTGACTATGGGGACATTCACCAGACCATGCACAAAGCTGGTCCTCAGGATGGCAAGAGTGGGCACAACAATATGTACATTCTGCCTGTGGGGTGGGAGAAGCACATAGTGCACAGATCACTAACCAAAGTAGACAACATTGCTTACAGCAGGCTGATAGTTCAGCAAAGCCCACAAAACAAAAACACGCACTTCCATGCCTGCTCCATTCCCTTTTTTTGCCCGCACAAAAGGAATCATTAAGTACACACACCCCAACTGTCGCCCTAGCACCGCACCACACGACCTGTAGTACCAACTGATACTGAAACCACCCAAACCTATAAAGTGAAAACAAGAAAACCAGCCTTTTCCTTGTTTCCTCCCCACCTCTGGAATGTACTCTTCCCCACCTAAGATTAGCATCTTTGAACCCCCCAGGAGTCAAGCAGGTGTGGTCACCTCTTTACAGTTTAAGCATCCTAGTGTCAGTGGTGGGGCCCCCTCTGGCAGTGACTCTGTGCAGTGTCTGTATTTTATAGTTCATGTTGGTGTTCCTTTGTCAATGTCAGAGCCTCTCCATCAGTACTGGGAACCCAGTGTCAGCGCCCCAGTGCCCTTGTGTCAGTGTCCACCGTCAGTGTTGGGGACTCTTGAGTCAGTGTCAGGGTGTCCGTCTCGTGGTATTGTTTGTCTCTGGTGTCAGTGCCTTACATGTCTGAGTCCCTGCATCAGTCTTGATTCAGTGTAATAATGTCAGTGATGGAGTCCTTGTTCCACTCATTGTGTTGCCACTTTCCTAACATCAGTGACCAGACGTCAGTGGACAAAATTTTGTTTTAATGATTAGACTTGGTGAGTTAAAAATATCAAAGACAAAAATCTCATGAAGGAAAGTTTCTTTGGGTAAGCAACGTTTTACTATACTTAACTCCAAATATATATACCTTAAAGACAACCCCATATTTCCTCGTCAGTGTACCGGGGTCAGTTCCCTGTGCTAGAGTTTGTGCTCCTGTTTCAGCATTCCCATACAAGTGCCCCAGTGCTTGCATCCATGTGCCAGAGCCCTTGAGTAAATGCACCAGGTTTTTGGCATATGATAGGGCCACTGACAGTTACCAGAAGACTCCATGTCATCTGGAACATCATGTTCCGGTCCTGGGCTTCCATTTACCAATTCAATACATATCGTAGCACAAAGTCCTGGTCCTTTTCAGTTGAACCAGTTGAACTAAAGTTCTTCAGAACTTCAGGATAACAGAAGGAAATACTGGACCGGACAATGGTGCTCTTGATGACATGGAACCCAGTAGTAGCCCTTGCATTGCTGCTTCGGATCATCACAGGGGAACCCAGGGGACCTTCTGAGGATGGAAGAGCTTCGGGGGGCTGGCAGTGAGGATGGGAGGGGGGAGGAGGTGGGGGTGGATCTAATGGGGTACATCCTTTACACCGCAACTTTTACTCCGCACCACCATTACGACGCAGCTATTACAACGCAAGTCGTTACAACGACTTGCACTAGGGGCGCTGTAGGATAGGGAATAGTTTAATTTTCTATCCAACACCTTCCCTACTATCCACGGGGATTGGAGTTGGAATAGAAAATTAAACAATTCGTTGTAACGACTTGCGTTGTAAAAACTGCGTTGTAATGGCATGCGGAGTAAAAGCATGCGTTGTGATGTCATACATCCAGTCTAATGCTTCTACAAAAAAGTGTATCTGGGGTTAAAATCCTTTAGAAAGAATAAAGAACAAAACAAGTTTCACACAACATTTTGTCCAGTAAGAGAAAGACATATTTCAGTGAATAAAATGCTACTTTGCAAGTCATATACATATAGCTTGCTGGCTTACACAGCATTATTAGAGCCGCGGTACATTCAGCTCGCGGTAAGGTCACAGTTTTGGAAATGTTTATTTCGCAGCATCGAGCAGGCTTGGGATTCAGCATTCAGGCTGTACTTATTCTGAGGTGACTGATGGGTATCTTAGAAATGAGCAGTCATTTCGAGGGCAGTCTCTTGACCCACAAGCCAGGTAATTGTTTCAGAAAGCTATTACCTCCATGCACTACTGATGCCAGTAAGGGTCTGGCCATTAATGAGTCTGGAGAGCACATGAAAGTTGTAAATGGTTTGGCACTAGCTTGCCCTGCTCTCACCTTTTACAGTAGAAACGATTCCCACTGAATTGAGCAAGAAGTAACTCACCTTTTAAACACACAAGGTCTGTTACTGCTTCATACTGTGGACTTCCTGGGGCAAGAAATAGCTCTGTAAGGGTCTAATTTCCGAGTGTACCCCAAGGGTACCACCGTATAATTCCAGAATTTGTCACATCTCCCTCTTCCATCCCTCCACTATCCTTTTCAACCCAAATAACAGACTCACATGTCCACTGCTTATATTAATTTCATATTTCCCTATACTGATTCACCGCTAATCCTTTTTGGGCTCCGTAGAAGGGTGCTACTTGCCGAAAAGCGCTTTGATGCCTCATCAGGGTAGTAATCGATATATAAATTAAATTTACAATGAAATCAGCTTGTCATGCAGCACAGTGCTCATGTGCTCACGACGAGCCACACCCGTTTCTTTAGAACGCTCGCACAGCAGGGGAATTATCCCAGCATGCGAGCGTTCTAAAGGTCTTGACGAGCTCAGCTCGTCATGAGCACACTAGCACCGTGGCTCATGACGAGCTGAGCTCGTCATGAGACTCGAAAGGGTTAATTTCATGCGAGTCTCTGTGCCATACATCTGGCTCTTTTTCACTGAAAGGGTTTGCTGGGGTGTATCTTTGGGAGGGGAAGAGGAACCATAAGGGGGAGAATCCCCCTCTTAGAGGCGTAACAGAGGCCCCTGCAGCTCCTGCAGTGCATTGGGGACACAACCTTTCAGGGGCTCCTTAATCCTTCAAGGGGGCCCATTTAGCCCAAGACCAATGAATATCTCTGAGATATGGGAGACTGAGGGGACCCCTATTCACATTTTGCAGAGGGGCCCCATCATTTTGAGTTACGGCGCTGACCCCTCCAGCAATATGAGTCGGGTCAAGATGGCTTCTGTCCATCCTATGGCAATAACATTCATGTGATGGCATTAAGCCTCTGCTGGGAGCTTTGGGGGGTTGAGTGTTTGCCCCAGTATGCGATAAAGAGGCGGGACCCAGGAGGCCGGGCTCTCAGGTCTCAGTGCAGGAAGACCCTGTCTGTCATGCAGAGTCTGCAAGAATACCGCCACGGGTCTGTGGGCTTTGCACTGGCGCTTGGGTTGTAAATCAGGACACACTACTACAGCCCCCAGCCAGTTGATGGCAGAATTTTTATACTCACCCTGCTTACTGGCCGTCCTGCCTTTAGGGCGGTGCAACCACGGCCATGTCATGACAGCACGAACCTCGAGAGGGCGCTCTTGCATGACAGGCTGAGATGACATAAGAGCAGTCTGCAGAGATATATACCTTGTCTAAAGGTTTGTTCAGAACTGCAGCTGGCGCTATCGAACATCCGTGTGCAGGATACCAAGGCTGCCTGGTCTTGATTCCACCTTATTCCTCTTTCATCAACCAGTAGGCCCCATCACCTGTGGCATAGTCAGAAAACTTAGGGCCCGATACACAGAATGACCTTAAAACTCAATCCTAAACTTACTTCAATTTTGGTATTTCCAAAATGCACTTACTACTTTTGGCACTCACAGAATGCACTTACTACTTTTGGTATTGACAGAAGTTAGGATTTTGTCTTAAGTCTGTCTTAAGTCTGTCTTAAGTTTGTCTTAAGTTTGTCTTAAGTTTGTCGTAAGACAAACTTAAGACAAAATCCTAACTTCTGTGAATACCAAAAATAGTAAGTGCATTCTGTGAATACCAAAATAGTAGTAAGTTTAGGATTGAGTCTTAAGTTCATTCTGTGAATCGGGCCCCAAGTGAGATTGGCCTCCTGGATCATGACCACATCTGCACCCCGGCGGCACAAATAACGGTGAATACTATGCCGCTTGGAAGCTGAACCCATTCCCCTGCCATTACAGGTCAACACTTTTATTACAGGACGTGTATTCGCCCTGGTGCCTGGCTAAGACCCCCCTCCCTCATTCCAGATGTAACCCTTTCTCTCTGCTTCCACGGCTTCCCTAATACTGGCCAAGTCGTCCCTGGTCGACTAATCAAAGAAACAAACTCCCCAACCATAAACTCCCACATCCCAAGGCACTCCAGCAACGGCTGGCCATCCAAACATGTATAGGGGGAAAATATTAGTGAGGGAAAGTCCCCTACTGAGTCTAAATTGGGGCAATACAAAAGGGGGCACTGGCGAGCCAATCCGAGTAAGAGGCTGTTGTGTGTGCCAGCCAGCCCACCCATAGCAGGAGTCCATATCCGCTGCGGCAGCCAAATTCTTTGTTAGATAATGGCATCAACTGATTGCGGAGTGATTATCGGTAGATTCTTTCCTCCTAAGGCCGAGTTGCCTGAATCAGAAGTCGAGGAGCGGTTCCACACAACCAGATCAATCAGCACACCCCAGAACCGAGGCTTTGGATAATCCCCACTCCAGATGGACTTAGAGGCTTGTTTATGAGAGCCCTGTGTCACTTTTGCACCACGTAAAGTGGTACATGCGTAACGCAGGGCTCTCATTTCAATGTATGAAGTCACACAAAGCCACCCTGCATGACTTTGAATGACCTCATAAACCATGAGTAAGGCCACGCATCATAGATCGCTGCATTGCCTTACTCTGCGCGCGGGCACCATTTCATGGGCTTTGCTGTGGGTTTTCCCACACAGCACCTATGGAATTTAACACTGCCCCAGATTTACAAGGTGATGTAAACCTGGGAAAGTGTCAAATGAGTACAAGGAGAAATATGTGTATCTCTCCTTTCTGCAGCACACATGGGAAGAGGAAACCACCTCTTAGAATAGTTTCAGTGCAGGAAGGTGCCCCTTCCTTCACAAAAACAATCCTGCCTGCAATGGAGGCGCCCTTGCTCTATGCTACAACAGTGCCTACATTGGCGCTAGGCTGCTGGGATGGCACCAGCAGAGAGAGAGAGGACAGGAATGCTCTGTATTGCTTAAAGGTGGTGCATTTCCCGCCCTTTCACTTTGGAGTAGGGCAGTGCAGTAAAGTGCCTTGCTGAGCTGCCCTGCACCAAAATCCCATAAATAGGCTCCTTAGTTCTTTTTTCTCTCTTCCCAGCTGTGACCTCTTTTTTAAACAGCGTCCGACTGCAGAGGAATGCTTCCAGCACCCCTCTTACAGACAGGTGGCCTCCTCCCTCAAGGCAGGTGCAGCTTCTCTAGCATCACACCATGGCAGTGAAAAGAACGGTGGCCCAATAACATATCACTATACTAATAAACACACATTCAAACATGCATTGCTACAATACAACCACACCCAAATGAGAAAACACTGCTCACTGCCTCCCAGATTGCATATTACAATGACTTTACACAAAGAAAGAAATCTTCTGTGTCATTGTACCTTGCTGCACAAATGTAACTCCTAGTTTTCTTCCTGCTCAAAAACAATCCTTCATGCAATGGAGGCACCCTTGCACCATGGTGTACGGCTCCCTATGTTGGTGCTAGGCTCCCAAAACAGCACCAGCGCAGGGAGAAAAGACAGGAATGCTTTATTGCATAAATACTGTGCATTCCTGCCCTTTCACTTTGGCGTAGACCAGCGCAACAAGTAGCCTTGCTGAGCTGCCCTACACCAAAATTCCATAATTAAGGGCCATATGAATATATATTAAAAGATCAGTGGGTAATACGCTGTTAGTTGCCATTGCTGAGTGCGAGGAGCGGCCATAACTCATGGCAGGCGAAGCCTTGAGTGGGTGTCTCTCTCCCAGCCCCCATAATAAATAGCATATTACACTCTGCACATCTGCATATATGGTTTCTATCGTGACAATGTTCTCATGTGGATTTGTTGTAAAGAGGGTATTTACCTAAACCCAGGATGCAAGGAGTTGCATTTGTGCAGTAAGGTACAATGCCACTGAAGAACTCTCATGACTACTAGCAGAGTTCTTTCTTTGTGTTAAGATCGTATTGTGCAATCTGAGAGGCAGAAAGCAGTGTTTTCTGATTTGCATTTGGTTGTATTGTGGAGAAGCGTGGCTCAGTGGTTAGAGGCGGCAGACCCAGAAGCTGAGATCAACCGTGGACCAGGGTTCGATTCCCCGCCTCGGCGGGTCTCGGGCTCAAAATTCCACTGACTCAACAATTCTCGCTCTGGTGCCTACTCAACTCACGGGGTCACACTCTGTGACTCTGGGCAATAGCTTGCTTAATCTCCACTACGGCCCCTCGCGGCGGGATGCCTGGCTTTCACCTTGTGGACACCCTGCTGGGGTTTCTCACAGGGGAATACCAGGACGGGTTCCCTAAGCAAGCGCCGGGACGCTCACGGGCAGCCGTGCGCTTTACAAATCCAGCACATTTACATTTGTAGTAACACGTCTGAATGTGTGTTTAGTATTATAGTAATATGTTATTGGGCCACAGTTATTTTTGTGCAGGAAGGAGCATCTTCCTGCACACAAACAATCCTAAGAGGCGTGTTCCTCTTTCTGTGTGTACTGCAGAATGCAACACACATAGAGGAAAAACAGGGAGAAATGTCCCCTTGTTACTCCTCACCTCAGGAGGTGTACGGATTGGACACTTCCCCAGGTTTACATGATTTTGTAAACCTGGGGCAGCGTCAAAATCCATTGGTGTTGCGTGGGAAAACCCAGCTCAACGGCCATGGAATGTCTCCCGGGAGCAGAGTAAGGTGACGTAGCGATTTGCGCTGTGTTGCCTTACTGAAGAATTACGAGGCCACTTAAGTGGCTTCATAAATCGAACTGAGAGCCCTGCATCACACATGGACCACTTGACATAGTGCAAAAGCAAGGCAGGGCTCTCTTAAATAAGCCCCTGTGTGTTTATACGTGCACTCGTATAATACTGATTCTGGTGATAGTACCTGCTCTGCACTGGCGATGTGCTTCCGCTCTCTACAGTAAGTACTACCAGGGATCTGGCACTACACAGTAACTATTGTTAATATTAGACAACCAGAGATATTTGAGTGTGTCTTAAGTGTGTTTTAGTGTGTCTTGGGGCAAGTGCCATTGTTTCCCTCTCGTACAGCCATAGTGGCCCCATGTCATGTGTGACACTTTGAACCTCAGGGTCCTAACTACAGCCCCAATATTGTTTAACCCTTTCCCTGCGGGGGTTATTCCCCCGCTGTGCTGGGGGGGAGGGCGGAGCGCACAGCGCCCCCATGCTCATGACGAGCTCAGCTCGTCATGAGCTACGGCGCTCCGGTGCTCATGACGAGCTCAGCTCGTCACAGGTGTATTGACTCCCGTGGAACGCTCAGCACAGCAGGGGAATTCTCCCCGTTCCACGGGCCATGACGAGCTGAGCTCGTCATGAGCACCGGAGCGCCGTGGCTCATGACGAGCTCAGCTCGTCATGAGCGTCAAAGAAGTTAATGGGTTGGACAAGTCGTGCTCTGCAGCAGAATTTCTAGAAGTCGTGGACAATTTACAGAGGTATACCAGTGCACATAAGAGGAAAATAATCCCCTGCCCTGAAAGAAGATAACACCCCTCTTCACCTTCACTGATGAGTTGTTTCAAAAAATGTCAAGATTCACTAGAAACAATGCAAGGTTCTTGAAACACGCGTGCCACTGGCAATAAAAAGATTAGGCAAAAACAATTGGGGGCATCTGGTCAGTGCAATCAAAGTCTTCGGTAGTAAATAGTGCAGTGTTAGTTGGAAACACCTTTTGCTGCTGTGACATGAAAGGTAGTATGGGACAGCACTAGTGTGTGGCAAGTGTGTTTGTGCATATTTAAAAAAATAAATGGTAGATGAGTTAAAACAACAACAGAACACAATACCACAACTGGCCACTTTGCCGCAATAATAAAATAGCACACCAAATAGCTTAGAAGTATGTGAACTCAACAACAAAATACAAACATCAACACAGCACCTCAATAACCTAAATAACACATCACAAAATCACAGTACAGCATAGCAACTCAGAGAAAAAAGAAATTGCACCACATCAACAAACTAAGATAATGAGAAAACACAATGCAACAATACATAAACATAAAAAACAATTACACAACACATCACAATAATGAAAAACAAAAACAAAGTTGCACAACATGAAACATTGCCACATTACAATACAACAACATCACAAAAATGTAATACACCAACATAACAACAACACCACAGGCTAAGACAGCAGCAAAATACATATACAGCATAGGAGCAATACAAGATCAAAGATCAGCTGCACCACACAACAATGCACCAACACAACAGTGCAACATCAGAACAATACAAACCTCAACATAACAAACCAACACATTAGCAAGACACCAAAACAAAAACACAACACAGCAAATAGCAACATATTAGCACAACAGAAAAAACATAACTTATTACAACTCAGCAGCACAACACCACAACAACAAAGAAAACAACACAACACTACCAGACAACAAAATAACACAATATACCAAAACAACTCTTTTATGTCAAGATAGTTTGGTATGTTAATTATTGTAGTGTTACGTTTTGTGCTGTTGTGTTTTATTCTTGTGGTGTGTCATGTTGTTTGTGTATTGTCTTACTTTGTTGTTAGATTGTTTTGTGAATGTCTTTTTTTAGTATTATTGTGTTATGTTGTTAGTCTATGTTCTGTATTGGTTGTTTTGTTTGTTTGTTTGCTGTGTTGTGTATATACTACTGTGCTACTGTTACGATTTTGTGTTGTTTTGTTGGATTGTATTGTTTCGTTCAAATATTTCGATGAGTTGTATTATGCTACATTGTTGTTGAGTTCTGTTACTTTTGTGTTATATGAGTTCCTCTAGCATCAGCTAGAAACGCTTCCATGCAAAAGCAGGAAATCCCATACCTCTAGATTTTCAATAAAAAACAAACCTTTACTGCTATCAAATGTTGTAACATAGTACTGCGTCATTTTTGCTGTTTTTCAATACTAATAGAAATACACTCATGTGACAAACCATGCTTTGAAGTAGCACATCTTAGGCTCCCTTTAGATAATACAGCATTTTAGTGTTACTAACCTTGCTGCAAATGATACGAATTTCACCTGGTAAATGTGTCATTGATTGTTTCTTTTAACTATTAGCGGTTGTACGAAATACTATACATTCCAAGACATGCATTAAATAAATGTATAAATAAAGTACATACTATTTATGCAAACACATCATAAACATGTCCCACACATCACGTGTTGCTTATCTTTCCAAGCACGGAGGGGTATATTCACAAGGAAGTGGTGGAGAGAGGCGTTAGCCTTCTTGGCTTAACGCCTCCCACCGGCACTTTGGAAACGCAAGGCTGCACCATATTCACAAGGATATGGTGCAGCCTTGCATTTCCCCCTGCGATAGCTCTAAGTTTAACAACTTAGCGCCAACGCAGGGACCCTTGCACCAGAGTGCAAGGGTGTCTGTGTGCAGGGGAGGATTCTTTATGTGTCCCTTCCTGCACATAAACAATCCTAAATGCAATTCTCTCACTTTCATGTTTGCTGCTTTATGCAGCACACATGAAAGTGACAGAATGGCATTTTAAAAAAAGGTTTGTTTTTATGTACAGGAAGGGACAACTTCCTGTACATACACAAACCATGGCAATTTGCTTTTGCTATGTGTGCTGCACAAGGCAGCACACATGGAAAAAGCAAAAACGAGGAGAAATAAAGCATTTCTTCTCTTTTTGCCTGTTTAAGACCAGGATTTTCCTGGTCCTAATTTTGGTGCTGCCGCCTATTTACAATGCCCATGTGAATAGGGAGCAGCGTGAAAATCAATGGATGTTGTGGTGGAACGCCCATCGCAACCCACTTTACCCTCCCCTTTCACGCTTAGCATAGCGTGAAAGGGGGCCTTATTCACAAGACAGCGTTAAGCCACGTTAAGTGACAACACTGCCTTGTGAATTAGACGAGGCCCATAGCGCCATCACAACGTCACTGAAAGTGGCGTAGTGGTGGTGATAGGGGCTTGTGAATATACCCCGTAGTATGTGAAACCCCCCAAATTATAGCAAGACAGTAAAAAAAACTCTTATAATGGACTTTGGAAATGTGTTTATTTTTAGAGTGGTGCTAACAGTCGGCCTTGAATATGAGTAGCTCTTTTCAAGTGGATGCTTACCACATCAGTACAATTTCCTTAGAGAGATCTGGACCCAGTTTCATGGTTTTACTTGGTGGAGCCACATCTGCTGTGAAGGCCATTAACAAACATGAATTCAGAAACAACAAACTTATACCTCAGTGATTAATAATTTAAACCGAGGCAAAATTGCAATGCCTGAAAAGAATACAGAGGCCAAAACCTAAATTCTTATTCAAGAATCGTTTTTAGGTCCTCCTGGAAGAGGGATATGGACTGGTGCATTTTCTGTGAGAAGACTGTACACGTGGCCAAGGGAAGTCTTAAAAAATGGTCCCATATCTGGAATGACTGGAATATGTATAGAGGGAATATCTGTATTCCACCTGTAATACCAGCTCAAGTTGAATAAATGTAGACATGATACTAGTTACCAAATACTATGCCGTTGTACACATGTACCTGGAAATGATTGTTTTGCAATGAAAAGAAGACCGTACTGACAAATGCCTTGTGATGTTCATTCCTACTGATAATAAAAATATATTTTTTTAAAGTATCGTTTTTAGGCTCATACAAAGTCACAAAATATTAGAAATGGCAGGTATTTTTATCTGAGAATGGGGGCATTTCCAATAGAGGTGGAACAGCACTCTCCTACTGCTGCCACACCACCCGCAATGCTTGAGTCAAATTTGTGCTTTCGAATATTTTACACTCTGGGCAATGTTCTTACTTCTGTCTGATATATCAAACAGACATAAGACAGATATGACAGACAGATGTAAGAAAGAGTACCAGTAGAGACCAGTGTTTCTGAATAACGAAACATTAGTAACCTTACCCCGTCTGATGAGATGGTACTTCCAGAAGTCGCTTGATTTCTTTGGGGGAGTTCTTTTTAAGAGTCTACCGGATATAGGGAGGGAGCCAGGGGATTAAAACTACCTGTAGGTGAACCCAAAGATTTATTTTTATTTAGTGTACCAGAAGTGAGACAGAAATGGGAAAAATTCAGTGTATTGAATGCTTAGGACTCACACATCCATAGAGGTATCAACACGTTTCGGCATAATTTAAAGCCCAGGGGGACAGGGGCTTTCAACAGGGCTAATATAGCTTTATATCTACCAACTGTCTTTACACATTCATACAAGTCTGTTAAGGATGGTTCCCTACCCTCCTAGAATGAGTTCAAAATTATCCGAACTAAGGGTGAAATATTGTTCCTGACCATAACAGGAGAGGCAACCTCTGTAGTCACTGATTTAGCAAACGGTTGTGCCCAAATTCTGTAACTATTAGCCCACTATCTGCCGTAACTGGGATTGTATCTGTCCAGCCATTGGTGCTCTGCCAAAATACATCTATCGAACACTGAACTCCTTGCCTTTTATGTTTTTATCGAGGGGTGTGTGGAGAAGCAAGTGTATGTGTATGCCTGTATATGTGGAAAGAGACAATCTACCAGTCCCTATACTAAGCCAAAGCCACATACACATGTCTGATGTGTGTTTCTATGGAGTTTGATGGCATTATTGTTTTTGTCGTCAAGAGTGCAGTTATTGCAGAAACTGAAAAGCACACATCAGGTCTCCAAGCAGGCATTTTTGGTCACAAGTTCCCACCACTGCAAGGTAGCTCACATTCCTAGAGTGTCTGCTGCATGATATACTTGTTTCCAAAAGCGGCAGTTTCAAATCCCTGTAGTACAGCTAAAGGCAGCCTATATGAATAAAAGTGAAAACCAGTAAAAGAGTTCAGCGCGTTACCTCATTGAGACCTAGGTGTGCATTGCAACCTCAGATTAGACTCAGTCATATGCAAATCAGCTTTGATCTTGCTCCAGTAAGAATATTTCAGCCCAAACTGCCAAGCCAGGTCCTCTTTGAACTGGAATACAAGCAACTCAAGACCTATTTCAGCCTATTAGGACCTCTTCAGTCGGGTACAGTTCAGTTCCAGTGACACCGTGAGCACAGGATCTACATTTGGGCCTTCTCTTTTTGCCCACCATGCCACCTCAGATTAGACACAGCCATATACTAAACAAGCTGGTCCTGCTCCAACAAGAACAGCCGAGCCCGGCCTTCCAGGCCTGGTCTTCTCTGAGCCAGAGCACAAGCAACTCAAGACAGGTTATGGCATATTTGTCCAATTTGTGGACTTCAGGATGCAAATCATAGAAATTTTGTACACCCCTAGTTTACATCAAAAAGGCTTTGATGCACAGAATCAACATTCAACAGTATAAGTTTAGGGCTTGTCTGTTCTGAGTCACTATCATTGCTAGCTTTAGTCCTAGTGATTATAAAATGATTATTTGTGGATTTGTGTCTAATTATTATACGAAGACACAAAAAGTCACTGATCACCTGGTGCAAAAGTCTCTGTTAACCCCTTGCCTGCTGATGAAGAGCCCAGCTCGTCATGAGGCACAGTGCAGCTGTGCTCATGACGAGCTGGGCTCGTCATAATGGCCGCGCCACTCCCCCGCGCGGTGAATTCCACACCTGTGCGGACGTTCTATGGGAGTGGGCGGAGTCATGAGGAGCCCAGCTGCACTGTGCCTTATGATGAGCTGGGCTCGTCATGAGCACCGCAGCGCCGTGCGCGGCCCCCCTCACCCCGCACAGGAGGGGAATTACCCCCGCATTTAAGGGGTTAAGCTTCTATTGGGCTGGCTTATAGGACCATCAAAAACCATTGCCCATGCTGGTATTCCTCCAGCTTTTCAACCATAACTCTGCTCAGTGTGCTTGCCATGAGGAATTGAACAGCTGCAACACGCTGCAAGTTGGGCTTCCTAACTCCCTGTTCTTGCTAATGGATAAAGATCTCAAGTTTGCTGTAAGAAGCCTATCTAATTTTCCTAAGCATCTTCCTACATCCTACGGTTGTCATCAAATTGTCTGTTATCTGCAGGAAAACGGGGAAACTTGCAAACTGTTCCCCGTTGTAAGACCTGACAGCCTTTGGTGTGGTCTTCCCACAAACGTTTTGCCTTATCACTTCCTGTTGGATGAAATTTGTTTTCATTGCCTTTAGGACTCTGTGCACTATACCACTACTAACCAGTACTAAAGTATCTGTGTTAATTCCTTAAAACATGGTAAAATTGGTTTACATCCAATTGCCACATTTAATTTACTAATAAGTCTCTAGTAAAGTGGAGCCACATGTACCCACGGTTTGTAAATTTAACGCTACTAGTGGGCCAGCAGCACCTATTGTGCAACCCACTTAAATATCCCTTTAAAATATGTCTTAGGACGACCATTGCAGACTATGTGCAGATTTGAACTGCCAATTCGGCTTGTCCAAATAAACCTTTCTTTTTTGTATATGTCCTAGTAGTGAAAAACACCCAAATAATTTTTTACGACTACATGGCTTACGTCTCATATAGGATACCATTGGGTTATCGTATTACATTTGGTAAATGCTAGCTTTTGATTGAAATTGGGTTGTTGGTTGACTGGGGTGTGAGCCCTGATCAAGCAGCAACCACAATCCTTGTCAGGGTGAGGTACAAGCCAAACCTAAATTAACCTGTGCTCAACCCTCGGGTAGCTTGGCACAGAGCAGTCAGGCTTAACTTAGAGGCAATGTCCAAAGTATTTGTGCAACACTTCAAACAGTAGTAACGTGAAAACACCACACAAAATGAATCCCACACCAAGTTAGTAAAATAGAACTTTCCTTCATAAATAAAAAAAGACCAAGGCGACAACAATCCAATCAGTAGAACCGGAGATATGCAATTTAAAATATATTAGTGAAAATCATGCCAAAAAGCACTAAGCACCAACTTTGTATATCTGGTTGCGCCGTACTGGGACAAAGTCACAAGTTCAGGCTAACCTCGATGGGGTGTGGGCCAGATACAGGGTCTCAGCTAGGCCCACTAAACAAAGTAACTTAAATCCTGGTTTGCAGAGCGTTGCGAGGAGCTGTGTTGGAGGTGCGTCACACAAACAAAGCGATGTGTTGGTTTGGAGATGCAGTGAGGCTGTGATGCGTGGGCCTGCATTTTCATTGAGGATTCAATTGACAGAGCTTGCGATGTGAAGTCCGGCATCGTTGCTGAGGCTACCCTCAATGATGGATGCAAGGGCCTGTGCTGAGGATGCGTTGAGCCGCAGTGGTTCCGATGGGGCTGCGAACGCAATCTTCGAGATGGGTCCAATTGATACAACAGCGGCAATACGTCACTTCTTCTCAGGTTTACGCCATGCAGCAGAGGAGATGCTTCGGTTCCACTGGGTCTAAGGAGGCTGGCAGAACCCCAGAAGCCCACTTCCAGGGGTACAGTACAGGGGTGGCACCGTTTAGCAGGGTAGACTCGCTGGTGGCAGAGTCCAGGTGCAGATGCAAGGTTCCTGGAAGCCTTTTGTGTCCCTCAGGCTTCAGATCAAGAGGTCAGCCAACCTCGGCGGCACTCTGGGTTCTAGGTTCAAGTGATGCAGGTTCAGTCCTTCTCACCCAGGTAAGAGGGCAGCAGGTCAACACAGCAGGGTATCAGTTCTTCAGATCAGCAGTCCAGCAGAGTGAAAGTCCTTCCAGCAGCACATTCGTCCTTCTTCCTGGCAGAGTACCCACATCCAGAAGTGTATTGAAGAGTTGGTTTCTGAGATCCAGTATTTATACCCAGTTGTGCCTTTGAAGTTGGGAGAAGTTTCTAGAGGCAAACCTTTGAAGTGCATAGGTGCCCTGCTTTCATGGCCCTGGCTTCAGACTAACTACAGGAGGTTGTGTACAGGCAGGACACAACCCATTTAAGAGTAAGTCTAGCTGGGCCAACCTCCTTTCCCCCATCCTGCCAGTGATGGCCTATCCAGTTGCACCTAAGCTCCCCATTGTGTGTGGCTGTTGAGGAAGAATACACAAAGCCTAACTGTCAATTTTCAAAAATGTAATTTAAAATCTGACTTCACATAAATTTGAATGTGTTTATTACAATTCCAGAGACATCAAACATGAACTGGGTACCTGTTCCCATTTGGAAATTACACTAATGAAATGTTCTCCAGTGTTATCCAATAGTAGAAGCAGGTCTGGCAGTAGTGAAAAACAAACTTAAGATGTTTTCACTTACAGGACATATAAATCTTGGAAGTACATGTCCTACTTTTTAAATATGTTATACCCTGCCCTCTGTGCTGTCCAGCGTCTACCCTAGGGGTAACTTACCTGTACTAAAAAGAAGGGTTTGGGTCTGGCAAAGGTCTAGTGTGCCAGGTCGAAATGGCAGGTTAAAACTGCACACACACAGGCTGCAGTTGCTGGCCAGATATAGATTTAAAGTGCTACTTACATGGGTAGCACAATCAGTGCTGCAGGCCCACTAGTAGCATTTAATTTACAGGCCCTAGACACCGGTAGTGCCGCCTTCAGAGGGACTTACAGGTAAATTAGATATGCCAAAGGGCTGTAAGCCAATTCTACCATGTTTTAAGGAGAGAGCACAACCACTTTAACTCTGGTTAGCTGTGGTAGAGTGCTCAGGTCCTAAAAGCCAAGAAAAATGAGTTCAGAAAACAGGAGTGTGCAGGCAAAAAGTTTGGGGATGACCCTGCAGAAAGAGCAACCATTGGGAATAGGTAGAAATGTCATGTTCTCATGTTTGGTATGAACAGAATTATAATTAAAAATTCTATTTAATGGTAATGTCGGATTTTAAGTCACAATTCTGAAAATGCCACTTTAAGAAAGTTGCCATTTTCTTGTCATATTTGGTGCTTGAGATTGTCCTCTGGGTCACAAGACTGTGCATAGTTGGCATTTGACCTTTGTGTTTTCCTCCCAGACTGTGAGACACAGAGGAATTAGTAGGGTGGAGCTATTCACCGAACTATTATCATTGGAGATTAGGCAGGGTAAGGAATGAGATTTTCAGAAGCAGATGGGGGATAGCCTAGAAATTTCTCCCACTTCAAAGGTTGGCACCAGGTAAAAACATTGGCCCCCCAAATCAACGCTTTAGTAAGCTGTGGACCTGTGGAGGACCCCCAGAAGGGCAGCTTTGTACCTCAGAGGACTCTTGTTGTTTGAGTCCTGCTTTGCTCTTCAGATGCTACTGGAGAAGTACTCTTGCTGCTTAAAGTCTGTCTTATACCCTTAGAGGAGTGCCTTGCAGCTTGAGACTTGCCTTGCTGTTTGATTCCAGAACTACCTGTGAGAATCCAAGTGCTCCTGTCTGAACCCACACCTGGCCTGTGCCTGGAGTGTGTCCTGACTGCCAAAGTGGCCCCTTGGAAGTGGTGCTAAAGGTGCTTCACCAGGCAAAATCTGAAACTTGGTAGTTAAAAAACTTTCTACCAAACAGTGACTTGAGAACCAACAGGAAACAGGAACCTACCTGTTCGCCAATCCACCCAAGGTGCATTGCTGGTCATCTGCCGCTACATTCTTTTCCGCAGCAGCGAATCCTGTTTAGGGGCTCCTCTCAGAAGGGGTATCCAGCCTCGTAGAGCCCTCATCAGCTACAGCCTGCAGGTTTGCCCCGCAGGAGATTTTCAACTTCCAAAACAGTGACATAGTCTGAACGTAGAAATCTTCACTCCAACTTCGTTGAGCGGTTACCCGACGACAAAGCCTCCTCCCCGGACACTGCACTTTACATTCTCAGGAGTTTTGCTTTGAAATGTCTTCCAAGTCCAAAGATAAGACAGGACTGTGCCCAATCCACCTCATTCATCCAAACCGTACCCTATAACAGTTCTGCATAACTTTTGACTTTGCCCATCTTTTGCGTGACTAGAGGCCTGTGGTTGGTGCTTTGATCTTTTAGGTGCTAGTTTTCACAAAACACTTTAAAAATTCATAACTCTGGTTCTATTGATTGGATTTAATTTGTTTTTGGTGTCTTTAAAAAAAATCTATCTTTTTTCCAAATCTGTGTGAGATTGTTCCAGTGTAGTGTTTTCACTTTATTAATGTTTGTATGCTGAATGAATACTTAACACAGTGTCTCTAAGCCTCACTGCTTTTGACTTTTGTCGTTCACCTTGACGAAGATTGTGGTTGTTGCTTGAGATTGGTCTGAGCCCCACTTCAATCAAAAATCCAATTTCTTACACTGATTTTGAAAGCTATTAACAATCTATCCTCTTACTGGCTCTCTTTAATGCTCCCAAACATTGTTATGTTATGTTATGTACTATCTCTTTTATAGCGCACGGCTACCCCAAAGGGTGTCCCGGCGCTTTGGCAAAGAGACCTGAAACTGAAAAACACAACACGGCAGCTCACAGTGGT
The DNA here is from genome assembly GCF_964261635.1 of Lissotriton helveticus. NCBI lineage: Eukaryota > Metazoa > Chordata > Amphibia > Caudata > Salamandridae > Lissotriton > Lissotriton helveticus. Next base: position 68,906,632 of record NC_136069.1, read on the forward strand.
CCGGAGAATTATACAGAAAAAAGCCAAGTCTTCAGCTCCCTTCTAAAAGAGAGGAGATTGTTGGCTTTACGAAGAGTAATTGGGAGCTCATTCCAGCGGCATGCCGCCAAGTACCGAAAAGACCGTCCTCCCATCCGAGCACGTCTAATAGGCGGTACATCAGCCTTAGCCAACCCAGCCGACCGCAACATCCTCCGCGGCGCATAGAAAACCATGCGCTTCCTGATGTAGTTCGGGCCAACTGAATGAACATTATGATGTCCTGCAACTATCGCTCGTCTAACCTACCCTTCGTGTCTCCACAAACCTCCATGTGTCACTACTCCATTCCCGTCTTTCAACCTCATCGTTTAATGCCTCTGGAACTGACCCCTAGCTGAGCTGCACTTTATGTCCTCTCTTCACGCGTTCAAAACTACATTAAAGTTCCACCTACATATGCTTAAAAGCGACCACAACAAATTCTTACCAACCAACTCTTTCTCTATTATTCTCTAATGCTTTCGTGCTACTCCACAATTTAAACATGTAGCTATGAATATGTAGTAAGGTGCCCTGGATGTCTTTGTAAAAGTTTGCCTATCCTCTGTTGTCTCTCAGCGATCATCAAACATGTATTTTACACACAAATACATATTTGTCACCACCCAAACTTTCTATGAGCTTTTAACAATAATAATAATAATAAAGAAATTTATAAAGCGCATGGTTACGCCATCTCGGCGTGTCCCCGCGCTGAGTGAGAGGGAGGTGCCAGTGAACACATCTGAGGTCCACCCTATGCTATCCGGAGAACAGATATGTTTTAAGCGCCCTTCTAAACTTAGCTTCAGAGATCTCCACCCTGAGTTTTAGAGGGAGTTTGTTCCAGTTCTGAGCTGCCAGGAACCTGAAGGAACGGCCTCCCATTCTGGCCTTCTTTATCTTCAGAATTTTCAACAGCCCGGTCCCACTGGATCTAAGAGACCTCCCTGGCACATACCTGGTGACCAAGTCACTCAGATATGAAGGGCCAAGGTTCTGGGAGATGGGGTGACAGGTGCATAATGCCTTAAACATCACTCTTTTCTTTACTGGAAGCCAGTACAGTGAGTCAAGGGCTTTTTTTGAAGCCGCCCTCCTAGGCTGCATAAGTACCAGCCGTGTGGCAGCATTCTGCAAGACCTGTAGTCTCCCCAGACCTTTTGCTGTGGCCCCAAGGTAGAGTATGTTGCCATAGTCTAGGCGAGATGTAATAAGAGCATGCACCATTGTCTTCCTAGCCCCTATCGGGAGGAAATCTAACGTTTTGCGAAGATTTTTTAGGACTTCAAAACATTTCCCGACTACCCCTCTAATATGTCCATCATAGGAAAGAGTGGAGTCCACCCAGACCCCCAGATTATTAACCACGGTGCAAGGTATGGGGGTAGGGCCCAGACTCGGAGGCCACCAAGCCGACGTCCAGCTTGATGTATCACCTCCCACCACAAGCACCTCTGTCTTGCTGCCATTCAATTTCAGGCAATTCTTATCCTTCCAGGAGGCAAGCTCCTGCATGCAAGCCCTGAAATTAGAGGCCGCTATCTCTGGTGCCTTTGTAGTATGTCTCCATTGCTATGTGCAGCATTTCATGGTTGGAATTCTGTTTCACCATGATCAAATACATTTATAAATGATTTGTTAAAGTTTCTTTTTGAAAGTAGCATGACTCAGAGCATAGGCTGTAACAGAGATCACTAGGAAATTGACAAGTCACAAATTCATTTAGCCTAGCTTCCTGAGGGAAATCAAAATACATCTATTTTATAGATCTCCTCTAGGTTTCATACAGGAAATCAATAGAAAGTTGTTTACCTGTCCTTGACGATGAGGTTTCTCAGCTACAGTTACTTCTGCTGAAAGTCTGCTCCCTGCATGTCTCAATCACCTGTGGTCTCACAAGTTCTTCTTTTGAGCACAACATCTGAAGATTTCTTGGTTGGTGTGAGATTGTCCGAGCGACAGATGCCCAGCTCTAGTTCTGTCCCCACTACACTAGAGCTGGATGTTTACATTATTCACTGCTCCTTTCATACTAGGGAGACTGAATTTTCCACCCCATTTATTGATCGGGTCTTCTTTCACCTATGCTCATCCTCCCTCAACCTGGTCCCTTCCTAATCCCTCCCCTTTCCTTACCTAGAACCGTTCATTCATGTCTCGTTTGAAATGAATGAGACATCAATGTGTCTCATTGTGACATCAATGTGTCTCAGGGAACAGCTACATCCAGAACTGTGCCAAGGAAGAGCAACAGTTTGAGGAGGTTGTGAAGGGCTTTCGGTCAAGATATGCGGACCTGGGCGCGTATGGGAATACCCGGAAGTGCCTCATGAAGCAGAAACATAGAATGAGTGCATTGTCAATGGTGCCATCTTCTTAGACACCACTATATAGACACTTGCCCTGCACATCAGTGATTGACTGCTCTGCTTAGTGTATCTCTTAACTCAATGCATTTCTTCACCAGGCTGTATTCAAACCAGCAACCACAATCTGAAGTCTGTACAAGATGCAAAGGAAAACCATGAATTCACCTCATCCACTCCTCTCTCGCCATCATGTTTCCTCCGATCTCCTGGAGTGAATTTGCTTGGTGGCAGTTGCAGAATTTAAGCAGTTACTGAAACGTTCCTGTATGGGATTTGCGAAGGCGTCCTCATAACCTATTCCTGATGGTGTCAGTCACAGACAATGATTAACCATATTCCGTAGTTAAGTCGAATACACCCTCTTTGCCACATTTATCCCACCCCTCTTTGCATGGATGTAGAGGGGACAATAGGGTTTGTGAATGTCCTTATCCAAGCCTGCAAAAGCTCTACCCATAACAAAGAGGCACCCTTTAGATTTAATCATTGTAACTGAGAATACCATGCAAATTGAATCTATCCTACCTTCGACTGGACTGACCACCATTGCATCTCCAACTTCATAGCTGAATGGGTAGTTATATCTAGGGGTCAAACTGTGAAAGCCAATCATTGGGTTGGAAACATCCATAACATCAACCCAATTACGCTGTCGGCTATCAGTAACTGTAACCTTCTCCTTCCTCCCAAGAGGTATGGTGCTCATGACCTCATTGATCACTACGTCAACTCCATGGCAAACATCATGGCTATCATTGCATCCACACAACTAAAGAGAGTCCAGTTCAAAAGACCCAATCCTTGGTTCAAGTGTAACCTTAACGAGAAAAGATAACGCCTCAGACTTGCTGAATGAGCATGGAGACTTACCCCCTCTCACATGAACCTCAAACTTCTACGACAGAGACAAAGCACCTATAATAGGCACATTAGAAACTCCAAAGCAGCATTTTTTCAAAATCAGCTAGATACAGCAATAAACCAGCCAAAAACATTCTTCAAAATTGTAAAAAAAAAAAAATGGAAAAGCAATGCCCCTTCTTCAGACAACAATACCTTACCTACTAGCAATGCTTTTGCCTTCTATGCTGAGAAAACCATGCTAATAGCCACTGATCTCCAGAACACTATGTAATGCTTACCGATCCCCCACACCCTGCCCCTCATGCTCAGAAAGAATGCTCTAGAAGACCTCCCCACAAATCTAAAAACAATGCTGCCTGGTCGAGCTTTAAAACATTAGATGAAATCAACATCTCAAATCTTTTGACTTCTCTGAAATACTCCAACCACTTCAACGTTCTCTTTCCCTCCAAACTCCTCAATGAGTCCATTCACCTCCTACTCCCATTATTGACTAGGATTATTAATGCCATATTTACCCAAGGCTCCATATCTGATTGCCTAAAAAGTGATTCAGGTTACTCCCATCTTAATAAAATCCATCTCCAACCAGTCTGACCCCAACAACTACCACCCTGTATCCAACGGGGAACAGCCTTTACGACGCGGCTGTTACACCGCGTGCCGTTACAACGCGTTTTTTTTCAACGCAAGTCGTTACCACGACTTGCGCTGGAGGGCGCTGCAGGACAAGGAATTTTTTAATTTACTATCCATCACCTTCCCTACTGTATGTAGGCTGGTGTTAGAATAGTAAATTAAAAAATTCCTAAGTCCGCACCCCTCCAACGCAAGTCGTGGTGACGACTTGCGTTGAAAAAACCACGTTGTAACGGCACGCGGTGTAAAAGCACGCGTTGTAAAGCCGTACAACCTATCCAACATCCCAACTTTGGCCAAACTCCTCGACCAACTTTCAATCTGGTTTCAGACCAGGTCATAGCACCGAAACTGCCCTGGACCACATTGTTGATGATGCTCTACGCTCACTCGATCAGGATGAATATGCTTACTAATCCTTCTTGACCTTTCAGCTGTGTTCGACACTGTCAATAAATGAGACTTTTATAAAGCTGTTAGAACGCAGGATGGATCTCTCCATACCGTGTTAAAAGGGTTCTTTTGATACCTACACAACAGATTTCAACGTGTTTTAATCAACCACGGTTTATCCAATCAGTCACCAGTTATGCTAGGCTCCACAAGGTTCTACTCTCTTCCCTACATTGTTTAATCTGTGCATGGAGCTCCTGACCAAAATCCTCAAACTCTCACACATCTCATACCACATGTATGCAGATCATATGCAACTCTACATGAAAATTGCCGCACCCGATGGCATCAGCATTCTCAATAACACCATGACAAAAACTCAATACCACTTGATGCACTCTAAATCAAATTTGTATTGATCTCACTGCCCAGTATCTCTCCTAGTATCAAAGACTGGCTCCCACATCTCACTACCTGAACTGTGTCCCACACAACACTGACTCAGCTAAATCCCATGGAATAATCTTGGACAAGACATCTCCATGCAAAATCACATCAGTGCCTCCACCAGAGGTGCTAACCATCAACTAAATGCATTAAGGAAACTAAAACCTTTCCTTCCCATGGCAGATCTCATAAGAGCGGTTCAAGCACTTGAAATATCTAAATTAGACTATCGTAGTGCTACCATTGTGGGCCTTCCGAATATCAAATGTGCACCACTGAAAGCTCTCTTGAACGCGGCAGCAAGGCTCATCACTGGCTCAGAAAAAAGGGTCATATCGCCCGACCGCCAATCATTGGAAAGGATACCCTATGAGGCTAGAATCCTTCTCTAAATTGCCTGCATGACCCATAAAGCTTTTCACTGCAACACTCCTTCTTACCTGGCCCAGAAATTGACCCTACCTGGCAGAACCCGATCGTCCCGAAGCACATGCTTCCTACTACTTAAGGCACAAAAATTCAACAAAAAGAAAACCTACATCCGAGCCGTTTTCTCAATTGTCCCTAAATCGAGAACTCTTTGCCTTCAGAGTCCAGGTTGAGCCATCTTTAAAAAAAAGGTAAAACTTCCACTATCCAGCAGATTCTTCCCACTTTGAGTCCAGACCACCCTCTTCCCAGGTGTGACACTGGTACCTGCCTGTCGGATGTTCTATTTATCACCTCTTTGTCCATACCATGGGGATCTGCTTATATATTCTGTTTCCCAACCATCTACTCACTAATTGCTGCAGAACCCCCTAACACCAGTTGGGTTTTGCCCATGCCATTATTTAGGAGTGACTATGTGTTCCTGTCTTTTTACTGTTTGCTACTGTAACTATTGCCTCCATGACCATTAATCAAATATCTGTGTCTCAAATGAGCACAGCTGTTTTCACGGGGGAGTTAGTGCATCCTTTCCTCTCTCATGATGCACGTGCCACCAAACATGGAGACACTTAACTTTGCTCACCTCTACCCATAATCCCCTGAGTTGGACCAGAGTGGGTGTCCATCACACTGATTGACAATGCATGCAAAGCCGGTTGAGCTGGGCCTGAGTCATGCGGTTGTATGACGTTACAACGCATACTTTTACAACGCATACCTTTACAATGCATTTTTTACAACGCACCATCCATTACAACGCATTCCATTACAACGCATGCCATTACAACGAATTTTTAAAAACTACCTTTACAACGCATTCCATTACAACACATACTACCTTTACAACGCATACCATTACAACGCATAACATTACATGGCATGTATGGTAAGTATTAGGGGTAAAAATTACTATTCTAACTCCAGATTTGCAACAGTAGGGTAAGTGTTGGATAGTGCAGGGATACAAATTACTATTCTAACTCCAGTGGGTGCAACAGTAGGGTAATTGTTGGATGGTAATGGTATGCGTTGTAATGGTATGCGTTGTAATGGTATGCGTTGTAATGGTATGCATTGTAATGGTATGCGTTGTAGTGTCATGCGTTGTAATGGTTGCGTTGTAATGGCATGCGATGTAATGAATGTTGCGTTGTAAAAGTTTTGTTGTAATGGTAGTGCCTTGTAAAAGTTGCGTTGTAAAGGTTGTTTGCTGAGTCATGCATGCAAGGCTTGCAAGGTAGCATCAAGGAGGGAGTCATTGATTGGGATGGAGCACTGAGCCAGGTCCTGATCGATTGATTGGGAGCTGGCGAGAGTCTCAAGGCCAGCCCCGCTCTGCTGGGATCTGAAAATGAAACCAGCCGCGGTGGCTACTGAGAGACCCTCTCCATCACTAGCCGATCGCTGCAGACTGAGCGCTCTCCCAAGAGCCAACAGGCTGAGAAGTGGGAGCTATCAAATGGTGTTTGTGACATTGGAAAATAATGGTCCCTATGAAGACATTGAAGGCTTCTTTCAGGTCTGACCGTCCTGTGAACCTCTGAGGAGATCCAATGCACCGGCGAAGAGCCACGGCACGCAGTCCGTTGAAGAGCCCGCGGTCAGCTGCCTATAGGGACGGTGCAAGGGTGTGCTGTTGACTACACCGAAAGAGACCAGGGTGCTAGACTAAGGTGATGTCAGCCGTTGAGCAGCAGATCGACATAACTGATGCTGAAGTGTTTGCATTGTGACCATTGTTATGGCTCATTTGAACATATCTCTTCAATATTATTGGCATTAACCATCATTGGATAATGCAGTTGCATGGACATGATACTCAGTGTGACAACCTTCTCTTTTCAGTCTAATGGTATGGGTGCATCGACTACTTAATTAAACAAAGATATTGCAAAACAAATGGGTAATTGTAAAACCTTTCATCACAAATGACTTTAACATTGCTTCATCCAGGCTTCATAATTGGTCACTCCACCCCATGTGACCATATCAGGTGAGCTTATGAACCAGGAAGTGGGCAGGCCTCTACCTAGTCTCTTCTGCTGCTAAGTACCAGTCTACCTGTGGGGGACCAATTGTGCCACCAGAGGCAATTAATCAGTGCCCAAACAACAAACACTTTAAAAATGTAGGAGCAGTTGGTTAAAACAACTTTTCATGGTACAATATTGTTTTATTGATTTGAGTTTTTGCGGGGCATGGCATGGTGCCAGGTGGCTCATCCAGAGTGCAGCATTTCAATTAAAGAGGTTTTGTTTTAGGACTGCACACAACCCGTGCAGAAGGTGTGCGGCTGACTGCAGAAGTTTGAGACACATCCAGGAAGGGAGATCTGGATTAAGAAACCAAACCCCCAGAAGAGAGCTGTCATTCACTTCTTTCAGAACTTCAAGTAGTGGCTTCAGCACTCACACACACACACACACACCCACACACACACACACACACACACACACACCTTGGATGAGGAGACCCAGCCATCCCTGACTTGAGAGGCTCTGCTTGGGGGTTAGGATGGTTTTGTCTGGTGAATCTGGACATTGGTTTGGTTTCCAGGTAGGAAATAGATGTCTTGTGTCAGATGCTTCTGATTGAAGCATGTTGGGAGAGGGTTCCTAAAGGGCATGTTTTGCACTCTATGGTTTCCACAACCTGTGGACACATTATGCTGCCTTGTTTTGCCTCCCTCTTGGTGAGCAGCTCAACAGCTTGTTTTTAGTGGTGATGGATTTTTGGTGTGGCCGGCTTAGGTAGTCAGTCAGCTGTCTGGTGCAGCATCAGTAAATCACTATGACGACGTAACCAGCTGAAACAGGTGGTGTAGCACGTATGTTCTCATGCAGGGAGGCTGGTGTAATGGAGCTCGCTGTCTCCTGGAGGAGGGGTGTGAGACTGATGACCCTTAACATTCTTGAGTACACTGGTGGAGATTGTTGTGCTTTGTTCGTGTTGTGCGACTTAACTGTAAACAAAGCTTTGTACCCTTTACTGATATAAAACTACCAAAAATACCATAAAACATTAAATATCCATATAATGAAAAACAGTGTTTAACAAGGACTGGGTCATCAAGCTGTATTCTAATCAGGTGTATCCCAACAGAGAACTTCAACTCAGACTATACACCACTTGCAGAACTATGTCAGTAGCATTGCAGTTTCTGTGTTTTTTAAAGGAGATTGGCCTTTCTCTAAATAAGTAGGTAGATGGAGGAATGGGGGAGGAGGGTGCAGTATGCACAGTTAAAACTAATTTTAATTTTTGTTTATTTCTATTTTAAGTCCCTGACTACTTAACGTTTTCATTTAAAAATGTCTGTGTTAAAACCAGCTGGGGTCGTTTAATCTGAGCAGCGTTCATTTCTGAAGGTGTATAGGATTCGTCCCCCCCCAAAATCAGTATCTCGTAAAAAGTACTTTGTATCTGATTTTGTTGGACAGTGAGCCAGTGTAATTTTCTTATAGCGGAAATTAGGTGCTTCTGTCTTCTTAAATCCCAACGCTTTTGCCCTGCCTAGTTTTTGGATTTCTTTTTTGACATGGAGGAACATGGCTGTGTAAGGAGGTATGGGGGATAATGAGCCGAAAAGAGAAGCAGCAACAGGGACCATGAAAGGTAAAGATGGTCAGCTGAGACAGGGTATAGGACAAAAGGGGAGGATGTCACCTGATGGTAGGATAAAAATAAGTGCAGTGCAGATGGAGGAGCATTGAACAGGTGATGCACATAGACAGCAATTTGAGGATGGCCTGGAAGACACACATGAACAATTGTACTACTGCATGTCGAGGACATGAATATCGAAGACCAAAATATCGCTAACTCTGCATCTACGTACCTTGAAGATATATATAACGTCCGGTATATATACTTACTAGCCTTGGAAAGTTTTGCCCTCGATATTCCATATACCACGATATTCCATTTTAGGGTGCACACCACATGAACCTCTCCTTTGAAGAGAAGAAGTCAGAGACTATCAATGAAAAGTAGATGAGCCAATACTCCATGGGACTGAGATAAAGTGGAACAGGACATAAGTAGATGAGACAAATCAGTGAGTCAGAACTCATGGTTGAGGCAGATACCACGATGCGCCACTTCGCCACCGTGTGATAACCGGATAGGGATTGCTCTTTTAGTCCTTCCAAGCCACTGGCCTTTCAAATGCCATCACATTGTCTGCATTTCCCATGTGATGCTACATGGTAGGAAATACCTACAGATACCCTCTGTCTTCACAATGAACCAGAGGGTGATTTAACGGCCGATGACCCCCAGATTGATCATGGCAACCAGGAGTTGACCCATAGCCTGAATACGCTTTGTGTTGACCTGCACCACATTAACTTGTGATTCTCTCAGATTTGTGTTAAATATTCTTTGCACAGTCCTGTAGGGAGGGACAAGCATCTTCCAAATGTATTGGGTTTCACAGGCTGATGAGCATCCATCCACATGCTTCACTGGGATGATAGTCACTGGTGCTATATTTCTATTTTCAGACCTAGTTTGAGGGACGTGTCTTGGCAGCACCAACCAAAACAGTTTGGCTACCAAATGATTGGTTGAAGTATTTCTGGGAAAATCCCACCTACAACATGTAAAAATATTTGAAATTGCCTCACCAGAGGATGATGAATATGGGCCCATGAAATACCACATTTTCTTTATCCTTCTATAGGTGGTTAGTGTGACCATCTGACTATTTAGCCCATGACCAGATTTCTTTGCCATGACATCTTGGGATGAATATTTTATTCTGCCTTGCCCATAAAATTGAAAGTTTTGGGCCCGATTCACAGAATGAATTTAAGACTCAATCCTAAACTTACTACTATTTTGGTATTCACAGAATACAGTTACAACTTTTGATATTCACAGAAGTTAGGAGTTTGTCTTAAGACAAACCTAAGACAGACTTAAGACAGATTTAAGTTAGGATTTTGTCTTAAGTCTGTCTTAAGTCTGTTTTAAGTCTGTCTTAAGTTTGTCTTAAGACAAACTTAAAACTAAATCCTAACTTCTGTGAATACCAAAAGTAGTAAGTTCATTCTGTGAATGCCAAAAGTAGTAAGTTCATTCTGTGAATACCAAAAGTAGTAAGTCGGTATTATTTACTTTATTCGATAAAAAATGTCATCATAAAAGTATACAATTTATACAGTACATTAACCACTACCGCGTTTTCCCGCTGTGCGCTGGAATTTCAAAAATGCGCTGTTTATGACAAAGCCAGCTCGTCATCCGCGTAGCGCAGGTAACCCCCATGACGAGCTGGCTTTGTCATTAGCGCTGAAGGGGTTAAAAAGATAAAAGAGTAGGGGATCAACATTCATGTATATTCAACCATCCTCATATACTACTCAGTTTAAATTATCTAAAATCGAACTCAAAAACTTGTCACATAAAAATCGAGAAAAGGCACTTCCTGCCATAGGGCTGACCGGTAGGTATGCTAGATCGGGGGTAGGCTTGCCCTTCTTGTACGGGTCTGCCATGCACTACCCAAAAATTTGGCTACCCCACACACCATAGCAGTAGAAGACGTGTCAGTGCGGAGAACACGTAGGGCCATTTTATGACATCTTAAGCCCAACCCCATACATAGTGGTTTTAGCCATATTTTCCTTGCGACCCTATAAGCCGGGCAGGCAAACAAAAGGTGCGCTACTGACTCATTGGGGGCTGCACAGCCAGGGCAGGATTTAGTAAGAACACCTTTACTTTTCCACCCAGAAGAAAAGTCATTTACCGGCAAGGTCCCATGTCTGAATTTCAGGTAAAGTACTCTATCCAGGGGTTTCTCTATAAAGTCGAGAAAGGGTTCCAATCTTCTAGTCCATTTGAACTCCAGGAATCGCTGGGAGAGGGACCCCCCATCACTCCTGCGTATGCCCATCTCCTGTATCCAGTCCCAATAGAGCCTTTTAATCACTGCCTTGGGAGGCGGGGTTTGGCTCAGCCATGATTCACTTAGGCCCAGTTGCACAACCAGCTGTCTCAGGTTGCACAACCACTTGATTTTATTAGCTGTGTTGAGCAGATAAGTTAATCAAGGGCTGCAGCATAATTGTGTAGCTCCTGGGTCCTTCTTAGTCGCACCCAGTAAAGTAGTGGGCGCAAACGTACTATGTCTTTAAGGGTACGCCTACCCAGATCTAACCGTAGAGGGATCAACGAGGTGGAGACTGGAAGGGCCACCAGATCTCGCATAAACTTATTTTCTGCTGTGGCTAACTCGTGACGTTCTCGAACCCCCATAACTCAGATCCGTATAGGGCTGGCGGTAATACTTGGCCATCAAATATTATGAGAGTCGGTGCCACAGGTTTTCTCATCGACTCCCGTTGTTCCCTTAATGCCACCCCTGCAACTCTTTTGTGGCTTATTAACATTTTGGCCAGGTGATCTTTCCATTTCATCCGGCTGTTTACCCTAACACCCAGATAATCAAAGGAGTCGACCAACTCCAAGGGGCCGCCATTAAGTAAAAAGTTGTTCCTAAATCTCTTGGAGGGTGAAATGGCCATAAGCTTTGTTTTAGAGGTGTTGATGGTAAGGCCTCTGTCCGTGCAAAACTCACTAAAGCGATCCAGGAGTTTTTGGAGACCTAAGGGGGATTTAGAGATCAAGATGGTATCATCCGCGAAGAGTAGGGTAGGTGTTTTTTCCCCCGCCAGGGATGGCGCATCTGCCGCTTCCTCCCTCAGATGATCCACCACACCATTCACAAAGAGGGAGAACAGGGTCGGTGCCATAACACATCCCTGGCGGACTCCACTCCTCACGGGCACCTTCTCTGTCAGTTGCCCCTGGGTGCCCCATCTGATCCTCGCATATTTCCCCTCATGTAGCTTTACAACAAAACCCAGAAGAGACTTTGGGAAACCCATCTTCTCCAGGATATCCCAGAGCCTTGCTCTGGGTACCAGGTCGAACGCTGTTTTGAGATCTATGAATGCCAAATATAGACTACCGTTGTTGATGGTCACGGCCTTCCAATAGATCGCAAAAAAACGGAAGACCTAGTCCATTGTGCCCACCTTCTGGCGAAACCCTGCTTGGAAGTGGGAGAGGACACGCTCTTCTTCCATCCAGACACCTACCCTTGAAATGATGACCCTGCCAACCACCTTCTGGATCACGTCAATCAGACTGATCGGCATGTAGTAGGCAGGGTCATCTCTGGGGCCCTTTTTGTAAACTGTTACCACCTCTGCTCCCTTCCAAGAGTCTGGCACAGGGTAACACTTGGAGATCAAATTCATTACTATGGCAATAAGTCTGGCCCAGGCATCAGGATCATTCGGGAGTAAATCTCCCGGTATCCCATCCTGGCCAGCTGCCTTCCTGGGGGTCAGGTGTTTAATGGCCAGAATTACTTCTAAAGAAGCGCTGAATACAAGCGCATTTAGATACATTCCTGACCATCTCCTGAGGCGGAAAGCCGGGAGGATACTTCCCATAATTTTTCAAACTGTTTGAAAACCTTACCTTGTTCTTACTTGCACGTTCTCCCCCTGGGCACTAACTCCTTGAAAGGCTATTAGACATGGACAACCCTCACAGCGGATTTTAGCGCTGTTACGGGGTTCCAAACAAACATTGCCGCCATCATTCGGCACATCAGGCCACGCCCACTATTGGAGGCCACGGCCCCCGTTACGACCCTTGCCAGCACTACCCTACGCCTATAAAACATGTGCATTCCCAGGACGCGCAGCGGACGAGCGCAGCGGGAGCGCCTAAGGCAAGCCCGTCTGCGCCTGTCCGCGCCGGGCCCAGGGCCATACCCCCTGATAAAATACATGCAGATGGCAGAAGACTGATATACTCCAGCCAGGAGATTCTAGCATTAAGACCTCATGCCACATGCAACCCGATGGATCCACATAAGGAAGGTAAGACATGTCTGACCTGCTCACGACCATTTGCCTTTTCACAGACCACAAATCTTAGCATGACCTACCACCAACCTAAAATAACAACTTATAGAAAATCATCTATTAACGCTGGTCTTATAAATGTTAGATCTATGGTCAAGCATAATGTTCAGACAGCTGAGCTAATCGAAAGCCAAAATTTGGATCTTTTGTTCGTAACCGAAACATGGGCAGATGAAGCATCTGATGCAGATCTGACCCTAGCAATCCCAGAGGGCTTCTCCATCTACAGAGCGGACAGAAAAATAAAACGCGGAGGAGGATTAGCAATCATAGCGAAGGAGGGACTTCAGATTAAAAGCTCAGACAAAGGAAGTAACCCAGATTGCGAAACGCTAACCTTTCAAATAAAAATCACCAATAATTATACTTTCAGCGGTCTACTAATTTATAGACCACCAAACGCCAAAACACCTCTAAATGAGCTATTAAGCCCATTTCTAGAATCCAGTGTGACGTATAGTGACTATACAATTCTAGGAGATTATAATATACACCTGGAAAAAACATCAGACCCCAAGGTAAAGTCATTTAAAGACGAAATGTCAAACTTTGGTTTAGAGCAGAAAGTATATACAGACACGCATTGCGCCGGCCACACCCTGGATGGAATTTTTACCTCATGTCAGAAGTTATATATAACTGATACGCTCTTGATTCCATGGTCTGACCATAAGATGGTCTCCTTCTTCTTAGAAAATATGCAAGATACAGGAAGACAGGCCAAAGCCAAAATAACCACATACCATGACTGGTCCAAAATCCAGCCCCAAATATTCATAGATACTCTATGTTCATCGTACCCAATTTTAGATGCAGACAGCAATAAAGCCTGTAAACAAATTAATACATGGCTAGAGAACGCAGTCCAAATTACAGTCCCACAGAAGAAAATTACTCTCAAAAGAAAGACCCCTTCACAGCCATGGTTCTCAGAAGCTCTGAAGAAAAAAAAACAAGAATGTAGAAGAGCAGAAAAGAAATGGAGAGCTAACTATGAGGCACAGCAAAGAATAGAATATAAAACAACACTTGCTAGCTACAAAAAATTTATAACATCAGAGAAAAGCAAATACTTTATCCAAAAAATTAATGCATCAAAAAACTCCAGTAAAACCCTTTTCTCCACGGGTAAAAAACTTTCCAAGATTGAAAATAGCATCCCAGAAGAAATGTCATCAGAATTTTCTGGGTGAATTCTTCGCAAAAAAAGTTTCATCAGTCTACGAATCCTTCAAAAATTACAAAACAGACAAAACTGATCAGAAAGATCCAATCAATGCTCAAACAATAATTTCAGAGGAACAACTAGTTCAACCTACAATGTTCCAATTTACCATCCCAACAACAGACCAAATTCAGAAAGAATTACTTAACATTAATTCAGGCAGCCCAACAGATCCATGTCCGCCCAAAATAATGCAAATCTGCTCTGAACAAATGAGCATTGTACTAGCAAAATTATTCTGTCAAATAATCGATACCAATACCTTTCCGGATGACTGGAAAAAGATTTCCATCAGACCACTACTAAAAAAAAACAATCTTGATAGAGACGAGCCAAGCAATTATAGACCCATAGCCAGAATTCCTTTCGCCGCTAAAATATTGGAGAAACTTCTGAACAAACAGTTATCTCGATATCTGATTGACGGCAACTGGCTGGACGACTCTCAGTTTGGCTTCCGTGAAGCACACGGAACAGAAACTGCATTAATCACAGCAGTAGAAGAACTCCGGAAAGTGATGGACAACGGAGCGAAGGCCGCCTTGATATTACTCGACTTATCGGCGGCCTCCGACACGGTCAGTCATGAAATTCTTTTAAATCGATTAAAAACAGCAGGAATACATGACTCAACATGTATCCTCATGGAATCCTATCTTGCCAATAGAACCTTTGCAGTGGAAGTAGAAGGAGCAAAATCTAAAGCCTTTTTTCTACCATGCGGAGTTCCGCAGGGATCATCGTTAAGTCCCACCCTTTTTAATCTTTATGTTGCCCCACTTGCAGAGATAATAAGAAATTGTGGTTTTACCCCAATATCATACGCTGATGATACTCAAATTGTAGTGACCATCAATAAAGACATAGAAGAAACAGCGGAAAAATTCCAACATTGCATGGTACAGGTCAGCCAATGGATGGAAAGGAATTGCCTGAAGCTCAATGGAGACAAGAGTGAAGTGATGATACTAGGAGGTGACACAAACATCTGGTCCCCCGCATGGTGGCCTAAGGATATGGGCAGATGTCCTAGATCATCAGAAAAAGTGAAGCATCTGGGCTTTACCCTTGATATGAAGTTATCATTTGAAGCTCAAGCCAACAAACTGTCATCATCACTCTGGTACATTTTACAAATGATAAAAAAACTATTTCCATATTTACCACAAGGTTCTCGCAAAACAGTAGTAACAGCATTAGCATTAGCAAGACTGGACTACGGAAATGGTTTATATGCCGGAGCCAGAAAAAAGATCATAGATAAATTACAACGCCTGCAAAATGCTGCAGCTAGGCTGCAGCTAGACTGGTATTCCTCCAATTCTGGGACCCCTGTCATGACCATCACATACGGTGTGGCCTCCGGGGCGAGGTTCACCACTCTACCTCTGGTGGCTACTTCACCAGTTTTTTTCCCCTTTAACTGTGCGGGGTGTTCCCTGGATAGTGTAGATTCTGCACAGGGAGGGACGGGACCTATGTTTGTTATACCTTCATTTTCAACTTTTTTTTCAACAACGGGGGCCTTTTTAGTATTGATGTTCGTCGCTAGAGGTGCAGGATTTTTGAGAACTTGTATTGTGGCCTTGATAGAGTTAGGCTTATTACTCCCCGTTTTTTGGGCCCCAGGTGTTTTTGGGTTATGAGACTTTGTACAGAGATCGGCTAATTTCTTCTCTATGTGAGTTAATCTTTTCTCGATAGGAGAGAGGTAGCGTTTAAAGAGTTCCTCTACCTTCATTAAAAATTGGGTGTCAGCCATTTCCCCACTATTCCCAACCGGGCTAGTTGGGCCCTCTACATTCATTGTATTCTCGGTCTCTAATATAACGTCACTGGCCTGGGGGTCGTGAATTGCATTTTGTTTTGGGGTAGCGGCCTCAGTAGTCTTTTTCTGGTGTCGTCCCCTTTTCTTCACTTTATTATGTTTGTGTCGTTTAGGAATGGCACCCTCCTTCCTGCCTCTCAGTATAGTAGCACTTGTGTCTTCCTGGGAGGTATTAATAACTAGGTCCAAAGTGTTTTCCAGATCAGTACTTAGTTCAGAGGCACATGATAAGTGAGAAACTGAGAGGTCTACTGTATTAGGTAAGCTACATCTAGCAGCGTGTACCTCTGCCTGGACATCTATAAGACCCACAGCCTTAGATTGGGCGGGAGTTTTGGCCGACGCAAATGGGCCCATAGACAATCTTTTCTTTGCCAGGGCGAGGTCTTGGGACACCCTAAGCTCCAATTGTGTGATCCCTTGATCAATAAAGGTGTTAGCCCTAATGATAAAATTGTCCAAGGTGCCCGTTGTTAGAGTCTCTCCTGCAGCTTTTTTACTCCTAGTCTCTCTGGTAGACATTATTTAAGGACGGAACAGCAAACTATGCAATAATCCCAGACAACTACAAATATGTGCATAAGCAGAGTACTCACAAGGATAGGCCGTATAGTGGATGTAAAAGGGGTGGCCCAGTCCAATCTTACCCGGTCTTTAACGGGCTTAAACGGGCCCGCCCTTGGCCTGGGCTTCGCCCGGCGTCCCGCGAGGCGGGGCTCCGCGCCAATGATATGCGACTCCTGGCGCTGGCGCGACATCAGTGATGCGCGCCGCCGCTATGCCTGCCGGGAGTTGTGGTCCCGGGGCGGCGGCACGAGATGTGGCGGTACTGACTCTGGCCGGTGGCGGCTTTCGCTGCTGCTAAGGATGACTCTTGGTGGTGGCGGCGACCTCCTCCTCCCAGTTGTAGGTAGGTTTGTTTTAACTCTCTCCCCCGTTCTGCCGCCTCCGCGCCGATGATATGCGCCTCCTGGCGCTGGCGTGACGTCATGTAGGTAGGTTTGTTTTAACTCTCTAGTAAGATCATTCTGTGAATGCCAAAAGTAGTAAGTGCATTCTGTGAAAAACAAAATAGTAGTAAGTTTAGGACTGAGTCTTAAATTCATTCTGTGAATCGGCCCCTAGTGAAGAGAGCTGAAATCTTCACACACCTATAAGCCAAGGTAATAGAAAAAGAGCTCTCAGAAGAAGTGCTTCAGTGAGATATTAAACTGTAGGTGCATGTATTCAAGGAGAAAGATCTCGTAGAGGAAGCTACTCTATTTTCCCTAGAAGTAGCCCAAATGTTTTCCAATTACGGCGCTACCAAGTTTTGAGAAACGCCAGCAACAGCATCTATAATGAAAGGAGCAGCTGACTCAGAAAAAAACCCAAGGACTGGGTGTCTCGACAGTGACAAGGAGAGGGTGCCTTCAAAAGATGCTTTAAGTACATGCTTAAGCTGGTCTAGGGGACAAGTCAAAGGGCTATCACTGCCTTAAGAGAGTCATGGTTAAGATGCAGATGAGCTGGTCCTGGGAGATGGTCAGTCACTGAGCGTATATAGAGGGACTGGCGCAAGGTTTGGTGGGAATGCGGCACTATGCCCCTAACAGTCATATATACTTAATTGTGAACAGGCATGTTTTTGAATAATTGTTGAATCAATAGTTCCTGCAATGCATGCACAGGTAGGACGGGAGGGTGGGCTGGGTAGGCAATAATGGCGCCCCAATTCTGTGCGCTAACCCTATATTATGTTTTTCTTTGTCCCTGTTTGTTCATAGACTGTTGCACAGTGAAAACCTATGGAATTCATTAGAGGTGTGTTTTAGAAGTCCTAAGCCGTAGTAATCCTTACTTGAAACCAACTGCAATATGTTCCAACCTCTGTAATTCTCCCTTTGTGGTCCATTTCTGTGGTTTACCCCCATGCTGTGGACATCTTATGCGTTATACTGTACATGTCTGTGTTATTAATCGAAAAATCAATAAAAACATTTTTTTTTAAAGAGTCATGGTCAAGGTTACATGCTCCACCCAATCATAACATCAATGAGCAAGACAATTATTGCTGAGGCTGCTGACAGCTGTGTGAGGTACAATGAGAAGACATTACAGGATGCTAGTGAGGTACAATGAGGCATTACAGGATGCTAGTGAGGTACAATGAGAAGACATTACAGGATGCTAGTGAGGTACAATGAGGCATTACAGGATGCTAGTGAGGTACAATGAGAAGACATGACAGGATGCTAGTGAGGTACAATGAGACATTACAGGATGCTAGTGAGGTACAATGAGAAGACATTACAGGATGCTAGTGAGATACAATGAGAAGACATTACAGGATGCTAGTGAGGTACAATGAGACATTACAGGATGCTAGTGAGGTACAATGAGAAGACATTACAGGATGCTAGTGAGGTACAATGAGGCATTACAGGATGCTAGTGAGGTACAATGAGAAGACATTACAGGATGCTAGTGAGGAACAATGAGACATTACAGGATGCTAGTGGGGTACAATGAGACATTACAGGATGCTAGTGAGGTACAATGATAAGACATTACAGGATGCTAGTGAGGTACAATGAGACATTACAGGATGCTAGTGAGGTACAATGAGGCATTACAGGATGCTAGTGAGGTACAATGAGATATTACAGGATGCGAGTGAGGTACAATGAGAAGACATTACAGGATGCTAGTGAGGTACAATGAGACATTACAGGATGCTAGTGAGGTATAATGAGACATTACAGGATGCTAGTGAGGTACAATGAGACATTACAGGATACTAGTGAGGTATAATGAGACATTACAGGATGCTAGTGAGGTACAATGAGACATCAGAGGATGCTAGTGAGGTACATTGAGACATTACAGGATGCTAGTGAGGTATAATGAGACATTACAGGATGCTATTGAGGTACAATGATAAGACATTACAGGATGCTAGTGAGGTACAATGAGACATTACAGGATGCTAGTGAGGTACAATGAGGCATTACAGGATGCTAGTGAGGTACAATGAGATATTACAGGATGCGAGTGAGGTGCAATGAGAAGACATTACAGGATGCTAGTGAGGTACAATGAGGCATTACAGGATGCTAGTGAGGTACAATGAGAAGACATTACAGGATGCTAGTGAGGAACAATGAGACATTACAGGATGCTAGTGGGGTACAATGAGACATTACAGGATGCTAGTGAGGTACAATGATAAGACATTACAGGATGCTAGTGAGGTACAATGAGACATTACAGGATGCTAGTGAGGTACAATGAGGCATTACAGGATGCTAGTGAGGTACAATGAGATATTACAGGATGCGAGTGAGGTACAATGAGATATTACAGGATGCTAGTGAGATACAATGAGAAGACATTACAGGATGCTAGTGAGGTACAATGAGACATTACAGGATGCTAGTGAGGTACAATGAGAAGACATTACAGGATGCTAGTGAGGTACAATGAGACATTACAGGATGCTAGTGAGGAACAATGAGAAGACATTACAGGATGCTAGTGAGGTACAATGAGAAGCCATTACAGGATGCGAGTGAGGAACAATGAGAAGACATTACAGGATGCTAGTGAGGTACAATGAGAAGCCATTACAGGATGCTAGTGAGGTACAATGAGAAGACATTACAGGATGCTAGTGAGGTACAATGAGATATTACAGGATGCGAGTGAGGTACAATGAGATATTACAGGATGCTAGTGAGATACAATGAGAAGACATTACAGGATGCTAGTGAGGTACAATGAGACATTACAGGATGCTAGTGAGGTACAATGAGAAGACATTACAGGATGCTAGTGAGGTACAATGAGAAGCCATTACAGGATGCTAGTGAGGTGAGGTACAATGAGACATTACAGGATGCTAGTGAGGTACAATGAGACATTACAGGATGCTAGTGAGGTACAATGAGACATTACAGGATGCTAGTGAGGTACAATGAGGCATTACAGGATGCTAGTGAGGTACAATGAGATATTACAGGATGCGAGTGAGGTACAATGAGATATTACAGGATGCTAGTGAGATACAATGAGAAGACATTACAGGATGCTAGTGAGGTACAATGAGACATTACAGGATGCTAGTGAGGTACAATGAGAAGACATTACAGGATGCTAGTGAGGTACAATGAGACATTACAGGATGCTAGTGAGGAACAATGAGAAGACATTACAGGATGCTAGTGAGGTACAATGAGAAGCCATTACAGGATGCGAGTGAGGAACAATGAGAAGACATTACAGGATGCTAGTGAGGTACAATGAGAAGCCATTACAGGATGCTAGTGAGGTACAATGAGAAGACATTACAGGATGCTAGTGAGGTACAATGAGATATTACAGGATGCGAGTGAGGTACAATGAGATATTACAGGATGCTAGTGAGATACAATGAGAAGACATTACAGGATGCTAGTGAGGTACAATGAGACATTACAGGATGCTAGTGAGGTACAATGAGAAGACATTACAGGATGCTAGTGAGGTACAATGAGACATTACAGGATGCTAGTGAGGAACAATGAGAAGACATTACAGGATGCTAGTGAGGTACAATGAGAAGACATTACAGGATGCTAGTGAGGTACAATGAGATATTACAGGATGCGAGTGAGGTACAATGAGATATTACAGGATGCTAGTGAGATACAATGAGAAGACATAACAGGATGCTAGTGAGGTACAATGAGACATTACAGGATGCTAGTGAGGTACAATGAGGCATTACAGGATGCTAGTGAGGTACAATGAGAAGACATTACAGGATACTTGTGAGATACAATGAGAAGACATTACAGGATGCGAGTGAGGTACAATGAGAAGACATTACAGGATGCGAGTGAGGTACAATGAGAAGACATTACAGGATGCTAGTGAGGTACAATGAGAAGCCATTACAGGATGCAAGTGAGGTACAATGAGACATTGCAGTATGCAAGTGAGGTACAATGAGACATTACAGGATGCTAGTGAGGTACAATGAGACATTACAGGATGCTAGTGAGGTACAATGGGAAGACATTACAGGATGCTAGTGAGGTACAATGAGAAGACATT
Organism: Lissotriton helveticus; assembly: GCF_964261635.1. Taxonomy (NCBI): domain Eukaryota; kingdom Metazoa; phylum Chordata; class Amphibia; order Caudata; family Salamandridae; genus Lissotriton; species Lissotriton helveticus. The sequence goes on from NC_136069.1 coordinate 68,927,878, forward strand.
ACAGGATGCTAGTGAGGAACAATGAGGCATTACAGGATGCTAGTGAGGTACAATGAGAAGCCATTACAGGATGCTAGTGAGGTGAGGTACAATGAGACATTACAGGATGCTAGTGAGGTACAATGAGACATTACAGGATGCTAGTGAGGTACAATGAGAAGCCATTACAGGATGCTTGTGAGGTACAATGAGACATTACAGGATGCTAGTGAGGTACAATGAGACATTACAGGATGCTAGTGAGGTACAATGAGAAGCCATTACAGGATGCTTGTGAGGTACAATGAGACATTACAGGATGCCAGTGAGGTACAATGAGACATTACAGGATGCTAGTGAGGTACAATGAGATATTACAGGATGCGAGTGAGATACAATGAGAAGACATACCAGGATGCTAGTGAGGTACAATGAGACATTACAGAATGCTAGTGAGGTACAATGAGGCATTTCAGGATGCTAGTGAGGTACAATGAGAAGACATTACAGGATGCTAGTGAGGTACAATGAGACATTACAGGATGCTAGTGAGGTACAATGAGAAGACATTACAGGATGCGAGTGAGATACAATGAGAAGACATTACAGGATGCTAGTGAGGTACAATGAGACATTACAGGATGCTAGTGAGGTACAATGAGACATTACAGGATGCTAGTGAGGTACAATGAGACATCAGAGGATGCAAGGGAGGTACAATGAGAAGACATTACAGGATGCTACTGAGGTACAATGAGATATTACAGGATGCAAGGGAGGTACAATGAGAAGACATTACAGGATGCTAGTGAGGTACAATGAGACATTACAGGATGCTAGTGAGGTACAATGAGAAGACATTACAGGATGCTAGTGAGGTACAATGAGATATTACAGGATGCGAGTGAGGTACAATGAGATATTACAGGATGCTAGTGAGATACAATGAGAAGACATTACAGGATGCTAGTGAGGTACAATGAGACATTACAGGATGCTAGTGAGGTACAATGAGAAGACATTACATGATGCTAGTGAGGTACAATGAGACATTACAGGATGCTAGTGAGGTACAATGAGAAGACATTACAGGATGCTAGTGAGGTACAATGAGATATTACAGGATGCGAGTGAGGTACAATGAGATATTACAGGATGCTAGTGAGATACAATGAGAAGACATAACAGGATGCTAGTGAGGTACAATGAGACATTACAGGATGCTAGTGAGGTACAATGAGGCATTACAGGATGCTAGTGAGGTACAATGAGAAGACATTACAGGATACTTGTGAGATACAATGAGAAGACATTACAGGATGCGAGTGAGGTACAATGAGAAGACATTACAGGATGCGAGTGAGGTACAATGAGAAGACATTACAGGATGCGAGTGAGGTACAATGAGAAGACATTACAGGATGCTAGTGACGTACAATGAGAAGACATTACTGGATGCTAGTGAGGTACAATGAGAAGCCATTACAGGATGCAAGTGAGGTACAATGAGACATTGCAGGATGCTAGTGAGGTACAATGAGACATTACAGGATGCTAGTGAGGTACAATGAGACATTACAGGACGCTAGTGAGGTACAATGGGAAGACATTACAGGATGCTAGTGAGGTACAATAAGACATCACAGGATGCTAGTGAGGTACAATGAGAAGACATTACTTGATGCTAGTGAGGTACAATGAGACATCACAGGATGCTAGTGAGGTACAATGAGGAGACATTACAGGATGCTAGTGAGGTACAATGAGAAGACATTACAGGATGCAAGTGAGGTACAATGAGAAGCCATTACAGGATGCAAGTGAGGTACAATGAGGCATTACAGGATGCTAGTGATGTACAATGAGAAGACATTACAGGATGCTAGTGAGGTACAATGAGAAGCCATTACAGGATGCAAGTGAGGTACAATGAGACATTGCAGGATGCTAGTGAGGTACAATGAGACATTACAGGATGCTAGTGAGGTACAATGAGACATTACAGGACGCTAGTGAGGTACAATGGGAAGACATTACAGGATGCTAGTGAGGTACAATGAGAAGACATTACAGGATGCTAGTGAGGAACAATGAGGCATTACAGGATGCTAGTGAGGTACAATGAGAAGCCATTACAGGATGCTAGTGAGGTGAGGTACAATGAGACATTACAGGATGCTAGTGAGGTACAATGAGACATTACAGGATGCTAGTGAGGTACAATGAGAAGCCATTACAGGATGCTTGTGAGGTACAATGAGACATTACAGGATGCTAGTGAGGTACAATGAGACATTACAGGATGCTAGTGAGGTACAATGAGAAGCCATTACAGGATGCTTGTGAGGTACAATGAGACATTACAGGATGCTAGTGAGGTACAATGAGACATTACAGGATGCTAGTGAGGTACAATGAGATATTACAGGATGCGAGTGAGATACAATGAGAAGACATAACAGGATGCTAGTGAGGTACAATGAGACATTACAGAATGCTAGTGAGGTACAATGAGGCATTTCAGGATGCTAGTGAGGTACAATGAGAAGACATTACAGGATGCTAGTGAGGTACAATGAGACATTACAGGATGCTAGTGAGGTACAATGAGAAGACATTATAGCATGCGAGTGAGATACAATGAGAAGACGTTACAGGATGCTAGTGAGGTACAATGAGACATTACAGGATGCTAGTGAGGTACAATGAGACATTACAGGATGCTAGTGAGGTACAATGAGACATCAGAGGATGCAAGGGAGGTACAATGAGAAGACATTACAGGATGCTAGTGAGGTACAATGAGATATTACAGGATGCAAGGGAGGTACAATGAGAAGACATTACAGGATGCTAGTGAGGTACAATGAGACATTACAGGATGCTAGTGAGGTACAATGAGAAGACATTACAGGATGCTAGTGAGGTACAATGAGATATTACAGGATGCGAGTGAGGTACAATGAGATATTACAGGATGCTAGTGAGATACAATGAGAAGACATTACAGGATGCTAGTGAGGTACAATGAGACATTACAGGATGCTAGTGAGGTACAATGAGAAGACATTACAGGATGCTAGTGAGGTACAATGAGACATTACAGGATGCTAGTGAGGAACAATGAGAAGACATTACAGGATGCTAGTGAGGTACAATGAGAAGACATTACAGGATGCTAGTGAGGTACAATGAGATATTACAGGATGCGAGTGAGGTACAATGAGATATTACAGGATGCTAGTGAGATACAATGAGAAGACATAACAGGATGCTAGTGAGGTACAATGAGACATTACAGGATGCTAGTGAGGTACAATGGGAAGACATTACAGGATGCTAGTGAGGTACAATGAGATATTACAGGATGCGAGTGAGGTACAATGAGATATTACAGGATGCTAGTGAGATACAATGAGAAGACATAACAGGATGCTAGTGAGGTACAATGAGACATTACAGGATGCTAGTGAGGTACAATGAGGCATTACAGGATGCTAGTGAGGTACAATGAGAAGACATTACAGGATACTTGTGAGATACAATGAGAAGACATTACAGGATGCGAGTGAGGTACAATGAGAAGACATTACAGGATGCGAGTGAGGTACAATGAGAAGACATTACAGGATGCTAGTGACGTACAATGAGAAGGCATTACAGGATGCTAGTGAGGTACAATGAGAAGCCATTACAGGATGCAAGTGAGGTACAATGAGACATTGCAGGATGCTAGTGAGGTACAATGAGACATTACAGGATGCTAGTGAGGTACAATGAGACATTACAGGACGCTAGTGAGGTACAATGGGAAGACATTACAGGATGCTAGTGAGGTACAATAAGACATCACAGGATGCTAGTGAGGTACAATGAGAAGACATTACTTGATGCTAGTGAGGTACAATGAGACATCACAGGATGCTAGTGAGGTACAATGAGGAGACATTACAGGATGCTAGTGAGGTACAATAAGACATTACAGGATGCTAGTGAGGTACAATGAGAAGACACTACAGGATGCTAGTGAGGTACAATGAGACATTACAGGATGCTAGTGAGGTACAATGAGGCATTACAGGATGCTAGTGAGGTACAATGAGACATTACAGGATGCTAGTGAGGTACAATGAGACATCAGAGGATGCTAGTGAGGTACAATGAGACATTACAGGATGCTAGTGAGGTACAATAAGACATCACAGGATGCTAGTGAGGTACAATGAGGAGACATTACAGGATGCTAGTGAGGTACAATGAGACATTACAGGATGCTAGTGAGGTACAATGAGAAGACACTACAGGATGCTAGTGAGGTACAATGAGACATTACAGGATGCTAGTGAGGTACAATGAGGCATTACAGGATGCTAGTGAGGTACAATGAGACATTACAGGATGCTAGTGAGGTACAATGAGACATCAGAGGATGCTAGCGAGGTACAATGAGACATTACAGGATGCTAGTGAAGTACAATGAGAAGAGATTACAGGATGCTAGTGAGGTACAATGAGACATTACAGGATGCTAGTGAGGTACAATGAGAAGACATTACAGGATGCTAGTGAGGTACAATGAGACATTACAGGATGCTAGTGAGGTACAATGAGAAGACATGACAGGATGCTAGTGAGGTACAATGAGAAGACATTACAGGATGCTAGTGAGGTACAATGAGAAGACACTACAGGATGCTAGTGAGGTACAATGAGAAGACATTACAGGATGCTAGTGAGGTACAATGAGAAGACATTACAGGATGCTAGTGAGGTACAATGAGAAGACATTACAGGATGCTACCTGGCAGGAAATTTAGGGTGCATTTATGGTTTTATGGTTTTACACAAAGATTGCCTTCCAGAAAGTCAGTAAAGAGAGAGAAAGCACGGTGCAGTCTTGCACTGCCTCATTTCTAAGACATGCGAGGATGCGCCGTGGAAGGTGATAAGTGGTATCCTCACACGCCTCTGTGACGTGTCACAATGTATAAAAATAGTGCACAGAATCACAGGATCCCAGTCGGTGCCCTGGGGCAGGGAGCAGTGAGTCATTGTGATGATGGCTCCTTGGGTGTCCTGAAGATGAACTGGAATCCATCGGAGGCTACGGGAAGCAGCGAGGGCCAGACTGTCTGAGCACAGGCTGCCAGCGAAGAGACCGGAAGTGGACAAAAGAGGTCTACATCCAGGGCAGGAAGGATGGGGAAGAAAAGGGAGCCACAGTGTACTGGGCAGAATAGGCAAAGCAGTGGAAAGATGCAGGGGTAAGAAAAAATAAGGGAACAACAAATAAAGCAGAAAAGGAAAAACAATAACACAGGAGGAGAAAAAGAAGTGAGAAAAGAAGGAGAGGAGGCAGCATGAAATAAGTGACTAAAATTACAATAAGTGAAAGGTTAGGGAAAATGTAAATGAGAGAGATCATGGGACAGACAGTGTGCTTGGAGTGGGGATAGTACTGAAGGTGACAGGCTTGTAAGCAAACCACGAGATTTGCCTGAAGGACCAGACCTCTGGCGGGTCAGTCATATGTCGAGCCAAAGAGATTTTACTAGGAAAATATACTTAAAACTCAACCTTAATTAAGTTCACACTACATGGTCATTACAACAACACATAAAATATAACACATGAGCCAAAAACTCTTCCTCATTACTGAATGGCTTGTTGTGTAATACGTAAGTGCTTCCTTTTCTGGGCACCCACTACCAACCCTGGATGTAGTCGGTAGAAACCGGTCCTCGGAAGCTTGTTTCCGGTCCAGGGAAGGCGTGGCTTGGCAGTTCGGGCTGGACTGTTCCCATGAGGCACAGGGTCAGCCTGATTTGCATATAGCCATGTCTGAAATGGGGTGGCTGAGTGGGCTAAAGAACGGTGATGGATTAAACCCAGATCTGTTGACTGGGTGTGAGTGTTTGATTGGTTCGGATGCTCCGTCCATCACCACCCCCTTTTGTACCACGCAGTAGGTAGAAAGAGCGGACACCACACACATTTGCTTCCAAGGTCTGGGCGCTGTTGTAAGGGTGCTGGTCAGATCTAGCCCATTGTTGGGGCTCCCACTTGGCATAACATAACACAATTGAGTCAACCGTGCTATTAACCAACGCTGGGGAACCACCCCATTTTTCCCAAGAGGCGTGCCATTGTTTTCGTTTTCAGCTATTGACGTCACCGTTCCTCTGGTGCTGCCGCAGTCTAGGAATCACAAGTTTCTTGTCTGCAAAAATCCCTCTTCCTATATGAGGATCCTTAAAGCTATGTTACAGAACGTGTTTTAGGTGGCTGCTGCCTCAGGGGCACAGTGTACATTTCCACACATAACTGCCCTCCCAGAAGGGATTGTATTATAGTCAGGTGGAGGCTATATTCAATGAAAACAGCCTCAAATAGCTAACTATCAACGAGGCTGGTCAGCTACATAACGAACTTGCAACTTTTTGAGGTTGAATGAGGTGTTTTATAGAACACACAGCTACTCATCAGAGTTTCCTGGCACTATGGATTGGAGGAAATTAATTTAGCCAGCACCACAACAAGCAGAAGAGAACAGCCAAGCCTTTAGCTTCTTCCGAAATAACCACTCAGAGCAGAGGCGGCTCTAGGCTCATGGCGTCCCTGGGCAGGGAACGTAGGTAGGGGCCCCCGGAACAGGGGGTCCAGGCGGGGCAGAGCGTGGAGGCCAGTGAAGAGGGGGGGTCAGGGTGTCTAGAAGTGGAGCAGTGCCAGAGGCCGCCAAATCCCTGCCATGGCCCACCACGCAAATATGTATCCATCCTCAGAGAATTATTATATTAAGGATATATATTGGCGTGGCGGCCCCTGGGGTTTGGCAGCCCTGTGCAGGTGCACAGCTTGCACATGCCAGAGTTGAGGATGTAAAGTTCAATTTGGGAGTTGTTTGCAAGCTACAAGATACGAGAAGGAGAGTCCCCTCTTTCTCACCCGCCTGACCTTTGACTCCACTGCAAAAGCGATATTGGCTGATCAAGGTGCTCTGACCGGCAGGGGTGGCTGAAAGGGAACTGGGGCGAGGGGGGTGGAAGGTGGGGGTAGAAAATAAAAAAATAAAAAAATAATAAAGAAAACGTACCTGCTGGCTGCGTCGCCACCCGCCACCTCTACTTGTCGCAGGAAGCACCCCGGATCCTAGGCTCGCTATGCCAATGACAACGCTGCAGTGCAGTTTTGTGATTGGTTCCCCTTAGCCAATCACATTGCTGCATTGCAGCGTTGCGATTGGTCTGAGCTCCGTGGTTCAGCGCTCAGACGGGGACAGGGAGCCTGTGCATGTTCCCCACCAGGCTGTATAATGCTGCCTGGTGGGGAACAATCAAGGTGAAATTAATGTTTGGCCGGCCAAAAATGGCCGGTCAAACATTCATGCGCACTTTGAGTGTGCTCATCACTCCTCCCCTGCTCTGGCCAACCCCGCACCTAGGAACAGGAAAATAAAATGATAATAATGTTTCGCTATTATCATTTTATTTTTCCTCTGCACTGGTCTCAACCTGTTCGCTGTGGGTGTCGGCCAACGGCCGTCGCGAGCACTACCTCCGTAGTGCTGCGCACGTCCGTTGACCGACGCGGTCCCGCCCACTTAATAGAACGTTCGAAGCAGCAAATGGGTTAAAGCAGTGGGGCAACGCTCCTCCGCCTTAGCGGAGGAGCCACCGCTGCTAACCGGAAGGTAAAGCAGGAACCTTTCAGGGAGTTTCTGGGAACCAAGGAGAAGACGGCCTGATGGACCAAGAACAAGGACTTGAAAAGGATCCTCTTCTGAACTAGCAGCCAATGGAGAGTCCTGAGGTGGGAAGACACCGAAACACACCTTGGAAGTTTTAGTATCAAATGAGCTGTGGCGTTCTGAACCACTTGAAGCCTTCTGATTAGACCTACAGGAAGACCATTAGTAAGAAATTGAGTTGTTGGTTGACTGGGGTGTGAGCCCTGGTCAAGCAACAGCCACAATCCCTGGCAGGGTGAATCACAAAAAGTCACTAAATGAATGTGTGCTTAACCCTGGTTAGCTTGGCACAAAAAACAGTCAGGCTTTACTTAGAGGCAATGTATAAAGTATTTATGGGGTGCACACACATAGTAATAAAGTGAAAGCATAACACAAGAAAATTCCCACACCAATATTCAAGAAAAAGTTCTGAGACTGTAAAATTCAGTAGGGCAAGGCAGTGCCCGAGGAGGGAGTGTCATCGTTGGGGAGCTGCTGGATGATGTTACAGTGAAGATTTCTACATTCAACTTGGTCACTTTTTGGAAGTCGAAAATCTCCAGTGTGATGAGGCAGGAGGCTGTAGCCAATGAGAGTTCCTGGAGGCAAGATATTTCTTTGCTGAAGGACAGGGGAACATGATTTGGTGCTGCTTAGAATAATGTAGCAGGAGCAGCCAAAAAGTCAGGTCAACCGGTGATGTACAGTAGGCGGATAGACAAGAAAGTTGGTCCCAATCTTCCCTTAGTTCTCGGGGCAGTTCTTAGCCAAAACATTTCTAAGTCCCAAGTTTTTGATTTTGGCTAACTGGACACCTTTCATACCTCTACCATGGGTCAAGGGCTGGATGGGCACCACTTGGGGGGGATAGGACTTACTCAGGATGTGTCCAGGTGCAGGTTCAAGATGGTGGGAAACACAACACGATGATGGACGGAGTGCTGTGACGTTTCAACCGCTCACCCCCAGTCAAGAGATCTGGGTTTAATCCACCCCAGTTTGGACCCGGCCATATACAAATCAGTTTAGATCATGCTCCTTATGGGAACAGTCCAGCCCAAACTGCCACTGCCACTGGGGGTGAATGTTTGATTTGTCCAGCATTCTATCCATCAACTGTTTTTTTTTTTGCATCTGTTGCCTTAAGTGGGAAGGGTATGCCCAGAGGTGATTCCTGTGCTTGCTACGCCACCAGATTCAAACAGGCCTGGCTAATGGGGGGGGTGATGCCCCGAAACCGCTCCCAAGTTGCTTGATTCTGGTCCAGGGAGGACCTGTCCTAGCAGTTCGGGCTGGACTGTCCCCATGGGGAGTAGGGTGAAGAATGATTTACATATGGCTGGGTCTAAACTGGAATGGCGAGGTGTTTAAAAAAACAATGGTTTTAATCCAGATCTGTGACTGGGGGTGAATGTTTGATTTGTTCAGCATTCCATCCTTCATCTTTTCTTTTCAAGATGGTGGAAGCCTTTTATGTACCTGTGGCTCTGAATGGGAGGCCGGCCTTGGAGTCACTCTGATAGTCCTGGATTCAGTTTAAGAAGTAGGGCTCAAACAGCAGGGTAGGCATCTGGGGGGTTCAAGAAATGCTCCAGGCAGCAAAGCAGTCCTTCTTTGAGCAGTAAAGCAGTCTTGTGGAGTACAGAGAAGGCCACAGCAGCAGGCGCTCCTCTGAGTGTCCTTCCACAGGTCCAGAAAGCAAACTGAAGAGCGGGTCTGAGGGCCCTATTTTTATACCTGGTGCCTTCTTTCAAGTAGTAGAAGTTTCCAGACGTTTTCCTTTGTAATGCTTGGAATTTCCTTACTCCCTTGCCCTTCCTCCAGGCTGGTCGCAGGAACAATGCACTGGTGACAAGCCCCTTTTTGTGAAGGCAGAGCACAGCTTATTCAGTTGCCCAGCTCCACCCTCCAAATGTCCATCCTGCTAGCAGATGGCCCATTCAGGCACACCTAATTCCTCTATTGTGTGACAGTCTGGGAGGAATTCACAAAGTTTAACTGACAACTACACCCAGTCATGTGACCTAGGAAATGCTGCAGGCACCAAATGGCAAACAGCAGGAATATGCAAACTTTCTAAAATAGGCATTTTCAAAATTGTAATTTGAAATCCGACTTTACCATTATAGAAGATTTCAAATTACAGTTTTATAGATACCAAACATGAAAGTCTTTTCTGTCCCCAGTCAAACATTTGTAATAAGACAACCCAATGATATCCTATGGGATGGTGAGTTTTTCACTACCAGAACCTATAAAACTTAAAAGTACAATTCCATTGTTTTAATCGCAATGCACCCTGCCTATGGACTACCTAGGGCCTACCACAGGGGTCACAATGCTGCAGGGATTCTGCAGAGTCACAGAATTATACTTGGGATTATGGGACCTTAGTAGGTAGGGACTGAGTCATCCTACCACCTTAGTACCCATGAGCCTGGGACCCATAAGCTATAGTGGATCACATGCCCTCCCACTCACTCACAGAGGAGCAAGTGATTAGACACCCCAGAACACAGTACTACTGACCTTCTCAGGAATCGCAGTTTCGGGACACACCCTTTCACTCACACACTTGTACTAGTCCATAATAAGTTCTGAAAGAGACATGAGGAAAGTTTAAAATGTTTATTTTAATTATCGTGCTCTGGCATGTAGTATACGTGCCACAACAAGTAGGAAAATGCCTAACACAAATATGGTTAGCATAGCAAGTAAGTCTGTTAATCAGATTTGGAGCTGTTATTATATCCAACAGGGTAACCTAACCTCCCTCCCCTTCTACAGAAGCAAAAATGATTATATATTAGAAGATCCCTAGGTGTTTAGCAGCAAACCCCATACCTCAGTATACACAGATGAAAGTTCTATATCTGAAGCACTTGTCATGACCTTTACCCTTGAAAAGTCCCTCTCCAAGTGTCTGTTACCTATCTGTGCATACCTATATGACAGAAAGTATATGTTCCCAAACAATAGCTGGATTCGTGTATTTTGTCTAGGTGCTGGGGCCTGACCAGAACGGAATACCAAGGGGTATTGTTGTTCGACCTCTTTTACATGTTCAGATTAAAGCTAAGAAAAAACAGAGCGCAAAACAACAGCGTGCATTGTGTGAAAGTACATTGTGGTATAAAGCAAAACGCATCTGTGAGGTAACGTGTGCGAGGCAGAGGACAGTCTGCAAAGTGCTCATGCTAACATAGGGAAAACAACAATGGGCCTGCACAGGACTTATGACAACTTATGTGCAATAAAAGGGAGTTTAAGGCATGGCATAGGGGCTATATTGCCAACTCGAATTTAAAACTGCATACAGGGGGCAATGGCATGTTTTAAGGGTCTACTTAAGTGGGTTGCATAACAAGTGCTGCATGCTGCAAGCCAACTAGTAGTATTCCATTTACAGGCCCTGGGTATATTGTATACCCCTCTAAAACGCACTTATAAGTAAATGTAATATGCCAATCAGGTGTAAACCAATTTTACCATGTTTAGGCAGCTGAGCACAAACACTGCATTTAACAGTAGTAAAGTCACAGAGTCTTACGGCCAGGTAAAACTAATTTCAGCAAATATGGAGGGAAACAAGCAAAATATTTGGGGGAAAACCACACCCTAAGGCAGACAGTTCTAACACCTAGATACAACACATGTGGCATAATCCATTCATGAAGTTATCAGTGCATGGACCATTGTCTTCCTGATATGTAGTGGTAGAGGAAAAATAAACTTCTTGAGGTCTCTAAAGTTGGAAGAAGGATTTATCAAAGTTCAGCTCGAGATTCTTAGCCACTTTGGCAATTGGTGGAGGAGGCGGTAAAGTCTCCAAGATACCAGCACTCCCACCAGTTTGTACTGGAAGACCTAAACAGCAGAACTTCAGCCTTATCTGTTCTGCACTTCAGGTGACTCTTGCATCTAGCTGAAGCCTGCATGTAGGCAGGCCTTAAAAGACCTTTGAGCCACTGACCCACTCTCAAATGAAAGAAGCAGTGGAGTATCATCAGCATATTAGATGGGTTTAAATCCAAATGACTCAACCAGGTGTGCTAGTGGGGCCATGCATATATTAAATTATGTAAGGCTCAAAGAATTGCCTTATGGTCCACCAAATTTTAAGGGTTTAGGGGCAGATTTACAAGCCCCCTGCGCCTCTTTTACGCCACCGTTGTGTCACTTTTGTGACGCAGCGGTGGCCCAAAAGATGCGCCATGGTGAGGGGTATTTACTACGTGACGCATCTCCCAGATGCGTCACGTTGTAAAGCCCTGCACCAGAAGGAGGCGTTTCATCGCAGGGGGGGGGCGTTCCGGCGCAGGACCGCCTCCCAAAAGGGGCTGAGTGAAATCTATAAGATTTCACTCAGTCACTTTTAGGGCCATGCTGCATCAAAACCCTGCGCCTGCTTGAAGCAGGCGTAAGGATTGACGCAGCATTGTGGAGATAGGGTCCCCCAGAGCATTGCTGGAGCTGCGTCGCACTTGTGACGCAACTCCAGCAATGCGCCGCTTTTACGGCACAGATGCATGACGCATCTGTGTCATTTTGGCTGATATGCAGCGATGCGCCAGTTATTGTAAATATGCCCCTCAGTGCTTAATCAATCCCAGTCCACGTCTATGATCCCATGATCGCCCAGGTATTGTAGAAGAATAGACTGGCCTCCTCCATCACGTTTCCTCCATCTTGGAGGAAGTTTATGCCCCTGATTGATTTACCATGGAGTTCACATTTTGGTACTGGATCATCCACTTCTTACTTCAAGCTGTTGTAGCTGTGAAAGAAAATGAATTCTCTGTGATCCGTGATCACTGTGAACTGGTCACTCTTTTAGAAGACACAGGCTTAAGGCCACTTCCATAGGCTTGCAACGCGGGGTCAGTCACAGGAGCATCCTTGTCTTTTGGAAAAAGCCTCTTGTTGGAGTGCTCCATATACACTCTATTTATGATTTCAAAATGTCCCTCTGTGGCGGAGTAAATGTGATCAATTTAGGGATGACCCATTCACAGTGCACTGGCAATCTGTGAAGCTCCAGGACAACGTCTGGGGCTGGTGCGTTTCTGGGGTCCTTCGGTGGCTTGGCGCTGATCCCACCAAGATCATCAGATATGTGAAATGTCGAAGCATGTGAATCAGATGGGCTTATGTAGGGTTAAACCACTTTTTTTAGTATTTGCAAAACAGATGTCAGACAATAACCATACACCTAAATCAAAATCTGGTATTTGTAAAATGCAAACTACTCACCCCTAAGGGTCTCAAGGCGCTGGGGGCTCTCGGGGAGAATAAGTGAGCTATTGCCCAGAGTCACATGATACTGAGCTGAGCTGCCGCCAGCGATCGAGCCGTGAGCTCTGCGCTCCGGAGTCAGCCACCCTGTCCGGTGCGCCAAGAGGTGATACTGCCGATTGTTACCTTTAAAGCATCACTCATATTTATTATACCCTGCAGCTCTGACACAACTAACCTTATTGTGGACCTGATTAATTTGTAGGTGGAGAAAATTACTCTGTCACCTATATGGAGGTGCCACCAGCCACATTGAGAAATTACCTTCAACTGGAAGGTCATTTCTTAAAGCACTGCCAGGAACCACCTTCATGGCGGTTCATGTCATTGGTTTTTGAGGTTTGGTATATGGTCCCATCACTATGATGGAGCCATGCACCAAAAAGTTTTTTTATTTTCAGAAAAGTAAATTCTGAAGCAGGATTTATCTCCCATGGCGAGGCGTGCTTTTAGCAGTTTTCACTGCCCTTTACCACCAGGATCTTTTCCTGAAGCGGGATTTTCTTTTTCTGTTTTTTTAAACATGCTCCCTTTGCCATGGGAGTCTTCTCGCATGACAGGGGAGCATTTAGCAGTTTTCACTGTTCCTTACCTCCAGGGTTTTCCTGGTGGTGACTGGCAGTGAAAGTTGACCCCTATTTCCATCCATCTAAATCAGGTGGGTGGAATGCGAGGTCTGTCTCCGACGGCCGTGCTCTGTAGGGCCGTCGGAGGGGCTTAATCATGACGTCGAAGGAGCAGTCTCTGCTGTGATTAAACCTAAGGTCTGCCTGCTTTTAAATTTGGCAGGTGAACCATAGTCCTGGCTGTATATATACTCAGCTACCGCTGTGACGCCAAGATTTAAGCCAGGCCCTGTGTCTCGAACTACTTCAGAAGCTCTGGGGATACCCAAAGCTGTGCTGCTTGCACTGCTATAAGCCAACATGTTGAAAGAGTGTCATTGATCTGGAGTAGAGGTCAATATGTGGATAGTGATAGCCTGCAATAGGGTGCAGGTTAGGAAGAAAGGGGCACCCGTCCTTTCAGCAGTTAGATCATTTAGGGCCATATGTATCAAGCCAAATTGACTTCGCAAACGCCGAAATTCGCAGAATTTTGGCGTTTGCGAATGCAATTTGGACTAATGGTATGCATCAAGAAAATTTGCGATTCCTTATCTTGCGATTGCATTTAAGGAATCGCAAATTTTGCGATTCCTGAAATGTAATGTAAGAAGCCAAAAAAAATAGCAAATTGGCCTTAAGGAATCGCAAATTACCACCAACTTCTAGTTGGTGGTAAGTTGCGAATTCCTTTCAAAATGCATATTATTTCATTTTTCAAAGTGCCATGTGACGAGCATACATGCCCTTAGGGCATGTATGTGCGCCACATGTGCACCCATGCAGATTTCAGGGGTGCAACAGAATGTCCTTTGGACACCCCTGCACCCTTGAAAATATTCTCAATTTGCGATTAGCAAATTGCGAATCGCAAATTTCCCCTTCATTCCTATGGGCCTTCTGGCCCATAGAAATGAATGGGAAATTATTCCTTAATTGCGATTTCTAAATAGCGATTCCTTAAAAATCGCTATTTAGAAATCGCAAAACGGAATGTTGATACATATGGCCCTTAGTATCATTATGGGGTATCATCATCCCATCATAGCAGAGTGACAGGTAGAAAAGAACAAGCAGCCATTAACAGTACTGCTCATTTGATAGGACTGTGTAGAAATGCATAAACAAAGCATAACATTGGAACAGCTGTAAGGCCTCTTACTCCCACTCCCACACAAACCCAATTAGCCAGACCTTTTAGTGGGACCTGCAGCCATTGTGGCCCCTGTAATTAGTGTGGGGGGAAGAGTGGCTGCTGTTGGCCGGGGCTTGTCTCTTGTGATATGTAAAAAAAGGACGTCCAAAGTATTTCAGTTAATGCTGCCTTATCTCTATGTACTTCTGTCAACCTTTCCATGGCTATGAGATTCCAGGTCTTGGACCACCACCACCACCTCAGAGATGGAAGACTTTTTATTTATTTATTTATTTAGTGTTTTATAGAGCGCAAACCAGATCCATGAGGGTATCAGGACGCTTTACAGTAATAGGAGGTGGGATACAAGGACAAAGGGGGAAGAGAGATCAGGAGCTTTCCATTTCTGAGTCACCTCAGTCTCATGACAAGCAAAACATGGGATGTGTGCATGTGACACACTGCTTTCATCACACCCTCTCCATCACAGTCCCAATCCCCCATAGACTTCCCACATGCAAACCAGTGCTGAAAACCACCAGAGCATTATTTTGCGAGTAATTTTTTGTTATACTTGGCAGAAATTGAGGATTTTGCTTCTTTTCTGCAAATTCAAATCCAGGAACTTGTCGGAATTTCTAAGTCTTTCTTTTATATCTATTTTTTACATACTTGAGAGCATGCAGTGGTTAAGTGCGTTGTAAGGAGCTATATAGTCTTGTTATGGAGGGTCATCGCTCCTTCTTGGAAGGTGTCCTCCATCTTGGTTGATTCTCTGCTGCCTCCTACCCTCAGTGCAGTCACATGAGCCCAATATAATAACTGCATACTTCTGTAAAGTTTGTGTGGTCTCACGAGAAAATCATTGGCGCGTTGGTCGTTGCTCTTGGACGTACCTCCTACATACAATATACCCAAACTTATGCCTTGTCCGTCTGTACAGGTTTGATGTCTATTGAACACACTTCCTTACACCAATAGTGTAGCATAGTTTCAACAGTGTACTCCAGGTGCCCCTGAAATTTGCGTGATTTTGGTGGCAGCCAAAGTAAATTCTGCAGTGGGATCCTACAAAGCTCTTGCTGGACCTGACAGCAGGACTTTAGTTTTATGTTACGAAAACTAGGCAAGGGGATAACTGTGCCACCAAAATGTATCTGTTGATATAGAAGCTCCTAACGAAGGGAGCTGTACTGCATAGACTTTCTTACTTTGGCAGGTTTATCATTCCAGATAAGTCTCACATTTTTTTTTTTGTAACGAGTTAAGCGTCTAATGGAAAAAGAACATAGAAAAAGGAAATACGAGGAAAAATAAAAATATTTCCCCACAGTGTGACTCTGTCGGGAAGGTGTATCATTCTGATGCATTTCCAGGTTTCCTATTCTTAGGAAATGTGGGAATGCACCAAAATCCATAGGTGGATGCATGGGAACACCCCCGCTCTACCCATGGAGAGCCTTGCCAAAGCAGAGTAACAGAGCCACACAAGGTGGCTTTGCATGGCTTAGTAAGTCTCACTGAAGCCTTTGTGTTGCTTTGCGCCACATTGCGTGACACAATACCAATGCAAGCGCTTCGTAAATTTTGGCCCTAGTGTCTGAGGACAGATGGTGGGTTTCCTGAAGCCAGACAACATCTGCTGCTTCTGCTGTCTTGATCTTGACTCTGAAGACGCATTGTTTTCCCAACTTCGAGTCCAGGTTCAGAGATTTTATCACTTCCTCTCTATTTGATACAGAAATTGGACTGACATTTATTGTAAACATCAGTTTGCAATTAAACCCCTATTTGTATGGAATTTGTTTGGCTGGGGGGGGGGGCGATCCGTGGCCATCTTAAGACATATATGTGTTGTAAGTTTTAAAGCCAAAATATCCTAAAAGATGGAGATTGTGAAACCTTTATATATTATGTGGGTTCTTGCTGCTTGCGGAATCTCTTTTTTGTTCTTAAAAAATTGTGGGCCCGATTCACAGAACTAACTTAAGACAAAATCCTAAACTTACTAACAGTTTGGTATTTACAGAAGGCACTTACTCATTGTGGTATTCACAGAAGGCACTTACTCATTGTGGTATTCACAGAAGGCACTTACTCATTTTGGTATTCACAGAAGTTAGGAGTCCTAACTTTAGGACTCCTAAATGCCTTCTGTGAATACCGAAAGTCTTAAAGTTAGGATTTTTCTCAGTTTTGGAGTAGTAAAGTTAGGACTCCTAACTTAAGGACTTCTAAATGCCTTCTGTGAATACCGAAATGAGTAAGTGCCTTCTGTGAATACCAAAAGGGTAGTAAGTTTAGGATTGCGTCTTAGTTAGTTCTGTGAATCGGACCCTATGTGCTCAAAGCATCTGGAGTCAGCTTTTTCTTGATTGGTTAAGGGTTAAGTACTCTGTAGATACTATTCAAATCATTGCAGTGCTCTTCTGAGTTACCCAACAGCGACCTGATGAGACTTCTCACACTTTCTACCAATTCCTGGTCTGAGATAATTTCTGGTATCCTTCTAATACCCAAATCATTGCAGCGCTATCTGTTTTTGCCATCATCGACTCTGTCCAGGATTGTCTGGTGATGTTTCTCTAACTCCTGCATTCTGATCTCCAGTTCATTTCTGTCATGGTCCTGTTCTGCCATGGGAACCTTCTGTTGATACACTTTATTTTCCACTCTCTGGATTGGATGATCCAATTTTGATAGAGCTTTAGAGAAGTCTTGTCGTAAAGTCTGAAATCTCTGTTTTCAACTCACCCATTAAAAGGTGAATGTCCGCTTTCGTAGCAGGTGCTTCCATGTTCTCACTTAAGGTTATCTCAGCAGGCTGGTCTGTTGTATCTACAGAGTCTTTAGTGAAGGATTCCTTGGCTGATTGGCTCTTGGCCCCTAGTAGGCCTTTAATGCTTGCTGGTTTCTGAACCTTGCATCTAACCAACAACATTAAGTCGTTGTAGGGTCATTTGTGTATTTTCACCTGTGGACCTTCAGTTTGTATTATTTTTGTTTGGGCGGCTGCCACCTCTCATGTCAAGATGTTTGAACTGCAAGGCTAGTTCTATTCTTTCACACATAGGGCAACCATGTTGAAAAAGTCTCCACCGGGAAGTCTCAGAATTTGCGAGGATCCCACCAGTGTCTCATCTCTCAGGGGCTTTCACTCATCTATAACAGGGCAGTCCAAGCTCCAGTACCACATCAGCCACCCTAGGACTCGCGTCCAAGTGATCACCACTACCTGCAATTTTCCACCAAGACTTAGCAGGTGTGGACCTGCTCCCTTCATACCACTGGGGACCTAGAAGCCAAGTTGTAGGTCTTGTCTCACCAACGGGCACAGGTGACTTGCTTTCCAAGATTTTGCATTATTTCTCACGGCTTCACCACCATCAGATTGAATTGATGGCCTCCCAAAATCTGCCCCATTCCTGAGGTGTAGCGAGGGAGGACTGCAACGTCCGCTCCTCACGCCAAATGGGCAAAGGCTGTCACCCACTTCCACAGATCTGACATGGCATGAATCTCCACCAGTGTGGTGGGCGCCATCTTGAATTTCACTTACAGGCACCGCAGGGGCTCTCTCTGCAGTCCATCAGCTTAAATTTCTCCAGTGGTCAGTCAGATCCTGTCCTGTGAGGTGCATGGCACCCCATTTCTCAGATGAGATGGCTCCCTTACTGCTTGGCTCACTCCTGACGCATTTAGAAAGGGGTTGGTGACGCAGTGTCCCTATTTTCTGTTTGCTTTTAATGACATGCTCATGCATAATACTTATAGTCATTTCTTCTGTATACTCATGTATAAGTTTATATTTAGACTGATCATAATGAGTGATATTATATTAACCCCTTTGCTGTGGGGTGTTTTCCCCCCGCTGTGCAGGGGGGAGGGAGGCCGCGCGCAGCGCCGCTGTGCTGGTGACAAGCTCGGCTCGTCATGAGGCACAGTGGAGCTGCCCTCATGACGAGCGGAGCTCGTCACGACCACACCCGTTTTGGAACGTTCAGCACAGCGGGGAAATTATCCCTAAATCCTAATTTTAAGACTTTCGGTATTCACAGAAGGCATTTAGGAGTCCTAAAGTTAGGACTCCTACCTTTTGTGAATACCAAAATGAGTAAGTGCTTTCTGTGAATACCAAAATGAGTAAGTGCCTTCTGTGAATACCAAAATGATAGTAAGTTTAGGATTTTGTCTTAAGTTAGTTCTGTGAATCGGGCCCGAAGATACCACGTCTGAGAAAAAGAGGGGTGACAGGCACTGTCCTGATAGACAAACGGCTCTGTAGTGAGTCACGCGGCTCCTACCATACAATCAGGGCACAAGTCCTAAAAAAAGAAGTGGGGGGACGCTGACGTCACAACAGGAAGTGACATCATGAAAGGTGGCTTGCACTCAGTTGCAATTTATAGTTATCGAGCTTCCGGTAAAGTAATTGGGGGGACGCCGTTCACCCGCGTAATACCCCGACTCGAGCCCTGCACAATGATACTATTTCAACTCCCTAGGCCTGGCGCAGACCGGGGAGTATTTAATAAAGGTGACGTCAGTGCTCGTGGCTGACGGCACAGATGAGCACTGGAGTGTGGTTGTGGCTTATTGTGTTTACGGCATTATAGGCCCCACTGTCCCTAGACCAGTCTTCCTGACCCTAGGCCGCCCGCTACCCACCTCCCCCCACTGCAGACATCAGAGGCTCAGCAAGTGCCTGCAATTTGCAAGGACCCGCTATACCTTCAGGTTTATTTATCGAAAGGATGCAACAAATTAGAATCCTCTCCCAAAGGACCAAATTTCCACAGTTTGTGCTTACTAGGATAGGAGAGGGGAAGGCTGAAACTTGCCATGATAAAGTGGAAACAAAGGGAGGGAGGAAACTAAGAGGGAACTAACTGCAGAAGTAAAAAGGGAAGCCCCACAAAAAGTGTCAGAATGCTAAACCGCCTTGAAGTGAGAAAGAACTGAGGAAGTTCCAGAACTTCTGTTGCCAAGTACAGTCCTCGATGATTGCTGTCCTTTTAACCGGCACTGCTTCTCATAGCCCGGAAGTGAAACCAGTTCCCGACCTCCCTGTCCTCCACAGCCCCAACCGTAAAGGGCCATCCCCTGTTTTTGCTAGCTGCTAATGTAATTTGCTAAGTCAATTGGAAAAAGCTGTCCCAGCTTGCTACAGATATTTTTCTGAAGAACTGACCACTAGAGAACCCAGAGTCTGAGGCTGATTCCTGACACATTGCTTCAGGGCACAAGTTGGGGGTACACGCGGGTAGAAGTTGTCCACCCACTATTTTCACAGGGTGTGTGCTGTCTCTCCGGCAAGAAGTTGGGCCCCAGTAAAATATGCTAAACTTGTCCCAGTGTAATTTTCCAACACCGAGCTAAAGTTAAAGGGCCATCAGCCCACCTTTTGTTCCTGGCTGGGAGCTATTTGGCGCCTAACAACTAGAAGCCAACGCAAAGGATAGGAAACAAAGGCACACGCTTATCACTTCATCACTTCCCAAGTACTTAGGACAAACTACAATTTGGAGGCAAGCTTTTCACTTTGTTCAATCCCTGTATATAAGAGATATGCGTACACCTTATGAAGGTCAGCTGTGTCGTTCTGTACGAGTATTTACATGAATAACAATTTAAATACCACTAATTGTTTTCTTTTAGAGCACTACTCATCCCAATGTATGGTGTCGGAGCACTTTAAACCACAGGCACACGTTCTACACTTACAGTAAAGCTTACAATGTACAGGTCATGGGTTATGATGTCACTTTCTGTGATGCCCTGTATAATGACATGCCCTTCCTGTGATGCCACATACAATGACATGCACTGTGATATTACACACCATGATGTCCCTTGCATACTGCCTATTATGGTTATTCCCCCCTACTTCTTTTTTCAGGATGTGTGCCCTGCATTGCTATGCTAGGGCATTCTATGGCACTGCCTGAGGGACTACTTTCTTTCTTTGCTGCTGTAGTGCTGCCCCACCTTTTCTGCACCAGACCTTGCTTTTTTTATATTTTCTGTTCTCACCGCAACTTCCAGCTCTTCTGTCTGCTGTAAATAAATTGGTGGGCCACCAACTTATAATGGTTTTAAAACATTGCAAGATGGCTGCCCATGCATGCACAAAGGCCATCTTGAATTTGTTTTCCTTATGCTTGAAGAAAAAAACGTTTTGGGATGGCTACTATGCATGGACAAGCACACATGCCAACCATCTCATAAAGTTTTTCTTAAAGCATATGAAAAATGTTTTTTTACTTTCAGTTTCCCCTTGAAGGGTTTATCTGTGCAAGCCTCTTGTCGACACCAACAACACCTGTGTTGCAGGGACGTCTTAAGGATTGTGGGGGCCCTGGGCCAGATGTATTTTGGTGGCCCCTGTTTGGAACCGCTTTGAATTCATTATTAAGCCTGGGCGCTGAACTCCGCATTGTTCACGGAGTTTGCAGAGTTTTTTGCACTCCGCGGAGCTCATGGAGTTCTGAAAAACTCCACGTAGCAGAGCAGAGTTTTTTCCTCGCTAGTGCTCCCAATGGTAAGTTAGTAAGCTAGGAAAATCCAATACTAGACCACTTCCAAGCGACATTTCTCTACGTGGGTGTGAGAAGCCGGGTCAGTATATGGTGTTCACTTATGTAAGTGTAGCACCCTGTACTAACCTGTGTGACCCTTATGATGATTTCAGGGGTTTAGATAACCATAGAAAGCTCTCTAAGTGGTAGCTGTGGAGAGCAGCCTTCAGGCTTAATCTAGGAGGAGTGCAAAGCAGCTCGGTTTAGCAGTATCTAGTCTTTTAGTATAGGCTAAATGAAAAAGAACCACACAGTGTACTAATATAAAAAAGAAATGTATTACAATCACTCACAAACACGTTACAATATATCCTACCCGGAGATATAATCACAATGCACACAATACTTTGTACATAGGAAAGCAAGTAGCGCCAATACACAATGGTCCCCAGGGGGAGAGTAGACCATATATCAAAATAGTGGGATATGAACCATGACCTACGTCACGACTGGACCCAGGAGACGTAGAAGAGTTGGGGATTCAAGGAACCACCCAGGTGAGAGTTTAGGAACCTCACGACGGTCGTGTGCAAAGAGGATACACGACCGTATACTAACTACTACTCAATGGGTATATCGCGGTTGCAGTCTTACCACTGGAGGAGGAAAAGAGTCAGTTGGAACCCACACGTGAGTTCAAGTCGAAGAGTATCTGAAAGCAGTGGGGACAGAGTCTATGCCACTCAGCGGTGACCAGGCGGCATGGAAGACAAAGGCCCCTCGAGTGCAAGGATGCAGGTAGAAATTTGATGAAGAGCTTCCAGAACTGTTGCACCGAGTTGGTGGCTCTGTCCCAGCTACTGTGATGGTGAAGACGACAGAGTCAGTCTGTTACAACCAACCACATCGGCTCTGAGAAGTTATAGCAGGGACAGATTAGTTGACAGAACCTTTTGATGCATCCGACTCTGTTGGCACGAGTCCGTCGGGGCAACCGATGTGGTTGCTGTGCGATAAAGCGATGCAGCGGCACGGTGCACAGGGGTTCGGTTGGGGGGACCCCGATTAGGTATTATGGCCTCAACTTGATGAGAGGATAGCTCAGGTCTCGAGGGCGAACAGAGCCACCAGGTGTATTGCTGAGCCTTGTGGAGTCTGTGGGAGCCCTGGATCGGCAAACCGGTCAGTTGTATTGCAGTGCATGCGGATGCAGGGGAGTGACTCCTTCCCTCCAGGGGAGATTCCTTTAATTGACTTTGATGTTCATAGGCCTTGGGATGGCCTGTATGGAGAAAGGGCACAGATGTTGCAGTGAGCTTGCAGGACGAGAAGGCCAGGAGCAGCAGGGATCTTCCCAGATGTGGTCCCGGTGCCTAGAGAGAAGTTCAGCAGAGTCCAAAGTACCCAGACGGTCGTAGTAGTAGTGAAGTTGGATCTGAATCGAACCCTTCGGCGAATCTAAGGACCCACCCACCCACAGGTAAGCCCTTAAGTACCCTAAGGTGAGGGTTGGGATGATTCAGGGTCCCTCCCAGAGGAGGGGTCGGTCAGTGGGTAGGATGATCCCATGTCCTTTGTTCAGTTTTGTGCCAGAGTGGGGAGCCACTGGCTCCCTGATCTGATTTGAACTGGAGTATGCAAGAAGGGCAGCAAATTTGCCCTTCCAGCAGACTATGTGGCACTGGCAAGTGCCCCCACCCCGGCCCAATACACTAAGTCCTGTCTGGGGGGAAACATCCTTTACAACGGAACAGCTACAACGCGGTACCGTTACGACGCAGTTTTAACAACGAAAGTCGTTACAACGACTTTCGCTGGAGGGCGCTCTAGGATAGGGGATAGTTTAATTTACTATCCAACACCTTCCCTACTATCCACGGGGACTGGTGTTGGAATAGTAAATTTAACTATTCACTATCAGCGCCCCCCCAACGCAAGTCATTGTAACGACTTGCGTTGTTAAAACTGCATCGTAAAGGGACGCGTTGTAACGGTACGCGTTGTACCGTCATACATCCTGTCTGGGAGGTGATCACACCTTCCTGTGACAGGAAACCTATTGTCCTACCTTTCCCTGCTTGGGCTTGGCCCATCAGCAGGAGGGCAGAATTGTACGTGTGGTTGGCAACAGCCCTAGATTGCTGTCAGGCTCTATAAGATCAGAACAGGGAGCATGGAAGGCTCCCCGGAGGGGTCCTACCATGGATGGAATCACTCCAACACCGGGTATGGTGTTGGGGTATGATTCCAACATGTTTGATACCAAACATGCCCAGGTTCGTTCTAGCCAGTTTAGAGATGGTCATCATGTAATGGCGCACGGCCCCTCTATATCATAACGGCTGATTCACTCACAAAGCCTGGAGAATGGACTCCAGTGTTTTTAGGGGTGGTCTGCTCATGCAGGGCCACCCTCACACTTGGGACCAAGCACCCTGCCTTTGGGACTGAAAGGCCCGCTAGAGGGGTGACTTATAGGTTTCAAGTGCAGTAATGTTAGATATAAGGAAATATATCTTCCGTGAGAGGTGCATGCACCAACTCACACAGGCTGCAATGGCAGGGCTGTCGTCAGAGTTTGGAGGGTCCCATATAGGTGGTATAACACATGCTGCAGCCCATGGGGGACTCCTGGTGTACCAAGGCCCTAGGTACCTATGACCATATACTAGGGACTTACTAGGGTACACCAGCAACCAATTAGGAATGTTCCAGGATACGCACCATCGCCAGTTTATGGAGGAAGTACAGTGACTAGGGTCCTGATTAGCAGGATCCCAGCCTGACTAGTCAGCAAAATAATATGACACCAGCAAAAAGTGAGGGTAACCATGAAAGCAGATCCTACTTTCCTGCACAGGGCGGTCCCAAATAGTCACTACCGCACACGTTGAGAAACCTTCCGTTCGCATTGAGGAAGCTGCAGTTCGAGTAGGATTTCTACTTGAGCTGCAGAAAGAAGCAGTGCCCCCTTGCATTATGTGAGATGCCGTTTGTGCTGATTTTACAGTGCAGGACAAACACCCGGCACAAGAAATCTGTACGAATGGCTCGAAGTAACATACTCCACCGCTTGTGGAACTCCGCATAGCTTGGCTGAGTTTTCTGTCTCTTCGCGGAGTTCGCGCGGAACTCCGCCCAGGCTCATTCATGATTCAGTTTAATCTCTTTCATGCTTTTTTGGGCCAGGTCACTGACAGTGTACAGGTGCAATAGTTCAAATTCTAAATGTATTTACATCTAATATTCAAAGATAGTGACGTGTTTTCAATATTGTAACACAGCAGCAGGTCACTAATGCTACTGCAAATACTCTCTGTGACACCCTCCCATTTCTCATATGTGAGGTCTTATTGTCATCTAAACAAAACTTTGTTTTATAGATGTTGTATGAAGGATAAATACATTTCTCTGCAAAATATCTGTAATAGACTCTCACACATCACCCACATTAAAATACATTAAAGGAAAATGGTATTTAAAACAATTTGTATAAGATATATTCGAGGTCATCAGGGCAAATAAATTTGTATAACAGAATTATGACAGGTCAACAGGTTAAGACTCTCTGCAGAACAGAGCTGGCTCTATCTGGGGCCCCCTGAAAGGCTGGGGCCAGAGCTCACTTTTCTCATGCCTAAAAAGGTATCTGCTGTGTTGCATTCTAAGACTAACAGCTAGATTCATGAACGAAAAATCGGCTCGCAAAGGGCCAGATTCTCAGAATCTGGCCCCTTGCGAGCGCAATTTTTGCATTTGGGATTCATCATCCCAAATGCAAAAATCGCTATTTGCGAAATCGCATATTTGCGAGGAATTGCATTTAAGGAATCTCTATTTGAGATTCCTTAAATGCAATTCATTAATCAATTTTTAATTGCGAATTCGCAATTTTTGGAAGCTATTTACCACAAAGTCTGACTTTGTGGTAAATAGCGAAAAAATAGAACAAAGCACTTTAGTGCTTTTTTCTCGGATGTATGACGGTACCACGCGTACTTTTACAACGCGTACCGTTACAACGCTACTTTTACCACGCAAGTCGTTACCACGACTTGCGGTGGATAGTAAATTTTTTAATTTACTATTCCAACTCCAGTCCCCGTGGACTCTAGGGAAGGAGCTGGATAGTAAATTAAACAATTTACTATCCTGGAGCGCCCCCCAGCGCAAGTCGTGGTAACGACTTGCGTGGTAAAAGTAGCGTGGTAACGGTACCGCGTTGTAAAAAATGCGTGGTAACCGTTGCATACCTTTTTTCTCAGTTGCATGTTACACACACACATGTCCTTTGGACATGTGTGTGCGCAACACCTGTGTAAATTTGCATTTTAGGGGTGCTACAGGGTGTCCTTTGGACACCCCTGGCACCCTTGAAATCGCATCCTTATTTGCGATTAGCAAATTGCTAATCGCAAATAAGGAACAACTCCCCATTCATTCCTATGGGCCTTAGAATGAATGGGAAGTTATTCCTTATTTTCGATTAGCAATTTGCTAATCGCAAATAAGGATGATGTAGGAATCGCAATATTTTGTGCCATTCCTACATGAATCCCGTTTTGCAAGTTCTTAATAGCGATTCCTTAATAATCGCTATTAAGGACTCGCAAAAAGGGACTATGATGAATCTAGCTGTAAGGGAGTTAAAATAAACATGCAGGTGCAGTGGTAACACTCTGGTCTGTTGGCACCTGATACGCCGCCCGCAGGTTTTACAAATATATACACTAAGGGATGATTTAATGAAGTCTATTTCTGTTGTTGATTTGGAGACTCACGCAGGCTGACGTGAGCGCGCTCCCTGCCGCCTGTGAGAAGGAGCGCGCCTGGACGTCAGGGCCCATCTATCATGTCAGCTTTCATCAGCCCTGCAGAAGGTCACATCTGCAAACATGATTATTGTCGGCTGGTAATCTTCGCCACAACTGATGCTGTTCCTGCCTCTGTTTCCTGTGCTGAACATGTTTCCACGCTGCTGTGGGGAGCGGAGCAGCTGAACCCTCCTGTCACTCTTGACATGGCGGAGTCTGTCTAAGGTCCACTCTGTGCACGCGCCGCGGCGACACCGACAGCACGTGCGCGCATGCGCAGAGCAATGCAGCGAAGTGGGGAAACAAGATTACTGCAACGGCGGGAAATGTAAAGAGACGTCAGCGATGACGTCACAACCTCCTCAGAAATGTGCCACAATGGGCGGGAGGGCACAACAAATAAGGAAAGAGGTATCACTCAGGGCACACACTGGAAATAATCAACTGTTATCGACTGATGGAGGATGAGAACCAGCAGACAGTGGTGATGCGGAAGGTGCTGGTGAGTGTAGTGTACTCCTTAGCCATTCAAAAGAAGGGGGCCCCTGACTACGATAGAGGGAGAGACTAACAAGGGAAGCAAACCATAAGAATCTCAGCAAAGAGAATTCTCAACCTATCTGATTTAAACTATGCAAATAGACTAATAGTCAATGATATAATAGTGCAGAACTACAAGATATAAGTGAACCACAAATATGGATAGAAATATATCAAAGTAATTTTATTTCATAAGTGTGATAACTAAATACATAATGTAAAAAATAGATCAAATGCACCAAATGCATAGACCATATTGTATTTTTTGGTAGTATGATTCCTATTTATGCTTGCTGGGTGTGAATCACCTATCTGGACAGATGTGTGAGAATGGGAATACATGAGATGGTTTGCTTGAGATATGAATGAGTGTTTGGTGGGATGTGCATTTGATCTATTTTTGATATTATATATTTAGTTATCACACTTATCAACTAAAATTACTTTGATATATTTTTATCCCTTATGGTTCACTTATATCTTGTAGTTCTGCACTGTTTCTTGAGTTGTTATATCATTGACTATTTGCATAGTTTAAATCAGATAGGTAGAGAATTCTCTTTCCTGAGATTCTTATAGTATCCTCCTTAGCCAGGGACCATACAAAAGACCACCCCACACACTGAGCTCTGGGTTGCACGCCTTTATTCATCAGCATTCAACCGCTACCTTGAACTGGCCTAACTGTCTTGGCCCTCCGCCAACCCCCAAAGATCAGATCAAAAGTTTGGGAGTCTGGTTGGGTAGGTCTCTTAATGTCAACTGCCAAGCAGTCAAATTAGCCACCTCCTGTTTAGGTATCATCAGAATGATGCGAAAAATTCTCCCACCTCTCCCTACATCCGCTCGCAGAGTGATGGTCCAGGCGTTGGTGCTCTACCGGCTGGACAACGGGAACGCCCTTTACCTTGGCATCCCAAATGCTACCACAAGGAAATGCAGGTTGTGCAGAATTGCGCAGCAAGGCTACTTCATCACTCCCCCTACTCATATTCGTCCAAGCTGGCACTAAAGAATCTGCACTGGCTCCCAATAAATGAACGGATAAGGTTTAAATCATTATGCATAGCACATAAAATGCTCTGAGGGATAAGTTCAAAAGATAAATCATTCTCTTATGGCCTTCCATCGCCCTTCAAGATGGCTCCGGTCGGCCTGCCTGTCTTTTTGGCAGCGGTACCTAAAATTTGGAGAGCCCGCTCAGGGGGCCGCACCTTATCTTACAATGCAGCCAGACTATGGAACACTTTCCCCACCGAGCTGCACTCAACTGCCCATCACCTCTCCTTCCGGAAGCAACTGAAGACTTGGCTCTTCCAGAATCTGCCTTAACCATCCAACCTTCATTTGCTTGTTGTTGCTAGCGCGGGGATGCCTAAGGGTAGCCATGTGCTTAACAAATGCTAACTAATAATAACTGAGGTACAGCATCATAACTTTATTTACCACACACCAACACCTCCCAACCGATTACATAATGCTTGTAAGGAGTTAGCGGAGGACCCCTAGAGTCCTCACACACATAAACACACAACACAACAGACTCAAAACATCTGTTTAACCTGGGCTCCTTATTCCACTGCACACTGCCCGTGGCTTACAAATGGGGAGCTGGGGTCTGTGTTAACCAAACAGCGAGCTGCAAAAGTGTCTGAAGAAACCGACGGCGGCCAGAACTATTATTGTATTCTGTTGCCCTTGTATCATGCAGGGTGTTGCAAGGGCAACACAATACTTAAGTCAGATTTGCCAAGCAAAGCAAGGACCCCTTGCATGGCCCTGCATTGCTTAGTGAATTTAGAGTAATGCAAAGCAGCACAAGTTGCGGCCCTTGCATTACTCTGCCCTGGGAAGGTGTTCCATAGGCGCAGAGTGTGCTCCCAAGCATCCACCCCAACAGAGTCGAAATGAGGAGAAATATATATTTTTTTCTCCTCGTTGCATTCAGAAAGAGGCAAAAGCTCCCAGGATTTGTTTTTGTGTAACATGATGTTATATTTCATATCGGTAACCTGATATAGGTCATGGGAACATTGTACACTTTCCCTACATTGTCTTCTCGTAATTTCATATGAATGAGTCTTATAAGGACATAACTCCAAATAAGGACAGACTGCCTTGTATAAGGACTGCAGCCTTTTATGGACTAAACCTTTCACCTAGTTCCATGCCGAGGGTGGGGTTTTCCCAATCGATATTGCTAAGACGTCATCCTTAGCACATTTGAATAGTTTATGAGTACACTCTACAGGAGGTCCACTTCACCTCTCCCATCGACGCACAACGTTTAATCCCCAACGTCATCCTCATACTAAACAATGGGGGGCATACGCATATAGACTGTATAAATACAGCACCTCTTGCTATCAGTAAGCAGGAGGGAACCAAGACTTCAAGGCCGACACAGAGACGCTGCAGCTCCGACATGCCATCGCTCCAGCTGACAGTGGTCTGACGATCCCTAGCGGGGTGTCCAGCTCAAGTCCAAGACGAAGTCCCACACTCTCACTATTCAGGTATGGGCGTTCGACTAAATCCTAGTGGGATTCTTTGCTCTTAGACTTAGGGTCTTAGACTTAGGCACTTAGGCTTAGGATCTTACGCACCTACTCACATGCTAGGTACACTTAGGTACATCTAGACAGGCTTTTTAGGAGTACGCACTTTATTTTATAAATGCATTTTATATTCACGTATGTGTTCATGACTATTGCAAAATGGTAGAACAATACTATTTCTTTCTATTCACTGGACTGCTGGTTCTATATCTCTGCTACTGTATTACAGTTGTAGTAGCGCACTTATTTTACATGAGAAGAACTCCGGTATGATAAATTCTCATTGTAAACACGCTCGACTGTTTCTTCTGTGTGGGCCCAATTCACAGAACTAACTTAAGACAAAATCCTAAACTTACTACTTTTGGTATTCACAGAAGTTAGGATTTTGTCTTAAGTTTGTCTTAAGACAGACGTAAGAAAGACTTAAGTTAGGATTTTGTCTTAAGTCTGTATTAAGTCTGTCTTAAGGCAAACTTAAGACAAAATCCTAATTCTGTGAATACCAAAAGTAGTAAGTTTAGGATTTTCTCTTAAGTTAGTTCTGTGAATCGGGCCCTATATCTCTAAGAGAGCAAAACAAGCAAGCACGAGTGACTGGGTGAAAAGTAGTAAAATGTTTCCACAAGTCTGATTTTATTATGTTCTGAAGTTCCACAAACTAATCTCTGTGATAACAGGAGATTCTAGTAGCACTGCGAACTAGCTAATGCGAAAACGTAGGCTGACATATTGGGTGGCGGTGTACGGACTCAGTTTGCCACCAAGCCCGCAGTATATGTTATCCGTAAACAGCGTAGGTCCTGCATGAAAGGGTACTATCGGAAATACACTACAATGATGCATTCCTACCCTCCTCCTTTCACGCCGTGCAGCAAGTAGTCTTGCTGCGTTGCTTTGCATTTAATAATGATAAGTTTGGCCCACAGTAGCAGTTGTTTGTCCTCCATCCAGCAACTAGTACTGGGGTACTAGCAGTGGCATAGCAAGTAAAGTGGCATCAAAGCCCAGGGCTCCGAGAGACCTACTGCAGTTAAGTAAATGAGGAGACCTTTTTTCCTTATTTACTTTAGCGCCCATGACGTCATCACTGGTCCACTGAACAGATCCAGACTGTGAAATCTGGTGGCCTCCTTAGAACACCTCAATGTAATCTTGCTCTTAGAGAGGCCCTCCCCAAATCTTGCCTATTGAATTTCATACGACTTTAGGGAGGCAGCGGCAAAAGGATTTTTCAGCCTGGACCTGTAGAGCCTGATCGATAGCCCATTAAGATTAAATTTAGAACCAACAGTGATACTCCTGGATCTCCAGAACTTCAGGGGTAGTAAAGAATTGTGAACTCGACCGGACATGACCAGATATCCCCAGTCCCGGCAGCTGCACAAGGACAGCAGTAGAATCTTGACCGCAGTGGCCGCCGGCATGATATTTCCCAGTGTGGGCCACTCAGTAGCCTTTATCAGAGACCACAAGCCAAGAGAAGCTCCAGAGCACAACGGATGTTGAAAGTCCCCGCTACCAAACAAACTGCTGTAACTTTCCTTTATTGAACAATAATTAACATTGCCAAGCAGCTGCCTTGGAAGGCCTACTAAACATCAAGTGACTGTTGTGGTAGGCCTGGCTGGTACACTTGGGTACAATATACCTCCCTTGACAGTCTTTGGCCCAGATTTAATAAAAAATTACGCAACACAGCGCAGCTAGTAAAGTTGCTGTTCTGCGTTACGTGAACAGGAGAGAGCATAACTGTATCATGTCTTCTTGTGGCTGTCATGCATCAATACATACACCCTTGTTCCATAGTGCAAGGGTGTCTGCATTGTGGTCAGCATAGTTTTTGACTAGGAAGGGGTCTCCTGCCCTGTACAAAAACTATGCTTTATGACGTTTCCCACTTTGTATGTGCACTGCAGTATCCTGCACACATGAACAGAAGAAAAAACAAGGAGAAATGAACGCTTTACTCCTCATTACGTCTACCTCGAGGTGGCACCCAACTTAAGAGCAAATCCCTGTCTACAGATATTTGTAGATCATGATTTGTGTCAAAACCCATGTATGGTATCTTTGGAACACCCATGCAGCACCCATGAAACACCCCTTGACACAAAGTAACTCAAGGCACCGCATTGAGGAGCTTTCTGTTACTTTTGGTTACAGTCCAAAGCAAAGCACGATTTGTGGTGGATTGTAAATGGATGTATGACATTACAATGCATGCTTTTACATCGCATAATTTTACATCGCAGTTTTTACAACGCATGCTGTTACAACGCATAGCGCTTTGGGGTGCTGGATAGTGAATAGTTTAATTTACTATTCCAAATCCAGTCCCCGTGGATAGTAGGGAAGGTGTTGGATAGTAAATTAAATCTATTCCCAATCCTAGAGCCCCCCCCAGCGCAATGCGTTGTAATGGTTTGCGTTGTAAAAGTTGCGATGTAAAAGCACTGCGTTGTAAAAGTTGCGTTGTAAAGGATGTTTCCCATTGTAAATACCAGCAGAACACTTTGCATCAGATTTGTATTAAGAAAGTAACACAAATAGCATACGTTTTTTTTTTAAATCAGAGCCTTGATGTTTGTGAACATGGTGATCCCAAAAGATTCAAGTGCTTCTAAAGTGCCAGGTGTAGTGAAAGGACCTCTCAAGTGTTCTGACCTAACCCCTCATATGACAACACAAGAAGTGGCATCATGTGGACTTTGACCTGGTGACTTCAGAACAATTAAATTACTCAAACTTTCAAACTGATTACAAAACAGTAAGAGAATTCATGTGGCCTTTCCATCGGACGACATCGATGGAAGTAGAATAACGGAAATCATTGATTTAAAATTATATATTTAAATTTCTCACTGTAACATATATAATCAAGTACTCTATAAACAAAGTTAGTCTACATCTCACAAAAGATTCCAGCATCTTGCCTCCCCTCTTTTCTTGCCCGCTACAGGAATATCTTAGTTAACAAGTGATACATATTTTGTCGCTGATTACAATATGGTAATGCATGATTGACTTTGGGCTGCAAATGTCACATTGCCTTTTAAGCCTTCTCATTACATCTTGTAATGATCATATAAATGTTTCGTAAGGTAATTTGCACTTTGCAACACTGTTCCTTCATATGACAGTTTTGATCCACTTCTGTCACACTGTCAAGACAATTCTCTTTTCTGATATCCAGCTATGTTAACTGCTATGTAGCATTCATTTTGTTGACGTAGGCACTATGTGTTGCTCCTGACTTGTATGTATCACAGTATTTTCTCGATGGTATACCCATTCTTTCAAAAACAATAAAATATTTGAACACAAAAATAACGTTAGTTCCATTTAATCTGTTAAAATCTTACTGTATTTGCTTATGGTAACAAAAGCAAACTGAAGCACACCTGCTGTGTTTCTATGATCTAGAATCAATGAATTAATCAGACACGTGAAGGTCTCAAGGCGCTAGTGGGTGGGGAGTATTCAGCTCTGTTCGTTCGAAGAGCCAGGTCATGAGTGTCTTCCTGAAAATTTTCTGGGAGGGGGTGCGTCTGATGTCTACCAGGAGCACGTTCCAGGCCTTGGCCACGATGTAGGAGAAGGCTCTTCCACCTGTTCTGGCTCTGTGGATGTGTGGGGTTTGGCGAGGGTGAGGTTGGCGGAGCAAAGGTTTCTCTTGGGTATGTGGAAGGAGATTCTCTCGTTGATGTATTGGAGTCCTGTGTTGTGGAGGCATTTGTAGGCGTGGGTGAGTATTTTGAAGGTGACTCTCTTCTCAACAGGCAGCCAGTGGAGGTTACGCAGATGTTGGGTGATGTGTTCTTGTCGAGGGATGCCGAGGACGAGTCTGGCTGCGCTGTTCTATATGATCTGGAGTTTGCAGAGCAGAGACTTGTTGATCCCGACCAAGAGGACATTTGTGTCGTCCAGTCAGCTAGTTATGAGTGCGTGGGAGAATGCTATGTCAGCCTTATTCCCCCAGGTCCATCCCTTGTCCACTTCCAGTAAAAGATGACAAGCCACCGTTCAAGCAACACCTCATCATATACTAACCGCCTGGGTACCATGCCACCCCCTAAAGAGTCCCATTCAACCCCTGGCTGCCCTAGAGGGTGACAAGCCACGATCTACAAATCCAAGTTGATTGATTGGTTGATTGACTCCTACCAATTCCAACCTCAGTCAGATCTTCCACCCACAGCTCTTCACATTCCTTGCTGTCTGACACTCTCTATAAGTCTCTCCTCAGCACTGGGGTTCCATTCTAGGACACATCCTAGGCCTCGGTGGAAATGTCACTGACAAGCAGAGAGAAAACTTCCTGAACATCATTAGCTTTTATTGGGTTCATTGCTGGAAAGCAAAAGAGATTGCCAGAAGAAACTTAGTGGCCCGGTTGGCATTCAATTTTATTTGCCTTAGTGGGGGATAATCTCTCATCATAGACAGACCCTATAGGGACCAGGAGATCTTTAAATATGGCAGACAATCCTCCATCAGCGGACTGCAGGCCAAGACCCGGGCCAGGCATGACCTGCCAGCAAACCCTTAGGTTACAGGGGCATTGCGTGCTTAGGACTAAAAACCAGCCCATAGTTTATAGATGTCACAGAATCAGGCATTGGACTGTAGAGAGTCAGAACTAACAGAAATGATACAGGATCTGCTATGTTGCACCAGTGCTATTTCTGAGGTTGCACTGGTCAGTTACAGTTTCAGACTTGAGGCGGCCGATAGCCTTAGATGACACAGACATCACAATCTCAGACCTCTCACAGGTTACACAGACCTTATTGGCAAACACATCAGGCAAGAGTACTTTGCATTGATACTGGAAGTTAAGATTTTAGCTCACAGACCCTCTGTCTCAGTCTCCCACATTTCCTTCCTTTTATTGTTCTTTTTAACTTCTTTACTCTTTACTCTCCTGTGTCCTTGTGGCCTTCTCATCCTTTTCTTGCGTCTGTCTGACATTTGTTGTTTCTCTTCCTGTTGTTCACCACTGTTAGATTTGGGGGTCTCTGGTTGGCACAGGTAAGTACTTGTGACAAGCAGGGACCCTCTCCTCTAGTCAGGGCAAGGGACTTATTCTTTAAAATAACCCCTGCTCACCCTCTAGGTTGCGTGGCACGAGCAGACAGGGCTAATCTCAGAGCGTTATGGGTTAAGCATTTGTAAATATGCACAATAACTCAGTGACAACACCACACATGGACACCACACCAGGGTTGTATCAAAAATAGGAATTCTTTATATAAAAGACTTAGCACAAGATCCAAATAACGTTGTAAAATGAGGCCACAATACTATCTTAGGAAAGAGCATTAGCGCGCACTCTTGTCCGACTCTCACAGTGTGGGAAACAAAGTCTAAAGGGGGCTGCACAAGCTTTGCGGACTTGTTGATCCGTGGCGTACTCACAGGGGTACGAGTTGAGTTACAGTACCTTTAGTGTGATGAGTCCGGCTCGAATGAGGCGTACGGGAAGTGAAGGCAAACCAAGGATGCTGGCGGCTCCTTTGCGAGGCGGGCCCCGGCTGCTGCAGGCGTCTCGGTGAGAGGCGTAGAGCTGGTGGGCCTCGAGGAGCGAGGCGGACGATGCTGGTTCTTTTATGCGTTCACAGCGTTAGGCGGCGTTCGAGTCGTACCTTTTGTTTGGGGGCTGCTTTTCCTATGCAGGCGGCGCAGCACGAGGCAGCCAGTACGGGGCGTACGGGGCGGCTCTTCAGTGCGGCGCGGCCTCAGGGATCAGGAGCGGGGTGCGAGGCGGCCGGTACGCTTCAAGAGTACGGGCCGTACTTCGCCTTGCGATGCGCTCTGATCCGGCTTCCAGCGGTGGGGGCGGCGAGGCGAGCAGTGCGGCTCCAAAGGGGGGAGGGTGAGGCAGAGTGCG
Organism: Lissotriton helveticus; assembly: GCF_964261635.1. NCBI lineage: Eukaryota > Metazoa > Chordata > Amphibia > Caudata > Salamandridae > Lissotriton > Lissotriton helveticus. The sequence goes on from NC_136069.1 coordinate 68,962,944, forward strand.
GGCGGCCCCAGCGGGACAGTGCGAGGGACGGCTCGTAGCAGAGCGGGCTCACACAGTGCGGGGCGGCCGGGCACAGGTGTCACAGCAAGCGAGGGGTCGAGGCGCACTGGGGTCGCGGCTCCAGCGACAAGGAAGGTCAGGCAAAGTTTAGCAGCTCGTCAGCGAAGGCAGGAGGAGTCCAATAGTCCTGGGACTCCGTTCAGGGGGCAAGCTCACCCACCAGCCCTTGGAGATCTTTCAGAATGCACAAGTAGATCAATGTTTCTTCAATCTTTTCCTCTCCTCTCGCAGCAAGACACCCACTACAGGCCAATCCCCCAGGTCAGGGACAGTACTCCTCCTTGCAGCTTTTCCAGGTCCTTCACGTCGGGCAGAGGTTCTTCTTGGTTCAAACCAGGATCTAATTTCTTAAGAGCAGGGCTCCTATGTTTATACTGCAAATCTTTTGTTTTCTCAGGCCAGGGGGCCTGTGCCTAGTTCAGTCCAGTTTCTGAGCACTTTGTTGACATGATGCAGGCTTCTGCTTTCAGTGTGCAGGGCAGAGATATCAGGCGCTCCTCAGGAGGTGGGGCCAGCATTGAGGTGGCAGAGCACAGCCCTATTCAGAGGCAAGGGGCACTCCTCCCAGCCATCCTGGTGTAATCTTCCTATTCACCACCTGGCTGCCCAGCCTGTCTCCTGGAATTCCCCAGCCCTGTCACTCACAGAAACCAGACAGCAGATACACATCAGAGCAGAGGCGGGCTGAAATGGTTAAGCAAGCAAATACCAACTTTCTAAAAGTGGTATTTGCAAACACAGAACATTAAAATAAACTTTGCTAAAAGATGTATTTTATTATTCTGAGTTCAGGCATACCAAACTCGAATTTCTACCATGTTCCCTGAGTCCGCTAGGATTATAAAGTGTAAAAATCCCATCAGCCCATTCTGGCCTATGAGAACAGGTAGCCGTACAATTGTGAAAAACGAAAATGGCTGTAATTCACTATTAGGACATGCCACACACATCAGGGCTTGTCCTACCTTATGCTTACAATGCACCCTGCCCTTGGGCCTACCATAGGGTTGACTCACATGAAGTAAAGGGAAGGTTTAGGGGCTGGCAAGTGTGTGCACTTGCCCAGCCAGCATGACAGTACCAGACTGCACGCAGATTCTGCAATGGCAGACCTTAGACACATTTTACAAGGCGGCTTCTGTGGGTGGCACAACCAGTGCTGCAGGCCCACTAGCAGCATTTGGATTTACAAGCCCTGGCACTCCTGGTGCACTTTACTGGGGTCTGACAGTTAACCAAATAAGCCAATCATGGAAACCAATCACCTATACACTTTATACAGGGAGCACTTGCACTGTGGCACTGATTGGCAGTGGCACAGTGCTCTGAGCAGCTAACACCAGCAAAACATATGAGGCACAGCAGAAAAAAGTGGAACAAGACTCACGCCAAGGTGCCAGGTCTAACAACCACTATCTCTATTTTCTCTCACTTCTGATACAGACTTCCTCCTATTGTTTACCTTGTTCTCTCCACACTGGCACTGGAAGCCATTTAATGTGAATGGCCTCTGGCTAAAACAAAATGGAGGCCAGCCGGTCGGTTCAAAGGCATTCAAACTAGTTGTCAGCCGAGGTCGGCTCAGACAGGGGCTCTAAGGCCTGGTTCCCTGGTTAATCAATCCACCACTCTGCCTCCCTGTGATTCCCTGACTTATTGGTAGCACTGAAGTCTGCCTCCTTCAAGCAGTGCTACATATCAGTGACTATTGCAAAAAGAACAGATGATGGGCTGAATGCTGAACAAATCAAGCATTCACCACCAGTCACAGATCTGGGTTCAATCCAATGTTTTTATGCCATACCATTCCAGTTGGGACCCAGCCATATGCAAATCATATGGTTCATGGGAACAGTGCAGTCCAAGCTGCTGGGCCAGGTCCTCCCTGGACCAGAAACAAGCATCCTGGGACCGGTTTTGAGGTATCACCCCTAATCAGGCAGGCTAGCTTGAATCCGGTGGCGTAGCGAGCATGAGACCCACGCGTGGGCATGCCCTTCTGACTTAGGGAGACAAGTACATAAAGAACAGATGATGGACGGAATGCTGAACAAATCAATCATTCACTCCCAGTCACAGATCTGTTTTAAATTCATTTTTTATTTGCTCGCCATGCCATTCCATTCCAGTTTGGATCCAGCCATATGCAAATCCGTCTCTTGACTGTGAGTGAATGTTTAATTTGTTCCACATTCCATCCATCATTTGTGTGCTTTTTACATATCAGGACCAGACCTTTGCAGTGCCCCTCAAGTGCCAAGTTTGGATTAAGATTTGGTGCGGTATTGAGGGACCAGAGTTGACTATAAGTTCCACTGAGAAGCCCACAGAGCAGTACCATGGAAGGTGATCGGAGATCTTACGCGGTTTCGACCTGAACACTTGCCATCCTTGACATCCTGTGCCACATGGTAAGTGGGATCAGGCTCCCTGATTTGCTCAAGGCATGTCTGGAAAAGATGGACTTTTCTTGGAAGCTAATGGGATGTCTGTCATTGCTATGACGTTTCTGCAAGCATTATGGGATATTTGTTACCACTGACATTGACTGAGAAGAGGTGGGTACAATTGTGGCAATACGCAACACCAAACACAATACCATAAACAACAGTTGTGTCCCACAGAAACACATAAAACCATGCAATATAATCAAAACCATTCTTTATCACTGATGCCAGGGGAAGACAATAGGTTTGTACATTTTGGTAACTATGGATTCTTTGCACAGAGTTGCCAAAGACAATTAGCCATCATTTAGAGTCTGACAAAGAGGGAGCTCCACCATAATTTGGCAGAGCTCCCACTCTTCAAAAGTTCCTGCCCCGCGTCCTACAAAAACTGGGACAACCGATGATTGACCTACTGTGGAGCTGTCACTGATGTCACTAGTGGTCAACCAATTGCAGTGGCTCGTTGGCAACAGGGATGCTGCATTTGATGCATCGAGGGGTCCGGCAATCAATCAATCAATCAATAGTTTGTAAAGCGCATTACATACCCGAGAGGATCTCAAGGTGCTGGGGGGGGGGAGGGGGCGCTACTGATCGAACAGCCAGGTCTTGAGTATCCTCCTGAAGGTCAGCAGATCTTGGGTCTGTCGTAGGCTCAGTGGGAGGGTGTTCATGTCTTGGCGGCGAGGTGGGAGAAGGATCTCCCACCGGTGGTTGTTTTTCAGATGAGAGGGGCGGTGGCGAGTGAGAGGTTCCTATTTAGTGCATAGCGGATCTAGGCAGATTACATTGTATCCAGGAGATTTTTTTTCTTTTTATCAATCCCTCAGCAACATGACAGCCCGCTAGGGGTAAAATGAAGGCCCCGCCCTCAAGGCATAACACGAATGCAGAGCCGGTGTTCCCATGCACCCACCCATGGATTTTGTCGCATCCATGGGTGGCGCATCCAGCTTTGCTGAAAGTGCATCTGCAACAGTGGTGGATGCACTCTTGACGCAGAGATCCCTGACAGGAGCGTGGAGCTCTCTCAATGGGCTGGACCGTCCTCTCCAGAGGTGGCAGAAGCAGGTCTGCCCCAACCCTATGGGTTAATAGTGTTCTAACACATTATTGACATTTCATATTGAGATGCAGCTATGTGGACCTCACAAGATAGACCCCCAAGATACCTTCAAAGTAGGTAGATGTGGAGTAGAGAATAGCAAATCTATGCTTCCCAGTGTGTCCTTGCCTTGACCATATGCTGGTTTTGAGATAAATGTACATGTAAATGTACATGTATTTATATAGCGCAAATCACCGACACGGTATCTAAGCGCTTGCTTAGGGAACCCGCCCTGGTATTCCCCTGTGAGAAACCCCGGCAGAGTGTCCACAAGGTGAAAGCCAGGCATCCCGCCGCGAGGGGCCATAGTGGAGATTAAGCAAGCTATTGCCCAGAGTCGCAGAGTGTTACCCCGTGAGTCGAGTAGGCACCAGAGCGAGAATTTTCGAGTCCGTGCAATTTTTTGAGCCCGAGACCCGCCGAGACGGGGAATCGAACCCTGGTCAACGGTCAATCTCAGCTTCCGGGTCTGCCGCCTCTAACGACTGAGCCACGCTTCTCCACAGATACAGTGGGCTTGATATATCTGCAGATAGGTATTGTTGGCCTCAATATTGTGACATGCTGCGGGGTTGGCAGGCCGCCTGCCATTTAATAAATGTTGACCCGGTCCTTTCTTGGAGTGTTCTGCAGGTCATTAGTCTGGGCTGAGGGTGGGCCATAGGGAACCTTGCAGGAGGAGATACAGTCTTGAGAGTGTAAGGAAGGTTGAAAGGCTTGAGGCCCATAGAGCCAGAGAGATTCACATGAAAAAAGGCTGAGCAGTTGCAGAGCCACCCCTTTTACATAGCACCCCAAGATATATGTCAGGGGTGTCAGGATCTAAGAAATGGTAAATCTTATTTATCTCAGGAAACCCTTCCATCTTTCCAGGATTTCTGTATCTGAAAGTGTTAAATGGGGTGATTTGCATGGCTAGCAGCTGAAATTGATATGTATTTATGTCTCTGATCCACTGCTATCCCTCACCCCAAGCTCTTGCCTCATTAAATCATATATGTAGCTGTTTTATTTATTTAGTGTCATTGAAAAGGAATAATTTCTAAGCCAATGAACCCTTCATCTGTGAACAAGATTCATATGAGTTGCAGGAGCTGAAAATGGCATCTAAATGTTCTTACCGCATTTCTATGTGTGATAATATTGATTGCATTTGTACTTAGCACTCAAGCATGCAGGAGGCAGCCTCAGAGTGCTGATAAAAACTATAAAATGATCACAAATTTCATGAACCATCTTGTATGTGGCATCGACTTGATGAGATGGAAATATAAATTGATTGATTGATTGAAAATAATTTATATCGCGCAACTAAAACCCTGAGGTATCAAGGCGCCTAACAAAATGAATCAAAAAATGGCAAATCAAGCTACAGGTATGCGTGCGCAAAAAGACGAGTCTTCAGGGCCTTTCTAAATAACTGCAGGGTAGGGAGAGACCTCAATTCCCCCGGGAGAACATTCCACCACTTAGGTGCCAAGGCGGAAAAGGCTTTACCACCCCATCTAGCTTTTCGAATACGCGGGACTGATAGAAAAGCCTTGCTTGAGGAACGTAAGGTCCTGCAGGGACTGTAACAGGACAGAATAGATCCAATTCCTACCAGGCTGTTTTTTTCTAAAGCCTTATAGATCAGGCACAAGATTTTAAACAAGATACGGTCCTCCATGGGGAGCCAATGAAGTCGTTTTCTGGCCAGGGTGGCAGAGGTGCCTCGAGGTAGATCCAGAGCAAACCTAGCCGCTGCGTTCTGGACGACCTGCAAGCGCTGCAGCAGACTTTTATTCAGTCCCGCATACAGCGCATTGCAGTAGTCCAGACGAGAGCCCACTATAGCAACTGCCAGTTGTTTCCTAGCCTGCTGCGAAAGATAGTGCCTGATCTTCCTCAGTATGTGGAGGATACCCCAACAGGTAGAGATGGTCCTATTTACCTGTTGACACATACTGAGGATAGGATCGATCACTACCCCGAGATTTTTAGCAGATGCAGCAGGGACAGGACATGCTCCCAGTGAGTCTGGCCACCAATCGGCTGACCATACCTCCTCCTTACCTCCGAACACCATCACCTCAGTCTTCTCCCCATTCAGTTTCAGTGAATTGTGAATCATCCACTGTCCGACAGCCTCCATACAGGATCTAAAATTGGAGGCTGTCGGAATAACTGGCTGGGAGAGGGAGACGAGGATCTGGGTGTCATCCGCATAAGAAACTACCTCCATCCCAAAAGATCTAATTAGTCTGGCAAGGGGGGTCACATAGATGTTGAAAAGGGTCGGGCTTAGCGCCGACCCTTGAGGGACCCGACATTGCACAGACAGGGATGGAGATAGAAATGTACCCAGCTTCACTCTTTGCTCTCGTTGATCGAGGAAAGAGGTAAATAGAGCTAGTGCCTCCCCCTGAACCCCAATCTCCCTCAGATGAGATGTTAAGACTGAGGGAGAAAGGGTATCGAAGGCGGCTGTAAGGTCTAAAAGGATCAGGAGGGAGGTCTGTCCCCTATCCACACACATACGGATGTTATCCAGTACTATGGTGAGGGCAGACTCGGTGCTATGTTCCCTCCTGAATCCATGCTGGGAAGGATCTAAACAGCCAGAGTTTTCCACGAAGGCAGCAAGATGTTTGTTCAGATGGATTTCTAACATCTTCGCAGGGGCTGGGAGCAATGAGATGGGACGGAAATTCTTTAGTACCCCAGGGTCGAGAGAGGGTTTCTTGAGTAGAGGTTTAACTACTACATTTTTCCACTGCTGAGGAAAAATACCCTCCCTCATGGCCCTATTCATGATGTCTACAAGAGGGGGTAGAAGAGAATTTCTACACTGCTTTAAGATCCTAAGCGGGCAGACATCCAGAGGAGAGGCAGATTTAATTTTATCAAGAAGTGTCTCTGCATCCTGTAGGGAGAGAGAAGGGAAGGATTCCAGGCAGCATGCCTGAGGTCTCTCCGAAAGAGCAGGGTCCGGGGCAGCGGGGACAACGGGCTTGGTGGTAGTAGGTCTCAGTAACTCTAGAGCAGTATAAATGTCCAGGATCTTAGTCTGGAAGAAAGACGCTATGTTGTTACAGAGCTCCTGGGACGCAATCACCGGGTCGGGGGTCTGAAGGGTAGTAAGGGAATCCGCTATCCTAAAGAGCTCTTTAGGAGAGGAAAGTGAGGAGGTCAGGGCAGTAAAGTATTCTTGTTTTACCCTGATAACTTCCAATTTATACTTTCTTATCAATATCTTATGGGTATCCTTATCCCTTAGATCCCAGCTGGTATGCCATAGACGCTCCTGTCTCCTGGCTTCTTGTCGGAGTGATCTTAAATGCTCCATAAACCACGGGGCTGAAGGTCTTTTCCTGGCAGAATAGCATGGCCGTGTAGGGGCCAATACCTCCAAGGCCTCTGTAATTGTCTTATCATATTGTAGGACAGCTGACTGGACATTGTCCCCCAGGGAAGAAGGCATGCTCGATATCCAAGGTATAAAGGAACCTTCCTTAATATTATTCAGGTTCCTACGTAGTTCCGTTTTACTCGGAATATTTCTAAAACCATCCAGGATTGGACAGGACATAGTGAATGGTACGGCCAGATGATCTGACCATGACAGAAAAAAGGGATCTTTTACTGTCAACTTCCGATCGTTGGAAAAAATTCCGTCGAGCGTATGCCCTGCTCGATGAGTGGTAGCTTTCACCAATTGGGAAAGTCCACAAGCCAACATAACATCCAGCAGGGAGAGAGTGTCATGGGTCTCTAACAGCTCGAGATGGAAATTAAAATCTCCCAGAACCGTTAGGTTTTCACAGCCAAAATAAGGCTCTAGGGTGTGGAGCAGTTGCTGTCCAAAGTCAACTCTAGGGCCTGGAGGGCGATAGACCAAAAGTCCATTAAATGTGAATTTATGGGGGCCTGTCAAAGAGAAATAGAGTGCTTCAAAGGTATCCCTGGAAACCTTAACCGGTGTAATGAGGCAATGAAAGCACTCCTTGTAAAGAATAGCTAACCCCCCACCCACCCGGCCCGCTCTATCATGCCGTACCAGGCAATATCCTTCCGGGACTGTTTCAATAAGGTCAGGGCCAGGGGAGTCCTTTGCCCAAGTCTCCGTGACAAAGACCAACGAAGGCTTTCTGTCGAGTACAAGCTCCTTAAACATAATGCTGTTCTTAATAAGTGAGCGAGCATTAACAAGAATACAGTCTTCTTGCCTCGTATTGGCTCCTATGCCCACCGGAGGGTATGATAAATGAGTGGAGGGAGGTAAACCAGGACCACTAGGGCATGACATAAAGCAACCGCAGTGAGGAGATGAAAGAAGATCCTCAGGAGAGCTTCTATGATAACACGATAGTCTTAAGGGCTTAAGCCTTAACATCTCCTGTAACGAGTACTTACCGGCCGATGGGCCCACCTCATTTTGACCTGCCGGCCAGCCGTCCAGCCCGTCCTTAGCGTGGACGGGCGCAGACGGGCTGGACTCTGGCGTGACTCCGGCGTAGGGACGGCTTACACGCTGCGCGCACACGCTGCGCGCCATGGGTCCGGTTTTTATAGGGCTCTGGCTGTTCTGCCTGCCTACTAGAGCGCCCAATAGTGCAGCGCTTCCCCAGACCCACCCAAGATGGCGCCCACCAAATTGTGAAATGCGAGGGTCAGGGCCGCCTGAATAGCGGTGAGGACACGATTTATAGTGCAGAATTGCGGTCAGTGAATAAAATCAGGGAATAACTGTGCTAATAATAATATCTAAATGAAATACAAAAACGGGGTTTTTAAAAGCGCTAAAAGCGTCTTAAAGCCAGCGCAATGCGAGTATCATGCAGCCAACAAGAAAATGCTCCTACCTTCAACCTGCTTTATAGAGGATGCCAGAACCTGCCTCTGGCTGCTCTGCCTGCCTACTAGAGCGCCCAATAGTGCAGCGCTTCCCCAGACCCACCCAAGATGGCGCCCACCAAATTGTGAAATGCGAGGGTCAGGGCCGCCTGAATAGCGGTGAGGACTCGCATAGCTGCACCTAGGTTCTTAAAGCAATATCTTTATTTCTTAACATGTATTTCATTGTTTTTGTTCATTATTTATGCTATGCAATTTATTGCTTCTGATTTGTTTCATTGTTGCCCTATGAATGCCCCATGACAAGCCCACACAGAGACATGAATATGTGCCCTATAAAGAAACACAGTGCACAATTGCTTTGTGGCCAGGTTCTCATTATGTAAATCTGCCTAGGTTCATGCATACATACATGAATATGTACCTAATAAACATGGGCCCGATTCACAGAACTAACTTAAGACAAAATCCTAACCGCACTTACTCATTTTGGAATTCTCAGAAGGCACTTACTCATTTTGGAATTCACAGAAGGCACTTACTCATTTTCGAATTCACAGAAGGCACTTACTCATTTTGGTATTCACAGAAGGCACTTACTCATTTTGGAATTCACAGAAGGCACTTACTCATTTTGGAATTCACAGAAGGCTCTTACTCATTTCGGTATTCACAGAAGTTAGGAGTCCTAACTTTAGTATCCCGAAATGCTTTTGTGAATATCGAAAGTCTTAAGAGTTAGGACTCCTAACTTCTGTGAATACCGAAATGAGTAAGTGCCTTCTGTGAATACCAAAATGGTAGTAAGCTTAGGATTTTGTCTTAAGTTAGTTCTGTGAATCGGGCCCAGAATTCATATGGGTAATGCTGAGGCCCTCAAAATGATCTCTTTTGTCCAATACATTTCAATGAAATGCTGATTTTGGGGCAGGAGAGGGCACTCAATAAAACTGGAAAAATGCTGAGGTAATACAAGATGGAGTAAAGAGGGTATTTGGGCCTCAGTGGCCAGCAGACGGACAAAATTGAGAGCATTACGCAGCGTAATCTGAAAGCAGTAGCAATCTAAATATTCTTCAATGAGAACAGCATGTCAGGGGTATATGGATCAACCCCCCCCCCCGAATAGGTAGCCGGCCCACCCCTTAGGTGAGCAGGCGAGGGGATCCCTCTGAGCCCCGCCTTTTTTATTATTTATTTGTTTATTTGCATGTCAAGAAGTGTGGACTCGACCAAGAAATAGGGTGGCAGGGTGCTGTACAGTGGACATATCCTGTATACAAAGGAATAATCCTATTTAACATTTTCAGAAGCTTATAATATTCTTGAAGCAGATAAAGGGGTTGGTATACATACAGAAAAAAGACATAAACACATAGGTTATTTCCTTGTAGCCAAATGTCCTGAGGCTTGAAGAAAGGGTGAGCGAGAGACAGACAAATCTCAAGATTGTTTAGGTGTAAATATGGCATTAGGTTCATTCGATCTGGATGTGTTGGTCAGATACAGAATTCAACCAGAAAGTTGCCTCTCAAGAGTTGGTCATGTCCATCCTTGGTGTCTGACAAAGAGAAGGCTTTTCAATAATCAATTTAAGATGGACCTTGCAATATCTTTGTGGATAGTGACTTCCAAACATTTGGCTGTGTTTCCAGAGAAGAAGCAATTTCAGAGATATTTTAAGGCATGCACAAAGAGGCTATTGCCCAGGGCCCCCACCTACCAAAGGGGCCTGCTGGGAAAGAGAACTTTCTCTCTGTCTCAAATTGGCTGATTTTGCTAGCTTTACCTTTAATATAAAGTCCAATAGCAGTGGTGGCTGCCACAACACAAGGTGATGAGTAGTCGGGGAAGGGACGAGAAAATGATAACTGAAAGAACATACCTATCACTGCTGCCTCCGATGCCAACAGCTGCCTCAGTGCTCTCTGAACTGCCTCTGGGAAGGCAGAGGTTGCCCTGCCAATCCAGACGCTGCTCTCTATGAGAGCAGCGCCAGGATTGGTCTGAGCGGCCTACTCTGCCACTCAGACACTGCCTTGTAGCCCGGGTTTTCTCCAAGTAAACACAGATGGGTTGGGATAATAGAAGTGCGCATAACTGCTTGGCCTGGCTAGGACGTCTGGCGAAACTTGGAAGTGCACTTCTAAGTGCGCACCACCTGCCTGTTGTAAAATGAGGCCACAATACTATTTTAGGAAAGAGCATTAGCGCGCACTCTTGTCCGACTCTCACAGTGTGGGAAACAAAGTCTAAAGGGGGCTGCACAAGCGTTGCGGACTTGTTGATCCGTGGCGTACTCACAGGGGTACGAGTTGAGTTACAGTACCTTTAGTGTGATGAGTCCGGCTCGAATGAGGCGTACGGGAAGTGAAGGCAAACCAAGGATGCTGGCGGCTCCTTTGCGAGGCGGGCCCCGGCTGCTGCAGGCGTCTCCGGGAGAGGCGTAGAGCTGGTGGGCCTCGAGGAGCGAGGCGGACGATGCTGGTTCTTTTATGCGTTCACGGCGTTAGTCGGCGTTCGAGCCGTACCTTTGGTTTGGGGGCTGCTTTTCCTATGCAGACGGCGCAGCACGAGGCAGCCAGTACGGGGCGGCTCTTCAGTGCGGCGCGGCCTCAGGGATCAGGAGCGCGGTGCGAGGCGGCCAGTACGCTTCAAGAGTACGGGCCGTACTTCGCCTTGCGATGCACTCTGATCCGGCTTCCAGCGGTGGGGGCGGCGAGGCGAGCAGTGCGGCTCCAAAGGGGGAGGGTGAGGCAGAGTGCGGGCGGCTCCAGCGGGACAGTGCGAGGGACGGCTCGTAGCAGAGCGGGCTCACACAGTGCGGGGCGGCCTGGCACAGTTGTCACAGCAAGCGAGGGGTCGAGGCGCACTGGGGTCGCGGCTCCAGCGACAAGGAAGGTCGGGCAAAGTTCAGCAGCTCGTCAGCGAAGGCAGGAGGAGTCCAATAGTCCTGGGACTCCGTTCAGGGGGCAAGCTCACCCACCAGCCCTTGGAGATCTTTCAGAATGCACAAGTAGATAAATGTTTCTTCAATCTTTTCCTCTCCTCTCGCAGCAAGACACCCACTACAGGCCAATCCCCCAGGTCAGGGACAGTACTCCTCCTTGCAGCTTTTCCAGGTCCTTCACGTCGGGCAGAGGTTCTTCTTGGTTCAAACCAGGATCTAATTTCTTAAGAGCAGGGCTCCTATGTATATACTGCAAATCTTTTGTTTTCTCAGGCCAGGGGGTCTGTTCCTAGTTCAGTCCAGTTTCTGAGCACTTTGTTGACATGATGCAGGCTTCTGCTTTCAGTTTGCAGGGCAGAGATATCAGGCGCTCCTCAGGAGGTGGGGCCAGCATTGAGGTGGCAGAGCACAGCCCTATTCAGAGGCAAGGGGCACTCCTCCCAGCCATCCTGGTGTAATCTTCCTATTCACCACCTGGCTGCCCAGCCTGTCTCCTGGAATTCCCCAGCCCTGTCACTCACAGAAACCAGACAGCAGATACACATCAGAGCAGAGGCGGGCTGAAATGGTCAGGCAAGCAAATACCAACTTTCTAAAAGTGGTATTTGCAAACACAGAACATTAAAATAAACTTTGCTAAAAGATGTATTTTATTATTCTGAGTTCAGGCATACCAAACTCGAATTTCTACCATGTTCCCTGAGTCCGCTAGGATTATAAAGTGTAAAAATCCCATCAGCCCATTCTGGCCTATGAGAACAGGTAGCCGTACAATTGTGAAAAACGAAAATGGCTGTAATTCACTATTAGGACATGCCACACACATCAGGGCTTGTCCTACCTTATGCTTACAATGCACCCTGCCCTTGGGCCTACCATAGGGGTGACTCACATGAAGTAAAGGGAAGGTTTAGGGGCTGGCAAGTGTGTGCACTTGCCCAGCCAGCATGACAGTACCAGACTGCACGCAGATTCTGCAATGGCAGACCTTAGACACATTTTACAAGGCGGCTTCTGTGGGTGGCACAACCAGTGCTGCAGGCCCACTAGCAGCATTTGGATTTACAAGCCCTGGCACTCCTGGTGCACTTTACTGGGGTCTGACAGTTAACCAAATAAGCCAATCATGGAAACCAATCACCTATACACTTTATACAGGGAGCACTTGCACTGTGGCACTGATTGGCAGTGGCACAGTGCTCTGAGCAGCTACCACCAGCAAAACATATGAGGCACAGCAGAAAAAAGTGGAACAGAGACTCACGCCAAGGTGCCAGGTCTAACAACCACAATTTCTATTTTCTCTCACTTCTGATACAGACTTCCTCCTATTGTTTACCTTGTTCTCTCCACACTGGCACTGGAAGCCATTTAATGTGAATGGCCTCTGGCTAAAACAAAATGGAGGCCAGCCGGTCGGTTCAAAGCCAGTTCAAACTAGTTGTCAGCCGAGGTCGGCTCAGACAGGGGCTCTAAGGCCTGATTCCCTGGTTAATCAATCCACCACTCTGCCTCCCTGTGATTCCCTGACATATTGGTAGCACTGAAGTCTGCCTCCTTCAAGCAGTGCTACATATCAGTGACTATTGCAAAAAGAACAGATGATGGGCTGAATGCTGAACAAATCAAGCGTTCACCACCATTCACAGATCTGGGTTCAATCCAATGTTTTTATGCCATGCCATTCCAGTTGGGACCCAGCCATATGCAAATCATATGGTTCATGGGAACAGTGCAGTCCAAGCTGCTGGGCCAGGTCCTCCCTGGACCAGAAACAAGCATCCCGGGACTGGTTTTGAGGTATCACCCCTAATCAGCCAGGCTAGCTTGAATCTGGTGGCGTAGCGAGCATGAGACCCACGCGTGGGCATGCCCTTCTGACTTAGGGAGACAAGTACATAAAGAACAGATGATGGACGGAATGCTGAACAAATCAATCATTCACTCCCAGTCACAGATCTGGTTTAAATTCATTTGTTTATTTGCTCGCCATGCCATTCCATTCCAGTTTGGATCCAGCCATATGCAAATCCGTCTCTTGACTGTGAGTGAATGTTTAATTTGTTCCACTTTCCATCCATCATTTGTGTGCTTTTTACATATCAGGACCAGGCCTTTGCAGTGCCCCTCAAGTGCCAAGTTTGGATTAAGATTTGGTGCGGTATTGAGGGACCAGAGTTGACTATAAGTACCACTGAGAAGCCCACAGAGCAGTACCATGGAAGGTGATCGGAGATCTTACGCGGTTTCGACCTGAACACTTGCCATCCTTGACATCCTGTGCCACATGGTAAGTGGGATCAGGCTCCCTGATTTGCTCAAGGCATGTCTGGAAAAGATGGACTTTTCTTGGAAGCTAATGGGATGTCTGTCATTGCTATGACGTTTCTGCGAGCATTATGGGATATTTGTTACCACTAACATTGACTGAGAAGAGGTGGGTACAATTGTGGCAATACGCAACACCAAACACAATACCATAAACAACAGTTGTGTCCCACAGAAACACATAAAACCATGCAATATAAACAAAACCATTCTTTATCACTGATGCCAGGGGAAGACAATAGGTTTGTACATTTTGGTAACTATGGATTCTTTGCACAGAGTTGCCAAAGACAATTAGCCATCATTTAGTGTCTGGCAAAGAGGGAGCTCCACCATAATTTGGCAGAGCTCCCACTCTTCAAAAGTTCCTGCCCCGCGTCCTACAAAAACTGGGACAACCGATGATTGACCTACTGTGGAGCTGTCACTGATGTCACTAGTGGTCAACCAATTGCAGTGGCTCGTTGGCAACAGGGATGCTGCATTTGATGCATCGAGGGGTCCGCCAATCAATCAATCAATCAATAGTTTGTAAAGCGCATTACATACCCGAGAGGATCTCAAGGCGCTGGGTGGGGGGGCGCTACTGATCGAACTTGAGTATCCTCCTGAAGGTCAGCAGATCTTGGGTCTGTCGTAGGCTCAGTGGGAGGGTGTTCATGTCTTGGCGGCGAGGTGGGAGAAGGATCTCCCACCGGTGGTTGTTTTTCAGATGAGAGGGGCGGTGGCGAGTGAGAGGTTCCTATTTAGTGCATAGCGGATCTAGGCAGATTACATTGTGTCCAGGAGATTTTTTTTCTTTTTCTCAATCCCTCAGCAACATGACAGGCCGCTAGGGGTAAAATGAAGGCCCCGCCCTCAAGGCATAACACGAATGCAGAGCCGGTGTTCCCATGCATACACCCATGGATTTTGTCGCATCCATGGGTGGCGCATCCAGCTTTGCTGAAAGTGCATCTGCAACAGTGGTGGATGCACTTTTGACACAGAGATCCCTGACATGAGCGTGGAGCTCTCTTAATGGGCTGGACCGTCCTCTCCAGAGGTGGCAGAAGCAGGTCTGGCCCGACACTATGGGTTAATAGTGTTCTAACACATTATTGACATTTCATATTGAGATGCAGCTATGTGGACCTCACAAGATAGACCCCCAAGATACCTTCAAAGTAGGTAGATGTGGAGTAGAGAATAGCAAATCTATGCTTCCCAGTGTGTCCTTGCCTTGACCATATGCTGGTTTTGAGATAAATGTACATGTAAATGTACATGTATTTATATAGCGCAAATCACCGACACGGTATCTAAGCGCTTGCTTAGGGAACCCGCCCTGGTATTCCCCTGTGAGAAACCCCGGCAGAGTGTCCACAAGGTGAAAGCCAGGCATCCCGCCGCGAGGGGCCGTAGTGGAGATTAAGCAAGCTATTGCCCAGAGTCGCAGAGTGTGACCCCGTGAGTCGAGTAGGCACCAGAGCGAGAATTGTCGAGTCCGTGGAATTTTTTGAGCCCGAGACCCGCCGAGGCAGGGAATCGAACCCTGGTCAACGGACGATCTCAGCTTCCGGGTCTGCCGCCTCTAACCACTGAGCCACGCTTCTCCACAGATACAGTGGACTTGATATATCTGCAGATAGGTATTGTTGGCCTCGATATTGTGACATACTGCGGGGTTGGCAGGCCGCCTGCCATTTAATAAATGTTGACCCGGTCCTTTCTTGGAGTGTTCTGCAGGTCATTAGTCTGGGCTGAGGGTGGGCCATAGGGAACCTTGCAGGAGGAGATACAGTCTTGAGAGTGTAAGGAAGGTTGAAAGGCTTGAGGCCCATAGACCCAGAGGGATTCACATGAAAAAAGGCTGAGCAGTTGCAGAGCCACCCCTTTTACATAGCACCCCAAGATATATGTCAGGGGTGTCAGGAGCTAAGACATGGTAAATATTATTTATCCCAGCAAACCCTTTTATCTTTCCAGGGGTTCTGTTTCTGAAAGTGTTAAATGGGGTGATGTGCATGGCTAGCAGCTGAAATTGATAGGTATTTATGGTTCTGATCAGCTATCCCTCACCCCAAGCTCTTGCCTCATTAAATCATATATGTAGCTGTTTTATTTATTTAGTGTCATTGAAAAGGTATCATTTCTAAGCCAATGACCCCTTCATCTGTGAACAAGATTCACATGAGTTGCAGGAGCTGAAAATGGCATCTAAATGTTCTTACCGCATTTCTATGTGTGATAATATTGACTGAATGTGTTCCTCTTACTTAGCACTCAAGCATGCAGGAGGCTGCTTCAGAGTGCTGATAAAAATACAAAATTATAACAAATGTCATGAACCATCTTACATGTGGCCTTAATGCGTCCCTGACATCGACTTGATGAGATGGAAAAATAAATGATAACAGCATAGCTGTACCCAGGTTCTTAAAGCAATATCTTTATTTCTTAATGTGTATTTCATCGTTTATTATTCATTATTTATGCTATACAACTAATTGCTTCTGGTTTGTTTCAATGTTGCCCTATGAATGCCTCATGACATGACAAACACACACCGAGAAACGAATATGTGCCCTATAAAGAAACACACTGCACAATTGCTTTGTGGCCAGGTTCTCATTATGTAAATCTGCCTAGGTTCATGCATCATACATGAATATATACCCAATAAACATGGGCCCGATTCACAGAACTAACTTAAGACAAAATCCTAGACTTACTACCATTTTGGTATTCACAGAAGGCACTTACTACCATTTTGGTATTCACAGAAGGCACTTACTCATTTCGGTATTCACAGAAGTTAGTACTCCTAACTTTAGGACTCCTAAATGCCTTCTGTGAATACTGAAAGTCTTAAAGTTAGGATTTTTCTCAGTTTAGGAGTAGTACAGTTAGGATCCTAACTTTAGGACTCCTAAATGCCTTTTGTGAATACCGAAAGACTTAAAGTTAGGATTTTTGTCAGTTTATGAGTAGTAAAGTTAGGACTCCTAACTTTAGGTCTCCAAAACTGAGGAAAATCCTAACTTTTAGACTTTCGGTATTCACAGAAGGCATTTAGGAGTCCTAAAGTTAGGATCCTAACTTCTGTGAATACCTAAATGAGTAAGTGCCTTCTGTGAATACCGGAATGAGTAAGTGCCTTCTGTGAATACCAAAATGGTAGTAAGTTTAGGATTTTGTCTTAAGTTAGTTCTGTGAATCGGGCCCAGAATTCATATGGGTAATGCTGAGGCCCTCAAAATTATTTCTTTTGTCCAATACATTTCAATGGAATGCTGACTTAGGGGCAGGAGAGGACACTCATTAAAACTGGAAAAATGCAGAGGTAATACAAGATGGAGTAAAGAGGGTATTTGGGCTTCTGTGGCCAGCAGAAGGACAAAACTGAGAGCATTACGCAGCGTAATCTGAAAAGCAGTCACAATCTAAATATTATTCAGGGAGAACAGCATGTCAGGGGTATGTGGATCCCTCCCAGAAGGGGTGGCCAGTCCACCCCTTAGGTGAGCAGGCGAGGGGATCCCTCTGAACCCCGCCTTTTTTATTATTTATTTGTTTATTTGCATGTCAAGAAGTGTGGACTCGACCAACAATAGGGTGGCAGGGTGCTGTACAGTGGACATATCCTGTATACAAAGGAATAAACCTATTTAACATTTTCAGAAGCTTATAATACATTCTTGAAGCAGATAAAGGGGTTGGTATACATTCAGAAAACAGACATAAATACATAGGTTATTTCCTTGTAGCCAAATGTCCTGAGGCTTGAAGAAAGGGTGAGTGAGAGACACACAAATCTTAAGATTTTTTAGGTGTAAATATGACATTAGGTTCATTCGATCTGGATGTGTTGGTCAGATACAGAACTCAACCAAAAAGTTGCCTCTCAAGAGTTGGTCATATCCATCCTTGGTGTCTGACAAAGAGAAGGCTTTTCAATAATCAATTAAAGAGAGAGGGACCTTGCAATATCTTTGTGGATAGTGTTTCCTGAGAAGAAGCAATTTCAGAGATATTTTAAGGCATGCGCAAAGTGGCAATAGCCCAGGGCGCCCACCTACCAAAGGGGCCCGCTGGGAAAGAGAACTTTCTCTCCGTCTCAAATTGGCTGATTTTGCTAGCTCAACTTTTAATATAAAGTCCAATAGCAATGGTGGCCGCCACAACAGAAGTTGATGGGCAGCAGGGAAGGGACGGGAAAATAATAACTGGAAAAAACATACCTATCACTGCTGCCTTTACGCCAACAGCTGCCTCAGTGCTCTCCGAACTGCCTCTGGGAAGGCAGAGGTTGCCCAGCCAATCCAGACGCTGTTCTCTATGAGAGCAGCGCCAGGATTGGTCTGAGCGGCCTGCTCTGCCACTCAGACACGGGAAACAGCCGTTACATCGCAACTTTTACAACGCACTTCTATTACAACGCAACTTTTACACCGCTGGATCCATTACATCGCATGACTTTACAACGCATGACATTACATAGCAGATGCTATTACAACGCATGCCATTACAACGTAAGTATAGGTAAGTATATAATTTTATTTTATATTTTATTTAACATTATTTAATTAATTTAATTAATATTAAAAATAAATAAACATATTAATTTATGTTTTTTTATAATGGGTTTGGGTTTTGGGGTACAGGGGTATTTTTAGGTTTCAGGGTTGGGTTTGGGTTTTGGGGTACAGGGGTATTTTTAGGTTTCAGGGTTGGGTTTGGGTTTTGGGGTACAGGGGTATTTTTAGGTTTCAGGGTTGGGTTTGGGTTTTGGGGTACAGGGGTATTTTTAGGTTTCAGGGTTGGGTTTGGGTTTTGGGGTACAGGGGTATTTTTAGGATTCAGGGCTGGGTTTGGGTTTTGGGGTACAGGGGTATTTTTAGGGTTCAGGGCTGGGTTTGGGTTTTGGGGTACAGGGTTTTTTTTTAGGGTTTAGTTTTAAGATACAATCTTTTATTTTAATTAAAAAAATTAATTTTAATAATTTTATTATTTATTAAAAATAGTTCTTTATTATTAAAAGTTCTTTTAAAAATAAACTTAAAGTAATATATGTACTAAATAATTATTATTTTTTTTTAAATTTATTTATTAAATTAAATTTAAATTACTTACATTTAAAAAAATATATATACTTACCTATACTTACATTGTAATGGCATGCGTTGTAATAGCATCTGCTATGTAATGTCATGCGTTGTAAAGGCATGCGATGTAATGGATCCTGCGTTGTAAAAAATGCGTTGTAACGGAATGCGTTGTAATATCTCTCGTTGTAACGTCATACATCCCTCAGACACTGCCTTGTAGCCCAGGTTTTCTCCAAGCCAGCTGTAAACACTGATGGGTTAGAGAAATAGAAGTGTGCATGTCTGCTTGGCCCGCCTAGGACGTCCGGCGAAACTTGAATGTGCACTT
This sequence comes from Lissotriton helveticus, assembly GCF_964261635.1. Classification (NCBI taxonomy): domain Eukaryota; kingdom Metazoa; phylum Chordata; class Amphibia; order Caudata; family Salamandridae; genus Lissotriton; species Lissotriton helveticus. The sequence continues at coordinate 68,982,094 of NC_136069.1, forward strand.
CTAAGTGCGCACCACCTGCCTGTCATCACCTGGCTCTGCCCCGCCCTACATGCATGCCAGAGCCAGTCACAGAAATGGAAAATGTTATTGTTTCATTATCATTTTATTTTTCTGACGAGTGAGGCGATGCTCCTTCGCTATTACGGAGGAGCCGCCCGGTCCAATAGTGGTTGGCATCATGGGGCTTGAATTAGCATAACTTGGGTAGAAAATTTAAAGTGTTTCCAAACAGGGTCCCGCATATTTCTCGTACAAGACCCCCAAGAGGACATGGAGCAAGTCCAGGGGGCCAAAAGGGTGGAACCTGTCAAAATTTACCCATGCACTTCTAAGGAAACCACTCTCTTCAGACTCCACACAAACTCCACTAGTCAACCTGGCGTAACCCTGGAAAGCACAAAAGGGAATGGCATAGCAAAAGGCTGCCTCTGAATACCTGCCTCTGCATATCTAAAGAGGCTCCCTGTCTCCACCCCTCCTAGCCACACCTTAGAGTGTGAAATTTCACAAATGCTTCAGGAATGCTAGCAATAAACAGTGCTAGTTTGGCAGAATACCTTGAACCTCTATTCTAAGAAGCAGGATTTCGGTGACAGGGAAGAGGTGTGGCGCCCTGGCCAGGGTGACTGACGCTGGATGCTGGGGATCACGGTTTGGTCCCCCGGCGGCAGGGGGTCTGCCCAGTACCAAGTGACTCTGGGCCATACCTCGCTTAATCTTCCCAACTGCCCCCAGCGCCAAGATACCCCTTTGGGGGTGATTCCTGCACTATACAAGTACTGGATTTTTATTTTACAATCCAAGATGGATTCCACTGAGCTCATGGCCAATTATAACTCACACTCTCCTCGATCATCCCACCAGATCCACCAGTTCTACATACATGCCCCAAATCCATGCACATAGAAAGAAGCGAAGGACCCAATCACATTGGACTGGGCAAAATCTTTGTATGGCTGAGTCCATGAGGCAAGTAACCTTTCTGCAGGCAATACGTAAAACGCCAGCCCTGCCATTATCAGTTAACACACTGCCAGTCCTGTCTAATCCGGCGAGCCTCTTGCTAGGATGAGCAGCCATGGTGCTCTCCTCAGGACCACAAAGCCCGCTCTAGATCAGTGGGCCCGATTCACAAAACTAACTTAAGACAAAATCCTAAACTTACTACCATTTTGGTATTCACAGAAGTCACTTACTCATTTTGGTATTCACAGAAGTCACTTACTAATTTTGGTATTCACAGAAGGCAATTACTCATTTCAGTATTCACATAAGTTAGGAGTCCTAACTTTAGGACTCCTAAATGCCTTCTGTGAATACCGAAAGTCTTAAAGTTAGGTCTTTTCTCAGTTTAGGAGTAGTAACCAGTCCTCAGCATGCAAGCATGACGGCTGTGTATCCTGAGGTTAATAAATGACAAAAACATTTCAGAGACCCACCCTTGGGCACATAAGGGCTGAGGTGCACATATCAACATCATGCTTCCCATCCCTCATACATCCAATCCAGGATCCATGTCTAAGCAGTTTTCAGAAGAAAGAACGGAGAGCAATCCCTTGCCAGAAAGTAATACATTATGGACAATTTCAGATTTCTCTACTACAACTGAAGGATTTTAAGAGTCAACCGCAGGTTTGCAGCACTTCAGGTGTAAATTATTGGCATCAAATAGTAGTGCAGGCCAGGGATGAATGCATGGGAAGATGCATGTTGGTGAAGTGAGAACCATTGCTCAAATAGGAGAACTTTCAAGCAGATGTGATAAAGCAGTAGAGTGAGAGACAGGAGGCGGTAATATCAAAGATATGATTTACAAAGTAGAAAATGTGTGAGTAGTAATGTTAACATGGTCAGATCAGAACCTTACAAAAGACTGGGTAACCAACGCAATAAAATGTAATAAAGATGAAAGGGTGCAGTGTTCTTGGTGTGTTAGAAACTGTAACTAGAGCTACACTGTCAGGAGATAAGTAGCTGTAAAAAGTTGTGTCGTGGAACATGTCGCCGTATAAAATAGAAGGAGGGCATACTAAATGCATTGAGGGAGCCTTGTCTAAGGAGAGTACTGAAGTTAACTTGTGTTAAACAAAAACTAGAGGTGAGATAGCTTGAAGAAATATTCCAGTTGTCAAGTAATTAATGAAGCAGTGATGTGTTCTTTCCTAGACAGACCAAGACCAGGCAAGCAGCGAGACACTGAACGACCTGGTTTTGGTGATGACATATTTTTATAAGCTGAGATATAATGCATTGACATACTCCAGCCTAGAAGAGTTGAGGGGGCAGTGAAGAACGAAGCAAGTGGTTTGATAAGTTGGTCCAAGTGTTCTGTTTTTACTGCAAATGAAACAAAACTACAGACATTTCACTGTTTGCGCTAGAGAGGGGTAGATCCTCTACTTCGAAGATGTTGCTGAGTACAGGATGGTCTGAGGGTAACAAGACAAATATCTAATTCAAAATATCGAATTACCAAAATATCTAAGTCAAAATATAGAATGGACAAAATATCGAATGGACAGAATATAGTGGTGAAAAATATCGAATTGAAGGTAAGTAATATAATATCGATTTAGTAATGTTTACCCCTACGCTATCCAACGTTTTCCCTACTGTTGCACTCACTGGAGTAGGAATAGTAATTATTTATTAATTTTAAAGTTATTTAAGTATTTTTAAGTATGTTTTAGTATTATTTCATTAATTTTAAATCACTTTTAAGACATTTAAAAGAAATCGATATTTTGACTAACTATATTTGTTAAAACGATATTTTTGATTCGATATTTTTGTACTTACCTGTTTGTAGATAGGAATTCGATATTTTTGCATTCTATATTTTGGCATCGATATTTTGGTAAGTCTATATTTTTGTATTCGATATTATGTCAGTGATCCGGTCTGAGCAGGGGAGATGTACTTTAAAGACACCTCAATGAGAGTGAAGCAGGTGAGGGAGTGAGACTCAAGCGGGGAGTGCAAGGACAGAAGTGTTTGCCTCTGCTCTTGGAACCACAAACCTTGATGGAGTCTGGTTGTAATTTGGTAACATAGAAAGATGATGGTTTGTGGCACCTGGATGAGAGCCTCTCTGTAGAGTTGACTGAAGAGACTGTAAGGGGGGAGAGGCTGTGATTATCCTAGAGGAAGGCTCTGATCTTGTTGTGGAACTCAGGAAACAATGGAAGGCAGTGGTTTGGGTAGGGGAGATGCGGATGGCAGCAAAGAAGGGGGTGACGGTGTTATAGCCACGGTGATGAGGCTAGGCATGCTGTAGAGGGTGCACTACAAGATGGCGGCTGGCAACAAACAGTCATAAAAGAATGTTCCCATGGTAGCGGTTGGGGGAGTGAGACAGTTTCTGTGAAGTTCCTGAAAGCAGGCGTGAAGTGTTTGCTTGTTGTAAAGTGAACTTGATGTTTAGCGGGTGTCCATTTCCCACACACTGGGACCGCCCTGTTAGGGTTGGAGGCTTCCTCTTACGGACAGAAGTAGAACTGGGAGTGTGTGTGTGTGTGTGTGTGTGTATATATATATATATATATATAACTTCACCAATGTTGTTCTTACTTCTGCAGACCTACAAACTTTGTCGCTGGGACTATCTTATAGTCCAGCAAGTAACTTCAATTATGCAAAGACCAGGATTGATCTTTTGAAATATACCCGCAAATTGAAGCTACAGAAATATTTTATTTGTAATAAATTCCAGCCCACATCCAACAGGATATCAACAGCTAACACATTACCTGACTTGAATGTTAACGATTTGGAATTAATACAGGATTTGGAAGCAATGTGCAATGAAGTCCCGAGTTCAGGCTTTTCTGAAGAACATTTGGTTTTGAACACTCCAGGAAACACCAAATTTAAACCTAAGTCTATTTTTACCCCTCTAATGTTGCATGACAATATTGACATCTTTCAGAAACTGGCCATTAAGGAGATCAAAGACCTTTATGTAACAACATTGAAAGAAAAATGCAAATATTCAGTACATAACAACTGCTATGCTAATTTGGTGAAAAAGTTACAAGGGGACTGTAGGAACTGGGTTCACCAGATCCCCGGGGGTAGCCTGGCTCGAGCGGGTAGGCACCCGAAAGCTGTGTTAAGCAACTGCACAGCACATGCATCCACTGAGACAACCAATGCACGCAAAGCCTGAGACCACACCAGTATGTTTGATTCAAATACATAAGTTTTATCTAAGAGCAAGATCAGGGCAATCAAAAACCACATTACCTTTTCTTAAAAGCACATATTCTGCATTGCTCAGCCATAAATACATTAATAGATAAATATTAAATAGTAAAAAAACTGTAGGCCTGGCATCAGACTTGCTTCCAGTCAGCACCTGCAAGGAATTCCTTATAGAGACATTCGAATAACATTTCTTTACTGAGCAATAAACATTTCATCACAGGAGCAACCTAGGAGATAACTGTGGGCATTCATAAAACATTGTAGTAGGCCAGAATAACCATTTCAGTAGGTGAGCAGACCATGCATTAGGCAGAAATAAACATCGCATCAGGCATGAGTAAACCACCTATCCGGCCTAAAAAGAGCAGTTCAGATCTCCAGAATGGACCACTCGTAAGCCACAGGGTCCGGTGTTCAACTTTACCCCAGACAGGGGTTAACTTAACTAGCCCCAGATCCAGGGGTCTACCAAAGTCTTGGCCCAGTTCAGGGGGCTCTCTTTGGGCTAACAAGGGCCAACGGGCCCATCAACAAAGTGCCCCAGGGGAGGGGCGAACTCGGGACCTCCTTTGGCCTTCCGCCCACCTCCCCAGGGGTTACCTGGTCTCTTCAGCTCCCAACAGAGCCATTGCGTTGGTTCTGGCAGGAAGGGAGGGCCCCTTGCCCTCCGGTGAGCCTTCCGGTGGTTTCCAGGCCAGCGGGGGCCTGAGCTGGCAGGTGGGGGCTCTCGGGCTTCTCCGGAGCATTCGTGCCGGCTCCTCTCCCGGTCTCGGGCCTACAGAGGCTTCCTCGGGCCCATGACCAATCAGGTGGCGGCGGGGAGGAGGTGCGCCTGCAGCCGCCAATAGCAGTGCGGCCTGCGGGGGCGCGTCGTCAGCGGCCAATAGGAGCGCGGCGGGGGCGGAGTCTCTTCCGACGCCCCCGTCACGTGAGGCAGGTCGGCAGAAGCTTCAGGCCTAGCGAGGCCTGACTGAAATACGCTTTGGCCTTCCTCAAGCTCTGGTGGCCGCCGCGGGATCCCTTCTCAATCGGGTCGGGCCGCGGTGATCGGCAGCAAGCACTCCAGCCACAGTGCTCGGGGGGAAAGAGGACCCTCAGGAGAGCCTGGGCTGCAGTGGTTAGTCAGAGTCACAGCGCTGAGGAGGCACGGCACCGGGGCACAGGGCAGCACAGCGCTTGAGGGACAGTAGCGCTTCAGGGATCACAGCGCTCTGGGGGAAGCCGGCAAGTCTCACGTAGCCCAGCGCTTTTCCGGCACAGCCATTCTTGAACAATCTAGCGCTTGGAGGCAGATCACAGCGCTTTCAAACGGGCACAGTAGAGGGGCGCTGGGTAGGCAGGGCAAGCAACACCACATGGAAGAGGATGTAGGACAGCAAAGGGGGGTTAGGCAGGTCAGCGCAGGCCCAGATGAGGGGCGCAGAAGGGACACAGTCCGGTACCTGTTTAATCCCCAGTAGTCCTGGCAGCTGGATTTGTTCCTGGCGCTTGATGGTTCCTGCGCCCTTGATAGGTTACAGTCTCTTGGTTTCTTGAGGAGTGGGGGGGTTGAGTTGAAGGCTTTCCTCAGCAGGTCACTTCAGGTGGTCCCTGGGTTCCCTTCCCGCCGGGCCAGATCAGTGGGATAGTTCAGTGTTCCTTACTCAGCTTGGTGGGCAGCGCCTAAACCCTGTCACCCCCAGTGGTATAGGTTTCTGACTAGGCCCTACCGCCTAAGTCTCCTGCGTAGGGTCCCCCAGGTCAGTGATGCCCCAACTGACTAGAAAGTTTCCCTCCCTTTTCTTTTATAGTGGCAGTTGGCAGTTGGTGGCCACTCCCCCATTCCGGAAGGCGCCAGGAGCTTCCCTAGTCTAGCTATGGGCAGACAAGGCAGGCTGGTATTGCTACAATGTTTAGGGGTTCCAGCCAGCTCCTGGTAACTAGATTGCGCCTGAAAAGACCCGCCACAGTAGCAGGGGTCAGTGGCAGCCATGTTGGGGGAAGAGAGCACCTGCACCTTAGCATTGATTAGCAATGGGAAGGTGCCCAGAGACCTAAGGCCAACAAAAAGAAGGTGGGAAAACATGAGGCAAGGGCAAAAAAATAAATAGGGAAAGACCACCCTAGGGCTGACAGATCTAACAGGGACTGTAACATCATAATCCGCCAATCTGATAAAGGGGGCAATGTTGTTCTGTGGCCACGCTCTCTATACATGGAAGAGGCCTACCTCCAGTTGAATGATTTGCTGTGTTACAACCGGTGTGATGCCAGCTCGGTTAGAAAAGCACAAGCAGATTTCTACACACAACTGATGGGTTGGCGAAGTTTGGGGTTACTTAGTCAGGACAAATTTAAGTTCCTTAAGAATGAACATCCAGTAATCCCCTTCTTCTATCTGATTCCTAAGGTCCACAAGAACCGTGAGAAATCCCCTGGCAGACCTATCATCTCTGCACGCAATGGACTATTGGAAAATATGACCATGTATATAGATTCGTTCCTTCAGGAATTTGTCAGTTCCTTGCCATCTTACATACAGGATTCTGGTGACTTTTTGAGGAAACTTAATTGTGCAACATGGGACTCTGACTGTTGGCTAATAACTTTGGATGTTTCATCCGTATATACTAGCATTTACCATCTTGATGGTCTGAGGGCGGTTCAACAACCAATATTTCCAACAGATCAGGGGTGTTGCCATGGGGGCCTGCTTTTCTCCCAGTTATGCCTGTCTGTATATGGGCTACTGGGAGGAGCAGGTCCTCCATAGTACATTTTATAATATCTGTGTTGAACATATTGTGCATTGGTATAGATATATCGACGACATATTTTTAATATGGCGAGGTACCAAACAGCAGGCTATGGATTTCATTGATCAGATTAATAACAATGCATTTAATCTTGCTTTCACCTCCAATATTAGCCAGAAAAATGTTTACTTTTTGGATGTGGAAATTGTCGTAAAAAATGAAAAACTGGAGACAGTTCTGTACAGGAAACCCACGGCAGGCAACACGTTGTTGCATGCTAAGAGTCACCATCCAGCGCATCTGATACGCAGTATCCCTTATGGGGAGATGCTGCGGATCAGACGCATTTGTAGCACGGAATTGCAATGCCAACAAGCACAAGAGGCCAGCAAAGTACGATTCCTAGCTAGAGGGTATACTGCTAATGCCATCAGAAAAGCCAATCTCATTTCGCGGAAGGAGGCTTTAGCATGCAAGAGAACTCAGGCAGCAGACCCCAATGCATCCAGACATCCCATCAGGCTTATTTTGACGTATAATAGGCAGCATCAAGCTCTACGTAAGATCATAAATAGAAATTGGTGCGCAACGACCCAGTCATTGGGGAGTTGATGACAGGTAAGCCTGAAATAGCCTACAGGAAAGCACGCTCTATGAGCGAGGCTTTGGTTAAATCAAGTCCTGAGGTTCTAGCACCCACTACATGGTTGCAGGCCAGCAAGGGCTTCAGAAAGTGCTCCACTTGTAAAGCCTGCAAGCATGGGGTCAGCAGGACTGAGTTCACCATACCTTTTTCTGACATTCCCCGCACTATCAGTAACAGCTGACATGCAAGACTGAGTTTGCGGTTTACCTGCTGGAGTGTTCGTGTGGCCTGCAATATGTTGGTAGTACCAAGTTGCAGGTTCACAAGCGGATACTCCAGCACATAAGGGCCATTAACACCAGTGACGCCACGTACCCAGTCGCACGACATTTCAAAGAGAAACATGAAAACAAAAGTCAGCTGTTACAGTACTTTGTGATAGATGCTGTTCCCCCCTTAGAAGGGGAGGCAACAGGGAGGCCATCTTACGAGCACTGGAAACTAGGTATATTGTAGAATTGGACTGTAAGATCCCTCTAGGCCTCAATGCCAGTGAAGATTGTCATACTTGTCTCTAGCTCCATTCCTTACCCCACCATTGTGAGCAGGAAAAAATGTGTAATTTACCATCTGACTTTGGGTTGTTCAATGGTGTGTACTCCCCTCCTACAGATTATCTATGTTTTTAACATTGGATCTGTGTTTTTTTAAAAATAATGAGTTCTCATTTACACGGTTCTTATACATTTTTTGCACATTTTTGCACCATCATGCATGTGGTTAGCACTACAACATCAGACGGGCACAGTCACCCCTATTATTATAGATCAGGGGTGTTGTTGGAAATTAACCCACTTGGGTTACATTTTTTGCACATTGCTTTATTTGCACATTTGCATTAATGTTGCACATAGAGGACATGTTGTTCAAATAATGAATTTATTCTTGTATCTTTCCATTAAGCCATGCATTTTAAAGTTATGCTTTTATGCTTATTTCTCTACAATGACTTGCTTTTTTGTGTAATTTTTATCCATCTCCATGGGGTTCTCTACATTGATGATCCTGTGAGCCACTTGGGTCGTATTTACTGCACATTGCAATATTTGCACAATTGCATTAAAATTTCCACATAGAGGACATGTTGGATAAATAATGAATTTATTCATGGACTTTTTCCATCTAGTCACATATTTTAAAGATTTGCTTTTAGGCTCTCTTTTTTCACAATGGCTTGCTCTTATGTGTAATTTGGATCCATCTACATTGAATTTCCTTTATTCATGTATTCGTGAGTATTTTTTCACTGCCCATGCTGGTGTTTATAGTGACATCCAATCACCTGTTAGCTTTCTTCTGCACTTTAAATAATGCTTGCTTCTGACTTGGCGTTGTGTGACCAAGGCCTCTGGGTAGGCCGAAACATTTGCTGACAGGCTGCTTTAACATCTAAAAAGAAGAATTTCTCACCTGCATATCTGGGTCGGATTTTGCTTCTTGTTCTGTAAAGTCCCGGGCACGAGGGGGCTTCGGATTTGTGGAACGAGTCTTTCGGCATATTTTATATATATATATATATATATATATATATATATATATATATATATATATATATATATATATATATATATATATATATATATATATATATATATAAACAAGGCTTCCTCAGCCAAAACTCGTTTGTCTGCTTTTTTGCCTCCTTTAATTAAAAGGTGGCAAATTAAAGGTGAGTGACTTTGCATTGGGAGCAGCTTTACTCCCTCAGGAGTAAAGTGTACTTCTTCCCCCAACCAGTAGTGTGCCAGGAGGCGTGTTTGCAGAGTGGTGGAGAAAGGGAGCATGGCCTCTGAAGACCTCTTAGCAATCCCACCGTGTGAGACTTACTGGAGGTAACAGGAGGGGTAGTTAGCCCCCAAGGACGTCCTTGGGGGCCAACAACCCCTTTTTTTACCTACAGTAAGTCCCACACTGCAGGATTGCTGAGTTCTGATAGCAGGCCACGTCCCTTTTGTCCACCACTCTGCAAATGCACCTCCTGGCGCACTCTTGGTTAGGGGATGAAGTCCCCTTGCCTCTTGAGGGGGCCTGGAGGCCAACTAGCCCTCCTGTTACCTTCAGTAAGCCCCAAACAGATGGATTGCTGAGAGGTGGTCAGAGGCCACACCCCCTTTCTCCACCACTCTGCAAACGCGCCTCCTCCAATCAAGAATGCGCCAGGAGGCACGTTTGCAGATTAGAGAAGAAAGGGGGCGGGCCTCTGCAAGTTGACGGCTTCTTTTTTATTAATTTTTTAGGAAGTGAAAGCATTTTGCCATGCTCTCGCTTCCATGAAGCTAAGCAGAATTTGCGATGGTATGCCATGCCATTGCAAACTGAAATGTCCCGGGGTGGACACCCCGGGACATTGCTGAAGCCGGCCCTGAGGGGGGACCATTTAATCTCCCCGGGAAGGTGGTGGTCCCCGGCTGTTTGAGGGGGCTCGAGCCTCCCCACACTTTATTTTTTAATATAGCCCTGGGGAGGTGGCGGTCACCCTGTTTCCGTGGGGGGCTGGAGCCCCCCACGCATCTTTTCAAATTAGCCTTGGGGAGGTGGCATCACCGGGGCTGGGGGGGGCTGATGCCCCCACATTTAACAAAATTAGCCCTGGGGAGGGGCGGTCCCTGGGACTGCGGGATGGGGCAGCCCCCCAAGCATGAGGGAAATAAAGCCCCGGGGAGATGGTGGTCCCTGGGGCTGCAGAGGGACTGCATGGCCCCTCTGCATTTAATGAACACAGCCCCAGGCGGTGGCGGTTTCTGGGGCTGCGAGGGCCTGCACGGGCCCCTGCATGTATTTTGATCATTGCACCTGGGACCTGTCCCACCCAGGGGCCTAATTAAACCGAGCACGGGAGCACATGCTTCGTTTTTTTAAATAATATCGGCCGGAATCGTGGATCCAAAGCAAATCTTTCCAATTTTATTTTTGTAATGCTTTTTTTGGCCCTTCGGGGCCCAGTGTGACTCCCTGAGCATCCCTAGGGGGTCAGGGCGTTTCTACCCTACCCCCTGTTCTTAAAATGTAACCTTTTTTTACCTTTTTTTGTGACATAGTTCAACCGAGTCATAAAATGGCTGCCTGGTTTGAAGTGTTGGGAGCCGATCCGATCGGATGCACGAGATCGGAGGGTTCAAGGATCCTCCGCAGCCACAGTTGTATATCTGAGTGTAGACCGGGCTGGTGGGTCAGGGATGAGAGAAACGCCAGGTTGTTGAGGTAATGCTGGTTTTATTGGGATTACACGTTTTGTATTTAACATAAAAGTCCTCCTGGTTCTGAATGTCAGTCTTTCCCTGGCAAACTGACTCGGATCCGTTTTGGCGTTCTGTTGGTTTCCTGCTTGGTTTTCGGTGTGCGGTTCTGCTCTGCGAGGTCTGGTCTGTACGTCGACTTCCCAGGCTCCGGTTTCCCATGTAAAAGAAGACCAACAGAGAGGGGGCCGTTAGTTCTATTGTCGTCTGAGGTTGTGCACCTCGGGGCCGGGTGTAGTGAGACTGGGGATCACCGGTGACAACGTGCATCTAGCGGTAGTCGGTGTGGTGAGTCGTGGTTACAGACAGTGAGGGAATAAACGCGGGGTAAGGGAACGAGAGGAAGGGAAAGACGAGGGAGAACGATTATGGGACTATGTACACTTTTTACACACGCTTGCTTCCCACCCAAGCCGCCATACGCCGCCGTACCTGGGAAAGCCACACTCCTCCCCCGGGAGCGTGGCACGGCGGCTCACGGGGTCGTTGGCCTCCTGGCTCTCCGTGGGACTCTTCTCCGCTTCCTCCTGGATGTTCTTCGGGCAACCTCCGTATTCCTTCGCTGCAATCTTCAACCCGCTCTCCAACTCCGCTCCTCGCCTTCTCCACCGGGGTGATGTCACACGCCACAAACAACACTTCCTGGGGTTTATCCAATCCGGCTTTGCTGACGTTTACGGAAGGAGGGTTCTCCTCCTCAGTGAACGCCCAATTAAAGGCGCCGTGTTCCTCTTCCTCAAGTTTGTCCTGTTCTGGTTCCCAGGGGTCCGTCTGCAAGGAAGGAGGCATCACGGGGTCAATTCCGGGTGTCCACCACTCCTCGTTACACTCCACCCCCCCTGGATTCTCCCGATCGGGGAGAACTGGCATACGGGAGAGGAAATCCGCGTTCCCGTTTTCTCTCCCTTTCCTGTGTACTACAGTGAAGGCAAAGGGCTGGAGAAACAGGAACCACTGTAGTATTCTGGCGTTCTGTGTCCTGTTCTTTTGCATCCACTGTAAAGGGGCATGATCAGAGTACAGGATGAATGCCCTCCCCTCCAGGTAATACCGCAATTTGTCAACAGCCCAACGAATGGCCAGGCACTCTTTCTCTACGGTGGCGTATTTCTGTTCACGGGGATGGAGCTTACGGCTTATGTATAGTATTGGATGTTCTGCTGTATCTTCCCCTATTTGTGAAAGTACTGCCCCTATTCCTGTATCTGACGCATCTGTAGCTAGGGTAAAGGGTCTTTCGAAATCAGGAGGTATAAGCACAGGGCTGGTGGTAATTGCTTCCTTCAGTAGGAGGAAAGCTTTTCTGGCTTCTTGGGAGGGAGGTTGAGGTAGGGTGTTTTTGACGTTCTTCTGCAATAGGTTCGTTAGGGGTGTGGCTAGGTCGGCGAAGTTCTTTATAAAACGCCGATAGTAGCCCATAAGACCTAGAAATGCCCTTAACTCCCTTTTTGTAGAGGGAAATGGCGTTTCCGTGATAGCTTTTATTTTCTCTTCTTGTGGAGCAATTACGCCGTCTCCTAGCATGAACCCGAGATATTTCACCTTTGGGAATGCTGCTCGAGATTTTTTGGCATTTACATGAAGTCGGGCATCCCTCAAAGAGGTCATTACTTTTGTTAGGTGTTCTAGATGGTCTTCCCATGTGTGACTGAAGATGACGATGTCATCAAGATAAACAGAACTGTAACTGGTGTGGGGAGCCAATACCTTATTCATAAGTCTCTGGAAGGTGGCAGGTGCCCCATGGAGTCCGAAGGGAAGGACATTGAATTCATTTAGTCCTTCCTCTGTGGCAAAAGCTGTTTTGTGGCGGTCCTCCTCCCTTAGGGGTACCTGCCAATACCCTTTGGTTAAATCCAAAGTCGTTATGTATTTGGCTTCTCCTATACGTTCTATCAGCTCATCCACTCTGGGTATGGGAAATGCATCAAAAGTGGAAATAGCGTTTAATGCCCTAAAGTCCATACAAAAACGGGTCGACCCGTCAGGCTTGGGAACCATGACTATGGGGGATGACCAGTTGCTTTTTGATGGTCTGATAACACCAAGTTCTAGCATGCTAGCAACTTCCTTTCTTACGTCAGCCCTTTTTGCGGCTGGGATGCGATATGCTCTTTGTTTCACTATACTCCCTTTGGCGGTGTGAATCTCATGTTCTGCCAAGTGGGTGCATCCAGGCAGGTCTGAGAACAGGGGAGAAAAAGGGGATAGAACCTTATGTAATTCCTGTTTCTCCGAAGCAGTTAGCTCTGGATTGACTGGTAGGTGTTCTAAGGTTGAAGTGGAACTGTTTTCCGGTAGGACCAGATTAGAAGTTCGTGGGACTGTGCCTATCCACTTCTTCAGAAGGTTTATGTGGAAGGTTTGTTTACGATTAGGTGACATTTGTAACCTATAGGTGGTATTGCCGTATCTCTCTAGTACTTGGTAAGGTCCCTTCCATTCACTCCTAATCTTTTGAGTAGAGGAAGGGAGCAATACTAGGGCCCAGTCTCCTTTTTCCAGGGTTCTCCATCGTTTACCCTTATCGTAGTTTCGTTTTTGGTGGATTTGGCCCGACTTCATGTTCGAATAGGCTAAATCTCTCAGCTTAACCAATCTGGACCTTAACTGCTGGGTGTAGTCGAGTAGGGAGCGTTGTTTGTTTGCCTCTTCTTTTTCCCATGTCTCTCTGGTTATTTCGAGCAGAGACCTTGGTTGGCGGCCATACAAAAGCTCAAAGGGGGAATATCCGAGGCTACTCTGGACCTGTGCTCTTACCACATACAGAGCTAAGGGGAGCATTTTGTCCCAGTCCTTGTTTTCTGAACTCGACAGTTTTTTAAGGGTAGTTTTTAATGTCCTGTTGTATCTTTCCACTAAACCATCCGTTTGAGGGTGGTAAGCAGAAGTGCGTATGTGTTGGAGATCCAGTGTTTTGCAGACCTCCGTCATCATTCGTGAAACGAAGGGTGTCCCTTGATCCGTTAGGATTTCTCGGGGAAACCCCACTCTTGAAAATAACTCCACTAACTTTTCGGCTACATTCTTGGTGGTTGGGGCGCTCAGAGGAAAGGCCTCGGGGTACCTGGTTGAATAGTCCACCACCACTAAGGCATAAGTGTGACCCCTGGAGGTGCGAGGGAGAGGCCCTATAAGATCCATCCCCACGCGTTCCCATGGATTGCCAATGACGGGTAAAGGTTGCAAAGGCACCGACGGAGGTCTGGTGAGATTTTTCCTCTGACACACTTCAAATTGATGGCAATATGCCTCTGTCTCTTTATATATACCGGGCCAATAAAACAGACGCAGTATGTTTTGGGTGGTCTTTTCTGCCCCACTATGTCCTGCTGTTAAGTGAGTGTGAGCGTAGAACAAGATCTGTTCTCGGAATTCTTTTGGAACTACCAGTTGTCTATGGTCTCCCTCCTTTCCTTCCCGATAGAGTAGATCATTGTCGATACTAAAGCGGGGGTATTTGTGAGATGAGGCGGTTGTTTGTGCAATATGGGCGGCCTCCCAAGCATTCAAAAGCGAAGGGTCGTTAGACTGTGCAAATTTGAACCCCCTGTCTATGACCCATGGTTCAGCGGTCAGGTAAGCCTTAGCAGGGCGACTGTCTAACTCCCGTTTAAATAAGGACAGGAAATGTGGATTGTCTACCCCTAGAATCAGTTCTTCAGGCAGAGACCCCACCACCCCTACTCTCACTGAGCATGGTTCCCTTCCTATTGGGTGTATAGTGATGCGTGCGATGGGATAAGTCTTAATGTCCCCATGAACACATCTGATGTGCACTACGCCTTCCTGTCCTATCTGGGAGGGATACAGTAGTTTTTCTCTTATAACGGATTGTCTGCACCCCGAATCTAATAGAGCTTTAACAGGGGAGTGGTTCACCCAAACCCTTACGTAAAAGGAAGGCCCCATTTCTGCGGTGTACATCACGGTTTTGGGAATATATCCGACTTCCATGGGTTCCTCAACAGGTCTTTTCCGGGGGCACAACCGTGCTATATGGCCCCACTCCCCGCATTCAAAGCACTGGGGCCCTTTCATTGGTGTTATGTCCGGTCGGAAGGGCCGTATTTTCAGGGGTTCGAAGACGGCCTTTTATTTCTCTATTTTAGTGGAAGGCGCTGGTGTCTTTGGGGTTTTGTCCGACTCCCACGGAAAAGACCGAGGCGCTGCCCTTGTTATCTCAACGGCCTGAGCTGCGGTCAGTCCAGGATGTTGCCTCAACCATCTTTGCGTACCATACGGTAATGCCTCCATGAACTGCTCAAGGATTATACTTGTCATTACGTCTTCTTTGCTACTGGTTTCAGGTCTTAGCCATTTTTCCGCTGCCATCTTAAGACGTAAATACAATGTCTTCGGGTTTTCCCCGGTTACCCCTTTTTCCTTCCGGAACCTGAGCCTATAAGCTTCGGCATCCATTCAGAGGTGATCTAATATCACCCCCTTGATCTCCGTGTATGTGGCGGTACCCGCATGGTTTGCGACTTGGTACGCAGTCTGGGCTTCACCTGATAGCAAGGGTGCGAGAAAGAAGGGCCACTTCTCTTCCGGCCACCCACAAGCGCGGGCCGCTCTTTCGAAATTGACCAGGAAGGCATCCGGGTCTTCTCCTATGACATACTTCTGTAAGGCAACTCCTGATGGATGTGGGCCGGAAGGTCTTCTATCCAGTGAAACCGCGGTCCCCGGGGTTTGTACTACTTTATGCAGATTGTCCATTTGTTGCGTCATTGTGGAGCGGACTAGGGCTCGATCAGCATCTGCTGTGCTGATTTGTTGGCTGATGGCCCATTCTAGCTTCTGTTGCCCTTCGATTAATGTTTGGATGACCTGTTCCATTTCCGGGTCTTGTTCTGAGGGAGTAAATCCCACTTCTGACACCACTGTAGACCGGGCTGGTGGGTCAGGGATGAGAGAAACGCCAGGTTGTTGAGGTAATGCTGGTTTTATTGGGATTATACGTTTTGTATTTAACATTAAAGTCCTCCTGGTTCTGAATGTCAGTCTTTCCCTGGCAAACTGACTCGGATCCGTTTTGGCGTTCTGTTGGTTTCCTGCTTGGTTTTCGGTGTGCGGTTCTGCTCTGCGAGGTCTGGTCTGTACGTCGACTTCTCAGGCTCCGGTTTCCCATGTAAAAGAAGACCAACAGAGAGGGGGCCGTTAGTTCTATTGTCGTCTGGGGTTGTGCACCTCGGGGCCGGGTGAAGTGAGACTGGGGATCACCGGTGACAACGTGCATCTAGCGGTAGTCGGTGTGGTGAGTCGTGGTTACAGACAGTGAGGGAATAAACGCGGGGTAAGGGAACGAGAGGAAGGGAAAGACAAGGGAGAACGATTATGGGACTATGTACACTTTTTACACACGCTTGCTTCCCACCCAAGCCGCCATACGCCGCCGTACCTGGGAAAGCCACACTCCTCCCCCGGGAGCGTGGCACGGCGGCTCACGGGGTCGTTGGCCTCCTGGCTCTCCGTGGGACTCTTCTCCGCTTCCTCCTGGATGTTCTTCGGGCAATCTCCGTATTCCTTCGCTGCAATCTTCAACCCGCTCTCCAACTCCGCTCCTCGCCTTCTCCACCGGGGTGATGTCACACGCCACAAAAAACACTTCCTGGGGTTTATCCAATCCGGCTTTGCTGACGTTTACGGAAGGAGGGTTCTCCTCCTCAGTGAACGCCCAATTAAAGGCGCTGTGTTCCTCTTCCTCAAGTTCGTCCTGTTCTGGTTCCCAGGGGTCCGTCTGCAAGGAAGGAGGCATCACGGGGTCAATTCCGGGTGTCCACCACTCCTCGTTACACTGAGAAATGTTTACATTTCTCTGAAACTACTGAACGGATTCACACCATTTAACAAAAAGAGTGCACTCTGGAG
Source organism: Lissotriton helveticus (assembly GCF_964261635.1). Lineage (NCBI taxonomy): Eukaryota > Metazoa > Chordata > Amphibia > Caudata > Salamandridae > Lissotriton > Lissotriton helveticus. The sequence continues at coordinate 68,998,791 of NC_136069.1, forward strand.
CAAGAGCTACCTTTCTGCCAAATTTGGTCTAATTCCGTTCAGCAGTTCATGCTTTAGCTGCGTCAACAGTTTCCTATGGAAAATACAATGGAGAAAAAGCGATTTGTCCCCCCCCTTTTTCTCAGCCCCCGCTAGATGGATCACCCCGAAAATTTCAACACAGCAGCTAAAATGAGTGGGCCATTAGTTTTAAAAATGTTGCAATGATTCATTAAACGACACCAAAGATATTGGCAAACGAAAAAATGCTTTTTGAATAGAAAAAGTACCCCTTGCCGTAAATTTTAAGGATATTGCAAGTCACTGAGGAGTTCCATAACCATATAGAGGAACAAGGCTGAAGTTCCTTTATAAGGTTATGGAGCTCCGAGGTGACTTCCACTGTCCTTATAACATATGCCAGGGGTACTTTACCCCGTATAATACATGGTCACACCATCACCTTTCCCACAAACCACTTACAATCTTCGTGCTTGGCTCTTTCATAAGAAAGAATGAGCCTGTTTGCAAACATATCAAAAACCTGTTAAATGTTTGTGGCAAACAGATATTAGAAACAGTACGATATTAGTCAGTTTAAAAAAAAAAAAGCTGCAGTAGCTCGAAACGTGTAGAAACATGCAGAAAGATTCTAGATTTTCTCTAACTATGGAGTGCAAAAAATAAACATATTCTCTCCACTGATCATTGTAAGCTATCAAAATACAGCAGAAGAAAGACAAGCAATGTTACCTTCGTTGCTGCTTTAATTAGCTGATTATAAAGGAATTAGTGACAGCCATTTATACAGGGATGTTACAGAATTCCATGTATATATATATTCACTGAAAAAACCATAGGTTTCACACCAGTTATAGTTAGGTGGAAATTTTACTCGCATAAAACCATTGAAATTCCCACGTTATAGTTAGTTGGACTCACTATAACTTGCGCGTGCAATGCACTGCTGATGACGTCACATATTACATCACTCATGACATGGTCAGTGACATCACTCATGACATCACTGATGACATCTCAAATGACATCACTGATGACAACATCCTTGTGACAAAGTAGCAGACCTCCTATCAGCATAAAATAACCTTTGACACCCACATTCAAAAATAGAAACTAACATTTTCTTAAAAAAGGAGAAACCAATACCAATTACAACAACTTATTAGGTAATTCCTACATCTACATACACATCCACTCATTCACCAACAGTTCTATATAGTCACTCATGCATGTACTTACTCATCATATGTACTCATACACCTATACATCCTGTTACACACTAATACTCATCCATATAGTTACTCACACACAAATTCACACATGCAAATAAACTATCAAAAAACCATTTACTTGATTATACTGCTATATACACACCACTACACATACTTCTACAGAAACGGAAACATATTTACTCTCTTAAACAATCAATTATAAAAACACATACTCACTAACCCACCCATACACACAATCATCCACCCATACAGTCTTGCACACATGCTGTCTTCAAAATACATACAAATAGTGAGTCACTCATTCATGCATCTGTGCTCTAAGTAATATCCCCCACCGAACCATACAGACACTGATACTGATACTCAAAAAAACAACTAATAACCCATATACACACTCATGTAGCTACTCACCAACCCATGCAGCCACTTATACACAAAGTGAGACACAGATACAGATATTTAAATATTTAAACATTACTCGCTAATATATGTATTCACTAAGATACATTTAATAAGTCAGTTAACCAATCAATTTTACACACAAAAGAGGAGGAGCTTAGCGCGCACCCAAGATGGTCGCGTGAGCTTAGAGCTCCCGGACCTTCGCCACCTCCACCGATTATCCTGCACCCTAATCTGATTTAGATGACGGGTTCTTTTTAGCGCGACCCTGCTGATCATTTCTCCGGTTTCGGATTTCGATTTGGACTCCGGGAGCCGAAGATATGGACTTTTGAACATTTTCGGCCTGCTCCATGGGACTGCCCCGGGCTTGATTTCTCTGCCAGCCGGGTAGCAATTGAATAACAACGGCTCATGCGGGTTTCCCTTGCCCGGTCTTCTACTTTCAGTTTCGATTCTCGTGCTTCGACCTCTTTGACTTTGCCTTGGTCGCCCTGGTTTATTGCTTCTCTCTAACCACGCATCATCGCTTGGCGATCCGGACTTTCATTGCTCCTTGCCTGGTGGCTGGCCCTCAACCTATTCTCCAAGTTGCTGCGGGCGCGTCGAGTTTAGCCATTCTTACTAGGTCTCAGGATACCCTCCGGGGCGCACGACCTAAAATGGCCACCAAGCCCGAGGGAGAAAAACGCAAGACCAGACCGGCAGCTCGAGGAGGTCCCGTGCAGTCTAACGTTATGGATAGATATACCCTCGCTAAGGGCTCTCCGGGCGGACTGAATAAACCGCCGGCCAATTTTGGAGACGAATCCCCGATGGGTGAAGATCTGTAGTTGAAGGACGTCATGGGCGCCATTGCTGGGATGAAGGCCACACTGGGACAACAGTATGAAGCCCTGACCCACAAGTTGGACACAGTCGCAATAGATGTTACCCTGATCAGGGCGGATCTTGCGAAGACTAATGAGAAGGTCAAATCCCTCGACCTTAAGACATCTAGTCTTGTTACCGACGTCTCCGATTTACAGGCAGAGGTCGGTAACCTGCCCGTGACTACCTCTCTCGACGCCTGGACGATTTGGAGGGCCGTGCTCAGCGGAACAACGTCCGACTGGTCGGTGTCCCGGAGACGATGGAACCATCATCGGTGGACCTGCTGGTGGAGGACCTAGTCCTGAATCATCTAGTGCCCAAGGGCCTCAGCAAGTTTTTTGCAGTAGAACGTGCACACAGGATCCCGGGTGGCCCGCCTAAGCTGGGAGCTCCTCCGCGTCCCATCATTGCTCGGATCTTTAACTTTCGGGACAGGGATGCGATCCTGCAAGCTTCACGCATGTCGGGCCCTACGGCATATGAGAACGCCACAGTCAGCTTCTACCCGGACTTCACCCAGCAGGTTCAAAAGCAGCGCCTTGGATTCCAGGGGGTGAAGAAGAGACTGAGGGACAGAGACATGAAATATGCCATGCTTTTCCCGGCTCGACTACGTGTGGTCCACAATGACAGAACATTTTTCTTTGAGCATCCTGGAGTGGCTAGTGACTGGTTGGACACACTGCCCCCGGGACGAGAGCAATCTGATCATTCTGAACACTCCGGTGGAGCAGAGGGCGGCCCGATGGAGCAGGAATAGGGAGCGAAATCGGCTCCCGGACCAACGTATTGACTTTCGGCAGTGGTTTGATGCTACTGTTGCTTGCTACAGTGTTATCTGAATGGGGTGTGGGTGGGGGTTGGGTGAGTCTTCCTCCTCTGGGGTTCTTTTCGCAGAATAGTTGTATGTTAGGGCGACAGGCACACTGCAAGTTGGGGTGGCTTTTGAGTCTTACGCAGGGGTGCGGGGTGGGGGGTATGATGTTTTGGGGGGGTTGAGGGGTTACGGTTTGCGTTTCTTTGTTTTAATCAAGGCATAGTATCGAGGATCTTCTGTTTTACAATGTCGCGTCTGGTATGGGGGGGGACTTGGGGTGGCCTCTGGGATGGGGGATAGGGGACTACGAATACTATGTTGGAACGTTAATGGGTTGGGAGACAGAATTAAGCGGGGGGTAGTTTTGCAGCTGCTGCGACGTCTGTCCCCTGATGTGGTTTTGCTTCAGGAGACGCATTTGCTTGGTAATACGTGCCATGCAATGAATAGGCGTGGCTATCGTCTCATTGCGCACTCAGGTTTCACTTCTGGCTCCAGGGGGGTGGGCATTCTGGTTCGGAACTCCCTCCCTCTTGCCGTTGATGACATTTTGGTGGATGATAAGGGACGCTACGCCGCCATTGTAGGGCGCTGGGAGGGGAGAGTGATCACTCTACTCTCGGTCTATATACCGCCAGACCTCCAAACTACTACCTATGCCGACCTGGGAAGAGTGATCCTGGGAGTCCCCGAGGGTCTGCTTGTAGTGGGTGGGGATTTCAACTCTGTAGTGTCTGGGATGTTTGATCGTTACCCTCCCCGTGTCATCGCGAAGTCTCAATCCTGGTTGGGGGACTTCCTGGAGGCGCTGGGGTTAGCCGATTGCTGGCGCCTGCATCACCCTGGGCAAATGCAATATACTTTCCACTCTGGGGCCCATGGCAGTCTTTCGAGATTGGACTACGTGTTGATGCCCTCCTCCCAGGCATCCCTCATAAGGGAGGTGAAACATCTTGCCTGGGGTATTTCGGACCATTCCCCACTGTGGTTGGTTGTGGACGCACACCTGGGATCGGAGGGTAGGGTGGCCCCGATCAACCCATGGTACCTCCGTGATCCCAAGGTCAGAAGGGAACTAATTAAAGCGATCGATCAATACTTTGCTGAAAATGTGGGTTCTGTGTCCTCCTCTGTCTCATTGTGGGAAGCATACAAAACTGTAATTCGGGGCCAGGCCCTCTCATCGATAGGCAATGTTAAGAGATGTAAGCGGGAGGAGGTTGTCCGTCTTGAAAATGAAATCTCCGTTCTTGAGGGGGAGTTGGAATCTGAGGTCTCCCCGGAGAGGCTGCACCTTTTGGGTCTGAAACAACTTGAATATAGAGCGCTGGTGACTGACGCTGCGAAAGAAATGGGTCGGGAACAGCAGGGACGTTTGTATGATGTGGGAGATAAGGCTGGGAAATTGCTTGCTTGGTTGAATAGGAGGGAATGTTCGAGTCGGGTAGTCCCTGTTGTTGTCGATGTGAATGGTGTGAGTATCACTGACCCTGCTGGGATCGTTGCGTGTTTCGCGGATTATTTTCGGATAGTGTACTCCCCTGTGTCCGATAGACCGGAGCATTACTCCCACTTGCTTCTACGCGATATCTCGCTACCATGCTTGTCCGACCCTGAGAGAGATCTGCTGGAGGCTCCGCCTACGGTTGATGAAATTGCGACCGCCATCTGCTCGATCCGCTCGATCCGCTCGGGGAAGGCCTCGGGCCCTAATGGGCTCCCCATTGAGCTTTACAAGCTCCGTCCGGATGTGCTGGCGCCGTATCTACGGTCGATGTTTTTAGAATCACTGGAGACGGGCTCTCTTCCTCCTGACCAGAGATTGGCCTCCATAGTGGTTATCCATAAGGAAGGTAAGCCACGTGACCGTTGCGACTCCTTCAGGCCTATTTCTCTGATAAATGCTGAACCGAAGATCCTGGCCAAAGTGCTCGCTAACCGTTTGGTATCTGTCATAAGCGATCTGGTTCACCCGGACCAGTCCGGATTTATACCACACCGCAATACGGCACTTAACCTTCGGCGCCTGCATGGAGTCCTTGCGCGAGCGGACACTTTGCGTGAACCGGCCATCTTGGCGTCTTTGGACGCCACCATGGCGTTTGATACGCTTAAGTGGCCTTATCTTTGGGCGGTTCTCTTTAAATTCGGTTTCGGGCCCACTTTTATTAGTTGGGTGAAATTGCTCTACACTGACCCTTTAGCCCAAGTAGTGGTGAATGGGCGTGTCTCGACCTCCTTTGCTCTTGGTAGGGGAACGCGTCAGGGCTGCCCTTTGTCCCCACTCTTGTTTGCCCTTGCTTTGGAGCCGCTGGCGGCTTGGTTGAGATGGGAGCCATCTTTGAGGGGCATTAGATGGACTCCGGAGTTTGAGGATCGTGTATCTCTGTACGCAGACGATATACTTTTGTACCTTACGTCGCCTCAAAAGTCGTTGATCGTCCTTTTCGACGTTTTAACTTCTTTCCGTAAAAACTGCGGTCTTGTCATCAACTGGTCGAAGTCTTGCATCTATGTCCTCTCCGGCGAAGCTCCTCTCCTGCCACGTGGCTGTCCTATCTCGGTGGCGCTGGAGGGATTCAAGTACCTGAGAATCTTTATCACCTTGGACCCTGTGCTGCGATATGAGCGCAATTTGTTGCCCCCTCTCCAGCGCCTCCGTGCAGATGTTGGAGCATGGGGTAGGCTCCCTCTCTCTCCTCTGGGACGAGCGGCGTTGTTTAAGATGATGTCGCTCCCCCGATTTCTTTATGCGCTTCAAAACACGCTTGACATTGTACCAGCCGGTTACTTTCGGGAGATTGAAAGTCTACAGCGACAATTGATATGGGGAGGCCGTTCTCGTATCGCCCTTTCGAAGCTGACGCTCCCTTGGTATGATGGGGGCATCGCGCTCCCGGACATCCGCCGCTACTATTGGGTCTCTCAGCTGGGGGCCATCAACCACGGCACTTACGCTCACTCGCCGAACCTGGCCTTTGAGATGGATAAATGGCTGCTACCCGGTGGAGACTACAACAGGGCTCTATACGCGATATCTGCCGGCGAATCTCTTACGGGCCCCACTAAAACAGCAGTACAGGTGTGGTATCGAGCTACAGCGGCCACGGGATGGGCCGACAAGCCAACCCGTGCTACTCCGCTTTATGCGTCGGATAAGCTTGGCTCCCTCTGGCAGTCGATGGGTTTTGATAGGTGGGACATGATTGGAATCAGCAGGGTCGATGATGTGTGGATCAAGGGTAGATTCAAGACGTTTGAGGAACTGAAAGTTGAGTACGACCTGAATGACAGGGAATCCTTTCGATATGCGCAAATCCGGCATGAGGTCCTGTCTGTTTCTCCCCTGGGTTCGGACATTCCGGAGGCGTCCCCGCTTGAAGATCGGATACTGGATGGACATGTCCCTGATAGCACGATCTCGCTCATATATAAAAAGTTAATTAATACCAGGATTGACCTACTGGATAACCTTCGAGAGTTATGGACTAGTGATGGTCTAGAACTCGATGACGAAGACTGGCAGGCTGCGATCTCTTCCCCGAAGGAGGTGGCTATCCCGGCGCGCCTCCGGTTTGTCCAGCTCAAAATTCTACATAGGGTGTATGTGACTGGTCCACGTCTGGTACGCATGGGGTTCTCGGCGGATGGCTTGTGCAGGCGGGGCTGTGGTATGGTGGGCACGTTTCTCCATATTGTTTGGGAATCTCCAGCTGTGCTACGCTATTGGACTTGCGTACATGATGTTATGAGTGAGGTCACGGGTGTGCAGTTAATGCCTGAAGCGCGGAGATGTTTGTTGAATGTCTGGGAGCCAAATGACTATAACCAGGCGCAGCTTCGGTGGGTGACCTTGGGTAACATGATTGCCAAGAGGGACATTGCCCAGCTATGGGGCGCTCAGAGGCCACCGACAGTTCTGGTGTGGCAACAAAACATGGACTGGTGCATGTTTAGAGAAAAGACTGTTTATGTTTCCCGTGGCAAGCCCCGCAAATGGGGGAAAATTTGGACTCAATGGAACATATACCGTGGCGATATATGTACTCCCCCCTTTCCGGAACTTAATACCGACCTGTCGTCCTCCCAACCTGATGTTTCCTCCACAGGAATTTAGATCTTTTGTTTGCTTCTGGTCTCCTTCCCCCCCTCCCCAATTTCACTGTATGCTCTGATGTTTGATTTACGTCTGTAACCCCCCCCCCAGGCAACGTGGTGACATATTTGCATTGTAATGCCTTGTTTTTGTTTTGTTTCTCTGTTTTCTTGTTCTTTAAATTCAATAAAAAGATTTTAAAAAAAAAATTTACACACAAAAAACATCCATTTAGACATTTATTTACCCATTTATTCTTCCATCAACCTTTAGATATACATATATAAAAAATATTTATTTTTCAGAAAGATACACATTCACTGGATGATGTCATCAGTGATGTCATTTGAGATGTCATCAGTGATGTCATGAGTGATGTCACTGACCATGTCATGAGTGATGTAATATGTGACGTCATCAGCAGTGCATTGCACGCGCAAGTTATAGTGAGTCCAACTAACTATAACGTGGGAATTTCAATGGTTTTATGAGAGTAAAATTTCCACCTAACTATAACTGGTGTGAAACCTATGGTTTTTTCAGTGAATTTAATAGGTTTTTTAAACGCTAATTCCTAACTATAACTGGTGTGAAACCTATGGTTTTTTCAGTGAATATATATATATATATATATATATATATCGTGCACACCGCCGTCTCACCTAGCTCCGGGATAGCAACCAGCCAAGGTAAGGACCACTCGGACACGGACCAATAGAGTTCCTTTTTCCTTTATTTAGTGCAGAAAATGTCCCTGACGTTTCGGCTCCATGAGCCTTGTTCACATATATATATATAAAATTTCTATGGCAAAATGAAACCCCTCATTTTGTTCCTTTGCAAATTAAATGTATTAAGTGTTACCACTTTATTCCAATCAAGATGACTTCAGGTGTGCCATACTTTTGTCATAAGTAAGACTGTTAGCGTTCTAGTTGTTCTTTAGAACACTCTGGGACATTCTGTCATTGGGCTACATCTGGCTGATATTTGGGCTACATTTGGGCTCTTTTGTCTCTGGTGGCCATCTTGGGAGACTGCATATCAGAATTTTTTTTTAATGAAATGTAAGAGGATTTGAGAAGTCACTCAAAATGTGCCCTAATTTCCCTTTTTTCAGCACTAATCATTATTTCTATGGCAAAATGAACACCCTCATTTTGTTCCTTTGCAAATTAAATGTTTTAAGTGTTAACACTTTATTCCAATCAAGATGACTTCAGGTGTGCCATATTTTTGTCATAACTAAGACTGTTAGCGCTCTAGTTGTTCTTTAGAACACTCTGGGACATTCTGTCATTGGGCTATAGTTGGGCTACATCTGGCTGATATTTGGGCTACATTTGTTTTTTTTGTCTCTGGTGGCCATCTTTGGGCTACATTGGGCTACATTGGGCTACATTTGGGCTCTAACATATATATAGCCCAATGTAGCCCAATATATATTTTTCAAAGTTAATTTTCGTAAAAACCACTGGAGCATATATCTTGAGACATAGCAAAGGCACATCGGGGTACCAGTCCCTACAATTTTGCCAAGTTTGGTGGAAATCCATTCAGCCGTTCGGGCTAAAAGTGAGTCCAACCGCCCTATGGAAATTAACATGGGGAAAACACGTTTTAGGACCCCCCTTTTATCTCGGCCCCCGCTTGACGGATCCCCCCGAAACTTTCAGGGAAGGAGCGGAGCGCAGCGGGGCAAAGTTAAGGAAAATTACAGGCAGATCCCTCATTTGGCGCCAAAGTTATTCCCAATAGAATGTTGCGGATTTCCTATGGAAAACAATCCTAACTATAACTACCTACTGGCGACCGCCAGTAGGTAATATATAAATATATATATTTATATTACCTACTGGCGGTCGCCAGTAGGTATATATAGTTAGGACCTAGTTACCATAGGAAATTCCGAACATTCTATTGGGAATAACTTTGGCGCCGATTGAGGGATCTGTTTGTAATTTTCCTTAAATTTGCCTCGCTCCGCTCCTTCCCTGAAAGTTTTGGGGGGATTCGTCAAGCGGGGGCAGAGAAAAAAGGGGGGTCCCAAAACGTGTTTTCCCCATGGTAATTTCCATAGGGACATTCTGACACGGCTACAGCTCGAACGGCTGGACGGAATTACACCAGATTTGGCAAAATGGTAGGGACTGGTATGCAGCAGTGCCTTTTGTATGTTTGGTGTAAATCCCTCCAGTAGTTTTTAAGAAAATTGAATTTGAAATTTTTAAAATGGCATTTTCTATGGGACCTTTAGACACGGCTACAGCCCGAACGGCTGAACGGAATTACACCAAACTTGGCAAAATGGTAGGGACAGGTATGCAGTAGTGCCTTTTCTATATTTGGTGAAAATCCCTCCAGTAGTTGTTGAGAAAATTGAATTTCAGCAAATTATATATCTATATGCACTCAACATTCTATTGGGAATAACTTTGGCGCCGATTGAGGAATCTGCATGTAATTTTCCAGAATTTTGGCTAGCTCCGCTCCGCTCCTTCCCTGAAAGTGTTGGGGGGATTCGTCAAGCGGGGTCTGAAAGGGGGGTCCAAAAACGTGTTTTCCCCATGTTAATTTCCATAGGGACTTTTAGACACGGCTACAGCCCGAACGGCTGAATGGAATTACACCAAACTTGGCAAAATGGTAGGGCCTGGTATGCAGATGTGCCTTTGCTATGTTTGGTGAGAATCCCTCCAGTAGTTCTTGAGAAAATTGAATTTGAAGTTTTTAAAATGGCATTTCTATGGGACCTTTAGACACGGCTACAGCCTGAACGGCTGAACGGAATTACACCAAACTTGGCAAAATGGTAGGGACAGGTATGCAGTAGTGCCTTTTCTATATTTGGTGAAAATTCCTCCAGTAGTTGTTGAGAAAATTGAATTCGAGCAAATTATATATCTATATGCGCTCACCGTACGCGCACCGTACGCGTACGTGCGCGTACCCTTACATGCGCGAGCGAGTTTCTGATTGGCTGGCAGTCGACTGTCAACATTCTAAACTGTCCAAACCAGGAAGTGTTGGCCACCATCTTGTTTTTCAGGAGAACTGAGGCACAAGAGAGCCCAAAACAAGAGTGGAAAACATGAAAAGGGGGAAGGGTAGAGACCCCCCAACCCTCTAGCCCTTCTCAGGGGGTCCCAAAAAAATTCGAAAAAATTGCGGGGTACGCGCACCATACGCGTATGGTACACGTACCGTGCGCGTACCCCGCGATTTAAAAAAAAAAAACATTTGCACTTGGTGGTCCTTCTGGGACCCCCTGAGAAGGGCTAGGGGTCAGGGGGTCTCTACCCTGCCCCCTTTTCACGTTTTCTACTCTTGTTTTGTGCTCTCTTGTGCCTCACTTCTCCTGAGAATCAAGATGGCTGCTCAGGTGGTCCCAGAAGGATAATAACATATATAAACGTTATCCGCTCATAGAATTAGCATTTACAAAACCTTTGAAATTTATTGAAAAAAAATATAGGTTTCACACCTGATATAGTTAAGAATTAGCATTTAAAAAACCTTGCAAATTCACTGAAAAAAACATAGGTTTCAGGCCTTATATAGTTAGGAATTAGCATTTAAAAAACCTTGCAAATTCACTTAAAAAACCATAGGTTTCAGGCCTTATATAGTTAGGAATTTAGCATTTAAAAAACCTTGCAAATTCACTTAAAAAACCATAGGTTTCAGGCCTTATATAGTTAGGAATTAGCATTTTAAAAACCTTGCAAATTCACTTAAAAAAACCATAGGTTTCAGGCCTCATATAGTGAGGAATTAGCATTTAAAAAACCATTGAAATTGCTACTATATAGTTAGTTGTACTAACTATATTTCGCGCACCCGCAATCCACTGCTGATGATGTCACATATTACATCATTCATGACATGGTCAGTGACATCACTGATGACATCACTGATGACATCTCAAATGACATCACTGATGACATCACTGATGACATCTCATTTGACATCACTGATCACATCACTGATGATATCATTCATGATAATACGATGCCCCTCCTCACACTCTAATATAACCTTTGATACACCCAGTGTTAAATACAGACAACCATTCTTGAAACCATTGACACACCAATACCAGTTACTACATACGCACTCACTGATTCCTAGGTCTACACACACATTCACTCATTCACCCATAGACTCACTCATACATACAGTCACTCATCAATACAACACTATCATATGCACTCATACACCTATACAGACCCTCACACACTGCCACTCATCAATGGAGTTACTCACACACCTAGTCAGTCATGCAAAGAATTAATCACACTTCCATTTCCTCAACTATACAGTTATACACACAACACCTAATTTATTCAAACATATACTAGCACATACTTACTCTCTTATACAATAACTGATACAAGTACACAATGATCCATACAGCCACTCGCACATTCACTGGCTCTCATGTATAGTCATTTATATATGCCGACTCTCACATGCACTGTGTTTTACATATGTACTTACTTGGACACGTAGCACTGAGATATCCATTCACTCACCAACACACCCATGCACACAGTCAACCGCCCATATAGCTGTTTCTACATGCACTCTTGAACTCATACACCTAGTGAATCAACTGCTCACACATCTATGCACAGTCACACACCTCCCAGCCACCCACACACACACTCAGTCTCCCATTCAAATACTTGGGCAACCAATCAATAACCCATATAGCCACTCATATAGCTACTGATCAACACATGCAGCAGCTTACACAACAACAGACATACTGATGCACACATTCAGACAGTTTAGTCACTAACCCATGCATTTAGTAATACACATTTAATCACTCACTCATAGTGAGTCACGCACCTACTAAATCCTTCATCCAGACACTTATACATCCACTCATTCTTCAATATGTAAAACATTTAAACTTTACAGAAACACACAGTCACTGGATGATGTCATCAGTGATGTCATCAGTGATGTCAAATGAGATGTCATCAGTGATGTCAAATGAGATGTCATCAGTGATGTCATCAGTGATGTCATTTGAGATGTCATCAGTGATGTCACTGACCATGTCATGAATGATGTAATATGTGACATCATCAGCAGTGGATTGCGGGTGCGCGAAATATAGTTAGTACAACTAACTATATAGTAGCAATTTCAATGGTTTTGTAAATGCTAATTCCTAACTATATGAGGCCTGAAACCTATGGTTTTTTAAATGAATTTGCAAGGTTTTTAAAATGCTAATTCCTAACTATATAAGGCCTGAAACCTATGGTTTTTTAAGTGAATATATATATATATATATATATATATATATATATATATATATATATATATATACATATATTCTCCCCAAAGTGCCTGAGCATTTCGAGAGGCACACGACAGGTATCTTCCCTCCGGGCTGTTCACCGGGCATCAACGAAATTGATGCAAACATCGTGTGCCTCTTATTGCAGCCCATGAGGAAGGGGGTGGTTCCCCGAAACGCGTCGGGCACTTTAAAGAAAAGTGAAGCGACGAGGCACGCTAAGCTGAACAGCCCGGAGGGAAGATACCTGTCGTGTGCCTCTCGAAATGCTCAGGCACTTTGGGGAGAATATATATATATATATATATATATATATATATATATATACATATATATACATTATATAAACACTCCTCCTGTTAAACCTGAGCCAAGAGAAGACGTGCACTCCAGCTGTGTGCTTCAGATACATTTAATCCATGTAATCCATGAAATCAGCCATAAGGACAACCAGTGGTACAGAGAAACAAACACCCAATGCGTTTTGGCGAACCTGCTGCCTAAACGCGTTCGGTGTTTGTTTTTCTGTACCACTGGTTGTCCTGATGGCTGATTTCATGGATTACATGGATTAAATTTATCTGAAGCACGCTGTTGCAGTGCCCTTCTTCTATTGGCTCAAGTTTGTCAGGAAGAGTATTTATATAATACTTGCGGGTTGCCTCACCGGGATGCGTACGTAATCTATATATATATATATATATACATATATATATATATATATACATACATACATACATATATATATGCCCTAAAATAAATTTAATTGGATAATACCTGGTTGGTGTGGCTCGATCTTCTTCTCCCAGCGACAGCGACCCAGGAGGAAACGGTAGGAAACACTGGTTTAATGACACAGATGCGAATGCATTTCGGCAGCCTATCTGCCTTCCTCAGCGCCCAAAGCGTCCTACCAGTGAAATGTCACGCTGCAAGTAAGTCCCTCATTTGAACGCTTGCTAGTGCAAGCCAGCTCCACCCCTTTGGTGAATCCCCCACACCTGTGTACAGTCCCGAGTGTAGCGCAGGACTGCAGATCCCAGAATGCAGCGTAATGGAGACTGGGAACCTCGGTGCAGGAGAGTAGCGTAATTGGTGACAATGCCATTCAAATACTTGGGCAACCAATCAATAACCCTTATAGCCACTCGTATAGCTACTGATCAACACATGCAGCAGTTCACACAACAACAGACATACTGATGCACACAATCAGACAGTTTAGTCACTAACCCATGCATTTAGTAATACACATTTAATCACTCACTCATAGTCAGTCACGCACCTACTAAATCCTTCATCCAGACACTTATACATCCACTCATTCTTCAATATGTAAAACATTTAAACTTTACAGAAACACACAGTCACTGGATGATGTCATCAGTGATGTCATCAGTGATGTCAAATGAGATGTCATCAGTGATGTCAAATGAGATGTCATCAGTGATGTCATCAGTGATGTCATTTGAGATGTCATCAGTGATGTCACTGACCATGTCATGAATGATGTAATATGTGACATCATCAGCAGTGGATTGCGGGTGCGCGAAATATAGTTAGTACAACTAACTATATAGTAGCAATTTCAATGGTTTTTTAAATGCTAATTCCTAACTATATGAGGCCTGAAACCTATGTTTTTTTCAGTGAATTTGCAATGTTTTTAAAATGCTAATTCCTAACTATAAAAGGCCTGAAACCTATGGTTTTTAAGTGAATTTGCAAGGTTTTTTAAATGCTAATTCCTAACTATATAAGGCCTGAAACCTATGGTTTTCTTAAGTGAATATATATATATATATATATATATATATATATATATATATATGTACATTATATAAACACTCCTCCTGTCAAACCTGAGCCAAGAGAAGACGTGCACTCCAGCTGTCAGCTTCAGATACATTTAATCCATGGAATCCATGAAATCAGCCATCAGCACAACCAGTGGTACAGAGAAACAAACACCCAATGCGTTTTGGCGAACCTTCTGCCTAAACGCGTTCGGTGTTTGTTTTTCTGTACCACTGGTTGTCCTGATGTCTGATTTCATGGATTACATGGATTAAATTTATCTGAAGCACGCTGTTGCAGTGCCCGTCTTCTCTTGGCTCAAGTTTGTCAGGAAGAGTATTTATATAATACTTGCGGGTTGCCTCACCGGGACGCGTACGTAATCTGATTAGATTCCAGAGCAGGAGGCTTGCGTTTATATATATATATATATATATATATATATATATACATACATACATACATATATATATGCCCTAAAATAAATTGAATTGGATAATACCTGGTTGTAATCAGTAACACAAAAGCACGCACTCCAGGATGTGTTTTTGAAGAAAAGTTTATTCAGCTATGCGTTTCGACCTGGTGGTCTTCGTCACGGCCAATAACAATGTGCACAAATACCCCTAAAAACAAAAAACAAAACCATAGACATTATGGGCACACTTATCCGGTTTCAGCCCAACTTCAAACGTAATTAGAGCTCTTGTGACAAGGGAAGATAATGCAAAATGTATACTTGATTCGTTATTTATAAAAAAAGAGAAGAAAGCTCTCATATTTCAGTGCATTTTTCCAACAGCCAATATAGTTGTAAATCAAAGAAAAGAATAGAAAGTAAAAAATAATTTCCTAGAGTCACAGAATCATATACCAAGTGGTGTATAAATTCATATTTCAGACAATCAGCCATGGCATAAATCTCATTGCAAAATTAAATTTGCGTGGAGCTAATACACTCTTCCCATTTTATCAGAAGCCATATTTTGAAAGATTCAACTCAATTAAACGGAAGAAAGCCCTGTCCGGCCGTGGGGTCATTTATCAATCCTCCCTAGGGATGTGGTGAAAGGAAATGGAAACATGACTTTTTCAGAGTAGCATCCTCACGACAAGATGGCGCCACAGCACTAAAAGAGCGTGAGCGTGCGTGACGCAGCAGTACCACTCGTATATTTTCACTTTGCAAGGTAGCAATACATGCATGCTATGAAAATAACGATTAATCAGGCGTTTCTACAGGGTGGAAAACACTCAGCAGCCTCTGACTGCGCCGCGCCTGGTTTGTTTGGGAGGGCGCGTGCTCCGGGGTAGCTGCGCAGATGGCGCAGCCTTCTCCTGTGCTGCGCTCTTGGCTCGCACGCTGCTAGGCAGCCTTGGCGGCTCCGAAATAGTTTCTTTTCTCAGCATGCTGGAGCTCCTGATAATTAATTTTGAATTTTCTCTTCCTTGATTCCGTATGGATGCTGGCAGGGTTTATTCAGATAACGCGCTTCTGTGCATTTTTCACAACTTTACCGCAAAATGGCTGCTGCTCAGTTTGACAGTGGGGGCCACGTGCTGCAACTTAACAGCAAATGTTGACGTGCTCTGGAACCCCCTTCCCGGAGGGGGGGGGGAGTGGGGGGGGGGGGGGCGGCCGAGCACTTTGCCAGGGCCGGTTCTGGTTCCCAGTCCGGCCCTGGGAAGTAATGCCTGAACAGAGGTCAGCAAAGGTGCGTGTATGCGCAACTTGTGAAGGAGAGGAATGGATTGGCTGGTCACATTGGTAGAAAGGGTGCTTTGTGTTGAGGGTTGGTTCGAGTGTGCAGTGAATAAAGGTGGCTTCACCAGTGCTTTCAATGGGCCGCTAGGTACAGTGCGGTTCTGAGTACTGGCACTTTTTTATTTTGAGTGGGAGAGTAGCTGAACTTCTCAAGAGAAACGTAGGGGCAGATTTACAAGCCCGTTGCGACACTTTTAAGTCAACGTTGCGTCACTTTTTTGACGCAGCAACAGCGTAAACAATGCGCCACTATGCGACAGATTTACAACGTGACGCATCCAGTGAGATGCGTCACGTTGTAAAGCCTTGCGCTACATTATACCTGTGTCAGGTATAATGTATGCAGGGTGGGCATTCCGTCGCAGGAAATCCCGTAAAAGTGACGCGGTGAAATCTACAAGATTTCACTAAGTCACTTTTACGTACATGCTGCGTCAAAACCTTACGCCTGCTTGTAGCAGGTGTAAGGAGTGACGCAGCATTGCAAGTATAGGATGCCCCTGAGTGTTGCATCGCTCTTGCGACACGACTCCAGCACTGCGTCACCTATACGCTGATTTCCTTGCGCCATGGTGCGCCGCATTGTAAATGCGGCGCATCCATGGTGGCGCAAGGAGTTCCTAACGTCACGCAAAATAACTGCTGCATCCCTGCTGATCTGCAGGGATGCGCCAGTTATTGTAAATCTGCCTCGTAATGCTTTTTATTGGGGAGTACCAGCACTTCTCAGAGACAAGCAGGTACTTTAATACAGGGTACCTGCACTTCTTATTTTTCCATTTCAAGCACTGGGCATCACTGGCCCCTGAAGCAATGCTGGCCAGATATGATACTCCGTGCTTTTGCTCAGCATAAGTGAAGCTGTAAAACATTTATTTGTTTTGGTCTCGTGTAGAGTGCTAAGTATCCCTGTACTGTATGACCCTGGGCACGGCAAAATAAAAAAATTTGCAAGTACGCACAAATTCGTGGATTTTGAGGACCGCGAATTCGCGCAAAAGCGAATTTGCGGTCTGCAAAATCCGCGAATTCGCAAATTTCGCCCATACTTACTAACTAATAAATGTGCAAGAGCGCACTAGGACGTTTGATCATAATATTATCACATGTCCTGCATTACAGGCGGCATAAGTATAGGTTTCTAAGCATCATCAGGGTTAGTAAGCACCACATAAATGCAATTACAACACAACAGCCTGATTTTTATCAACTAAATGGTGAGCATCCTATTAATTTGTTATTCAGGTTACTAAGAGTGAAAACCATAAACTATTGCGGTAGTAAAATTATATTTTATTTTGAGGGACTTTACCCCTATATTAGTGAATCATGTTCCCTTAAGCCTGTGCTGTGACCACTAAAATAAAACTGAACATTCAGACCAAATGCCCTTCTTCCAAGAAGCCTCCCATGCGTTTGGCACTTTATGGTGCACGTTCTTAAACTTTCTGAAGCACTTAAACTTGCACCATTCTGAGTGTTTGATAATAGCTGGGTGAATACCCAGAAAGTGCTGGCTCTGTGGGTCTTCACCTTATTTACATAACATTTCCCTAACCACTCCCCCAAAATACCTCTGGGGACAGCCATTGGCCTTATCTAAATTCAAATTTGGGCCTGAGTTGTGCATGTACGGCTACTATGCACGCGTAGATCCCAGTGCAAGGAATGTGTTCGCGCGTGCTTCGCACTTTGTCAAGTACATGTGCAAGGGCATAAATGACAACTTTTATCCTGTAGCTAATGGGACATTGGATGGATGAATGTTAGTGATATTGTCCCAGAAATGTTCTTTTATTTTTACTGGTGATATGGTAAAGACTTATAAAATTGGTTAATTTAGTATAGCTGACTGTATGTGATTTTTCCCATGCTGATTCAACTACCACACAATTACACTACAGATTGCAAGGTGAATCTGAAGGAGGTTGTTGTGACTTAGCGTATCCATTTTAAGGCATGTGGCTTACAACTGATGTAAAGCAAGTCCATAGTGCAGGGATGTCCAACATAGGTTCAGGAGGGCCTGATCCCCTTTAGAATTTCTGGATAACCACTAACTAGGTTAATTAGGTCCATTTAAACTATTTGTATGTAAATTTGTCCTATGTGGATATCCTAAACAATCTGGCATGGATCCGGCTCTTGTGGTCCTACACTGGATGGACCTGTCATAGTGCATTAAACAGGTTTTGATAAAAAAAATATCCCCCCACACTGCTAGGAAAGTGCTGATTGATGCCACAATGCTCTCTGAAATTCATAGAAAAGGAAGGTAAGTAAGAGGGCATTTATCCAATTTAATATTGAGAGCCTAGTCGCGCACCCAATGTGACCGCGCGACTTTGTTTCATTAATGCGGTGGATGTGTCGGTGTCAGCGGCTCTTTGATGCGCATTGCCCTTGACAAAAAAAAGCAGGGTTCCTAAATGTTACAGCCTTAAACCTGCAAAATCAATTTGCTTGCCAATTTCATTTATCATATTAATCCCCAAAAGTAATGCGCACGCACACACACAGACACTCATGCACATATGAGAAATTAAACAAGTACGACCTACTTATGCAGCATTTACAATTCCACAAATCTAAATTTCATAAAGGTGTATGCAAATGTATCATCTGGGATCAGAACTAATTTTACAGTTTAATCAGAATCAATTGCTAGCAGAAGCCAGAGATCCCCCAGTTAACTTTAAGGAAAATTTACATTTTCTTAAAGGTAGACATACACATATTTTGCAGTACTTTCTTTACTGATAGGTCCAGGAGAAACGTTAAACACAAGAAAAAAAAATGCAATTCACAGGATGCTAATTAAGAAGCAACAGTCAACATGAGTGTGACAAAATCCAGCCTATAGGAGGTCTGCAGCAAAAAATATGGTGCTCTTTGTTTGGTGAGATAAATTGTATTATACCAATAAATATATGTTCGAATTTGTATGGATGTAATGCACAGCTAGATAGGAAGCATAGCAGTGTTGCAGAAAAGGTTCAGTTCAGAGTTGTATCTGCAAGAATGGCACAAGGCACATCAGTGGGTAGCCAAGAGCATGCTAATTACATACCTGTGAACTTTCCAGCATTTAGCAGGTGTCACCCACTGCTTAGGTCTAGCCTACTAGACGGAGCATGCACTGTCTTTT
This sequence comes from Lissotriton helveticus, assembly GCF_964261635.1. Lineage (NCBI taxonomy): Eukaryota > Metazoa > Chordata > Amphibia > Caudata > Salamandridae > Lissotriton > Lissotriton helveticus. The sequence continues at coordinate 69,018,238 of NC_136069.1, forward strand.
GCAAGACATACGGTGGGCGTACCAAGAACATACAGTGGGGTATATTATCAACAACTAGCGATAATTTTTGTCTCTAACTTGTTTAGAGACAAAAATTATCGCCGCACATCGGCGATTTTTATCGCAGATAAACCTTGCTATTAGCAAGGTTTATCGCAAATGCGATGAAAAACGCCCGCAATGCATGAATATCGCTGAAAAGTCAGCGATATTCATGCATTATCGAGCAAATGCTCTTAGCCATGTTATCCACCTCCCATTGGATAACATGGCTAAGAACTGCTCAGGGCAGGTGTTAGCTTTTGGAGATATTCGCCCTTAGCGCAAATATCTCCAAAAGTTGGTAATAGGAGATAGCGATGTTAGCGACTGTTTCCAGTCGCTAACATCTTGGCACGCCCACTTTGCATATCATTAGTGATAAATATCACTGACATGCAAAGTGGGGCCCAAGATGGTCGCTATCTCCTATTAGCTGTCGCTAACTGGTGTTAGCGACAGCTTGGTAATAGGGACATAATTTTATCTCCGCTTTCTTGGCTTTTAAAGCCAAAAAAGCGGAGATAAAACCCCTTGATAATATACCCCAGTGTTCCTCTGTGTTGCTTCCTCCCAATCGGACCCTCCTTCTCTCTTGGCGCTTGTTCTCCTTCCCATCACTGTACCACCCATTGGTGGGCTTGCTTACCCATGTTGCTTTCACGCGTTGCTTCTCTTCCCCCCACACTGCCCTCCGTGCTTTCCTCCACTGCTTCTCCTCACTCGCCATGTTGCTCCCACGCCAGTCTTCCATCTTGCTTTCCCAGGGCCTCCATCTTGTCTCCCCCCACACCCTGACACTCTGTGTTGCTTCTCCCAGCCACCTGTGTCGGTTCCTCCTCCACGAGCCATCCAAGTTACTCACCTACCACCAGGGCTTCAAAAACAAAAAACACATGTTATTTAACCCGTGTGCTGCTCCTGTCGGCCAACGGCCGTCGCGAGCACTACCTCAGTAGTGCTGAGCACATCCGTTGGCTGACGCGGCCCCGCCCGCTTAATAGAACGTTCCACACTGGCGCGGAACATGCGAAGCAGCAAACGGGTTAAGTGTGGCACAGGCGCCTACCTAAATTACCCCAATGTGGCTTCATAGGGCCTTTTTAAAATGTATTTCTTTCAGGCATGCTGCACTTCTATTCACCAGTCTGACAAAATAGCCTCCATAGAGTTTAATGGAGCCACGCGCTTTTTAAAAATATATCCCCCTCCAAAAAACTGATCATTGACCTTAACGGTATCACTGTCCTAAACGCAAGACTTCACCTGCATTTTTGGAACAATAGGTTAACAGGTATGTTATCAGTTAAGGCTAGAGGGTGGGGGAGCTGGTCTTTTAACAATTCTGGATGAGTTGCTCCTTCAACTTTACAGTTTTCAGTTCTGTTGTGAAGTTCAGGTAAGATGTAGTTGTAGGAAGCCTGATGTATGTTTCGAAGAAATTGCAGATCCTGGGGCCATAGTGAAGCCTTTCTTGTTTGCACTATTTTTCTCCACAATTCTTAACTTGAAACCTGGCCAAGCCTTCATATCTTGGCTTCTCGTCTTGCAGTCTTCCCAAGATGGCGCATTCTTGTGGAATGGTTGATGGCATCCTATGTATTACAGTCTCGTGCCTGGTGCAGCAGTGAGCATGCATGAATAGCCAGTGTACCTTGTTGAGTATATTACAGAATAAGTCCTGTGCACACGTTAGATTAGTCTTCACAAATGTCTATCAAAAACATTCTAATGTTCAAGCAGGAATGAAGACAGGGTCGACACACGTGGACGTTATTTTTGGTGGAATGTATTATAAAACTTCTTCAAAAGGGAACATCAAAGGAAAAAGCCAGCCGACACGTGTTTCGTCAATCGAGCAGTCACCCGTGAGTCTTCAGGGCTAGGGATAACAAAGTAAAATGGTACAGTACAGGATAGAGGATCCAAAAGGATTCATAAACAAGGAAGTGTAGTGGCGCAGGAAAAAAGACCTCATTGTGCATGGAAACCCTATAAGAGCTGTGAAAATAACAATATGCAAGTGACTTCACACAATTGGAAGACAAAACCTGTTGTGGAGTGAATATTCAAGCATGGAAAAGGAAAAAAGGGAAAGAAATCTCCTAAAAAACATGTATAGACCAACAGTAGAATGATCATTCGTTATGTCAAATAATGAGAATAAAATGATGGGCTATACGTGTCGGTTGCTATGGAGTGAGGCCGGCATTAAGTCGCGGGAGATGGGCAGTCGCTTTCCATAACCACACAGGTAGAGAACAAGTGCTTGGATTGTGGCTCTCATGCTAGAATCAGGTAGGCAGGGATTTCTATTCTAGAAGAGTGTTAGCTGATAACCTGTGGGCTGGATGTTCCAGACAACATAGGATTTGATGAAGTTGGCCATTTGGAACTATTTATTAAATAATTTTTTCTATTTATTGAAGGTAACTACAATTCTGCTAACAGAAGTGTTGTCCATAGCAATGCAGTGTCACATTAGAACAGGTAAATTGCCTAGCAGGCACCGCCATCCGTATTAGGATGGTGTGTTGTGAAGGCCTTTCCATGGCGGCGAAAGGCTGGCGGGGATGTTCTTTTGGGGCCCTATGCAGGCCCCGGGGAGGTCGGGGCTGGGTGGAGCACTTGGGTGTACCCGTGATACCCCCCTACATTTACATGCACAAGGTAGCTGCACCGCTCAGTGCCTGCCACTTTGTGCATGCAAATGCACAACATGCCATTTCGGCATTGCGGCGGGTGCTGCTGTACACAGCACCCGCCGCAATGCCAAATATGCAGGATGCGACCGCCAGGGTGGTGGTTGAATCCTAATCAGGGCTGCGGGACCACCGCATGTCTGGCGGCCGGTCCCGTTTCCACAGGGATGGCGGGTGGACTAAAGTCCGCCCGCCATCCTAATCAGCCCCTTAGTTCTTATTTTCTTGGGAGCTGGACTGCGCATTTAGTGTAGCAAGGGCAAAATCATAGTCATTGAAGTCTCCTGTGTCAGATAATGTGCTAAATATTTTGGGCACTTTGTCTCTTGCAAAGTGAAGCAGAAGGGCCCGTCTGATGGTGGGATCTGTTTCCTTCGTTGCGGCATGCTTGTTCTCAAAACTTGTGACCCACGCTTGTCATTTGGCAGCGACAGAAGATTGGATTGACAGCATGTCAAATGATCGCAGAGCGTTGGCAGTACTGACAGCATTATGCAATCGTTAGCAGTTTGGCTGTTGTGCTTCAGGTTCTTTTATAATCATAAATGTTCTTTTCTTTTCTTATTTTTTTTAGATGTTTTGATCATAGTTGTGAGGTGGGGATGTATGAAATCTTACAATGTTCTTCTCAACACTAGGCAATCTCGGGTACTTTCAAACTGGCTATTTTTGTTTACATTTTTCTTTTATGACAGCAGCGTGCAGGTTTTCAGAGGGTGATTAGTTGAGAAGTTGAGCGACCCTTCACCCTGTCCTCAGGCAGGTCGCTCCCCACGCCGCACAGCACCACCTGTGTGTCGCCGCCCCTGAGCCCGCTGCTGCCGCTAGATTGTAGGTTCGAGACCGCAGCTCTCTGCGCTCGATCTGCCCCCTTCTCTCTGCCAGCACTGCTGCAACTGTGCTTCTGACCCTGTATTGTGTTTAGTTGTATTTCGTTTTTATTCCTTCTTGTTGCACTGTTACACTGTTTCTGCTCCCTTTGCCTTCTGTATCCCCCCGCCTGCTCTCCCTCCCGTTTTTCTCATCACTGCATCCCCTGTGGCCCCCCTGCTCACCCATTCGCCGCCCCGCTCTTACCTCCCAGCTGCTCCTCCCCCCCCACCTCCCCTTATATGGCGGGTGACGCTGGCGCGCCTAAGGCAAGCCTGTCTGCTCCCGTCCGTGCCTGGACTGCACCCAGCGGCAGACCCCCTGGCCCCAGCGAACACCACAACGCCCGTCACCACTACGATGCCAGCACCTTCCACGCACTCAACACCAGAGGATCACCTGCTTCCTGGCCACCCGAAGCGCACCCATGGACCCTTCTCCTGCCTTCGCTGCAGCTTCACCAGCATCCGATCTGCCAAACCACCCATTGAGAACAGACGCAACCACCTCAGATGCATTCTACTCAACACCCGCTCCACCCGCAAGCACGCCGTCGAACTCTGGGACCTACTCAACTCCACCTCCCCAGATGCCGCCTTCCTGACAGAGACATGGATGAATCCCTCCTCGGCTCCCGACATTGCCATAGCCATCCCCGATGGCTAGAAGATCACCCTCAGGGACCGCACCAATGGAACAGGAGGAGGAATCACATCGTCCACAGGAACACTCTCAAAGTCTCGACCAGCACCAACAACACCCTCAGTTCCGCCGAACACCTGCACTTCCAGATCCAAACTGATCCCAACACCACCCTCAGATGAACCGTCGTCTACAGACCCCCCGGACCCCGGCCACAGTTCAGCGACTCCATCGCCACCTTCGTCAGTACGCACGCCCTCGCCTCCACAGACTACATCCTCCTCGGGGACCTGAACTTCCACCTCGAGAACAACAATGACACCACCACCTCGATTGACATCCTCGGACTCAGACAGCTCGGCACAACACCCACCCACTCCGCTGGACACACGCTCGACAAGCTCCCACGTCTCCTTCAGTCACACCACCGAACTCCACTGGACCAACCATCGCTGCATCCACTTCACCTTCCGGAAACCCACCGCACTCAACAGATCCCCCCGCCGCTGCTGGAGCAAAGTCACCGAAGACCATCTAAACACCACCCTCGCCCGAAGCCCACATGTCGACCCCACCATATCTACCACCATGAAGCCATTTGCTGGGCTGCATTATTTTGCTAGGGGGCATACTAGAACCCAGTGAGCTGGCTGCATTGCAAGTCTCAGCCCCCCTTAACAAAGACACTGCTGCAGGTCATGAGCACCAAGTTAGTGCATTGGCCTAGAACGTTCTCATTCCCTCAGATCCATATAGAGACAACACTGACACAGCAATAATTGATGCAAAGCGTGCTAAGGGCCATATGATGCACCCAAGTTCCATTAGGTGCTCTCGGGGCAACGGAGCACATGTACCACAGCCACGTTGGAGTCCATATCATTGGTAAACACTGTGGAACTGAACTATGCTACACTCTTACACATCACTAATAAACAACAAAATAAACATCAAGAAAAATAAGAAATTGTGCAAACTATTATGCCTCTCCTCTGTACCCTGCTAGTTCCACGCTACCTCAGAACCCCCTATGTCCTGGCGGCTCAATCATTCCTCCCACCCTAACCTTAACGTCCCTGGCAGCTGTATCCTATGTCACACTCTAACCCCAATTATCAGATCCCATAGTGGCTCTAGCCCACTCCCACACTAACCCTAATATGCCTGATGGCCTATGACCCTCTAAGCTCTTCTAATTGATGCACGAACCCCCATCGCTGCTATTTGAGCAACTTGAGAGGAGTGAGAAGGGAAGGAGGTTTTAAGAGAGGGTTAAAGAAATGATGCTGCACCATGAAGAGGCCCATTTAAGAATCCTGTCCAGCCCATGCAATGCTGCCTATCATCATCTGTCCCCCTGCCATCTGGTGAGGGAAAACAGGTGGAGGCATCCAGTCTGTTCAATGTCCAACAAACTGTATGAACAAGCTCTTGTTGTGGCACTTGAAGACACCACACTGAACTGCCCTGAACTGTCCTGATACCTATGCAGTAGCAACATAGACCTCACCTCCTTCTGCATGACAATGACTTCTTTTAAAATGTCCTTCATTCCAGCCAGCTTTAAAATGGATGGAGTGTGCCTTCTGATGATATTTCTGGAAGGACACATTCCCTGCCTCATTTGCTGCCATTCGATGTTCCTGGGGATGTTGCCTGAAGACTAAATGGCCCATCTGTGTCTATGTGCTAAGGGAGAGATTGACCCCTCCAAACTTCCAGAATGACAGAAGCGACTAGGGCAAGAGTATGCTCTTCATCCTACTCCATCAATATGGGCATGAAATCACCCTGCAGGAGATATCAGATCTGGGTTGAACCTATCATCGTTCTTTAGCTCACTTCGCCACCCCAGTTCAGACACAGCTATATGCAAATCAGTCTTGACCCTGTGTCTCATGGGAATAGTCTAGACCGAACTGCCAAGCCATGTCTTTCCTGGATGGGAAAGAAGCATCCTGGGACCGGTTTCGGGCTAACAGCCCTCATCATCAGGCTAGCTTGAATCCAGTGGCAAAGTGAGCAAGGGACCCAAGTCTAGGCATACCCTGCTAACTTAGGGCGAACAAAACAAACACAAGGAGATGATGGACGGAGCGCTGAAACTTTTCAGAGATCTGCAGCAACACCAGAAAAAACCCAAAAGTCTCCTGGGTCATTGAAACCACCCCAGGAGAACTTTCCATATATTTTTAAAGCATTTCCCGGGCTGGAATATTTACTTTACAGCTGGTATTGTTGTGCCACCCCGGGGTCAGTATAATGTTATGTGTTAAAAATATATCACATAAAATGTAGGCTCTTTATGTGGCTATTTTTAACGCTGCATTTCTTGGGGTGTAAAAAGTGAAAAGATAGAACAGAGACATAGTTGTATTATTTTTTTCTTTAAATAAAAAATGATTTACCTCTGACTATTTCTTTTTCACCCCGAAATGTAGTAATAAAAGCTATAAAAAAATCACAGACAAATAGTTCAATACAACTTTATTAAATATGTTTTAAGTTATTATTGAAATATGCAATTGAGTATTGGTAATTTTTGGAGAAAGATGATATGTTTGCTTTATATATAGTGTGGGTGTGGAAGAGCAACGGGAGATGGGATTGGATGTCTGTGGGGGTTGGCTACAGGGCCTGGCCACAGGCCAGGCCATGTCTTCAACCCCCTACCGTGCACAGCCTAAGGCTGTGACCAGCGTGGCGGCCAGGCCATGCGGACAAATTTCTGTGGTCTTTAGTGTTTAAAGCGTTACATTGTTACTGAACATTTCACCAAACTATAATGTTACTTTAACTTTTATTGTATACAATGGCTATATATATATATAAGTGAAGTGAACAAGGTGGACTTGTCCGCCGAAACGCGTCTGATCGCATGTATTGGTGAATAAAAACCTTTGATTTGACCCACGGAGTCGGTGCCTGTTCTTCTGAAGCCTAAGTCAGGATTGGGATAAAATATTACCTACTGGCGGTCGCCAGTAGGTATATATAGTTAGGATTTTTTCTCTATGGGTTTTTTGAAAATTCTATGTCTAATAACTTTGGCGTTTGTGGACGGAATCGGCTGAAATTTTCAGGAAAATGGCACATTTTGTTTCTGAGCAGCCCTTGAAAATTTGGGGGGGGTTCGTCCAGTGGGGGCCGAGAAAAAAGGGGGGTCCCAAAACGTGTTTTTAACATTGAGTTTTCCATAGGGCGGTTGGCCTCACTTTTAGCCCGAACGGCTGAATGGATTTGCACGAAACTTGGCAAAATTGTAGGGACTGGTAGCCCGATGTGCCTTTTGTAGGTCTCAATATATGTGCTCCAGTGGATTTTGAGAAATTAACGTTTAAAAAAAGATATATATCTGTAACAGCGGACCGGTTAGCGCTCTGGTTCGCGGACTTTTCGCGCAACGGAGCTTTGTGAAGCGAAGCTGATTGGTTCTCCGGCGTCTGTCAACATTCCAAACAGTCCGTAGCGGCCGCCATCTTGTCTCTCGGTAGGATCGAGAGACAAGAGGAGGTCAAAACAAAGGGGGAAATAACTATAAGGGGGCATAGTAGATCCTCGCTGACCCCCTAGGTTTGATGTGGAGGTTTTAAAAGGGCCCCGCGGGGCAAAAAAAAAACAAAATAATAATAATCGAACGGCTGAATGGATTTGCACGAAACTTGGCAAAATATTAGGGACTGGTAGCCCGATGTGCCTTTGCTAGGTCTCAATATATGTGCTCCAGTGGATTTTGAGAAATTAACGTTGAAAAAAAGATATATATCTGTAACAGCGCTCCGCTTCGCGTACTTTTCGCGTTACGGAGCTTTGCGAAGCTGATTGGTTCTCCGGCGTCTGTCAACATTCCAAACAGTCCGTAGCGGCCGCCATCTTGTCCCTCGGTAGGATTGAGAGACAAGAGGAGGCCAAAGCGAAGGGGGAAATGACCATAAGGGGGCATAGTAGATCCTTCCTGACCTCTTAGGTTTGATGTACCATTTTGCCAAGTTTGGTGTAATTCCGTTCAGCCATTCAGGCTGTAGACGTATGTAAATGTCCTATGGAAAATTGCATGGGGAAAACACATTTGAAAGTGTTGAAATTTAGAACCAATTAAAATGTTACTTTGGTTTTGTATTTGTGTGTGATGAAAGTTAATTGGTTATGTATATATGTCAAATGAGAGGAAACCACAGCCATTTTGTGATACTACTGTCTGAGGTACATTTGTGAGGAATTTTTGGTGGTGAATTTCTGGTGTTTGATTTACACAGTACTAACACTTCTGCTACTTTTAAAAAGGTGAGTTGTTAATTTGTAAGGGGAACTATGTTGTACACTTGAAGATAATTTGAAAAATGTTTTCTGTTATTTATTTGCAGTCCTTCTGTTATACTAAATACTTGATAAAGTTAGTTTTATATTATGTATTACTAAAGACGATAAATGAAAGTGATTATTTTTTTCTGCAATTTACAGCAAGCAATTTCAAAATAAAATGGCTCACAATGAAGAGACCGTGGCAATTTCTTTTGAATTGTCCACTACATTGATTGAAATTGAGAGCACCAATAATGAAATATTGTCACAAGGAGGACATGACTTGTATGATTCCATTAGATTGATTGAAATGGACAGCACCAAGAATGAAATATTGTCACAAGGAGATGACTTGAATGATTCCACTACATTGATTGAAATTGAGAGCACCAATAATGAAATATTGTCACAAGGAGGAGATGGCTTGTATGATTCCATTAGATTGATTGAAATGGACAGCACCAATAATGAAATATTGTCACAAGGAGGAGATGACTTGAATGATTCCACTACATTGATTGAAATTGAGAGCACCAATAATGAAATATTGTCACGAGGAGATGACTTGAATGATTCCACTACATTGATTGAAATGGACAGCACCAATAATGAAATATTGTCAGAAGGAGGAGATGACTTGAATGATTTTTTTGATCAATCTCTTGATGGCGAATTTATCGAGTGTTTGGAGACCATAGAGTTACAAGAATCATCATTGCAGACTTTTAATGAGGAGATTCCAGATGAGATGATTGAAGAGGAAATTACTGATGAGGACATGTTACTAGTTGTTTCAAATTTAGAAAATTCTGAAGAATAAATTTATATTTAGAAATCAAAAATTGTTTGAGACATTATTTATTTTTATTTTTAATTTATGAGGTTGTAGCGAAGTGATTGTAGTATAAAATGAGACTTATAGTATAGAGTGCAACATTTTTATGTTACATGGTAAGTTTACTCATATTTACTTCCCTTCTGCCACTATATTATCTCCAATGTGTATTTGACATGTCTTCTTCATCTCCGGCCTCCTTTCTCTCACTGTGTGTCTCCGATGCATCTTATCGCTGGTATTTTGTGTAATTACAGAAGAGAGTAAAATAAAATAGTTCGGAACGTGAAAAGGGGGCAAAGTAGAGTACTCCTCACCCCCTAGGCCTTTTTAGGCGGTCCTAAAAGGATCAGTTTCTGCTTTCCTGAGAGATTATGGTATGAGTTCCATATACCACAATAACTTGCATTACAACATGCAAGATATCTATCTCCTATTACCAACTTTTGGAGATATTCGCGCTAAGCGCGAATATCTCCAAAAAGTAACACCTGCCCTGAGCAGTTCTTAGCCATGTTATCCAATGGGAGGTGGATAACATGGCTAAGAGTATTAGCTCGGTAATGCATGAATATCGCTGAGTTTTTAGCGATATTCATGCATTGCGGCCGTTTATTATCGCATTTGCGATAAACCTTGATAATAGTAAGGTTTATCTTCGATAATTTCTGACGATGCTTAGTGGTAAAAAATTGGTTGGTAAGCATCGTTAGCGATAAATATCGCTTAACTTTGGTAATATGCCCCAACGTCTGTTAACGTTCGATTCGAAGGAAATGAGGAAGTGTTGAAAAACATTGTCTGCGCCATCTTGCCTTTTTTGAAATGCCACACTTTTGTCGTGCACGGCAGCCATTTTAGATGTCTTGACCAGACCCACTCTCTGCACGCTGTCGATTCGTAGCATGGCTCCTCACCCTCGTAAGCATCTCCCCCAGGCACTGGTCACCACCGCTCTCTGTCTTATGCATGGGCAATAAACCTTCCCCCATCTGCGCTGCTCTTCCCTGAGAATCACACTCTGTGCCCGCCCGACACCTCCCTTTCGCCCTATTCACTACCGCACCCTCTGACACTCCTCTTCCTCTGTGTCCGAATGTCCAGGCCGGTCCTAGGCTATCAGCTAGCCCTGCAGATGTAGTTTATGGCCCCAGCTGTAAAGAATCACCCCTCTTCAAAGGAGTTATAGTAGATCAAGGCCCACACCCGATGTGATCCGTCACAGCACACGCGTTCCTACTATCTGAAAACCATCCTGTATTGTGATTGGGGAGGGGACCGAGCCTGAAGCGGAAGATTCCAGGAATGACTCTTTGTACATCAAAGTTTTTACAATTATGTGTCACATTAAAAATATATAGCACTCCAACAAAGTAGTAGGAATATAAAACTTTAATAACATATAAATATATACAACAAAACAAAAACAGTAAAAACATTTAAACAACGAAGAGACCGTGGCAATTTCTTTTTAATTATCCAATAGATTTATTGAAATTGACAGCACCAATAATGAAATATTCTTGTCAGTAGCGGTCTGTTGTGCGAATAGTTCCAAGGCAGCAGAACGCGCTGAAATCTAGATGGCACGAAAGTGATGTCTAGTAAGTTGCCGCCCAGCAAAAAACGGCGTGGGGCGCCGCGGGGGTGAGTGAGTCCAGTAGGCACCACAGCTATTCTTACCGGCATTGCAGAATTACTGCTGGGGACAATGCCTGTGCTGTAGCAGGGTCACAGCAGAAACAAAAAGGATTCTGTTGAAGATGTTGTTGGTTTTCAATTTGAAAACAGTTCTGGTGTCAACTGCTATGCTAATGTAGTGGTTAATGTTTTGTTTTCTCTAGAAAATGTAAAAGAGGGGGAGGCAGTCCAAAGTTCCGTTAAAAGGGCAAAGGAAAGGATCGGTGGTTTGAACTATCAGTCAAAAAGGGGAGGGGGTGCAATAATTTTTCCTACCGGGTCACACTGTGCTTTCACCGGAAGTAAGGTCTGCAGGATTGTAGTAATTCAAAGTGAGGCTGGCGCCAGCATGGGAGCGCCGACGTCCCGCGGATACAGTTTCGTCACTCCACGGGCGATCATGGCAGTCATTCCCCATCGGGGGTCGGAGACTCCCGCGGCTCCTCTAGAATCTTCAAGGTCGTGGAGGACTACGGTGGTGGAGTCAACCAGTGACCGGGCCATTTCTTTATGTTGGGCCCGCTCTTGCCAGGTCGACCGCCATTTTGAGAGTTCGGCAGCTACCGGCGATCGCGGGGTCACATGAGCGGACGGGCTCCACCCTGCCGGGCGAGACGTTGCAGCATGGCCACAGTGGAAGAACCGTTATCTAGGTCGTTCCGAAACTGTGCAGCACTGTAGTTGTTAGGATGCCACCGCCTGGAGCGCTGAGGGTGCAGCTGGGAAGCCTCCACCTGGGGAGGCGGGAGAGGCCTGTTCGCACCGTCTCTCCCTCCCAGTGCACCCCACGGCGTCTCGCTTGTGATTTGTTATGGCCGGACCAGGCGATGAGGACGAGGGGGGGGTCGGAGGCATGTGCAAGACATCCCCCTCCAGTGTTGTCGCAGCCATTATAAAAGAAAGAAGTGTCCCGTCCGTCTTCGGGCCGGGCTTCCGGTGGATGTCGGCCGGACGCCCCTGGCTCTGGCCCCATGAACGGGTTTCTTGGTTTATCGGCTGCAGCCGGATCCCGTCGGCCTCGGCCCCCCGACCGTTGGTGGTCGGACCGGAAGAGCATGTGGCGGGACTACCTGCAACTCTCAAGGGCCACCGCGGCCGGACTGGGAGAGAGAGGGGAGGGTCGAGGAGACATTCCCCCCCCCTGCAACTGTTCAGCGTTGTAAAGGCAATCCCCTGGCCGGGTCCCGCTGGTCTCGGCCTCTCCTCCGGCTACACCCTACGTTAGGATCTCCTGGCCGAGGCGTGGCAGCAGGACCTGCCTTATATGGGCTGCTCCCGGCTGGGCGTAGCCGGAACCCTGCCCCACCTTGGAAGTTTCCAGAGTGGGGGTGGATGTTCTACTGACTTGCATTTTCCCTAGTCTATCGATTTTTTTGGCGTGGCAGGCGGTGGGACAGCGAGGGGTGATTTGGTTTCTCTTACTGTTTTTCTGGTCTCTCACCACTGGCATAGTTTTAACGTTTTCTTGTTTCTAGGACATTAATAGGTTTTATCATTACGTTATGTTATCGTTTCTTTGTTCGTTGTTTAATAAAAGTTCATGTTCATCAGTGGCCTACTGATTTTCGTTTTCCTATTTTTTTCTTTCCAGGTTGTTTCATGGTAAAGTTTCTGTTAACAGGATACAGTGATCACTTCGTTATTATTGCATATGTCCTTTTCACTAGGGGTGCTCTCTGGTCGGGCCAGATGACGTATCTCTAGTAAATGGTCCGGGTGAAAAAGGTGCATCAATCAGTGGGGAGTAGATAGGCATGACAGATTACAACGGGGGAGAACGGTCCGCATTACGTACCCTTTCACTACTTGCAAAGATTTTCCTACGTTTATTTGCAAACAGGGAATACCTCCAAAAAGAACTAATTCCCAAACAGTCAATGTTCGGACAATCAATCAATCAATGAGGAATGAAATAGGTACGACGTGTTAAAGGCTTGCGTTACCTACCCTTCACTATCTGCAAAGGGAGATAGAATATTCCTATTCTTCCTCGTTTGCAGGTAGAGAAGATCGTTAAGAGAATTAACTTCGAACAATTCAATGCTCGATTGAAACAATCAACAAGGGGTACTGTGAACACAAATGAACGCCGCTTATATACATACGCATTGCTATTTTCAACAGGTTGTTCCTAATGTTTCTATTTTAGCGAGGTCAAAAGAGATCCCATTAGTGGCCTACTGATTTTGCTCGATTCCTTTTGTTTTTTTACACGATTTTTCGCTATCTGCAAAGACTAAACAGAGTATTGCGACTCTGTGCTTGTTTGTAAATAGAGAATGAACAAAAGAGAACAATCAATCAAATGGAGAGAGAAGCAGGCACGACGGATTACAAAGGGGGAAAGGGCTGCGTTAACTACCCTTCACTATCTGCAAAGAGAGAGTACTCCTAATAGAAATGAGGGGTGGGGGGCAGCAATCAAAGCAGATCAGTGTGCATAAACACGAGAAAAAAAAATTCTTACCACGTACTTGACATTCGACAGCTTATGATATTTGCTATTAAAAAACCATTGAAATTCACTGAAAAAACCATAGGTTATAGACCATATATAGTTAGGAATTAGCATTTACAAAACCTTGAAAATTCACTGAAAAAACCATAGGTTATAGACCATATATAGTTAGGAATTAGCATTTAAAAAACCTTATTTTACTCACACAAAACCATTGAAATTCCATATATAGTTAGTTGCACTAACTATATATTGCGCACCCGCAATCCACTGCTGATGATGTCACATATTACATCATTCATGACATGGTCAGTGACATCACTGATGACATCACTGATGACATCTCAAATGACATCACTGATGACATCTCACTTGACATCAATGATCACATCACTGATGATATCATTCATGTGACAATACAATGCATCTCCTCACATTTTAATATAACCTCTGTTTCACCCAGTGTTAAAAACAGAGTATAATTTTTGAAACCATTGACACACCAATACTAGTTACTACATACGTACTCACTGATTCCTACGTCTACACACACATTCACTCATTCACCCATACAATCATTCATACATACAATCACTCATGTTTACAACACAATCATATGCACTCATACACCTATACAGACACTCACACTCTGCCACTCATCCATGGAGTTACTCACACACCTAGTCAGTCCTGTAAAGAATCAATCACACTTCCATTTTCTACTCTATACAGTTAAACATAGAGCACCTTACGTTTTCAACCATATACTAACACATACTTACTCTCTTATACAATCATTGATACAAGTACACATTGATCTGTACAGAGTCACACACCTCCCATCCAGCCACACACACACTCAGTCTCCCATGCAAATACTTGGGCAATCAATCAATAACCCATATAGTTACTCATATAGCTACTGATCAACACATGCAGCAGTTTACAGAACAACAGACATAATGATGCACAAATTAAGACAGTTTAGTCACTAACCCATGCACTCAGTGAGACACATTTAATCACTCACTCATACATTCAGTCATGCACCTACTAAATCCTTCGTCCAGACACTTATACATCCACTCATTCTTCAATATGTAAGACATATTTTAACTTTACAGAAACATAGTCACTGGATGTTGTCATCAGTGATGTCATCAGTGATGTCATTTGAGATGTCATCAGTGATGTCATCAGTGATGTCACTGACCATGTCATGAATGATGTAATATGTGACATCATCAGCAGTGGATTGCGGGTGCGCAATATATAGTTAGTGCAACTAACTATATATGGAATTTCAATGGTTTTGTGTGAGTAAAATAAGGTTTTTTAAATGCTAATTCCTAACTATATATGGTCTATAACCTATGGTTTTTTCAGTGAATTTTCAAGGTTTTGTAAATGCTAATTCCTAACTATATATGGTCTATAACCTATGGTTTTTTCAGTGAATATATATATATATATATATATATATATATATATATATATATATATATATATATATATATATATATATATATATATATATATATATATATATTTATATTATACCTTTCCCTGGTATACCACCACGATTTTTCGTCAAAAAACCAGTGCCGAGGCCCAAATGGTGCTTGATGTTTGTATTTTATTGGCTCACGAACAAAACCCAACGCGTTTCGAAGTCAAACTTCTTGCTCACGGGTAATATTACTCAAAGCGGCCATTCTATTTAAAGTGATATGATACACAGTAACGTGCACGTGATTACAAGGACATGAAAGAAATACTATGTTGCAATGTTTTTCTTTTTCAAACTCATAAAGTTACGAAGAAAACGTGATTTAACAAATAATGAGAAACACATTCAATTGATAAAGATTGTCCTTGCTGGCATTTTTACAACAGTTCATATGCGTGAAAAACCCAAGTGGGTAATAATTTCAACCAAAAAGTTCCATTGTGTGCTGCCTCACAATAAGTGAAAAAGTCAATCAAAATAGTTTCCAGTCAAGTTGACGATGTTTCTCAAAGCAAAGTCATTAATTTGACTGTGTGCTACCCAAGTGGGTGATTTTTACAAAACAATCACGTCTCCAAGATTCCATCTGTAAACAAAAGGAAAAAAAAGAACATATGCAGTAGTTTATAATAAAAAAGTCCTTGAATCAAAGTGAATTTAAAACATTCATGAACTTCAAGAATGGAAAATGATTGAGAACTATAGACAGCTATTAATACGATTTTAAGTTTGCAAATGGACAGCCAATTCTTCCCCCAAATTATGCCCATTAGGATGTGTGGTATTGTAACGTATGATGTAACGAGACTCAAGTTTTCGCAATGCCAACAACCTGTTGCCACCCCTCTCTTTCTTATCCACACAATCAATCACCGTGAATCTCAGCAGATCAGGATTTTGGTTATGCACAGAGGCAAAATGCCTTGCCACCGGATACTGTGGATTGACATTTTTGATGGCCCTCATGTGTTCCAATACCCTCAATTTGGCCTTTTTTGTGGTCATCCCTATGTAACATTTGTTACAGGGACAGTGTAACGCATATACCGCGTATTCGGTGTTACAACCCAGTTGTTTCTTAATTTTGTGTTCTTCTTGGTCTTGAGAGATTTTTAAGCTTTTACATTTGTGGCTGTGTTTGCACGCCTTGCAATTTCTGCAAGGAAAAAATCCAGCAGTTTGCAAGCTTTTAGTTTTTTCCTTTATTAGGGCATCGCTTAAAGAGTCTTTAAGAGACTTTGCCTTTCTAAAGGTGACTGCAGGACGATCACTGATTACTTCCTTTATGTCATCATCGAGTTTGAGAACGTCCCAATATTTCTCCAGACTTTTCCTGATTCTCCATGACTGACTATCAAAACAGGTAATGAATCTGATCTGCTCAGAATTCATACGGGCTTTGGGGACCAGTAAATCTTTCCTTTCCATAAGTTCAACTTTGGTTTCTGCTTGCTTGATAATATGTTTGCTATAACCTCTTTCACCAAATCTCTTACACATAACACTCTTCTCAGCTTCATACGACTTCTGCATGCTGCAATTTCGTTTAGCCCTGATAAGCTCACCGACAGGAATACTGCGTTTTAAGTTTGGTGGATGGCAGCTTTCAGCATGCAGTAAGCTATTGCCAGCCGTTGGCTTGCGAAAGAGAGAACTGGTTAACATTTCACCCTCAACAGACAAATGAACATCCAGAAATTCTAGGTGACTTTTGTGCATGTGACTGGTAAATTTTAGATTCAACGAGTTATCATTCAAGATGACTTCAAATTCCTGGGCCTCCTCCAAACTGCCCTTCCACACGCAAAAAATATCATCGATGAAGCGGACCCAGAGGACCACGTGGTCAGAGAAGTGGGAGATGTTCTTCACCACTTGCTCCTCCCACCAGCCCAGGTACAACCCCGCAAAGCTGGGGGCGAAGCAACTGCCCATCGAGGTCCCCCGGGTCTGCCTGTACATCAATTTGTTGAAAATGAAGAAATTATTCTTCAGACAAATACTGATCATCTCCAACAACATGTGGGTATGGAGTAAGTGGTTGATAGACCGGTCTTTAAGGAAATGTTTACACGCATCCACACCAAGATTTTGCGGTATGCTTGTGTATAAACTAGTTACATCAAAGCTTATAAGCCAATACCCCTCATTCCAAGTTAACTCATTGATGATTTTCAAGAAATCAGAAGTATCCCTAATGTAAGATGGTAAGGCACGAACTAAGGGCTGCAAGAAATGGTCAATATAGATGGAGGTATTCTCAAGCAGACTCCCATTGGAGGAAACTATGGGTCTGCCAGGGGGTACCTCCAGATTCTTGTGCACCTTGGGGAGCAAATATAAGGCTGGAATCTGTGGGTGTCTACATAGGAGATAATTATACTCACTGTCTTCAATGATTCCCCTATCCCTCCAATCCATCAGTTTGTCATAATACATTTGTTTTGACTCATTGTACTCCTGTATGTTGGAGGTCACATAATTATCCACATTATTCAGTTGCAATAAACCTTCTGCCAAATACATTTCTAAGGGCCATATAACAACATTTCCCCCTTTGTCGGAGCCTTTAATGACCACATCGGTCCAGCCTTGTATCTCTTGTACAGCCAAATATTGTGCTTTGCTCAAATTTAGATTAGGTTTAGTTTTACATTTCTCAATCATTCTAATCTCTTTGATCATGCCTAACTCGAAACTTTCAATGCAGCTGTTGCTGATTTGTGGCAAGAATACCGATTTAGGCTTGAATGTACTGGCACTACTCGCCCCAATATTGACATTACTGTCTAGTAAATTCAGGAGTGGATCATCTAAGATATCATCGCAACCCGCTAACTCATGTACCAATTGCAATGTCTCTGCATCATTAACTGACAAAGTACTTTTTACTGTTTTATCACTGGTGAATTTGGGGCGTGACCTAGTTGCAAACCACTTCTTGAGTTTAAGTTTTCTCGTAAACTTAAATAAATCAATTCGGGCATCATTATATATTTATTCATTTTATTGATTGTTTGATACACTATGGGGGTTATTAGGATGGCGGGCGTACTTAGTCCGCCCACCATCCTATCGGTGATGGGGACCGCCCGCCATAAGAGCGGGGGTCCCGTGGGGGGTATTAGGATGCGCCCGCCACTGTGGCGGGCGCATCCTGCAATTTTAGCATTGTGGCGGGCGGTGCTCTCAGCACCGCCCGCCACAATGCTAAAAATGCATGTGATGCATTTACATAAACGATGCGCCAGGCACCGCGCGGTGCCTGCCGCTTTGTTTATGCAAATGCTTGGGGGTACCACAGGTACTCCCCTTGTGCACCCCCCACCTCTACTTCACTCTGGGGGCCCGCAGGGGGCCCCCAAAGTGTAGACCGCATGCCTTTCGCGGAAAGGCTTCTAAGCCAGCCCATGCTAATATGGCTGGCGGTGTCTAATAGACACCGCCACCATATGAGACCTTTTCCGCCCCGGTTGCAAAGCGACCGGGGTGAAAAGCGGCAGACGGTCTTTCTGTCCGCCGCGGTACCCCCCCC
This sequence comes from Lissotriton helveticus, assembly GCF_964261635.1. Taxonomy (NCBI): domain Eukaryota; kingdom Metazoa; phylum Chordata; class Amphibia; order Caudata; family Salamandridae; genus Lissotriton; species Lissotriton helveticus. The sequence continues at coordinate 69,036,811 of NC_136069.1, forward strand.
CCCGCCATACTAATATGGCGGGGGGTCATTTAGTTGCGGATGGCGGGTCAGCCCGCCATCCTAATGGGCCCCTATATTTTTTCAATCAATATTTTGATTAATTCTAATGTTAATTTAAAATAACTGAATTATTGTAGTTGATGCTTAGTTGCAGATATTTTTAGACCAATATATTTGTTAAGACTTTGGCAATTGATATTTTATTATTTTAATGATATGTTTTGAAAAACAACACTGGTCTTATAAAACAATATCATTTTAAGCACATCCCAGGTCCATTTACATACATGTTATGTATTTGTTGATACTTTGATAATCAATATTTTGTTATTTCAATAAGTGTTGAAAAACACCATCTTGACATTCAATATTTTGACCTCGATATTTTGATGTGCCAATATGTTATGTTATGTTAGTTTTTGTCTTTTATAGCGCATGGCTACTCCGTGGAGTGTCCCGGCGCTTTTAATACAACCATCACAGAGTAACACAACACATTGAAGCAGGGAGAGACAGGGAACAGAAGCAAACTACTGGGCAAAAAGCCAGGTTTTAAGGCCCTTCCTGAAACTCAGCAGATTAGCAGTGCTGCGAAGTGACAGAGGCAGCATGTTCCACATCTGTGGTGCCACCAGCCCGAAAGAGCGGCCCCCAATGCGGGCCTTTTTTACTCGAGGGACCACCGCCAGAAACAGGGATTCAGACCTCAAAGATCGGGTCGGATGGTAAAAGACCAGCCTCTTCTGGAGATATTTTGCCCCCGAGGCATGTAGAGCCTTATGGGCCAAGGTCAAAGCCTTAAACACTATCCGTTTCCGGACAGGCAGCCAGTGGAGCGACTGCAGGAGTCCCGAAACTCTAGTGCGCCTGTGAAGGCCAAAAATGGCCCGTGCAGCCGAGTTCTGGACCACCTGGAGCCGCTGCAAAAGATAGTCCGGCAGGCCAAGATACAGGACATTGGAGTAGTCCAGTCTTGAGCCGATTAAGGCCTGCACTGTCAACTTCCTGTGATCTACTGATAGTAAAGGGAAGAACTTACGCAGCATCCTAAGCAGGCCAAAACAAGTTCCAGAGAGACCAAGAATCTGAGACCTTAACGCCAGGCCGTTATCCATCTTAATTCCCAGATTCTTAGCCACCTGGGACGAATGTGCTGGAGGAAACATGTTAACCGGCCACCATTCCTGCCAGTCTGGATAGTGAGGGCAGCCGAAGAAGAGTACCTCAGATTTATCTGAGTTGCATTTGAGGCTGTTCAGCTGGAACCATTCAAAGACAGCCCCAAGGCACTCACGGATACTCTCTCCATCAAACTCTTCTCCTTTCCTGCACGTAAAAAGGAGCTGAGTATCGTCAGCATAGGATACGATCTGGGCCCCATAAGACTCCACCAGTGCCGCAAGAGGGGTCATAAAGATGTTGAAAAGCGTCGGGCTCAACACAGAACCCTGTGGAACTCCGACTCCCAAAGGCGGCATCACGGCAGAGTTGGGTGGGGCCCAGACCGTTTGCCGGCGACCAGCCAAAAATGATCTAAACCAGCTGAACACCGTCCCCAATATTGTTTTAGTCAATAGCAAGGACAAACTTCGGAAGAGTGCATTGACCTGGGAGGATTCAGAACATGAGGTAAGTGCATCCTGACATAATGGGCCTTATTTACAGTTTAGCGGATGGAATACTCTGTGGCGGTCTTGTCTGCCTTATTAGTTGAAATAAGGCAAACAGGATACCCATCATGTTTCTGATGGAAGATACCAGTACCCATCCGCCAAACTCTAAATTGGATCCTATTTCACAGTCATTCAACAATATCACAAGAACCTCATCAACCTTTTCTATGAGCTGAATCCAGGATGTCCTGGTCAATGAGCTGAATCAAGTCATGTTGCTATTGTTCTTAAGGTTCTATGACTTTCTCCCAAAATCTTCTATATCGTGAGAATTTTAGTAATGGGTCTATAGTTTTTATTGGTTCTTGCAACCATTATGGATAATGAGTGATGATGTTATAAAAACTAATTGAATGGATCAGGGACTATGCTCTTACAAACATTTCATCAAGAAAACCTCATTGCAGATCCCTTTACATCCTCCCCTTCGATTCTATGCAAGCAGCTATCAAGTTAAAATACTTTTCTGCACTCTACATGACTGGCCTGAATGGCACTGCTATTTGCACAATCCAAGAGGGAGGCTACACAGGACTAAGTGCCTGATTACGAATCTGCCAGACTCGCAGTGGTGCAGGGGTGGCGGTCCACCATTTTGCCAATTACAACTTACAAAGTCGTATCAGCAGTTGACCGCCTGTTGTGCTCGGAACAGTCGTTCGCTGGCAGTGACGCAGGAGGGCCACAACGCATTACGCTGAGCAGGGACTGGCGCAGTCCCACTCAGCATTTTTGAGTTCTTGCACTGCCAGCTGTTTCATGGCAGAGCCCCACCATGAAAATGCTGGTGGTGCAAGAAAAAAGGTCCCCCACGACATGGTTATACATTCAGGGAGGTACAACAAGTGCACCCCTGTCTGTATTCCCTCAGTTCCAGCATGGCATGAACTTCACCGTCCATGCCTTGCAGGAACTTTTTGGACATTCCCATTGTGGTTCCTGTTTTCAAGGCACCGCCATGGGAAAGGTCAAAGAACCGCAGAGGGTATTATGAGTTGCACATTTCCAACTCATGAAAAGGACGGTGGTGCTTGCACGGCTTTTGCGCAGGATGGCGTCACTGCATCATCGCTGCTGCACCAAAGTCGTAATCAAGTCCTAAGACTCCCTTTAACCATGTTGGTCCTCAGGAGACTGGAATACAAAGGTCCAAGAAAGAACTGGAGTTAATCTGACAGGGAGGAGTTTTCCAGCACAACATAAATGGACGTCTTTAATTCTCTTCTGCAGGCAGATTCTCCCCTTCGAGTGGGTTTAGGAGGGTGTTTCTGTTTCTCTTTTATTCCACTCTCATTTCCTCCGGCCTACTGCTGACCAGCATATTACTCCTTGTATGGTTATCAGTTGGTTCAGGGAAGCAAGGACACTGGCATCATTCATGCTTAGGCTATCCGGTTTTAGATTTAAACCTATAATAACTGATAAAACCGCACTGAAAGAGAAATAGTCCTCACCAGTGAAGACATATAAACACCGAAAAAAAACCTGCACAACCACAAACTAAATGCCATTCAAAGAAAGGAAAAAGGGAGTGAAAGAGTCATTTTTGTCTCCCTGAAGGGGCCAATACAATGTAACTTTGTTATACATGCTAGCAGTAAGAAAGTCTGTGCTAACATTATCCTGCTTGAGTTTTGTTGTTTAGGGAAGCCACTAAAATATTGTTTCTTCTTCCTTTAGTTTTTTTCCAGTTCTGTGGTCTTTGGTCTAAAGATGCAGAGTTTAGAAGCATGTTTTAGGTCTTGTTTAATTATTTTATAAACTGTAGAGAATCAGGAAATATCAAAATCATATTTAATTCTTTCACTGATAGGTAAAATGGATGGTTTTTATAAGAATCTTACCTAATATGTGTCATCACATTTACCCACAGAGAATGGGTAAAAACCCTTAATACACCAGCCCCCAGTTCTAGTGAGTCAGTATTGATAGTAGGCGAATTGCCAATACCTCAGGCTTTAAAAATTCAATGCAAGGTTGTAACCGTGGGACGAGGAATGGGAAGAAGACGTGTTTTTGTGGCAGTAGTTTTTATTCTAGAAAACAAGTCATCGGTACACTTCTTCCTAGGATGGCTCTTTCGTGGGGATCTGCTCCTTTCTTGTCGGGTCTTTCGGAGTACTCCCTCCTCCTTCCTCCGGACGGGGCTCCTCCTGCTGTTGCTGGGCTCCGGAGGCTCCGTAGTGCTCGCCCTCGCCGGCCGCCGAGAAGGGAAACAGAAGAGAGGAAGAGTAAATACTTCTGCTTTCTGTCACAGATGGTTGAGAAGGAAGGGGTAAGTGAGGGTTGTGAAGGGGACACACAGTGCACGAATATCAGGGTCAGTGTACGTGCAGTTAAAGTGATCCGCTATTCGGAGGGCGGGTTGTCTCGAGGGATTGCACAGCTACTAAGTCAGGCATCTACCTTTTCGCCTCCACCACCCCAGGACCCGTTCACGTACCTCGGCTAGCCGTACACCTCCTGGCGCACGGCTGGGCGGCTCGTGGTGTTGGCCTCCCGGCTTCCCAGCTCCTGTCTCTCGGGTCTCGGCTCTCCCTGTAGACGCTCTGGTGGTTGGCTCCTCGGGTTCTTGATCCGACGACGACGCGTCCCGACCTCGCCTGTCCAGATCCTCCTCCTCCTCCGCAAGGTTCTCTTCACTCAGCCAACTCGTTCCTCCGCTCCACTCCGCCTCGTTGTCCCCGCTCTCTCCAACGCTCCACTCCGTCTCACTGCTTCCCGCCTCTCCGCTCTCCTGCACTCTGTCCGCTCCTCCGGTGTAATAACACACCTGTGGATCGTTGTTGCTGCTTTTTACGGACTCTCCAGGCTCGCCTCCTCGTTTAGGGTTGCCGTCCAGTTAAAGGGACCCCATCCTACCTCGTCCTCTTCGTCACAGCTATATCGTTCTGCAGGTGACCATCCCGGGGTAGGAGGAGGCTGTGGAGACAAGAGGGGGGGTCGCATATCGTTAAAGGGTGCCCCTCAGTAGGGCGAGACCCCGCACCCCCGTTACAAAGGTATAGTGACAAGTATATGTGAAAAGAGCGCCTTCACCGAGCATCTGGGATAGTGGTTACAACATGACACTAGACTTTTGGAAAACATGGAATGCAGTGTCACTTGGAAAGCTCTGCAAAAAAGGTTCTTTCCAAGTTCAACAAAGATTGGAGTGATATTGTTTGTATTTGCAGTGATACAGCTACGTATATGAAAAAGTTGTGTGATGACCTGTCAAAATTGATACCTGAGCTGAAGTGCTTCCCTGTAAGAGCTCCTTGCCACTTGTTAGATGGTATGCTGAAAGCATCTTTACAATCTTCAGAGTTAATGAGGAATGCTATTGACTTTATAGTCCATTCTGGTGCTCTGTTTTCTTATGCACGCAAATATTTATCATTTCGTGCTTTGTGTGGCATCAAAGAAAGAGTCATCCCAACTGTGTCCCTTAGCTGGTGGTTCTCAGTCCAAGGGGCTATGAATGCTATATTATCCGTGTGGCAACAGAATTTTTGCTGAGTGATAATGCCAAAGGCAAGAAATGTGAGGATCATTGGTCACATATTGATAGTGATGTGAAAAAAGTACACTCTACTGCATTCTTAGATTTTTACAGGAAAACATAACTGCTGTAGTGGACATAACAAAAAACTAGACTCTGAAAACACACTTGTCTGCCAAGTGTTCAGCATAATTGGTGTAGATGTGAAGCATCTCCTTGAGAGGGGAAACAACCATCACAATGCAACTTTCACAACGCACTACCATTACAACGAAACTTTTACAATGCAAGATCCATTACAACGCATGCTATTACAATGCATGCCATTACAACGCAGATGCTTTTACAACGCATGCCATTAAAACGTAAGTATGGGTAAGTATTTAATTTAAATAATAATAATTTAATTTTAATTTATTTTTCTTAAATTAATTTAATAAATGTAATTATTTGTAATTTCAATTTAATTTAATTTTATTTTAAATATAAATTAATTTACTTAAATTAATTTTAATATTTAAATACAATATAATTTTAATTAAATGTACTTAAAATAATTATAATATAACCCCTACTCAATCCAAAACTTACCCTACTATTACACCCCCCTGGAGTTAGAATAGTAATTTTAACCCCTACACTATCCAACACTTACCCTACTATTACACCCCCCTGGAGTTAGAATAGTAATTTTAACCCCTAAACTATCCAACACTTACCCTACTATTACACCCCCCCTGGAGTTAGAATAGTAATTTTAACCCCTACTCTATTCAACACTTACCCTACTATTACACCACCCAGGAGTTAGAATAGTAAATTAAAATATATTAAATTAAATTATAAATTAATTTAAATAAATTAATAAACAATTTTGTAATTATATTAAAATTAAATTAATATTAATAAAATTAAATACTTACCTATACTTACGTTGTAATGGTATGCATTGTAATAGCACCTGGGATGTAATGGCATGCGTTGTAAAAGCATGCATTGTAATGGATCTTGCGTTGTAAAAGTTGCGTTGTGATGGTATGCGTTGTGAATGTATGCGTTGTAACGTCATACATTCCCTTGAGAGTAGGCTGGGCGACACCTTTAGTGACTTTGGCACTGCAACATGTTCCATGTTAGAGTGCTTGCCACTTGGTAAGCAAGGCAATGATGAAGAGCAATTCAGGAACTTTTATTTTACTACGTATGAGAAATGGCTTGCAATGATGCATAGAAATGTCCCTTCACCACCAATGGCATTTGAAGTCAATAAAACCTCACTGTGGTACTCTGTTCTAGATCCCTTCCGTAAAGAGGAATTTCCTCAGTAGTTTCAAAAGTGCTGCTTAATTTTTGACCGTTTCAATAACTCTGAGAGCATAAGTGCCCAGATCAGAGAAAATGCTGCAGAACCTGCCCTGAGAATCGCAATCTTCAAGGGAACCAGCGTTGGCTTGGAAAGCTATGTCAGTGGCCGGAGTTAACAAATTGTGTACTGGCCGTTTTGGTGTTGCCCATCTTAAGTCCCAATGTTGAGAGGGCCTTTTCACAGAAGTTTACATGGGAAGGAAAGAGTGAGCGCACATGACCAAAGACTCACTGAAGAAGTATTGTATAGTGCACTACAATAAGTTTAATTTGCAAAAATCTATTTGGACCTCATATACACTATACTTACACTGTCTATATACCATGCGCTATCAGTGCAGAAAGCATGCAGTAATAACAGCAAAATGTTCCATAAACACAGGAAAAACACTGTTTCTGCAGTTTTTAATGGCACGAAAATGTGTAACCACTGATAACCACTGGTTTTTAAGGTACTGAAATCACTTGAAAATACTGAAAAAACCCCACCAGGATTTACCAAAAATAGAAACAGAAAACAGAAAAGCCTACTCATGCTGTATACGAATTGAGAGGTTATTGCAAATAATATACCTTACTCACATGGTTGTAATGCATTACTTAGCTACTAAGGTACTAAGGTCCTAATTCTAAGTTTGGCGCTGTTGCAGCAGGCCGCCATGCCAGCACCCCACGGCAACACTGCCAAATACATAGTCAGACGGCCCACCAGATAACAAGTGTAATCCAGGTCGGGCAGTCCTGCTCTGGCGGTCCCACGGCAGTGCCTTTCTAAGGCTCATATGTGAGCCTTAGAAAGGCAGTGCTGTATGAGCGCCAAAGCACGTTCCTGCATAGCATGGGCTGTGCAGGAACAGAGGGCCCGATTCACAGAATGAACTTAAGACTCAATCCTAAACTTACTACTATTTTGGTATTCACAGAATGCACTTACTACTTTTGGCATTCACAGAATGAACTTACTACTTTTGGTATTCACAGAAGTTAGGATTTTGTCTTGGGTTTGTCTTAAGACAAACTTAAGACAGACTTAAGACAGACTTAAGTTAGGATTTTGTCTTAAGTCTGTCTTAAGTTTGTCTTAAGTTTGTCTAAAGACAAACTTAAGACAAAATTCGAACTTCTGTGAATACCAAAAGTAGTAAATTCATTCTGTGAATGCCAAAAGGAGTAAGTGCATTCTGTGAAAACCAAAATAGTAGTAAGTTTAGGATTGAGTCTTAAGTTCATTCTGTGAATTGGGCCCAGAGGGTGCATCCAGACAGGGGGCACACCATGTTCCCCCCTGCACGCATCTCTGTGCAGAGAGGCAACGGAGGATCACTGCCATAAAAAAAGGCGCAGTGAGGAAACTCGTAATATGCTTGGTGGTGCCACAGTGGCACAGCCAGCATACAACAGCCTCACACCACCGCGCAACCGCGTGGGATCGGGGTTCCCCAGTGGTTGCGGTGGTCCCACTGCCCTAGTTGTAATACGGCGGACGGACCGCCAGTCTGATGGTCCAGGGACCGCCACCCCGGGTTAGGCGTTACTAGGCCCTAAGAACCCGGTGATTGTGGGTGGCGGGGAGTGGTCCAAAAGAGAAAGGGACATTGCTGCAAACCCACCCCTACTTGGCAATTGTGCCATGTTTGTTAATTCGACAGGCGATCTGATGTTATCTTGCTGTTAGCACCCGAGTTTTGCCTTAGAAATAGCAATGTCAGGGCCGTCTTTAGGGCGGTACAACTGGTGCAGCCGCACTGGGCGCTGGCCTGGGGAGAGGGGTGCTAAACTCAGGTGGGGCCGCTGTGTTTTGCAACAGCTTCGCATTTAAAACACTTCCTTAATAGTTCCTTGTGCGTCCAGCTTTCAGGCAGCAATAAACATGTCAAGATAACTTGTGTGATAAATTTCCTGCTGGACAGGGAGGTCGGAGTTTTGTCTAGTGGCAGGTTTGACTCTCCATAAAGTAGTGCCACAGGTTAGTATGCCTGCTGCATTTTATGTGGACAGTTGAGTGAATTACTGCTTTTGTCGCAGAGATCCTTTTATTACAGCAGTTCATAAAATACAACCCTAAAATAGAACAGTGACTGTTACGAACTGTCATCTTAGGGCCCGATTCACAGAACTAACTTAAGACAAAATCCTAAACTTACTACTTTTGGTATTCACAGAAGTTAGGATTTTGTCTAAAGTTTGTCTTAAGACAGACTTAAGACAGACTTAAGACAAAATCCAAACTTCTGTGAATACCAAAAGTAGTAAGTTTAGGATTTTGTCTTAAGTTAGTTCTGTGAATCGGGCCCAAAGAGCTGCACGCAAATTGCATAAAATAGACTAGGATGTTATGTTTTGGTTTTCCCCAGTTTTTCATTATCTATTCTAATGTTGCTAAAAAGTGTTTGTTTGGATCGATATACATTCGGTAAAGTTGGCCTTTTCCAATCCTTTAAAACAAATTAAATATATGTGAGACAGGGGCTATAGAGAGATGAGGGACAGTGTGGCCGGGTGGCAGTGCGGGAAACCAAGAAGGAGGTCATGGGCAGGGTGGCGCCAAAAAAGATTGTCGCACCGGGTGCCACCAGCGCTAAAACCGGCTCTGAGCCATGTCATTGGTGTGGCAGTTTAATGACCTATATATGAGTGAGTGAGGGTTCCAGCAGCAGGGGAGTTTAGAAGAAAAAAAGTAAGGATGGAAAGTACTTGTCTAGAGAATGATTTTAATTGGGATGAAACAAGCAGCCAGGGAAGCTAGAATGCTCTCTGTTTGGCCTTTCAAGTGTGCAATTCAAGGGCCTCATTTATGAGGCCGCGCGTCACATTTACGCCGCCGGTGCGTCACTTTTTGTGATGCACCAGCAGCGTAAATAAAGTGCCTTGTTGCACCATATTTACAAAGTGACGCATCTAGGTAGATGCGTCACTTTGTAAACCCCTGCGCCACCTTATACCTGCGCCAGGTATAATGTATGCAAGGGGGGCGTATTGACGCACGCAAGGGTCGTAGAAGTGACGCAGTGAAATCTATGAGATTTCACTGCGTCACTTTTAGGACGCCATTGCGTCAAAATCTTGCGCCTGCCTCACAGCAGGCCTAAGACTGACGCAAGTCCTTTCACACGGGGCTTGCCCCATGTGAAAGGGAGCATTGCTGGAGTTGCGCCACTTTTGTGACACACTCCAGCAATGCGTCACTTTTGCGCCATACAGATACGTCAGAAATACTGACGTATCTGTAACTCCTTGCGACATGATGCGTCATACATTAAATATGATGCATCATTGGTGTCGCAAGGAGGACGCATTGAAAAGTGACGCATGGCTGTTTTCACGCAGCGGTGCGTCACTCTTCATAAATGAGGCCCCAAGAGCTGAAGCAGAAAGTGGATTAGTTCTCACCTCACACATTGCATGTGGGGGAGGTCATGAAGAAACATAATAGATACCCACCACCTTTGAACACATTCTGAAGTGCCAATTCTGTGACCGAGTCAACAATCTGCTTTTCTGTAACTTTCTTCCCTGAGGTACTTGAATACACAAAGAAACTGTATCTTGGCAAGCTATGCAAGGAATTTAATTAATTAGGTAAAAAGTATCAAAGCTGTTGACATATAAACAATAATCAAGAGCCCATAAAGCAATGTCATCAAAGCCCACATATGCAAATGGGTTCATAAATAAACCACATAGGTTTAGTGAAAAGGGCAGGTTTCATTTTCTTCCTGTTGCCTGAGGTATGATGGATTCAGGCAAGAAGTAGATGGTGTTGACACATGTGCATGTCAGGTCACATACACTCCAGGGAATGCCAATGGAAATACATTCAAGGAAGGATTTATAACTGGTCGGCTTGCATTTCCATCAATTTCTTTCCAGCCCAAAGGGTGAATCTCTCTAGGAAGTGACAGGGACTGAAATAATTGATCCCATATTCCAGAAGTCTTTTTTTACTGACAAAGAAAGACACAGTAAAGTAACTGGAAATATATCCCACTTCCTTAGCACCGACAGTCAGAATGGCTGGTAAGCTCTTACCACTACCTCCCACCAGATGCTTAATCCTGATATGCATAGCCACCTATATAACAATTGTGCAATAACCTTCAGTGTGTTCAATGTCTTGCATTGTCATTGTCTCTCTTATTGCAAGAAAATTACTGCTGGAATGTTGACCTCTGCAATGACTGTAGCCTGCAATGCAGCCAAATCACAGTTTTTAAAAGGATTGGCACTCTCATTTTCAAAATGACCAGACCTGTCACTCTAGTAAGGCAGTTGTCTATCCACAGGGCAGTAGAACAGAGTACAAATAAGGAAAGCAAAGTGTAGGATATATTTGTCTGACATGCTTCTAAAACATATTATGAGATATTAGATTTAGAATTTTCCTCGCCGCCTTTGTTGCCGGATGTATTGCATACTGTTTGAAACTTATTTTAACACTAAGGGCATGATTTAGGGTTTGGCAGACAGAGTATTGACCATCAGGGAGGAAGAGTGACGGATCACCATCCACCAAATTTAGAGAGGACCGCTGGTGCAGTGGTCATCGCTGTACATTGAAAGGAATTACCATCGCGGGTGAGCTATTCAAGGTGTACGTCCGCTGTCAGTTTTGACGGCCGTGCACCAAATGTTTCTGAACTTTTTATTATTCAGAAACAAACTCTTAAGGTGGGAGTTTGTTTCTGAAAAAATAAAACCTAATGACCTCCACGCCCAGGGAGTTTTCTCCTAGGCTATGTGGGTGATTTTGTTTCACACCCTCACAGCCAAGTTTCACCGGCAGTGATGGATAGAATAAAGGGACATTACACCATCCACACTAAGGGGCTGATTCTGCTGCGGGTTGGAAATGCTTCCCGACTGAAGCGGGTTGGAAATGGTTTCCAACCCACTCGGATCGGGACAGTCCGACCAATGGAGTACAATGCATCTGAATGCTTCCCGATCCGATTTGGTTGGATTCCCATTGACTTCAATGGGAGCATATGTTCCTAACCGCATCATAATTGCTTCCTGGGTCATTCCCGATCTGATTTGGAAGGAGCAAATGCCATTAGGAGGACTCCTAACCGCATCAGGATCAGGCCCTAAATAGGGCAGGTGTGATAATGGCCTCCTCTGATGATCCCTACTATGGGCCTAATTACGAGTTTGGCAGTCCCTGGACCTCCAGACTTGTGGGGGCACGACGGTGGCAGTCCAGCCACCACCACACCTGCCGAATGACTGCCCAAATACAACTTTGGCAGGCGGACAATCATTGCACCGCCGCAGCCACCAGGAAACCACCATTCCCTGGTGTTAGCGCGGCGGGCAGGGGCTCAGCAATATGCTGGTGGTGCCGCTGCCAAGGCTGGGTTTAGCGCTGCTGATGCCCTGTATGACAATCCTTTTGGCCCCGCTCCGCCCCATGATCTCCTCTTCGGATTCCCTCACTACCACCGGGGCAGAACGCCCCCCATCTCTCCATAGCCCCTAAAGCAGAATGTATATCTACCCAAACAAACCCGTTTTAGCAACATTAGGAATAAATAATGAAAGACTGGGGGAAAAACATAACCCCCTAACCTATTTTATGCAGTTTGCATGCAGCTCTTTGAAGAGCAACAGTCATTGTTCTGTATTAGGGTTTTATCTTGGGGAACTGCCCGAACAAAAGGATCTCTGTGACAAAAGCAGTAATCCACTCAGCTATCCACATAAAATACAGATCTGTGATCTGCACAGTATGCATTCTTTGCAGCAGTCATATTAACCATATGCACTACCATATAGTGAGCCAAAACTGCCACTGGACAAAACTCTGCATTCTCTCTCCAGCAGGAACATTAATCACAAGTTATCTTGACATTTTTATAGCTGCCTGAAAGCTGAACATACAAGGAACTTGGTAGCAGCTGTTTTTAAATTGTAAGTTATTGCTAATCACAGAACCCCCCCAGAGATAACCTCCCCCCTCCACAGGTCAGCACCCAGTGCAGCCACACCGGGCGCATCGCCCTAAAGCCGTCCCTGACCGCTGCGCCACCGCCACGCATTTGATGAGTTTCAGGACCGCCAGCAGTGCCTTGGATGTCTTTACTCCATGAAAAGGTTGGCAGTCCTGAAACAAAGGGGGCCCTATTTCCCATGTGCATGAGGATGCATGCAGAAGGGGGCACAACATGTGCCCCCTGTGTGCATGCACCCCAGTTCCTGAACGGCATGTACTTAACAGTCCATGCCGTGCAGGAACTGTTTTTGGCGTTCCCATTGTGGTGCCCATTGTCAGAGGCACCAAAATGGGACTGCCAAAAAAAGCCCAACAGGCACAAGGAAACTCGGAATCTGATTGGCAGTGTGCACATGGGTTAGACGGTGTGGGAGCGGCCCCCGGCATGGGGGTCTGCTCCCGCACCACCATACCCGTAATCAGGCCATTGGTGGAAGCTTTCCACTGACAGAGGCAACGGGGATCTACTGATGGTCTCTAAATAAGGTGACCAGACAAGGGTTTGGTGGACTAGGACTTCATCACATTCGCACCGAAGGACCCTGTCCATCAAACTCTAAATCAGGCCTTAAGTTTCTAACTTTTTTTATTGGAAATTGAAATTTAAATGAAATTTTAAATATCAAGTTATCTGAGTTTAGAAAAAAGGTTATGAAGTTATATTCTTGTTACCCTTTTAGCAGTTTTGAAATACGTGCTACAATACATTCTGTTTCTGCTGAGCCAACATGTATTTCAGTTGCATCCACATGTCTGGTCTGGGTTGATGCCCCTTTATACCTTTTGTTGGCCCTGACCGCCAACTGCTGCTTCAAAGGGTTGATCATAAAATGCCCAGGATTAGAGTGGGCATCTGTGGTGGAACAGAGTTCTTTTAGGATTACTTTTTACTACCTTTTCTTTTAATTAGGATTTGGGATTTGGGATACATGATGCACCTTTTACAAAATCTCAGATCATTCAATGTTCAAAAATCATTTAAATATTAAAAGTCTTAAAAGTTGAATAACAACTTTGCCTGTAGAATCCTAGGCAAAAAAGTTAGCCTCGTTGTCACATGAGCTGCTGGGTTCCAGTTGGATTTTAATTGTTCCCACCCGCTTTCATTAGTTCTCAGTGTCATTAAACGGGATCCCGGGCCCCCTGCCTCAGGTCAATTAGCCAGAATTAACTACTTTCTCCGAGATCTCCTTGCATGGTGTCTTACTGCACCTCACACCGGTTGTATGCCTTTGCAACGCAGGTATTACAACGCAAGTCGTTACAACGACTTGCGTTGTGGGGCGCTGGATAGTGGAATAGTTTAATTTTCTATTCCAACTCCAGTTCACATGGATAGTAGGGAAGGTGTTGGATAGAAAATTAAACTATTCCCTATCCAACAGCGCCCTCCAGCAAAAGTCGTTGTAACGACTTTCGTTGTAATTCCTGCGTTGTAATGGTAGTGCGTGGTAAAAGTTTTGTTGTAAACGATGTTCCCCCCTCACACCTTCTGTCTAATTGGTCCCCGCTTCTTGCCTATCCTATAGGCAATTATTTTTACCTTAAGCCTGATTCTTGGCCAGTAGTAGGCTTAGCAGGAATGCTTTCATCTAGAAGGAAAAGTTTAACTTGTTTTCTTATAAACGTCAGATCATTGACCAAGCAGAGCTTGTACATCTGCGACTTAATGTCTACAAATGATTCTGATGTGCTGTTTCTTACTGAAATGTGGTTTACTGATTCCTCGGTGCCTGATGTTGCCATTGAAGTCCCGAAAGGCTATTCCTTTATGCATAAAAACCATGCACTAGATGCAAGTGGAGGTCTATACATTATTTACCATTCTCATTTTGTATGTAGGGTGCTCAATACTAAGTTACTTAATGCAGAGAGGATGATCTATAAATTAAAAATCATTCTCACTTCTCCATTCTCTGGAGCTCCGACATAAATCCCTCCAGGGTACCCTGGTAATTTCACAAGAACTCTAACCAAGTTGCTGGCTCCTTTGATCTCTAAGTTTGTGAGCTTTTCTATTTTGGGCGACCTCAACATTCAAGTTGATAGCCCTGCTGATGTGCATTTAGCAGCCTCTTTGGATGTCTTGTGCACTTCAAAGCTCAGCTATTTTCACCACCTACACACAGAGGGGCCACACACTGAACCTCATTTGCACTAACTTCTCTGGCATCCTAGTGGGCCACCATGCTCCCCTTACCTGGTCGGATCATTCTGCATTCTGTTTTCAATTCTTGTTTGACAAATGCTCCACTCTGTGAGTCAACAGTAATAGACTGTCCAGAGCATGGTCCAAGATGATCATTTGGCAAAGTTCTTGCTTCAGCTGCATTGTCATGCAGAGGTGAGATGTCGGAGGATGCCATAAGCTTTCCTTCCTGGATCTCAACGGTGATAGACACCATCACACCACTAAAACAGCATTAATGCTACTATTTGTGGACTTTTAAGTTCAAAAGATAATTTTATTGGGAAAAATAAGGGTGTCATTACAGAATAAGAAACTCAAATTGTACATGAAGAACATCCAAAAAATTACCACAATAACAATATATGAAATGGGCGTAAAATATAATAAGGAAAGCAACATATGTCAGCGGATAAAATAAACAATAGGGTAAGAGAGGCTGAATGTATAAGTAGAGAGCTGAAAAGAAGATCAATTATGATCCTTACTTTGAAGATAAATATATATCTACTATAATAGGCTATTATGAACTCATAAGGAAAACACTCACCGCCTACTATGCAGACAAGCTAGCCTTGTCTACTAACTCGTCCAAAGAAATTCTTACCATTGTCAAATTCTTTCTGCAGACTTCCACTTGCAACCAAGCTAAAATCTTTTTGAGGATCTGGCTTCATTCCTTCACAATAAATTATAGACACCCACAGGAACTTTCCTAAACAGTGTGACCTCTAACAAGATTGTCTTAAATAAATCTACCACTGCTACCTCCCTAGCTACCTTCTCTGATTGCTATCAAGGAGACTGTTGTTGTTATCAGCTCTTTCAAATCAGGTTCACCATTGGATCTACAGGTCCAAGTCTGTGCACGCTTCTTAACACCTCTCTCTTCACATCCATGCTTCCCATACTGTGGAAACAAGCTCACAAGGTACCTTTTCTAAAGAAACCAGACACAGATCTCACTCTGATGTGCAATTACAAATCTATCTCGCTTCTCACTCCAACATCTAACATTCTGGGAAAAAAAGATCAACAGCTAACTCTCAGGTTTCCTCGAATAGAATCTTCTCTTGGATAGTTTGCATTTGACTTCAGGGTGTTTCAAAGCACAGAATCTGCTCTTTTGATAGTCATGGAACATATTTAAGCTATTGTGTTTGGTAGTAGCTCAGGTGTGATGATTTCTTTTGGCCTACCAGCGGCGTTTGACATGGTCTCTCTTCTCATTCATTCAAACACCAAAGATCTGGCACTGCCAGGCACCATCATACATTTTATATATAGGATTGGTATGGGGGATATTCTTATCTTCACCCAAACTCAGATGCTCATTTACACAGTCTGACCTAATCCTTTGTGCCCACTAGATTAATATTTTAAAACAAAAACGGAAAAGAAAGTAGTCAGTTAAGTCACTCAACATACAACATGCCCACTCTGAGTAAGTGTATGTGTACCACAAAGAAAAAATGTGTAGAGAAATGAGAAGGTATCTCACATGCGCACCACCAACTCTCTTCCCATTCAACATGAATGTCTTTCCATTCTCAGTATTTGCAGCACAGCCTTCAACTGAGTCTGCTCTTTTCTCTCTGATCAGTCCCAGAAAGTCACTCGTTCACTTTACAAATGTATTGTGTGCCACAAGGTTCCGTTATGAGGTTGACATTATAACATAACATAAGTATTTGTAAAGTGCACGTTGACCACTACGGGTACCTTAGTGCCGAATAAAAGATGTTTGTTGTTACCCAACATCAATGGTACTCATTTTATTAACCTCAGATGGATGAAAGGCTGAGTGGACCTGCTGGGATTTGAACCTGTGACCATGAGGTCAAACACAGGCCCCTGCAATAGACGCGTTAGTCAACTGAGCCAACAGACTCGGCTATCGCAATGTTTACATGATCCGCTACCGATCTCGTACAGTACTATGGCTTCAATATTATGTCCTACTCGGACGACACTCAGTTGATGGTCTCCATTGCAGAGAACATAACATTGATATTAGAGAATTTCAAGACCTGTCTTTCTTCAGTGCCCTCACGGATGCAAGGCAGTTGCCTCAAACTGAACTTGAAGAAAACAGCAATCTTGATTTTTGGCAAACACAATTGTATTTGGTCACATTCCTGCTGGCTTGCTGAGCTGGGCCAGCCCCACTGTCCCTCCTAAGACAGTGAGAAATCTCAGAATACATTTTCACCATGACTTATCCTTCATGTCACAGGTTGCCATGGTCTCTGTACCCAATTTTGCCTTATTGAAAGTATCAGAAAAATCCTGGCACTTCTTCACAACTCTACCCAAGGAAAAGAGGTGTATGTACCCTAATAATAGGTAGACCAGGCTACAGGAATTCCTGATACTTTTGGCTTCTTAATTATCCCATTCAGTGCTTGTAGATCATTCAAAACACTGTGGTAAGACTCATTTTGAGTATTCCTAGACATAAGTCCATGTCATACCATCTCAATGATCTCCATGGGGGTTTAATTAACAAAAGGATTCTGTTTAAAAATCTTACCATACCTTTCAGAGCTTTGTCAAGCCAGGTACTAATCTTCCTTCTAAATCTCATCCAACCCTGTACTCCATCCTGGTCCATCAGATTCCTGGGGGCAAAGCACCCTAATGCTTCTCATATCTATTACACCAAAACCCAAAATGCGTCTGCACTCCTTCACCTACCTGGCCTCTAGGGATTGGAACACTCTCCCCTGTGACCTATGTCACTCCCCATATCAAAGCATATTTTGTAAGGCGCTGACATCTTAGCTCGTCAAATCCAATTATTTGTCTAGCCCCTGACATAGGCCTGCTGTCAAAGCACTGGAGTGGCCTTTGTTGGAGAAGCTGTTGTGCTTTATACATCTTCATATAATCATTCATTCGTAGAGTTCCCCGTTCAAGTAAGGGAGCTAACAGACCAACTTGATCTAGGCTCAGAGCAGTGTTTTGGCTCAGTAGGTCTATTTTGAACCCACAAAGGATGCTGAACTGGGAGGGTCAGGGGTAGAGATATGAGTCAAGGGAGAGTACTGCACAGCTATAATGGGGAGTCACCATTTCAGTTTTCATGCACTGATCTCTGTTTTAATGATATGAAGCAGGTATTCAGGAAAGTAAGCACATCCATTTTTTCAAAACTGTGAGTTAAAAGCCTGTTAATCTCCTTCTTAACTATGTACCCTCAGCACCAATGACTTGTTTGTTTTACCTGTTTATAACATCCTCCTGGAGGGATAAACTGCCTGCAGAAGAGGAGGGAAGACATTCTATTCTGTTCACTGAAAGATTCCTGCCTGTCAGAGTATCTCCAGCTATCTTTTGAACCTTTCTATTCCAGCATTTTTCTCTATGACTGGTAGTGGGAGTCTTCTGATGACCAATATAGTTTAAGGAAGCCATTGTCCTGAAACCTACTTGCCCCTGTGGAATTTCCCTTTTGGATGCTGCAGACGGTTGTCAGAGAGGAAGCTATAGCCCCCCCAGAAGAATTTCAGGGGACCAGGTTGAACTGGATATTTCTTATGGACCTGGGAGAAGAGTTGTGGAAAACTTTCTGCAACTGTGAAAGATTTGGGATCTTTTCTACAAGTTATCAGTGCTACCAGAACTTATGGAAAAGTTTGGATTTAAGGAAAAAATATGCTTCTGAACAACTGGGATAATTTGTCATGCCCCCCAGAATAAGACCAGACATTGGTGACTTTACTTTTGCAGTTTATTTGATTGATGGGAACTTCTAGACAACAGTGAGTCCATGTGCTCCGGGTAGTGGACCTTTCCTCCACTGAATATTTTCTACCTCCAAAAAAACTTTCATGTCGGAAGGTAGATGCTGGACCAATCACAGTCTTTGATTTGACTGTGTTAAAGTGCCAAAAGAATAAAGGCAAAGCGATACCAAAGGGGATGATGAACGGAGCGTTTGAGCAAATCAAACACTCACCCCCAGTCAACTGATCTGGGAATAATCCATCATCATTCTTTAGCTCACTTCACCACCCCAGTTCACACATGGCCATATGCAAATCAGTCTGACCCTGTGCCTCATGGGAACAGTACAGCTCAAACTGCCAAGCCATGCCTTCCCTGGTCCGGGCAAAACAACATCAACGATCGGGGCTACCTTTGCCCCAAACTCAGTGGCGACAGCTTTTTTTCTTTATCTCGCATTTGCGATAATTTCTTTTCCTCTCCTCAATTGTCTTATCACTCTTACTTTTTCAACATCTTTTCTTCGTTTATTTTCAAAATCTTGAATCGTTTTATTCCTCCTGCAAGATTGTGCTAATTTTCAACGTTTCTCATGTTATGGCCGGCCATCCGAACCTTTCACCAATAACACGCACTGAAGCAAAGTTCATAAAAACGCAGTTTATTTAACCCAATGCATTTCAGACCTCGGGGGTCCTTCGTCAGGGGTAACTGTAACAACGATAAAACATATTTTTCAGTAAATCAGAAGTGTGTATACTCATTGTTAAACATTTTACATTTCACGAAACACATATTTCTCCCTTTACCTACCCTAAGCTATCTAACTCATTTCGGAACAAGTAAACCTAAATCCTTCGATACCTATACTTGCCCCTCCCTCTCTGTTTTTCATTGTATACCTTCCGTTTCCCAACCTATCATTAGCATTTTCTCCCGACCCTTAAGATGAAGCCTCGATTTCTCCATTTCCTTCCTCACACTCTCTCCTAACTCACTCATCTGAATCTTCCTTCCATTTCAATACAACAATGTCCACATTTCCTCCACCCCTTCACTCTTTCAATCAGCTTGATGGTTTCCCACCCACGCTCCTTCTCCATATCTCACCCCGCCTACCTGCTACTCCATCTTCGTTCTCCTTACTTCCACAGTCTCGAGTGTTCCCTTTTCTTGCTAACGCCCGTATTTTTAAACCCTCCTTGTTCCTCCTTTTCCTGTCACTACCTCCTCCTATCAACTCTCAGCCACCTCCCTCTCCTCTGAATACTACTACTCCCATAGTGCACTATAGTTGCGTCGATAACTTAGTGAACAATGCAATTATTTGTTTTTAACCGACGAGTTTCCACTTTACAATATACCGAACATATAAGAGTGTAAAGTCTCTAATGTCACTTAATAACCATCTGACTTATTTTCATATAAACGTGTAGAAATGAACCAAGATCTTCCGTTTTTGTATGATGTTCCCTGGTCCGGGACCAAACAAGCATCCTGAGACCGGTTTTGGGTTCATAACCCTCATCAGCCAGGCTATCTTGAATCCAGTGGCAAAGTGAGCAAGGGACCCACGTCTGGGCATACCCTGCCAACTTAGGGCGAAGAAAGCGATACCATAGGGGATGATGGATGCAGCGTTTGAGCAAATCAAACACTCACCCTCAGTCAACTGATCTGGGTTTAATCCATCATCATTCTTTAGCTCACTCCACCACCCCAGTTCAGACATGGCCATAAGCAAATCAGTCTGACCCTGTGCCTCATGGGAACAGTCCAACGATGGATTTAGGCTCAGATCTCTGTACTGGGGTAAATGTATGACATAGTTCTGCATTCTGTCCATTAATAGTTCTTTTTGCATTTGTCACCCCAAGTGGGACGGATATGCACAGATGTGAGTCCCGTGCTCTCCATGTCACTGGAATCAAGCTATCCTGGCTGAAGAGGGGTGAAACACCGAAACCGGTCCTAGGATGCTTGTTTCCAGTCCAGAGAGGACCTGGCTTGGCAGTTCGGGCTGGACTGTTCCCATTGGGCGCAGGGTCAAGACTGATTTGCATATGGCTGGGTCCAAACTGGAATGGCATGGTGAGCAACAAAACGATGGATTTAGGCCCAGATCTCTGTACTTGGGTGAATGTATGACATTGTTCTGCATTCTGCCCATCAATAGCTCTTTTTGCATTTGTCAACCCGAGTGGGACGGGTATGCTCAGACGTGAGTCCCGTGCTCTCCATGCCACTGGAATCAAGCTATCCTGGCTGAAGAGGGGTGAAACCCCGAAACCGGTCCTAGGATGCTTGTTTCCAGTCCAGGGAGGACCTGTCCTGGCAGTTCCGGCTGGATTGTTCCCGTTGGGTGCAGGGTCAAGACTGATTTGCATATGGCTGGGTCGAAACTGGAATGGCATGGTGAGCAAAAAAACGATGGATGTAGGCCCAGATCTCTGTACTGGGGTGAATGTATGAAATTGTTCTGCATTCTGCTCATCACTAGTTCTTTTTGCATTTGTCACCTGAGTGGGACAGGTATGCTCTCACGTGAGTCCTGTGCTCTCCATGCCACTGGAATCAAGCTGTCCTGGCTGAAGAGGGGTGAAACCCCGAAACCGGTCCTAGGATGGCCTGGTAGTTCGGGCTGGACTGTTCCCATTGGGTGCAGGGTCAAGACTGATTTGCATATGGCTGGGTCCAAACTGGAATGGTATGGTGAGCAAAAAAATGATGGTGTTAGGCCCAGATCTCTGTAATGGGGTGAATGTATGACATTGTTCTGCATTCTGCCCATCAATAGTTCTTTTTGCCTTTGTCACCCCAAGTGGGACGTGTATGCTCAGACGTGAGTCCAGTGCTCTCCATGCCACTGGAATCAAGCTATCCTGGCTGAAGAGGGGTGAAACGCTGAAACCGGTCCTAGGATGCTTGTTTCCAATCCAGGGAGGACCTGGCTTGGCAGTTCCGGCTGGATTGTTCCCATTGGGCGCAGGGTCTAGCCTGATTTGCATATGGCTGGGTCGAAACTGGAATGGCATGGCGAGCAAAACAACAATGGATTTAGGCCCAGATCTCTGTACTGGGGTGAATGTATGACATTGTTCTGCATTCTGTCCATCAATAGTTCTTTTTGCAAAGAATATAGGCAAACAATTACATCCGCAAAAGATCGTTCAGCAAATGATCACACAAATCCAAAGAAACACACTTAAACACACCTGAAAATGAACACTGGCTCCCATTTGTATGTGCTCTCATGGAGTGACCTTTCCCTCAGAAAGACTGCATAAAAGACCTTAGATCACATCAATTACTCATTCTCCATAGAACCCAGGAAAAAATACAAGCATACTTTCCGTTAGTATAAGGAAATGTAAGAGAGTGGTTGATTTAGTATACCACACAGCTTTGATTTAATACTAATTGCACTCATCTTATAATCATTTGAACTCATTTTAGTTTGGGATATCTGATGTTCCTTTTGCTAATTCTCAGATCATTCTACATTAACAAATCATTATTATAATAAATGTCATAAAATTTGAATAACATTATTTGCATGTTTTCCTCCATACATCAATGTACAATACATACATTTATAAGTATAGCAAACACTATATACTAGACTTGATTACATGAATGGGTAATTCCATTAATGGTGCTGTGCCATCATGCTGAGACCCCTGATCTATTCTGCAGAGGAGCCAGTGCTTTCTCGGGCACACCATTTTATGGAAACTGCTAATTAACGGTTGCACGCACTAATTGCATGTGGAATTAGCTTATGCACAAAACCTGTAATCATGCAGAAAATTACGACTGCACTCACTGCAATGGAAAGAATGCAAAAGGAGTGTTCCTGTGTTTATACTGCAACTTCCACTATGAAGGAATTGCTAAAGTTTGCTGATAGAAGGTGAAGAGAAGAAGTAAACAACCATTTTTGGGTGTCTGCCCAGTGAAGCACTTGTATGATTTGCAGGTCATAGACCCTAAACAACTTGCACTGAGTTTTGTGAAGTAGGCACCAAAGGAGCAAGAGTAACTAGCAGAAATAAGGGCTTAGGACATAAACCCAAAGTGATAGGTTAAAAACTTTAGGGATGGCCACATCAATTCACTGGGTTCCTAGCTGGGACACAACACATGCCAAAAGGGTTTCTATATCAGTGCCAGATGTTCAAATTGGGCCAGGATGCCAAAAGACCACATGATGGCTACATTACTTGTGGCCTTCCAGGGCATAGGACCAGACACTGTTCTGAACCGAAACCAGTAACAAACCAGAAAGCCACAGTTTCATCCAACATATAAGAGTAGCAAGAATACTCATGAAACCAGTACTGGAGACTCTGTGTCATGAGTCAATGTCCCATGCACAGCTGAACATCCCATTCCTTTCTATAATTGTGTCCCTAGTGATGACACCTGGAGCATCTTGTATTAGCAAAGCCTTGGGAAAGGTGTTATGACTGAGGTCACCACACAATCCAACATTTGAGGGAATAGGGTTTATTATGGACACACTACCTAAGTGTGATCACTCCAAGACAGCCTGGCACCAACTGACCAGTCTGGAGTGCGTGCAATGGGACTCTTAGAACTCTACCAAGCATTCAGCAAATATATTGTTAAATGGTACCCGTGGCTAATCTGTTGGCAAGCTCCACCATTCCATTCCATCTCATCATCTCTCCAGAAGTGAGTTGAGTCCCATCATCAGTGACGAGAATGGTATGTACCCCTTCTTCAGCAAAAACAGCTTCAAGAACATGAATGGTATTATCTCTCTCATAAACCTTACAATAAGACATTTGGAATGAAGATCCATCATTACAATGGCAAATTTAAAATCATTTCTCAATTCACTCAAAGGCCCAATAAAATCCAAACATGGTGTATGCCAAGATATTCCAGGGTCAGCAAGGTAACCTACATGGGATTTGTACCCTACTTTCAATCTCATTTTACTCTCTTTGCAGTTGCCACACTTTTCTACCCACAAACTAACCTGATCATTCAAACCAGGCTACCAGACTTCATTTTTTTTAGCCTTTACTTAGTCAACATTTGACCTTAGTGTCCTTCATGGGCTATTTTGAATAATTTGTACCTTAATACTGTTGTTGGCACAAATCTCTTACCCCTCATTATTACTTTCTCTCCACAGACAGTGAATTCATCCAAGATCTGCACAACTGGCCTGACCAGCAACAAAGCTAAACTCTCAATCTATTGCAACCCAAACAAACAAACTGTATAACTTTATTGTAGGGTAAGAGTCAATTTCTTGCTCCCACTCTTCACATGTAAATGCACCCAATCCACAATTTATGACATCCTATACCAAAGCAACAGCTCGTTCATTTTCATTGACAATCACAGAAGGTCCATCCACTAATTCCCAATCTAATGACAAGCGAGAAAGACAATCCACATAAGCATTCTTCTATCCTTAATATATTCAAAAGTATATAAAAATACCTGTAATATAGAAGCCAATCTGGACAATCTTGCAGACCCTTTCCCAGCACCACCTGGTAACAAATGTTCATCTAAGATATATGATCAGTTTGTAAGACAAACTGGGTTCCCCACAAATGTGTGTGAAAGTATTATGCTCCCTAGGCTGCTGCTAAGGCTTCTTGTTCAATGGCGGAATAATTTCTTCCAGAGATTGTAAGGGATCGAGACGCAAATGCCACTGCTTTTTCTTTCTTAGAATGAAACTGAGATAAGGCAGCACCCATAGCAGTGGTACTGGCATCCACAGTAAGAATAGGTATAAGTTTGGTATCAAATGGTACTAAGATGCCTACATTACAGATTTCCCTCCTCATTGCCTCAAAACATTTTAGTTGTTCCTCACCCCACAAAAAAAGTACATCCTTTTCTCAACAGTTTTCTAAGATACTCAGGGGCATATTACCAAGGGTGGCGATAGGCAATTATCGCCGGTTTAGCGGCCGTTTTCGGCCGCTAAGCGGCGATAATTCTATCGCTCTATTAGCAAGCTGTCGCTAACTGATGTTAGTGACAGCTTTTAGGCGATAGCGAGCGATTTGGGGCCCGATTTGCATGTCAGCGATATTTATCGCTAATGACATGCAAAGTGGGCGTACCCAACCTGTTAGCGACTGAAAGCAGTCGCTATCGTTGCTATCGCCTATTAGCAAGGTAGGCGTAGCAATGGAAATATTCCCGCTATCGCCAAAAACCAACACCTGCTCAGACCAGTTCTTAGCCATGTTATCCAATGGGAGGTGGATAACATGGCTAAGAGCATTTCCACGCTAATGCGTGAATATCGCTGTATTCTCAGCAATATTCACGCATTCCGCCTGATTTTTATCGCTTTTGAGGTAAACCTTGCTAATAGCAAGTTATCTCAGCGATAAAAACCGGTGATGCGCGGCGATAAAAATATTGCCGCTAACCCTACATAGCGATAAATATCGCTGTTTGTTGGTAATATGCCCCTGAGTTTTATCAACAAAGTATTCTAAAATTTGGAATAGTATTCAGTGAGGCCCATGAAGGACCTCAATTGATCCTTATCTGTAGGTGAAGGTGCCAATTTAATAGCATCTAAGAGGCTGTTTTTAGGTTTTACTCCTTCAGCAGAAATGGTATATTCCAAATATTAGATATGTTTCCTCAAAAATGTGCCTATATCTTGACGCAATGTTAGACCTGCCTGGGCTAGCTTGTGGAACACCTGTCTCAAAAACAAATTATGCTGTTCAGCTTTCTCACCAAAAACTAGATTATCATCCTGAAAGTAGACTATATTATGCATCTCTTTAAAACTTTCTGTCATCATTCTTTGAAATACACTTGCCACTGAAGACAACCCAAAGGTCATACAAGTAAACTGAAGCATACCCTCCATAGTGATAAAAAGTGGTTAGTGATTTGGATTCATTATGTAAACGAAATTGGTGATACATATTTTTCAAATCCAACTTTTAAAAATACCTACCATTTTTCAAAGACAACACCAATTTATGATTGTTTGGTAATGGAAAAGTGTCGACAATGATATTTTGATATAAGGAACTAAAGGTCCATACAAAATCCTTTGCTTCACTTATATCCTCGCTTATACTCATATTTTCGACAACCATTACCTGATTGAGTACCCTTGGAATAATTGTGATATGCAAATCAAATTGCTGCATTCATCCTGAAATGGACAAACTATCCACTGCCACATACAATTTACCTTACGGTTGCTTTTAAATACCTTAAAATGTAAATGGTATTCCCTTGGTAACCACCTGGACATATCTTTTGTGGGAAGAGTGATATTAGGCCAATGTATATCGAGGAAATCTTTGGGTATGGTGGTGTTCATGGACCCTCAGTCCACCTTAAGTTTTACCAATTCACCATTTACAACAAACATGGGGGTCGATTCCGAAAAAAAACGTCTGTACGATTTGTATCCGGAGTTCTCTCCGTACGAATCGTACCCGTCCGTCCGAGTCGCGTAGTACGATCCGTATTCCGTGAATCCGTCCGAATCGTCGTGATCCGTACGTATTGCAAGGCTGAAAGCGTGAACCGTACGACTCGTACACATGCCGTACGACTCGTACACATGCCGTACGACCCGACGAGTACGATCCGGACCGGGGTATGAGGACGCAATTCGTACGTCCACGTCAGGTAAGGGCGAGTAGTACGGAAAAGCACACAAACACATACACACCGTACGGTCCGTACCCCCCATGATTGCAGGGGTACGCACCGTACCCCTGTGATTATGGGGTATATGAGCCGTACCCCATGTACGATGGGTGTACGAGCCGCACCCCATGTACGATGGGTGTACGAGCCGTACCCCATGTACGATGGGTACACCCATCGTACATCGGGTACGGCTCATACGCACCGTACCCCTGCGATCATGGGGGGTATGCATCGTACCCGGGGGCCGTTCCGTACCTGTTTCGGCGTGAACTCTGCTTTTACGGCTGTTTTCAGCTCCCGTAGAAAAAGGGTCGTATGGTGCGTACCCGACATGTATCGTACTTGCTGGCTCGTAAAAACCAGCCGCGAACCGTACAGATGTCGCGTACAGCGGGTTCCGAGGGAGAATCGTATGGAGATTAGAGTCGTACGGCTCCTGGTACGAATCGTACTTCGTCGTACGTACGGGGGACGTTGCAGGGTACGATTCGTGAAAAACGCTCCGAACGGCTATTCGGTGCGTTTTTTCCCGAATCGGAATCGGCCCCCTTGCGTTTGGTCGGCATGTCCTACCCTTCCATGCATTATTATCTCCAACACTCAAAACACGATCTTCACTTTCTGCCTTTAGTCCTTTATCAAACACCATACCAACCCTGGACTTATTGTTCTCTTTACACATACGCGTAAAATGACCTATATTACCACATTTCCTACAGTCTTCGTTAATGGCAATACATCCCTTCGATTCCAACCCGTTACACATGCTACCACACCTGGAATAATATTTGGTTGGAGCTCCAGTTTTAACAGGCCTGTCGCTGGATTTAAGTATAGCATTAGCTTTTGAAACAGTTTTCTCCTTTGTCACACCAGCTCCAGCTATGGTTACTTCCCTCTTCCCTCTCTCTCTTTTGCTCTATTCCTTCATACAATACTCTGACTCCTCCACTACCTTGACAATGTCAATAGCATCTCCGAGAGTATGGTCTTTGGTAGCACATGGACATCCTAAAATCTTTTTTGCTCTAACACTGAACTATGAGCTGATCACAG
Source organism: Lissotriton helveticus (assembly GCF_964261635.1). Lineage (NCBI taxonomy): Eukaryota > Metazoa > Chordata > Amphibia > Caudata > Salamandridae > Lissotriton > Lissotriton helveticus. The sequence goes on from NC_136069.1 coordinate 69,063,990, forward strand.
AGAGTTCTCAGAGGCCGGCCACAAACGTATTCACTGATGCAATTTCATTTTTTGACTGTGTATAGAATTTATATCTAGCCATAACCAAATTAACCACTCTTGCAAATCTGGTTTCAAGTTGCTCAAGTGCTTCTCTGTACTCATCATCCATAGGTTGGCCATTCTGACCTAAAGCAATAAATACTTTAAAATACTTGCCCTTCATTACCTAGTGCACTTAATAGTAATGCCTTTTCCTGGTAGCACGAAAATTTGACTGTCCAAAGCAGTGATATCTTTTTCAAACATTCCCACGTAATCCTCCCAGTCAAAGTCCCTCCTTGACCTAAAAATAAAGGTGGAGTGATAATATGGTCATCCATGATGGGGTTATTCTGAATTATATTAAAGAAGCGGAAAGATGACTGTTACCTCCAAAGTACAAGGACGGGTGAGTATATCACAGATTATACTCAATGTTTATCTATGAATCAGCAACAATAACAGAAGAATGTGGAGTTGGCAAAATCCAAGATGTATTTAACGCTAAAGATGCACTTTGAACATTACCATGCTCAACATAGTACGTTTTCCCAATTCAATATGGCGCTGAAGAGTAGTGACGTCATCACGCACATGCACAGTGCACTGTTTAGCGAAATCCATGCTCTGGCACACACCACAGAATCAAGCTTGTGGTTCAAGCGTTGCATAACCTGGCAAACAACTAACATTGAGGTACGCCACACCAAGCCACAACAATCCTTAAAGTTAATGTACAAATGTTCACTACCTCACTCGGCTCCCATAATGATGCAAGTGCATGTCAGACTCCTATCTGGTCCAAGTCCAAAACTCCTCCAGCACGCGAGTTGACCAACTGGTTCACCATACACAAGTTAATTTGATCACCTAATGCGTTGTGCACTGTCCTGGCCGAAGCTCTTTGCCAAAATCTGTTATGAAGGAGGCCAACACACAAACCCACATTTGAGGAAGTGGGGTTTATTGTGGACACATAACCCAAGTGTGATTATCCCAGGAAGACCAGGCACCAACTGACCGCTCTGGAATGCATGCTCTGAGATTCTACTAAGCATTGAGCAAAACAATGTTACATAATTAAATATACACAACATAAGAAAATGCACTCCCCAAAAGGACTAAGGCAGAGTGCAGGTTGGATCTCCCATTGAGGGTTCAATAAGACCCATGAGATGCATACGCTGGCAAGGAGGGGAATTTTTCTGTTTGAGGACTCTCCAGAATATATCCATTGGGAGTTTTAAACCAGTTCCAAGGAATATTTTAAAACAATTAGTCAGTGGTGGCTCCTCCGCTGAGGCGGAGGAGTGACGCCCCACTGAGCAGATCGAAAAAAGAAAAAATACAAGACAATAACTCATTGTTATTATCATTTTATTTTTCCCCTTGTTCTGCTGGGTAGAGGCGGGGCTGCTCTGCTCACAGAGCAGGGCAGGGGAGAAGTGGTTCACCCACTCAAGGTGTGCAGGACGCTTTGGCCGGCCGGCTCGGACCGGTCAAACCGTCACGCGCACTTTGCATGTTCTCCATGCAGGCTGCATTACAGCCTGCATGGAGAACATGCCCAGCCTCCCATTCTCTGGCTGAGCGCTGAACCACAGCGCTCAGACCAATCACAATGCTGCATTGCAGCATTGTGATTGGCTATCGGGAGGCTGGGAGCTTAGGGTGCTTACTGCTTCCTGCCCTGGAAGCGGACGAAGAGGAACGAGAGGAGGTGGCGGCAGCGTCAGACAGGTAAGTGTTTCTTTTTTTCCCTCCTCCCCTGCACTCCCCCTGCGACTCACTGCCATTAAATGCCAGCCGCCACTGCAATTGGTCACCACAAATTGAATTCATGAGAGCTTTTAACTTAGCAGGAAATTTGTGGAAGTGAAACCAGTGGCTACAGCTGGCCTGACATTAGTGAAAAGTCTTGAAAATATATATCAAAGATGCATTGTTTAACTCTATTCAATGGAAACTCCCAAACAAGTTGTAAGATGTCACAAATGAGAAAATGAATGAGTACAAACATAGCTATAAGACAGAAGGCTCTGACCAAGGGGAACATTCATCTCCTTGTCTATGAAAATATACCCCGGATAAATGTTGGATTGAATTGTAGCCAAAGATTTGAGTGAAGTTATTGAAGACTGACCCGAAGAACATTGTCATGAAATGATTCAACACACTAAAACATGTGCTGACGTGTTTTAGTTGGAGTTCACTGGGTGAAAAGTAGGTATGAGAAGCAGTGGTGGCAGACAATGGGAGAGAAGGAGAGATGATGATATGTGTTTACTCAAAAAAAGAGTCCATGGGGAGGGTAAGACAAGAACACACAAACGAGTTTGCCAAGGGTTACGGAGGTGTTACATTGAGTAGGAAGAGTTCTGGGGAGTAAGAGGGGGATGAAACAGCAATAGGAATAGGTGTAGGCAGAGTAAGAGAAGATGCAATATATGGGTTTACAGACATAGTTGAAGGGGGAAGAGAGGTCAGAGAATAGGGGACAGTTGTGAGACATTTTAGTAAAAGGAAGGAGCGGTATTAGGGTGTGTGTAGATTTAGGGTGCAGAGAGAGAAGAAAAGAAAGGTGGTTGGTGGTAGCCTGGACTGAGGGGCTACCAGGAGGACAAGGTGGAAAGAGTAAGTCGTCGAAGATACCGTAGGCAAGTTAGGAGAACGTAGGAGGGGTCAGAGTAAGAACAAGCAGTAGCAGGAGTAGAAATGTTGCCAGAGTGGAAGGTAGGGCAGAGGCATGGTGGAATGAAGTGGGTGGGTAAGGACACTAAAAGGCATTTAGAAGGGTCATGGGAGAGGCGAGAGGAAAGAATCTCCCCAGGAAAGAGTCGAATACATGCGAACATTGAGACAAGCTGAGGAATTTCAATGGCTTGTGATAACAGTGAGTTCGAGCAGCAGCTGGACTCCCTGCTGCCCTCATATTCAGATGAAAAGGCAAGGGCATGTAAGATGCAGCTTGCAAAAATCACCAGATACCTAAAAATATAGGGGTAAAAAGGTACTTCGAGTCTATAGGGTCGACCTACAAATGGTGAAATCCCAAATCCTCAAAATATGCATCTTTCAAGCCGCCTTGTATTTACGGGTCCATGGGTCAATAAGGTAATCAAGATACTATAGGGTCTACGAATAAATGTCAACGATGCAACCCAGAGGAAGACACAACATCCTAAAGCAACCAGGAATTTAGAGTCCCCAAACATGTTAAGAGTCAACCCACAGAAAGATGCAGTTTCCAAAAAACACTAAAAAGATCAGTTTAGACACAGTGCAGGCACAAACCACAAAAAGTTTATGGGTCCATCTGGAATCATTGCAGGCTCATTAAGGAGGATGCAGTTTCCAAATAACATCAGGAGATTTACCAGTCCATTGGGTTCACATAGAAGTGCCGTAGGAATAGTCCACTAGAAGATGCAGCTTCCAAAAGACCTGCAGGTAATAATACTAAATGAGGCCTATTCACAAACGGAATTCTGTAGTGTGTTTAGTAGTACTACAATAGTAAAAAATGTTAATGTAAATGTAGTACTTGTATAGCGCACGTATCACCCCCGAAGGGGTCTCAAGGTGCTTGTACGCATACCGCTGTGGAACCCTTCCTGGTTTTTCCCTGTGAAGTGCCCACTCCTGGGCACCCCCAAGGTGAAGCCAGGCATACAAGCGCTGTTGGGGCCGTTGTGGAGATTAAGCAAGCTATTGCCCAGAGTTGCAGAGTGGGACCCATGATTAGAATAGGCACCAAGGTGAGAATCATCAGGCCCGAGGAAATTGAGCCCAAGACCCGCTGAGGTGGGAATTGAACTCTGGTCCCGTGCTAGACCTCTGCATCAGGGTCTGCCGCTCTAACCATTGAGCCACACTTCCCCAGTAGTACGCATGTACAACTAAATGCTATTCACAGGCCTCTGTGTGGGAGTCTGCATTTTGCCTCTATGTTTTATATGTGGAGAGCTCTGCACACATGTGTACATGTTTTTGTAGTAAATATGGGAGGATGGGGAAGTGGCTAGAAAATGGGGAATATTTATATATAAATAGGTGTAGTCTAGGGAGGAGTAAGGAGGGATTTAGTGGGGACTAATAGGGGGTAATTGGAGGGATAAGAACCTACTCACAAAAGAGTAAGCTCATTCACTAGCTGCACTTCTAAACTACTGCAGCCCCAAAGTTCCAAAAATAGTAATAAATGTACTCCTCCTCCTCAGACCTGGAGTAAGAACAGCACCACACATGGCCAGTCACTGCCACTTGAACACCATCCTGTAGAAAACAAGGGAGGCAAGAACTTAAGAGTGTATAGCATGCTTCTAGAAGTGCTGAAGTTGCATTCCACTTAAAGATGCAGCTTTAAAAAACACACCAGGTAGTTTAAGAGTCCATAGGTTTGCCTAACTGCAGAGAAAGGACAACTTACAAGAATGCATAGGTGCCTAATTACTTAACAATCCTTGTGGCGGCCATGCAATTAGGAGTCTATGTGGTCCATCTAGGAGCCGTGAGGAGCCAACCTTAGGAAGACGTAGCTTTCAAAAATATCAACGGATTAGGAATCTTTGGGTTCCATCTAGAATTCACAGGAAAAGCCAGCATACAAAACCACCCCGTGGCGTAGGAAGGAGGTGCAGTGGGTGCAGTCCATCACTGAGAGGGGTGACAAAATGGCAAAAATGTGAGTAACTATCTTTTTTTCCCTTATTTTAATAATTTCAATGTGGGCTGGGTGTGACAAGAAATGTTCCACACCAGGTACCACCTGACCTTGCAACGCCACTGAAACCACCAGGGAATTTAAGGAACTATAGGGTTGACAAGGTAGCTTATGAGTATGTTAGGTCCACCTAGACATGGCTTAGCTTCACCCCACAGTGCAATACATCTTCCACCAAACACCAAGAACTTAAGAATCTATGACATTAGAAGATAGAGCGTCCAACACCAGTGAAGGCGGTAAGTGTCTCTGGAGTCCACGTAAAGTGCCACACGTGCAGCCAAAGGAAGGCGCAGCTCTGAGCCTACATAGACCACCTGGAAGTGAAGAACGTGCTATACTAAGAAAGCTGCAGTTTCCAAACAAGCAGGGAACCTGGGGCATATTAACAAGGGCATTATCTCTGCTTTTTTGGCTTTAAAAGCCAAAAAAGCAGAGATAATCTTTTCACCCTATTTACAAGTGGGTGCTAACATGTATTAGTGCATGTTAGCACCCTTTTACCCGACGCCTCCCTTTGCATCTCTAATGAGATGCAAAGTTGGCGTCACTGGGCAGTACAACCAAACATGTCTACTAAGTGGAGTGGTGTGGCTCACTGGTTAGAGGCGGCAGACCCGGAAGCAGAGATCGGCCCGGGACCAGGGTTCAATTCCCGACGCGGCAGGGTCGTGGACCAGGGTCAGCGGACTCGATAATTCTCGTCTCGGTGCCTACTCTAACCAGGGATCACACTCGCCAACTCTGGGCATTAGCTTGCCTCATCTCTACAACGGCCCCCCACATTTGCCGGGGATGCCTGGTTTCACCTTGGAGATACCCAGTAGGGACCATCTCACAGGGATAGCCAGGACGGGTTCCCCAGCGGTCTACAGCGCCCCGACGCCTCAGGGCAGCAGTGCGCTTTACAAGACACATACATTTACATTTACTAATCCTCCTTGACCTGTCGTCTGCATTTGACACAGTAAATCATGAAAAATTACTGACCAGGCTCCATGACAGGATGGGAATGTCTGGAAATGTGCTGAAATGGTTTGAATCCTTCCTTCAGAATACAACGCAAAGATTCCAGGTCAACCAATCACTGTCACCATCATGCCCTTACTCAATTGGAGTCCCTCAAGGATCAACATTATCTCCATCACTGTTTAACCTGTATGTCGAACCTCTTACAGAAATTCTCCGAAACTCAAAGATATCCTATCACATGTACGCGGATGACACACAGATATACATCAAGATTGCGTCTCTGGAAGACATCAAGTTAATGAATGAGGCCTTAAAAATGTCATTACAATGGTTACCTAACAATCATCTGAAGCTAAATGCACAAAAAACAGAATTCCTACTAATTTCACCACCAAAGAACCACACAGAAGTGAAGGAATGGTCCAAAATGATGACAGCGTTAAATTGCACCCGTACCCTAGTTGACTCAGCGAAATTACTAGGACTCACACTGGATGAGAACCTAGACATGAAAGCCCACATCAAATCAATGGCAAAAAGTGCCCGTTTTCATTTGAACTACATTAGAAAAGTGAAACCATTCACTTCTAAGGCGGATCTCAAACTGGCAGTCCAATCACTAGTTATCTCGAGGATTGAATATGGATGTACAACTTTAGCAGGTTTGCCAAAAATGTCCACAGCACCACTAAAAGCATGCCTCAATGCAGCAGCAAGACTCTTCACCGGAACAACGAAATTCAACCCTATCTCTCCACACCTGAAAGCATTAAACTGGCTACCTTACGAAGCCAGAATTCAGCTAAAAATGTCATGTATTACCCACAAAGAGTTCCACTACAATACACCAAGATACCTTGCCCAGAAAATTGTATTATCAGGAGGAAGCAGACCAGCCAGGAGGGCCAAGGAGCTGTTACTGAGACCACCCATCTTCCGGAAGAAGAAAACATATGATAGAGCTTTCTCAGGAGCAGCCCCCATAATCTGGAACTCACTTCCTACAAACATTAGGAACATACCAAACACAGCAACATTTAAGAGGGAAGCTAAGATCTTCCTAATGAGTAAGTTCCTTCCATAGGCAAGACAGGTCATCACCACCACCGAGACATAGATGTTTCCAAAACAGAACAACAAATGTAAGTAAAGAGAAAGTCACCTGCTTTACTTGGGATAACCTCTGTTGATACTATACTACTCCTGACCCAGGAATGTAGAATGCACAGGAAAAAGACATGTAAGAACTATGGCATACTGGAAGCCCCAGTACACCTTATATCTAGTTGTATCCTAAATCTACCTCATGTCACTGTATATGTTTTGTGTTAACCCTTTATGGCTGTATACTTACCTACGTCATATCATTGTGAATCATTATACAATACAAGACTTATCTCTAACCTACCTCATGTAATGTGAAGCGCTCTGATACACAAGGGTCATGTTTGCGCTATATAAAACTCTTTTAATAAATAAATAAGGCTGCCCCAGCATTTAAGCAGACGTTAGTTTTCGGAGAAAACCGATGTTTTGACGTTTTGACCAAAAATTAACGTCTGCTAAAATGCAGACTTACCTATCCCTAACATTGGGGGTGGATTATGCTGATACGGCCACAAGGTCTTATCAGCAAGGTTATCGCCGTTTTGCAGGGAACATCGCAGAAAAAACAGCGATGTTCCCTGCAAAATGGCGATTTCCCCGCTATCGCTGGAATTTGTATCGCCCTGGAGAAACGCGTTGTTAATAACGCGCTACCAGAGCGATAAATTCCAGAGATAGACAGCGCACTTTGCGTTATTTATTGCCGTCCCTTGATGATATGCCCCTCGAAGATCTCTCAGGCCCCTGGGGTGAGGACAGGGTCTGTATATGAACTACTTCACAGTGTGAGGACTGTGGTGGGTGGGGAGTGTAGGGGTAGGAGGGTGTGTCAGAGGAGATGGGACTAGCATGGCAGGAGAAAGGCAGTCAATAATTTCTAAGTTGCGTGTATAGTGTTGGGCGAAAATAAATAAAAAATATTCATAGATAGTAGCTAGAGGGAACCATATTCTGGGTAGCAGATTCATTTGTTTGTAGGCTTTTATGGCCAGCAGGTCATTGTGTCAGGCTGTGTGCCAACAGACAGAGCCTATAGTGCTTTGTGCTTTGCTTCTCTGCGCTCCTGTCATGTTTGTGATTTTTAGGAAGAAATTCCAGTACGCTGGACCGGAAGTGATAACACACCGTGGAGCCAGGCTCTCCATGTCCATCTCTCACCGATGGGCAGTCACAAGACACGCGCAGCCGAGGGACACGCGCAGCTCTGGAAGGCAATGACGCTGGCACGGTCCATGGTGCAGGGGGGCCCTGGGCCCCCGTGCCAGGGGCCTCAGCTCCCTCATGTTTGCTCTAAAGGTATGCCTCGGTGTGAGGGGGGCCCTCAACGTGCCCCCCGGGGGGAAGGACCCCAGATTCGTTAAGCCCCTGATATATGAAGCCCTGTTAATTGTGCAGGGTGGGTTTATTTATTTCTTTATTTACGCGTTTTTATAAGGCGCGGACTTTACCCGAAGGTGTGAGAGCGCTTCACAATAAGAACAGTAATGATACAGGAGGAGAAAATTACAAGTGAGCATAGTACAAGAGCAAACGTTACGTTACATGAGGTAAAAGTGACAATTGTGCAAGTAACAACAGTAAACAAGATACAAGATGAGGTAGCAAAGGATACGTTACAAGAGGAAAGAGAGACAAGTGTGCATGTTACATAAGCATACTGGATACAAATAGAGAGAAAATTCTGCAATAAGTGGCAGTCACTCCAAACACAAGAACACACTGTGAAGGCACTTCTATAGGCATGGAGTACGAAGGGGCATATTATCAAGGACCGGTGTTAAAATTATCGCCGGTTTATAGGAAGGAAACTGCCGCTAAAGCTGCGATAATGGGCTTGCTAATACGCCCTTGTTAATTCTTATAGAAGCCCATGTTAACATGGGTTTCTATAAGAATTAACAAGGGCGTATTATCAAGCCCATTATCGCCGTTTTATCAGCAGTTTCCTGCCGATAAAATGGCAATAATTTTAACACCGGTCCTTGATAATATGCCCCAGAATTTCCTATAGTGAAAGAGCTTCCTTGAGGGACTAGATATGGCGTGAATTAGGTTTGGAAGTGTCTTTGAAGGAGGAGAAGTTTGAGGTCAGTTTTGAAGGAGGGGGAGGGGGGGTCTAGCCCACGTGCAATGGATTAGAATTCCTTTGCAGAGGGTGTGCACATGCGTGCAACATAGACGTGCACACATTACTTTATACACAATAATTGCAGACTTGTTTGCAAGCAAAATGGTGCAGTCTTTAGCCCGTCATGTATAAGGCCAACAGAAGCACACTCGCGCACGCGCACAGACCAAAACAACGACACACAAACAAACCAGCGGCAATGACATGCCTGTAATGAACTCTCCATCCTGTCGCCTCCCTCCGTGCAAACAGTGTCCCTGAACCCGGCCTCGCGCCTCCGTCATCCCACCAGCAGCCAGGCGAGCTAATGAGCGCCAGGGACGGGCCTGTAATTATCGCCGCCTCGCCTCCCGCTCATTAATGCATTAGAAAGAAATACACTGTTGGCGCGGAAAGTAGGCTCGTGAGCGCCGGGCGAGGGCTGCTGAGGGACAGGGCACGAGGCCTCCAGGGCTAGCGAGCTCGGGCGGCTGGGTACGGTGGCGCCTCAAGAAGTGCATCTTCAGGGGGACACATTGGCCCTGTTGCAGAAGTATTATACTGCTGCTTCTGGTGGCTCAGTGGACCAATGCATCCACTGCAGGGGCCTGTGTACGACCTCATGGTTGCAAGTTCAAATGCCCGGGGTCCACTCAGCCTTTCATCCATCTGAGGTCGATAAAATGAGTACTATTGAGTTGGGTAACAATACATATCTGTTATTCAGCGCCTTGGTACCCTTGGGTGATAAGTGGGCTTTACAAGTTATGTTATATATATCACTGCTCAAATTCCTCCGTTTTGCAAAACAAAGAATTCTCCGCACTCCCGGGGTATATTTCAAAAAGTTGCTTTACTCAGACATGACAGACGCCCTCGCGTTTCGGCAATCAGCCTTCTGTGTTTATACATATATGTGTGTGTTTAAATCCGACTTTCTATGTCCCATATATATATATATATATATATATATATATATATATATATATATATATATATATATATATATATATATATATATATATATATATATATATATATATATATATATATATATATATATATATATATAGAGATAGAGAGAGAGAGAGAGAGAGAGAGAGAGAGAGAGAGAGAGAGAGATGGATGGATGGGTGGGTGGGTGGGTGGGTAGGTAGGTAGGTAGGTAGATAGGTAGATAGATAGACAGACAGACAGACAGACAGATAGATAGATAGGTAGGTAGGTGGGGAGATAGATAGATAGATAGATAGATAGATAGATAGATAGATAGATAGATAGATAGATAGATAGATAGATAGATAGATAGATAGATAGATAGGTAGGTAGGTGGGGAGATAGATAGATAGGTAGGTAGGTAGGTGGGGAGATAGATAGATAGATAGATAGATAGATAGATAGATAGATAGATAGATAGATAGATAGATAGATAGATAGATAGATAGATAGATAGATAGATAGATAGATAGATAGATAGATAGATAGATAGATAGATAGATAGATAGATAGATAGATAGATAGATAGATAGATAGATAGATAGATAGATAGAGGGATGGAGGGATGGATGGATGGATGGATGGATAGATGGATAGATAGATGGATAGATAGATCGGTCCCTCTGAATGTTAAGAGTGGTCTGTGCGGTTAGCAGACAACTCTAGATTTGGCGGGTGGAGGTCCCTCGAGATAGGGGGGCATTCTCCGACGCCACCCCGACAGAGCACTCTCCCTCCACCAAACTCTAATTCACCCATATATCTTTACATATGCATATATAAACACATACATACAAAGTCTAATTTAAACATTTGAAAAAAACAACCCTGCTTTTGCACAAATTAATGTGTGGCAAGGTGCAGCTTGTGTTTCGGCGTCACTTCCTGGTACATTCAACAACTGTGGTGGCGTTGGGGCCTAAGGGGAGCAGGACAAACAAAGTTGGGGCACGGCCCCCATCTGGCTCCCCTCTCGAGACACCAGTGCAAAGGTGCACAAGAGCAAGCCCCTTTGCTGTTCTCCGGTTTGCCCTATTGTAAATCTTGCCAGAGCAGGAACTCCCGGATTTTAGTTCTGGCAATGATTCTTGTGCTGGAACCAGGCCCAGCGCAGTTGTGTGCTGGTGCAGTGTATGGACAAAAGGCAGTGTGGTGACAAGCACTGCAGCGGCACGCCCAGCGATCTCTGATGCACTAACCCACTGAGCTATCTTAGTAAGTTACAAAGCTGTAATGTGCAGGATACACATTGTGCTATGAAGCAAGCACAACAGTCCTGAAAGCCATGGTATGACCTTTGAACCCTGTGATGAGCAGAGTAAACACACACACCTCTGCAGGAAGTCCTTTAACGGCCTGACAATTTTTTCCAACCAGCGGAAACCCACAGATCTCAGCAAAAAAAGGCATTTCATCCAGTTTTAATTGCTGCATTTCAACCTGGCTATTTCATTTGGGGCAGTTATTGCAAAATAATGCATATGTATTAGCAGAGGATGAACTGAATCTGACTCCGCCCCTTGTGACATCACCATCCTTGGCTAACCCCTCTCTCTGCCCCATCCACCCATTCCGCCCTCGCCATATTATTGTTTCCTTTTCTAGGACCCGAAATGCCATCCGCCTCCTCACCTGCGTGTGAACAATCACCCGTCCCCTGGATCTCTTCCTGTTGCCATGGCAGCGTGACGCCCTGTGGAGGTAGCAATTGGTACCCTGCACTGATGCTTGCACCCACAATGAACTGGCCTTGAACTTCCGCTATTTAACCCGTCTGACTAGCCAGATTGTAAAAGCAAGAATGCCCGTAGCATTTGCTGTTTTTTCAGATGCTGTTTTGTGCCTCCTTTCAACCACTGTTTATTAGAATACTGCAGCCTCATGCTTTCAACGAAGGTTGTTAAAAAAATTAAACGCACAATTGACTTTCTTCAAGGTGAAAGATCACATGATGTCCATTTCTGTGGCGGTGGAGGGGTCAAATGGCTTCAGTCTAGATTTCACACTGATGAAAAAATGCCACTGAAAGGGCAGCCTCGCCTGTACATTTCACCAAAATTCATTTTATTAAGTGTTGCAACATATTCAATTACATTTATCGAAACCATTCTATTTTAAAAAGACATATTTTGTAATACTATTTACTGAAATGTCCATGTCACCAAGAACAGTTCGATTAAAAAAATGCACTTTAAACGTAGTGCTGATTTTCAATTAATATTTCCCCATTTCGCTCTAAGATTATAAATAGTCTTTCTAAAGAGTGTTAGAAACAGCTTGGAACCTAACTCTGACCTTTACCCTGACATTTCACCCTGGCCAAATTCCTCACCCTTCTCAACACAATTTTTTATTTGGACCCCCTTCTCTGTCCCTAACCTATTCCTAAACCTAACTGTAACCCTAACAATGACCCTAAACCATAACTTGATTCTAACACCTCTGACCCCAAACTGAACTCGACTCTTGACCTTTCTCTGACCTTGACTCTAACCCCTTCTCTGACTCTAATCCTAATGCTGAATTTAAGCCCAGGCATGACCCTAACCGCAAATTTGTACCTAACTATTTTTTCCTGGAATAAACTTAAATTTAACTCAACCTTGCACCTACAATGGCTCTTATCCAACCCTTAAAACCAAACTCTTTGATCTAACTCTTACTTTTACCGTATAAGTGACGCTAACTCTGCCCCCAATCTGGAATTTATCCTTTACTTGCACCAGTGTCAATTACATTTATTTTTTGCAATTTCTTTTTTCTCTGTTTTCACTGAAATATACTGGGATAAAATGAGAGCTACCCTGCATCAGGGGACGCTGCTGTTTGTGTATTTTGTTCCCTGCCCCCCTTGGGGTCTCAGTGGCACCGGCTGCTCGCCCTGGCCGGGTCTGGTCGCGGCCTCGCCCCGCCCGGGTTGCAGCTTCCTGCTCGTCCTGTCACAGCCGGTGCCTGGCTCGCGCAGGCATGTTTAATTCATCCTGTTTGCAGACGATCACCATGATTTAATTGGGCGGCCGTGGCAGAGCTCTCCGTGAGTCAGGATGCGAGGCTGGCGGCAGCAGCTCCAGAGATTAGGTTGAAATGTGATGATTTCCAGCCTGCGGCCCGCCTGCCACTCAGCGCGGGCACACGGGCATCAAACAGGCTGCTCCAAGGGGGAGGAAGGCGCAGAGGCGGCAGGGGAGAGGGAATCTAAAATCGGATACAGCTGCCAAACTTTAAGGACAGTTCCCAGTGCAGCGCCTTGAGGCAGCCCAGAGACCCGCTGGCACACAGCGGGTACAATATGGCAAAGCTCTGATGCAGGTACTTCGGTTTTAGATGCACAGTGTATTGAATGGCAAAATATCAAATACAGGAATATTGTGGGGCAGATTTACAAGCTCCTTGCGCCTCTTTTACGCTGCTGTTGCATCACTTTTGTGACGCAGCGGCGGCGCAAAAGAGGCGCCATGCTGCGGGGTATTTACAACGTGGCGCATCTGGGAGATGCGTCACGTTGTAATGCCCTGCACCAGAAGTAGGCATTCAGGCGCAGGGGGGGGGGCGTTCCGGCGCAGGAACGCCTCCTAAAAGGGGCTGAGTGAAATCTGCAAGATTTTAGCCAGTCACTTTTAAGGCCATGCTGCGTCAAAACCCTGCGCCTGCTTGAAGCAGGCGTAAGGATTGACGCAGCATTTTAAGGATAGGACACCCCCGAGCCTTGCTGGAACTGCGTCGTGCCTGCGACACAACTCCAGTGATGCGCCACCTTTACGGCACAGATGCGTCACGCATCTGTCCATTTTTTCCCTATGGTGCGCCGCATTCATGGTGGCGGAGCTCTGACGCACAATAACTGGCGCATCCCTGCTGATATGCAGGGATGCGCCAGTTATTGTAAATCTGCCCCTAAGTCCTCAAAACCATTTACAAAAATATCGTCCCACTGGCTGTAGGTTTTCTAACATTAACTCCTATTGGAAGATGTTTTAATGAAAGATATTTGCAGGGCTAAAGTGGGGGGACTCCCCAAGTTGGGCAGAATGGGTGTGACATCACAGCGCATGACATCACAGGAAGTGACATCATTGTGTGTGACATCACAGGAGGTGACATCACGCTGCGTGACATCGTAAGTGGCATCAAAACTCATATCACAGAAAGTGACATCAGATCTTAAGACCTCATATATGTTTAGCAGGTCTATCATGAGTACATCTGAGCGTATTATTATATTTAACACATTCGATTTTGCATTGGGGTTGTGCCACAATATTGACATAACCCAGATGCAAAATCTGGGTCTCAACGTATTCATTTTTTTTAAACACTACCCCAAAGAAATTGGCAACAAGGAGAAATGTGGCAGTAAATCTCCTGCTTAATTGGTTGCAATGTATGTTAAAATATCTTACGGGGTTAAGGCACCTGCTGCAGAGATCTTTGTGTGCCAGCGGAATCTCAGGGAATAATCCATACTAATATAATAAAGAGAGAGCACAAACCTTTGAGGCGGGTAATCTCAGGAACCACAGCACCAATCACAACACCCAATACAGCGTTGGAAAGGGCAGTTGCAGCAGAAGGACATAGGCTATGCAGACGCCCACCATATACATTTAAAAGGTAAAAGAACCGTGCCAGCAAAGTAGTCCCTTGTGGGCGTGTCTGCGTTGTGTTGTGGGCGTGTGCTGGGGGCGTGACAAACGCTGGGGGCGTGTGGTACATTCCGCCCTTCATGCCATGTCTCATATCGTGTGCTGTGGGCGTGTGCTGGGGGCGTGGGCGTGTGCGGGGCGCGGGATTACGGGAAAAAAAAGCGAGAGTTGTGCCCAATATTTCATTGTTTTTTCTTCCCAGGTTCTGTACATTCAAGCTCCGGGTGTCCACCCTGCTCCCTTTAAATACCCCTGCACCCCATAATCATAACCCACCCTTACTCCTTAAAATACCCCAACACCCTTAAACACTAACCCATCTTAACCCTATAAATATACCCTGTACCCCAAAACCCAAACCTATCCCTAAACCCTAAAAATACCCCTGTACCCCAAAACCCAAACCTAGCCCTGAACCCTATAAATACCCCTGTACGTCAAAACCCAAACCTACCCCTGAACACTAAAAATACCCCTGTACCCCAAAACCCAAACCTAGCCCTGAACCCTAAAAATACCCCATGTACCCCAAAACCCAAACCTAGCCCTGAACCCTTAAAATACCCCTGTACCCCAAAACCCAAACCTACTCCTGAACCCTAAAAATACCCCTGTACCCCAAAACCCAAACCTAGCCCTGAACCATAAAAATAACCCTGTACCCAAAACCCAAACCTACCCCTGAACCCTAAAGTACCCCTGTACCCCAAAACACAAACCTAGCCCTGAACCCTAAAAATACCCCTGTACCCTAAAACCCAAACCTAGCCCTGAACCCTTAAAATACCCCTGTACCCCAAAACCCAAACCTACCCATGAACCCTAAAAATACCCCTATACCCCAAAACCCAAACCTAGCCCTGAACCCTAAAAATACCCCTGTACGTCAAAACCCAAACCTACCCCTGAACACTAAAAATACCCCTGTACCCCAAAACCCAAACCTAGCCCTGAACCCTAAAAATACCCCATGTACCCCAAAACCCAAACCTAGCCCTGAACCCTAAAAATACCCCATGTACCCCAAAACCCAAACCTAGCCCTGAACCCTTAAAATACCCCTGTACCCCAAAACCCAAACCTACTCCTGAACCCTAAAAATACCCCTGTACCCCAAAACCCAAACCTAGCCCTGAACCATAAAAATAACCCTGTACCCCAAAACCCAAACCTACCCCTGAACCCTAAAGTACCCCTGTACCCCAAAACACAAACCTAGCCCTGAACCCTAAAAATACCCCTGTACCCTAAAACCCAAACCTAGCCCTGAACCCTTAAAATACCCCTGTACCCCAAAACCCAAACCTACCCATGAACCCTAAAAATACCCCTATACCCCAAAACCCAAACCTAGCCCTGAACCCTATAAATACCCCTGTACGTCAAAACCCAAACCTACCCCTGAACACTAAAAATACCCCTGTACCCCAAAACCCAAACCTAGCCCTGAACCCTAAAAATACCCCATGTACCCCAAAACCCAAACCTAGCCCTGAACCCTTAAAATACCCCTGTACCCCAAAACCCAAACCTACTCCTGAACCCTAAAAATACCCCTGTACCCCAAAACCCAAACCTAGCCCTGAACCATAAAAATAACCCTGTACCCCAAAACCCAAACCTACCCCTGAACCCTAAAGTACCCCTGTACCCCAAAACACAAACCTAGCCCTGAACCCTAAAAATACCCCTGTACCCTAAAACCCAAACCTAGCCCTGAACCCTTAAAATACCCCTGTACCCCAAAACCCAAACCTACCCATGAACCCTAAAAATACCCCTATACCCCAAAACCCAAACCTAGCCCTGAACCCTAAAAATACCCCTGTACCCCAAAACCCATACCTATCCCTAAACCCTAAAACTACCCCTGTACCCCATAAACCAAAACTAACTGAACCCTTAAAATACCCAAACACCCCAAAACATATACCTCAGTACCCCAAAACATATACCCCTATACCCATACTTACCTTATCCAAACGTTAAAAAAAACATGCTTTTACCATTCATGCATTTACAACGAATTTCGTTGTAAATGTATGCGTGGTAAAAGCATATAAAATGTAATGCCATGCCTTATAATGGCATAGCCGAGTCATGGTACCTTCGTAATGAAAGTGTGCGGAGTGATGGTATGCGGAAAGAAAGTTGCGGAATAATGGGTGTTTACCCTCCCCGGTAAGTACAGTGGTGGCACGGCGGCCCACATCTTCAGCAACATACTAATTTTTTCACCACCGATTTGAAAAATGCACAGGTATCTCTCATTGAAGGCGAGCACCGACATACACTTTTAGACACACCTCCCGCCACAAATTCTAGAATTGCGAACTTTAGAGTTGGGGAGCTACGTTCGAATCTCGGCATCAGCTCACCATCCTGTGATTCCTAGCTTATCACTTTGTCTCCCCGTGCCTACCACAAATGAATGTGTTCTTCTGTAATGTAAATTGTGCTCATGCCATGTTGTCGAGTTCGCGCTATATAATATTGCAAGGAAAAATAAAGTAGGGAAACTCGAGTTCACACACTACTGAACGCGCACTCTTAAGTGCATCAGCAGTGCACTGTGAATCGGAGCGTTTCACAGGCCTGTCACAGATAAGAAATGCTATCAAAACTAAATCCTACAAAACAATATACTACTGGCCGGCAGCAATTCAGAGCCGGACAACGTCGGGACGGGCTGCTAGTAATAAGGGTAAAATAACTCTGGAGGATAATATATTTTCTGGAGAAATCTGTGTTTTGCCTAGTCCTAGTTTTGAATCAAAGTAGCATAGACGGTTAGCATGTCTCATGCAAAGCACATTATGTAACACGCAGATGACAGATTTTTATTTTATCTAATTGTATAAGTGGGTTACTGCTTTTAAGACGGAGATCCTTTTGTTACTTGCAGTTCATAAATGGTAATCCTTCTAATATAGCACAGTGAGGGACGAAGGACATGCGGCCGCCACACTGAGTAACCCTCACTGTCTTATGTAACACTTCCTTTATATTGAGGTACATCCTTTATATTGAGGTACACACGTAGGATTTATTGTCATTGGATAATCTATATGTGTGATGTAGCGCTCTAACACCCTGCACTGAAATGAGTAGTGGCACTACTCAGCCCAATGCAGGGTGTCAG
This sequence comes from Lissotriton helveticus, assembly GCF_964261635.1. Classification (NCBI taxonomy): domain Eukaryota; kingdom Metazoa; phylum Chordata; class Amphibia; order Caudata; family Salamandridae; genus Lissotriton; species Lissotriton helveticus. The sequence goes on from NC_136069.1 coordinate 69,081,701, forward strand.
AGTGCTTTACATCACACGTAAACAAATAAAAGTTTAAATACCACTATTTTAATTGTATTTATTTTATAGGGCTTCAGTACTATTGTAGTGCTAAAGCACATTTAAATTGTTATTAGTGTAAATACTGGGGCAACCAACACATCTTACATTTCTACAGTGCATGCATATATATCTCCTATATACAGTGACTGAACAAAGTCAAAAGGATTTCTCTCTAAGTACCTGTGATGTGATAAGATGTGAGCCTTTGTTTCCCCTCCATTGCCTCTAGGTGTGAGGCTCCCGATAACTCCCAGCAAGGATACTCTGACAAACAAAGGCCTAATGGCCCCTTAACTTCGGCCTTTCTTATGGGGCTAGGCTGTATCTTGCTGCTCGCTACAAAAAGCAGACAACGTGCAGGTGCTGCTGAAAGTGTCCCGGTATCAGAAAATGACACTGGGTGAGTTCAGCATATTTTTGTAAATCCTGTATAAGTAGGAAAGGAACGCGACACTCCGCTGAAAGCAGCCATCTTTGCAGCTGGGTAGACGGCTTCTACCCTCTGAAAATAGTGGATAGACGGTATCTACCCACGTCTACCCTCGACTCGAGCCCTCGATACTTAGGACACAATATTTATGTCAGCCAATATTTTAATTAGGACGTGGAAGACTAGGTGCAGCATCTCTGGGAATTCCCAAATTTGTTGCATAAAAAATGTTTGCCTTACTGCCCCTTGATGAATATCTCACCTAGATGGTGAGAATGCCTGGCAGTGGGGCGTTCTAAAGACCGGTTAGGACAAATGTTAAGGAATCTACAACAGAATCCATACAGATATGTAATAGAAAAATCTCTGAAACTGTTGGGTCTGTAGCAGGAGACATGATTAAAGGATAACGGCCCGGGTGATCTACCACAGATCACATAGAAAGTCAGAGGTATTTTATGAGTAGTATCTTTATGACTGCGGAGTCCCCGCACATAAAAATATAGGACTTTCCAATCTTTTTATGTGCACAGACTCTGCAGTCGTAAATATAGTACGCATAAAATACCTTTCTGAATAGCAAGCAATCGTAAACTTACACAAAAGTGTACATTTACCTTTGTGAATCAGGCCCTTAGTAACCATATCGACTTTCAACTACTATATTAATCAATCAGTCAGGATTTATAAATCGCAGCGAATCACCTTTGAGGGTATCCAGGCGCTGAGGGCCTTGCTGTTCGAGAGGGATCAGTTGATCAACAATGTCTTGAGCCCTTTCCTGAATTCCAGAAGAAATGAAAAGATCCAGAAGTGTAGGGGGAGGGTGTTCGAGGACTTAGCAGTGAAGTAGGAGATGTAGCACCCTCTTCTGTTGCTAGGAGGGAGAGGGAGGTGGAGGGTTGGTGGAAGTTCATGGGGTGGTTGATGCATGCCGTCCTTGATTGTAAAGGGCTTCGTAGGTGTGGATCAGCATCTTGAATTCACATCTTTTCTGAGTGAGGAGTCAGTGGAGCTTCTTGGGGTGAGGGGTGATGCGGGTCCCTTTGGGGAGCTCAAGGATGAGTCTGGCCGCTGAGTTCTGTATGGTCTGAAGTTTCTTCAGGAGGTGGGTGGTGATTCCTGTGTAGGGTGTGTTTCCATGTTGCGGTAGGGCAGTAACTCGGTGCTGATCTTGTGTCAAGAGTACTGAGAGAAGGATTCACCGGCTTCCAGTAGGCCCAAGAATTAAGATCAACATCTGTTGGCTTACACCTATGCAGCGGCGGCCCGTGGAAGGAGTTGCGGTGTGACGAAAGGCGGGGCAGGGTGGGGGATGCTAAAAACCGGAGTATGGATAATTGGAGATAAGTAAACAATTTAATTAATAAAATGAATTTCGTAGCGCGGGCTGCATCAAATGTTTTGGCAGGCTACTTGTCTTTTCAGGGAAATTGTGAGATATGCTTCCTTGCAATCTTTGAGGTAAAAAAATTTAGGTGTTTGGTGTGTACTCTGTTTTGACCCATCGCTCTAGAAAAGCTTACCAGTAGCTCTGAGGTTGACAGAAAACCATGCTTTTTCCACCTTCTTCTCAGACCACCTGTGTTCAAATATGTTTTCCTGATGTTCGCTACTCTGGTCACTGAATGCACAGCAATTTACGATGGTCGACTCTACTAACTGTGTACTTTGTATGTTTTCTATTTCACCCACTAACTCTCAACCTCAGGAGCAAGAAGATCAGCAACAAGCTCACCACCATTTTGAATGCATCCATCACCTCGGCCACCTTCCCCAAAAATTAGAAACACACAAAAGTCAAACCCCTTCTCAAGAAACCATCCACAGATCCTAGCGAACTCAAGATCTACAGTCCCATCTCTCTGCTGCCCTTTCCAGCCAAAGTCCTTGACCGCCAACTTACTAAATACCTGGAGAACAATACCTGAAGGACACTTCCCAATCCGGATTCTGACCCAACCACAGCATCGAAACATCCCTGATCGCTGCCGGCCCTAAGACATTAGAATCCTTCTTGACCGGGAGAAATGGCGGTCCTAAACCTCATTGATCTTGATGGAGAAGAGTATTCTTACAATGTTTTCTTTCCCATTTGTTCTTTGAACAGGCGTCAATGCTTTGTGACTCATTAGGTCATTTCTGATTGGATATGATCTAAGCAAGTGCTTTTAAAGTCTCTAAAGAAAGGAGTGTTAACACATTTCGGCTGCACAAGGCATGTTTCTAGAACCAAACCTACTTCAGGATGAAATAAGCTTTACCTAATTTACACCACTTACGTCTTCTCTGTATACTGAAAAACTATACAGGCTTATCAAGCCCATTGGGTGAGCCTGTCTGGTTATTGAGTAATCATACTGGCTTATACTAATGGGCTTAATAGGCTAGAAGCCTAATGGAATTGTGAAGTTCATCTCATAGAGCCCAGACAATATTCTGTACCGTCACTTAGAAAGGGTGCACAGGTATGTTCCACTTACAATGTGGGGACGCTTTTTATTGCACACTCTCCTTTTGTTAATTACCTGAGGGAATCCAATATTGATAACTCTTTTAACATTTCACCTGAAGAGTTAAAAGAGTGGTATTTTTCAGTTTGATGTGCAGCGCCATTCAAAATAAACATGTTGTATAAAATACAAACCGAAAGGGGCTACAAGTCATCCTCTTTCAGCCACTGGCTTCTTCAACTCAGGAACCTTCCGTCATTGGCTTAAGCCTTTGTCAATCACATTGTGAATCTGCTCATACAAGTATCTCAGTCTCACCGACTTTCTATTGGCTGTTTGAGTGTGTCATTCCACCACCATTGCACCGCATGAAGTAGTAATGTACATCTGAAAAATACAACCAGTGATTAAGAATTCAACATGTCAATCATATGTTTTTTTAAGCAAAAATGAATTTCACTAAGTTTATGGGTGAATGTCATTTACAAGTATTTTGTGAACTACAGCGGAAGAGGGAACCATGGTGAGCAGCACTTTGAGTGCTCTACTCCGAGCTATTTGCTTACATTATACTCAATTATAAATGTTGTACAGACATTTGAATGACCCATATTGTCGGTTGCAGTCTCTGGAAATAGGCCCTATTGTCGTTTTGTGCTTGGAAGGAAGCGGAAGTGAGTTTGATGTCTACACAAAATATTAAGTCAATGCAGTGCAGTGGTTCAGAAGTAAAGCAGCCCCTGTTAGCACTATAAGCGCCTGGTGGTGTGGGAGCGGCTGCCATGCCAGCGCCCCGCTCACACACCACCAAACTCGACTGCCCGCCAGATTCGGAATTTTCTCCTGGTCTGGCGTGCGGTGCTTTGATGGTCCCACTGCAGCGACGTGCTAAGGCTCATACGTGAGCCTCTGCAAGGCATCACCTTGGCACAGCTAAAGCGGGTTCCTGCACAGCATAGACTATCAAATTCATGCTGTACAGTAACTAGGGGTGCATGCAGACGGGTGGTGCAACCTGTGCCCCCCCCCCCTGCATGCATCCCCCTGGCCTAGAGGCAACAGGGGGGCTTCCTAACGGCCACACTTTTCATGGCAGGGTCACCACTATGAAAACTGTGGTGGTGAGGAAACTCGTAATATGCTTGCCGGTGCTGCAGCGGCACCACCAACATAGTGCAGGCCTCAAACCGCTGCAAGACCGCCAGGGATTGAGGCTCCCTTGTGGTAGCAGTCCTCCCATGGTGGTCCGACTGCCCAAGTTGTAATAGGGCGGTCGGACCGCCACAGGGGGTTTGGCAGTCCATTGGACCGTCAAACTCATAATCAGACCCAGTAAACAAACGTGTGAGAGCACCATAATCGGTCCAAAATGATTTTACATCTACATAAGTAAATTGCACAAGAAAGATCCAGAAAGGTAGAATATCAATCAGCCTTGTGCATTAAAGGCAAAAGAGCACTGCCAAGGTTAGAGTTAGACTACTTTTATTGTAGATTATTTAACCAGAAGCATGCACATACTGAAACACATGCAAACAAAACACAATGCCTGCCAGCATCCATGAAAATCAAAGCCAACATTCACAGTGACACCCAAGCACACAGGGAGACGTGGATACAAGCACCCATGAACACAGACCAACAGAGAAACATGCACGTGCAGACAGGATACAGTCACCCTTAAACAGAGACGCCACAAAGAAGCACATGTAGGCACATATACACAATATTTGCATACACTCTTATGCTGTTGACTCATTCCTTCCCTTCCCCTTCCTCTACCGCCCCTTCTTCTCCTTCCTTACCCTCTTCTCCTTACTTCTCTTCGTTTTCTTCTCTTCCTCTCTCGTCCTCCCCCTTCTTCCCTTTCTCACATTTCTTTCTCTCCCCTAGTTCACTTCCCTTCTTTACATCATCTCCTCCTTTCAATATCTTCATCACTAAAACATCAAACCTATTGGCTTTGTCCATGCTTATAACATCTAGTGATGCAACCTTCATGCTCAGTCACTACTACTTTGAAGAAGGGTTCATCAACTCTGAATAGGGGTTCATCTACTCTGAATAGGGGTTCATGTACTCTGAATAGGGGTTCATCTACTCTGAATAGGGGTTCATCTACTCTGAATAAGGGTTCATCTACTCTGAATAAGGGTTCATCAACTCTAAATAGGGGTACATCTACTCTAAATAGGGGTTCATCTACTCTGAATAAGGGGTCCTCTACTCTGAATAGGGGTTCATCTATTCTGAGTAGAGGTTCATCTACTCCGAATATGGGTTCATCTACTCTGAGTTGGGGTTCATCAACTCCGAGGAGGGGTTCATCGACCCTGAATAAGGGTTCATCTACTCCGAATAAGGGCACATGTAAGATGACACTCACAGCATAGTTCGGGAAGACAAGACCCTTTTTACATAGTCGCCACCTCCAAAGGTAGGAGTTGGCCCCCCGATTGATGTTAATGCGGACGGCCTTAATGGACCTCACCCCTTGTGTAGGAGTGGACCCACAGCTCAGCATGGAATTACAAGCTGCCCAAAATCTTTAGTGATATTTTAAATATTTTGAACTGCGGCACCTTAGCGAAACACTTAAACAAACCCCAATGCTGTCTTTGCATAGAAACATCTCTCTGAAGACCCGGTAAACTCTGGAGCCTTTTACAGACTTATGCACTAATACTTTGGATGTACAGCGCTTTGAAACCCACACAGCTGAAGTCTGCACTACAAAAAAAGCACGGTAAAATAAAAAAAATGCTGCTTGATCCAATTCTGAGATGTTCCTTACAACGCTGTCTCTTTCCTTCTTTCCATCAGAGGACACCTTCCTGAGCGTTAATTTGTAAATGACGTCTGTCGCTGCCAGGCTCTGGCCACATCTTGAGGTTGACACAAAAGCATGTCTGCAGTCTGGGATCCTGCATGGAAATGTCACCAAGGCACATACTGGCAGGTTCAAACAGGAGGAGAAGATTATCCTCAGCCCACAGAGCAAAGAAAAACATCTCCCCAAACAGGGAGTGAAAATTATTAACAAAGGATTAGAGGGCCCGATTCACAGAACTAACTTAAGACAAAATTCTAAACTTACTACCATTTTGGTATTCATAGAAGGCACTTACTCATTTTGGTATTCACAGAAGGCACTTACTCATTTTGCTATTCACAGAAGGCACTTACTCATTTCGGTATTCACAGAAGATAGGAGTCCTAACTTCAGGACTCCTAAATGCCTTCTGTGAATACCGAAAGTCTTAAAGTTAGGATTTTTCACAGTTTAGGAGTCCTAAAGTTAGGACTCCTAACTTCTGTGAATACCGAAATGAGTAAGGGCCTTCTGTGAATATCAAAATGAGTAAGTGCCTTCTGTGAATACCAAAATGGTAGAAAGTATAGGATTTTGTCTTTAGTTAGTTCTGTGAATCGGGCCCAGTGTGTGCACTGACGTGCATCTACTTCTCTCCCAACATGTCTACCTATTTCTTGTTCTGTTTGACTCAATCTTTACTGTTTCAAGACACTCCTTTTCTGCCTGCCTACCATACTATGTGCATAGTGGAGAAGTGTGGCTCACTGGTTAGAGCGGCAGACTCTGATGCAGAGATCAGGCCCAGGACCAGGGTTTAAGTCCCGACGCGGCAGGGTCTTGGGCTCAATGTCCGCGGACTCGATAATTCTTGCATCGGCGCCTACTCTAATCATGGGTCCCATGCTGCAACTCTGGGCAATAGCTTGCTTAATCTCCACAACGGCCCCTACAACACTGGGATGCCTAGCTTCACCTTGGGGGTGACCAGGAGAAGCATCTCACAGGGAGAGCCAGGAAGGGTTCCACAGTGTTATACAGCGCCGGGACGCCCCGGTGGGGCAGCTGTGCGCTTTACAAAATACACTACATTTACATTTACATAGCTGTATTTTTGCCACATTTCTGGCTGCCTGTCAACAAGTTTGCCTGTTTTTCTTCCTGACTAAATATCGGTGTGGCTATCAGTTATATGTCTCTGTCTTTCTGTCTCCCAATCTGTCTGCATGCCTATTCATCTGCTGACTGTCCATTTGCCTATCAATGTCTCTGTCAGATTCCCTACCTGCATTTCCTCCTGACCAACTTTGTGCCCTCTGTCCATCAATCAAGCCATTGATGTATGACTGTCTTTCAATTTGTGTCCATCCCTCCATCCTCCACCCACTCACCCATACTCCTCTATCCACCTTTCTGTATCTACCTATCTTCTTTACCTGTATGTGTTATTTATGTGTCTCTTCCTCTCTCCACCTATCTGTCGACTACTGTCTTTTGTCATTTACCCATCTTTCTATTTTACTTGTGTAAAGCTCACACCGCAAAACGAACTTCCTCTTAGCGCTCTCAGCTGTTAAATTAAAAAATAACAAATAGCATGCTGCGAACAAAAGTGACGGTAATCAGACTACAATTTAACACAGTAGATATGTCTTCGATAGAATTACGGGCACACTTTTAGGTCTTGCCTACTAGACAGCACATGCATTGTCTTGTGAGACATACTGAGCAAACACAAGGAGATGATGGACAGAGTGCTGAAAATTTTCAGACACACCCCCAGTCACAGAACTGGGTTGAATACATCATCATTCTTTAGCTCACTTCACCATCTCAGATCAGACCCAGTTATATACAGCTCAGTCTTGACCCTGTGCCTCATGGGAACAGTCAAGCTCGAACTGCCAAGCCAGGTCTTCCCTGAACCGGAAACAAGCATCCTGGGACCGGTATTTGGGTAACACCCTTCATCAGCCAGGCTAGCTTTTATCCAGTGGCAAAGTGAGCAAGGGACCCATGTATGGGCATACCCTGCCAACTTAGGGCGAGCAAAGCAAACACAAGGAGATGATGGACGGAGTGCTGAAAATTTTCAGACACACCCCCAGTCACAGATCTGGTTTGAATCCATCATCATTCTTTAGCTCACTTCGCCACCTCAGTTCAGTCCCAGCTATATGCAAATCAGTCTTGACCCTGTGCCTCATGGGAACATTCCAGCCCGAACTGTCAAGCCAGGTCTTCCCTGAACCGGAAACCGGATTCAAGCTAGCCTGGCTGATGAGGGTGTAACTGCCAAGCCAGGTCTTCCCTGAACCGGAAACTGGATTCAAGCTAGCCTGGCTGATACGGGTGTTACCCAGAAACCGGTCCCAGGATGCTTGTTATTTGGAAAAATATTTTAGGTTAAATATTAATGCAAATGAATTTTTTTATATTTATTTTAAAAGTAGAACAAAATAAAAATTGCAACAGCACTAGTTCATTTTGAATTAAGTCTTTAAATAGTTTAAATATATTGAAAAAAAAGTATTTTTCAAAATTTGAATAAAAAAGATTTGCCCCTTAAAGTAAAACAAATAAAAATGATTTTGCAGGAGGAGGAGCTTAGCGGGCATCCGTGATGGCTGCGTGAGCACAGCGCTCTCCGGACCCCCGCCACTCCCGGCATGATATCCTGAGCATATCCTGACTTCTTATAAGGGCTAATGAAGAGGAACCTGGGCTGATCTTAATATTGTTTTCGGATTTCGAATTGGACCAGGGGCACCGAAGCTACGTCGACTCGAACTTTCGGGGCCCGCCTTGGTGGCGCGCCCGGGTCTTGGTGAGGCTGTGTTGCCGTGTCTGAGTTGAACAACAGCGGCAGGGGGACTCGACTCATGGGTCCCCCTCTTAACTTTCGGTTTCGATTCTGACTCGGACTACGTCTTCCAACGGAGGTGTCTGGCCGGTGCTGAGTCCAACGGCGCGGGATCGCAGAAGCACCTTTCGCCTGCTTTGAGTCCTTCCAGACCGGTTCACACCTCGACTTGCCCTCGCTACTGGCTTTTGGCTCCGGCGCCCTGTTTTCCTGCGGCCATTTTCACCAGGTCGCGTGGGTCCCTTGGGGACTCGGTCTCCGCTATGGCTGGCAGAGGGGACCAAGAGAGACGAAAGACCAGGACGCCCCTTCGCGGAGGCCCGGTCCAGTCTAATATTATGGACCGGTACACACAGTCGAAGGTGTCCCCCGGTGCCGCTTTGCCTGGCCCGAGTGCAGTGGGAAACCCTTTGGAGGCTTCGGCGGAGCCGTCCCTGCAGGACATCATGGGCGCCATCTCTGGCATTAGAGAAACCATCGGTCAACAGTATGAAGCTCTGGCCCACAAAATTGATACTGTGGCCATTGATGTGAACCTGATTCGGGCCGACTTATCTAAAACCAATGAGAAGGTGAAGTCATTGGACCTCAAGTCATCTAGCCTCACGGCCGACGTCTCGGAGATACAAACGGAGATTGGCAACCTCAGAAAGGTGAACGATTTCATGTCTCAGCGTTTGGAGGATTTTGAAAATAGGGCACGGCGTTGTAACGTGCGTGTGATTGGCGTTCCGGAAAATCCTGAGCCACATTCTGTTGATCTCCTGGTTGAGGACTTGGTACAAAACTACCTTTCTCCATCTGGATTGAGCAAATTCTTTGCGGTGGAACGCGCCCACCGTGTTCCGGGTGGCCGGGGCAAGCCGGGCGCCCCGCCGAGGCCCATTGTTGCAAAACTTTTTCATTATAGGGACCGTGACGCTATCCTGCAGGCCTCGAGAGTTAAGGGCCCGGTGGCCTTCGAAAATGCCACGGTGAACTTTTACCCGGACTTCTCTCAGCTTGTGCAGGGACAGCGAATGGGCTTCCGTGGAGTCAAGAAGCGTCTCCGGGACTTGGGTCTGAGATACGCCATGCTTTTTCCTACCAGGCTACGAGTTGAGTACGGTGAACGAACCTTTTTCTTTGATCGACCTGAATCGGTAAATGATTGGCTGGACTCTCTGCCGGACCGGCCTAACCTGACTGATCCCACCGAGCACCCGGGTGGTGCCGAGGGTGGCGTGGAGAGCTGAATTTGTTATCTAGGCCCCTGTCTCCGTATCATGTAATTTCTTCCTGGGTTCTGTACTTGAGTCGCTTATATTTTCTGTGTATTCTCTCCCCCCTTTGCTTCTGTCGGGGTGGCGGGTGGGACAGGGCCTTTTCCTCCTTCGGGGTCTTTCTGTAGAACGGGGTTGTTCGGGCGACAGGCACACTGCATGTTGGGGTGGCTTCTTTGTCTACTGCAGGGGTGCAGGGTGGGGGGTGTTTCCTTGGGTGTTGGGGGGTGGGTTGTTGGGGTGTTTATGGTTTGTGTTTTGTTTTTTCAAGGCGATTCTATATTTGTAATTGTATTCTCAGTGTCATGCTCATTGTGGGGTGGTTCCTGCATTACTTTGTGGGATGGGGGGTAGCGGGTTGAGGTTTATTTAATGGAATGTCAATGGTCTAGGGGATCGTATAAAGCGGGGGGTGGTGTTGCGATGCCTGCGACGTTTGTCTCCCGATATTGTCTTTCTGCAAGAGACGCACCTAGTGGGCAATACTTGTCGCGCGATGAATAGGTGGGGCTATCGTCTTGTTGCACACTCAGGGTTTACAACGGGTTCCAGGGGGTGGGCATCCTTGTCCGATCTTCCCTTCCCCTTGCGATAGATGATGTACTCCTCGATGATCTAGGGCGTTACGCCGTCCTCGTGGGACGATATGAGGGCAGGACCCTTTCCCTGTTCACCGTCTATTTGCCCCCCGGCCTGCAGGCCTCTACCTTCTCTGATTTGGGCCGAGTTTTGTTGGGACTCCCTGATGGTGCTCTTTTCATGGCTGGTGACTTTAATTCTGTTCTCTCGGGTCTGAGGGATCGTTACCCCCCTAGGGATACTCCTTCGGCCCAATTATGGCTGGGTGGCTTTTTGGATACCTTTGGTTTGGTGGACTGCTGGAGACTTATGCACCCCACTCAGCTTCAGTATACTTTCCACTCCGGGGCTCATGGGAGTTTGTCCAGATTAGATTACTTCCTCATGCCAGCTGAACAGTCATCGGCTGTCCGGGAGATTAGACACCTCCCCCGGGGCATCTCGGACCATTCTCCGCTTTGGCTCTGTTTTGACGTGGGGGTGGAGGCGGCAGGTCGGGTGGCTCCTATCAACCCTTGGTACCTGAGCTCCCCTGAGACCTGTGGTCAATTGATTAAGTCCCTGGATCACTACTTTCTGGAAAACGAGGGGTCTGTCTCTTCTGCTGTGTCCCTATGGGAGGCCTTTAAGACTGTAATTCGTGGGCAGGCCCTGTCTCTCATTGCTGAAACCAAGAAGGCGAGAAATCGGGAGGTGGTGGATCTTGAGATGGAAATACTTGAGATGGAGGCTGACCTTGAATCGGGTGTCACTCGTGACAAACTCCATGCCCTGGGTCTGAAGCAATTTGACTATAAGTCCCTGGTCACAGATGCGGCCAAGATGATGTTTAGAGAGCAACAGGGCCGTCTGTATGATGTTGGGGACAAAGCGGGTAAATTGCTTGCCTGGTTGGACAAGAAGGAGAGGGCGAATCGAGTAGTGCCTGTGATTCAGACTTTGAATGGTGTGAGAGTGACTGACCCGGTTGAAATAGTGGAATGCTTTGCAGACTATTTTCGTGCGGTTTACTCCCCGCGTTTGGAAAGGGATGAAGACGACTCTTGCCTCTTGCTGCGCAACATAGCTTTGCCCTGCCTCTCCGATTTGGAGCGGGTCTCTATGGAGGCCCCTTTCTCGACGGACGAAATAGCGACTGCAATTCGCTCTCTCCGTTCGGGCAAGGCTTTGGGCCCGAACGGTTTGCCAATTGAGTTATACAAACTCCGTCCTGATAAGATCGCGCCCTATCTTCGAGCAATGTTTCGGGAGTCCCGTGATCAGGGTGCTCTCCCTTATGACCAGCGCCTGGCCACGATTGTGGTAATTCCTAAAGATGGTAAGCCCCGGGACCTTTGTGCGTCGTATAGACCCATTTCCCTGTTAAATGTTGAGCCTAAGGTTCTGGCCAAGATCCTGGCTACTCGTCTCCTAACGGTCATTAGTGACTTGATTCATCCGGACCAATCCGGATTTATCCCGCACCGTAACACAGCTCTTAATCTGCGGCGCCTTCATGGAGCCCTCGCGAGGGCGGGGCTTCAGACAGAGCCGGCCATTTTGGCTTCGTTGGACGCCTCGATGGCCTTCGACACGATAGAGTGGCCCTACCTTTGGGCGGCTCTTGATAAGTTTGGTTTTGGCCCGGAGTTCATCGGATGGGTAAAACTGCTGTATACCGACCCCCTGGCACAGGTCGTGGTTAACGGTCGAGTGTCGGCTCCCTTTTCCCTTGGTAGAGGGACCAGACAGGGGTGCCCCTTGTCTCCACTACTTTTTGCTCTCGCATTGGAGCCACTAGCTGCATGGATCCGATGGGAGCCGTCTATCAAGGGTATATGTTGGTCCCCGGATTTTGAGGATCGTGTCTCGCTTTACGCGGACGACATTCTTCTTTACCTTACTTCCCCGCGTAAATCTTTAAATGTCCTTTTTGACGTTCTCACCTCGTTCGGCAAGAATTCTGGTTTGATTATAAACTGGGCTAAATCCTGTGTCTATGTTATCTCGGGTGATCTGCCCCCGTTGCCGAGTAGATTTCCCATCCAGGTTGTTCAGTCAGGTTTCAAGTATTTGGGGATTTTTATTACGCTGGATTCGTCGCTCCGGTTTGAACGTAATCTCCTTCCCCCGCTTCATAGATTGAGGCTGGACGTGGCTCGCTGGCGTAAATTACCCTTATCGCCGCTGGGCAGGGCCGCCCTTTTCAAGATGATGTCCTTACCGTGATTCCTTTACGCACTCCAGAATTCCTATGATGATATCCCTACTACTTATTTCCAGGAGGTCGAGAGTTTACAGAGACAGCTGATTTGGGACGGGCGTCCACGTATTGCCCTTGCGAAGCTCACCATCCCTTGGTATGACGGGGGCATGGCACTTCCTGATATTAGGAGATATTATTGGGCTACTCAGCTGTCTGCCATTAACCACTCGATGTACTCCCCGGGTCCAGATCCAGCTTTTGAAATGGACAGGCTCCAACTGCCGGGTGGAGACTTTAATAGAGTGCTTTACTCTAGGTCGGCTGGGCTTCACCTTACGGGACCGACTAGGATTGCGGTTAGTGTGTGGCGCGCTGCGAATGTGAGCATGGGATGGGATGATCGAGTTACGCTGGCGACTCCGCTTTATGCATCTGAGCGTCTGGGATGTCTTTGGACAACGAAGGGGTTTGACCGCTGGGACATGATTGGAATCTGTAGAGTGGGTGACGTGTGGGGGAATGGAGCGGTGAAGTCCTTCGAGGCCCTTCGCAATGACTATGACCTGAATGATAGGGAATTTTTTAGATATCTACAGGTCCGTCACGCCCTTACTTCTGTTCTGACTTCTGGTGCCGCCATCCCCGAGTCCTCCCCCCTTGAGGATCGTGTCCTGGATGGTCATCTCCCTGATAGCACTATCTCCTTGATCTATAAGAAGCTGATTAACAATCGCACAGACTTGCTTGTTCGACTTAGAGAGGCATGGGTCGGAGACGGGCTGGAATTGGATGACGAGGATTGGCAGTCGGCTCTATCTTCTCCGAAAGAGGTCGCCATTCCGGCCCGTCTCCGTCTGGTTCAGCTCAAGATCTTCCACCGGGTGTATGTCACTGGTCCTCGTTTGGTTGCGATGGGTTTTTCCCCGGATGGACTATGCAAGCGTGGGTGTGGGATGAGTGCTACGTTTATTCACATTATTTGGGAGTGTCCGAGGGTGGACGCTTATTGGACTGAGGTGCTTGCGGTGATGGCTGAGGTGACTGGAATTGCCTTGGTGCCGGAGGCCCGGAGATGCTTGTTGAACGTGTGGGAACCCACCGACTATACGGCGGCCCAGACCAGATGGGCGACCCTGGGGTATATGGTTGCGAAGCGGGACATAGCACAACTTTGGGGCTCGCACAGGCCCCCCACTGTGTCGGTGTGGGAAGAAAACATGGACTGGTCTATGTTCCGCGAAAAGACTGTGTACACAGCTAGGGGCAGACCTAGGGCATGGACGAAGATCTGGTGTCAGTGGAACGCCTATCGCGGAGATATTTGTACTCCTCCCCTGGTGGAGACCCCTGATGTTCCCTTGTCACCCTAGGTTGGCGTTCCTGAAAGTTCGTATACTGTCCTTTGGCTTGATTGACCTCCCCGCTGTCCCCCCGCCTGGACTCATCCTACTGATTGTAACTTTGTATTCCTGATTAGTGGGTTTCCCCCCCTCTAGGGCTGACTCTGTGTGTTACTCCTTCGCCTTGTTTTCGGTGTTTGTTACTTTTGGTTGTGATCTAAAATAAGAAAATTGTCCTATCCTGTTCCATATTATGGGCGGCATTTTGTATCCGGTCCGTGCCAGACCGCCGGGGTGGAGACCACTGTTTTATACCACATTATGCTCTGATTTTTAGCGGCCAGCCCGTGCGGTTGTAGGCCCATTTCTGTAAACATAGTTTTGTTGCTCAATAAAAGTTTTAACCCAAAAAAAAAAAATATATATGATTTAGCATTAATAATGATTAAAAATTATTTCCAGAATTAATGAAAAGTCATGTAATTATATTTTAATAAAAGTTAATCTTACATTAATTTATAGAGTCAAAAAATGTTAAACTATTAAATAATTAAGTAATAAATATGTTTTATTTTAGATTTTTCAACATTAAGTTATATTTATTTATATTTGACCTATTTTAAATAATTTAGGACCCCATTACAATGCTGGTCGTCACAGGGATCGGGACCGGCCGCCTATATGGCGGCAGTCCCGCAAGTGCAATTACAATGTGACCGCCACTGTGCCCGTCGCATTGTGAATGTTTACCATTGCGGCGGGTGCTGCTGGCTGCAGCACCCGTCGCAATGGTAAAAATGCATGTTGTGCATTTCCCTGCACTACGTGGCAGGCACCACACGGTGCCTGTCTAATGGTGCAGGGAAATGGTGCCCCACATGTGCACAACTAAAATGCTCCTGCAATAGGGGGGCCCTCAACGGGCCCCCAAAGTACACAGGCTGGTGGGGATGCAGCATCCTAATCTGGCGGACGGTGCCTGCTCAGCACCGCCACCATTTTGTGGATGTGGCGGATGGACTTCCCGTCCGCCAGCAAACCGCCCAGGGACCCCCCACAGAGTCATTAATAAATCCAGGAACCCTTACCGTTCATACTTTATTAATGTTTAGACACAGTCTTTTTAACATATATTTAAAAGCAGATAACATTCTATACAACCATATAAATACCAAATCATCAGTATTTGAACTAAAATCTCCAACCCCTACCACCTAACACATTTGGACAGTAATCCAAACATATTTTAGGAAATCTTGCCAGTGCACATGCCACATCAAAAGATTCCAATTTCAACAAAAGTGCAAGTGCATCATTACGGCAATTTATGTTATACCTTTTAAAAAGAGGTTTTAAAATCAAGCAGCGAAGCCTATTAAAATGACGGCAATCAATTAAAGCATGAACATTGAAGTTTTGGGAAGGCAATCCACATGTGCAATTATTCTCTCGGTCTAATAAGACTTCAAATTTCTCAGCTCTCACATAACACACGTTTAATGCTATCCGGAATTTTAATAGTGCTAAACGTAGCAGGGCATCTGGAAGTGCAGATTAATACGGAAATGCGTTAATATTTTCCTGTAAAACTAACATATACTTTGCAAAGGGTCTGTTCTTTACATACTTCAAATCAGCCAACCTAGGGACCCCCACAGAGTTATTATTAAAATCTGGGAACCCACTGTGTCATTATTGGAATCAGGTGACCCTGCCCTAAACAATTTTGATGATTGGAAATACAAAACAATACACAAACTTACAGAAACAAACATTCATCAAACAAATATACAAATGTTGAAACATTTAATTTAAGTCACAAATATGAAAAAAAATCTAGTTTTTAGTTTTAATGGGAAGGTTGGAATTTTCCTAAAATCAAATGAGCTCACTAATCATCCATATTCTATTCTATTTCAGCAGTCACTGAGGATATCAATATAATTTTCAGATTCCTTCACATTTGCAGAACGTTTTGAATTTTCCAATTTTACATTTTGCTTCTTTATTTATATACCCTTTATTAATCTGTTAATATTACTAAATTTACTAAGCAGTCATAGACGTCCACAGTAAATGTTGTGGATCCCCAAGGGATCCGGACCACAGGTTAAGAGACGCTGGTCTAGCTCATTTCAAAATGATAAATATATCAAAAAAGGCTGCTTTCTGCCATGTTACAAAAGTACATACCCTGACATCTTTTCTCAAATCATTTTACACCTACTAGATCTTGATTACTCCAGTATTTCAAAATATAAGTACCATTTTTTTAAGAAAGTTGGCAACACCACTTATGTCTGAAAATTCACTTAGAATTGGGCCTGATTGTCCACAGGCAGCAAACAGTACAACTTCACAAGCATCTTGGGACCGGTTTTTGGGTAACACCCTTCATCAGCCAGGCTAGCTTTTATCCAGTGGCAAAGTGATCAAGGGACCCATGTATGGGCATACCCTGCCAACTTAGGGCGAACAAAGCAAACACAAGGAGATGATGGACGGAGTGCTGAAACTTTTCAGACACTCACCCTCAGTCACAGATCTGGTTTGAATCCATCATCATTCTTTAGCTCACTTCGCCACCTCAGTTCAGTCCCAGATATATGCAAATCAGTCTTGACCCTGTGCCTCATGGGAACATTCCAGCCCGAACTGCCAAGCCAGGTCTTCCATGAACCGGAAACTGGATTCAAGCTAGCCTGGCTGATGAGGGTGTTACCCAGAAACCGGTCCCAGGATGCTTGTTATTTGGAAAAATATTTTAGGTTAAATATTAATGCAAATTCGTTTTTTTATATTTATTTTAAAAGTAGAACAAAGTAAAAATTGCAACAGCACTAGTTCATTTTGAATTAAGTCTTTAAATAGTTTAAATATATTGAATAAAAAGTATTTTTCAAAATTTGAATAAAAAAGATTTACCCCTTAAAGTAAAACAAATAAAAATGATTTTGCATTAATAATGATTAAAAATTATTTCCAGAATTAATTAAAAGTAATGTAATTATATTTTAATAAAATTTAATCTTACATTAATTTATAGAGTCAAAAAATGTTGTTAAACTATTAAATAGTTAAGTAATGAATATATTATATTTTAGATTTTTCAACATTAAGTTATATTTATTTATATTTTAACTATTTTAAATAATTTAGGACCCCATTACGATGCTGGTCGTCACGGGGATCAGGACCGGCCGCCTATATGTCGGCAATCCCGCAAGTGCAATTACAATGTGATCGCCACTGTGGCC
Source organism: Lissotriton helveticus (assembly GCF_964261635.1). Lineage (NCBI taxonomy): Eukaryota > Metazoa > Chordata > Amphibia > Caudata > Salamandridae > Lissotriton > Lissotriton helveticus. The sequence continues at coordinate 69,098,924 of NC_136069.1, forward strand.
ATCGCATTGTGAATGTTTACCATTGGGGCGGGTGCTTCTGGCTGCAGCACCCGTCGCAATGGTAAAAATGCATGTTGTGCATTTCCCTGCACTACGTGGCAGGCACCACACGGTGCCTGTCACATGGTGCAGGGAAATGGTGCCCCCCATGTGCACAACTAAAATGCTCCTGCAAAAGGGGGCCCTCAACGAGACCCCAAAGTACATCTGCCATACACAGGCTGGTTGGGAATCGATGCAGCATCCTAATCTGGCGGACGGTGCCTGCTCATCACCGCCACCATTTTGTGGATGCGGGTTGGGTCCGACAGGCAATCATTACCCGTGCCTGTGTCGGACCCGTGGCAGATGGACTTCCCGTCCGCCAGCAAACTGCCCAGGGACCCCCCACAGAGTCATTAATAAAATTATTATTGGAATCAGGTGACCCTGGCCTAAACAATTTTGACGATTTGAAATGCAAAACAATATACAAACTTACAGCTACGAGCATTCATCAAACACATATACAAACGTTGAAACATTTTAAGTCGCAAATATGTAAAAAATCCACATTTTAATTTTAATGGGAAGGTTGGAGTTTTTCTAAAATCAAATGAGCACACTAATCATCCATGTTATATTCTGTTTTATACATTTGCACTGCTTTCAGCAGTCACTCTGAGGATATCAATTTAATTTTCAGATTCCTTCACATTTACAGAACGTTTTGAATTTTCCAATTTTATATTTTGCTTCTTTATTTATATACCCTTTATTAATCTGTTAATATTACTAAATTTACTAAGCAGTCGTTGACACCTACAGCAAATGTTGTGGATCCCTAAGGGTCCCCGGACCACAAGTTAAGAACCGCTGGTTAAGTTCAATTTAAAATGATAATTATAGCAAAAAAGGCTGATATCTGCCATGTTACAAAAGTACCCTGACATTTTTACTCTAATCATTTTACACCTACTAGATCTTGATAGTTCTAGTATTTCAAAATATAAGTAACTTTTTTTAAGAAAGTTGGCAACCCCACTTATGTCTGAAAATTCACTTAGAAATGGGCCTCATTGTCCACAGGCAGCAAACAGTACAACTTCACAAGACTTGCAGAAGTCAGAATTTGTACTAGCCTGTGAACAGTGAAGTTTAAAAACTGAAAAAGCCTCTACTGATAACAGCGCATCAGGATGTAACCTAAGGGGTATGGGAAGAAAAAAAAGCAAAGAACACAAAGGAGTCAGTAAAGAGGAAGCAGCCCTGTGGACAGCATGACCCCTGCAGCTGGAGCACGCGGCGCGAGCCACAGCCGGAAGGCCTCCGTCCGCAGTAATTGACAACAAGGGGTATGCCTGCACGCGCTTCATCTCATAGCCGCTAAATGCGGTGGTACGTCAGCAGGAAGAGAAGACGAGGGGAGAGAGAGGCGGAAGTAGCAGCATGCACACCACCAGCAGGAAGCGTCTGAGCTATGGAGCGGGTGGTACAACCGTAGAAGACCAGTCTAAACCCCAGGAGCACATGGTACAGCCACCCCAGAGAAGACCTTTGGCATTGTTCAGAAAACACTCCCCTGCTTGTGCTGCGTATGAACCTTTTTTTGTCTATCTGAGCCCAAAAGGTCTTATTACCAGGGCTGGACTGACTAGCGGGTGTTTTGGAATACTGCTGAGCTGGGGGCTGATTTCACTGCGGTGAGGGCTGATTTCGTTGATGGAGACCTGTGTGTGCTTTGAAATAAACAAAGCAAAACGAATTTCGTTCAGCACACGCAGTTCCCCATCAACAAAATCAGCCCCCAGCTCAGCAGCATTCCAAAACGCCCTCTAGCCAGTCCGGCCCGGCTTGTTACACTTTCTCAGACTAAAGTAATGGCCACGTGTTTATGTTTTGAGATTTAGGGAGGACCAGGAGTTTGTGCTTGTGTAAAAGCCTTGCTAGTCTACTTTAACATGCATATTCACTCTCTGGATGGTTTAATACTCACTGGAAAATTATTGTGAAATGATTTGTCTTTTATTGCTCATTTAAATTTAATTTTCAGAAATGAGAAAATACCGACCTTTGCTCAGTTTCCATGGGCCCGATTCACAGAACTAACTTAAAAAGAAAATCCTAAACTTACTACCATTTTGGTATTTACAGAAGGCACTTACTCATTTCGGTATTCACAGAAGGCACTTACTCATTTCGGTATTCACAGAAGTTAGGAGTCCTAACTTTAGGACTCCTAAATGCCTTCTGTGAGTACCGAAAGTCTTAAAGTTAGGATTTTTCTCAGTTTAGGAGTAGTAAAGTTAGGACTCCTAACTTCTGTGAATACCGAAATGAGTAAGTGCCTTCTGTGAATACCAAAATGGTAGTAAGTTTAGGATTTTGTCTTAAGTTAGTTCTGTGAATCTGGCCCACTAGTTTTTTATTCTGCCTTGAGATAAACATACCAGGCATTAGAGGTGGGTGAGCTATCAAGTTACCAAGCCTTAAAAATGTTTGCCAAGTGAATCATACAATAAACATCATGTAAAAAATGATGAAGTTGCTTTACAAATCACAAAAGTGTATTTCTTTAACATTTGTAAGCTTTGACATTAATACATCAATCAATCAATCAGGATTTGTAATACGTGCTGCTTCACCCATGAGGGTCTCGGGGTGCTGGGGGACCCTGCTCATGCTGCCTGTAGTTCTATTGGTCAAACATCCAGGTCCTGAGGTTCTTCCTGAACTGCTGGGGCAAAGGTGACGCTCTGAGGTGAAGGGGTTGTTCCAGGCCTTGGCTGCCAGGTATGAGAAGGAGTGGTCTGCGCTGTTCGTCTGGTGAATGCGTCGGGTGGCTGCTGGGGGGAGGGATTCGGAGCGGAGTTTCTTGATAGGTAGGTTGGTGGAAATTCATTCAATTGTTGAGGTACGCCGGGCCTTCATTGTGTAGTGCCATGTAGGCGTGGGTGTATTTGTCTTAGTGGAGAGTGATCCGATTTAGGACCTAAGGGTTTGGGATCAATACATAGAATGTGTCTAAGGGTACCCCTTATACCATCAATCTTTAAAGATTTTTTTTTCCAAAGAGAAAACGTCTAACCTTTATTTCTCTGATCGTCAACTTACGACTGCTGTTGTATTTTATACATCGTAAAAGATGTTCACTGACTTTGCCATGTGTCAAATACTCATGTAACACTCTGACCCCCAAAGCAAGAGAAGGAAAGGGATTGTGTGTATAATCTGATATTCTTCTGCTTCATCGGTGGACAAAAAACTGTTACATATAATTGATAAGGCAAGTATGTACACATAACAGCATCAATCACAAAGACGTGCGTGCAATATTATTTATCAAATCAAATGACAAACATTGACAACCTTTTATTTTCATTAAATACTGTTAAACATATGGTGTATTTGATCACCTCAAAGTAAATGGAAATTAACAATAGTGTTCCATACTGTTGGTTTAATGGGAGGAACATATTTTAACCCTCCGATTGGTGGTTGGAGATCTTCGGCATGTGTGAGCCGCTTGAACTGGCATCTTTTAGCGACTGGTAGTGATGGAGCGTGGATGTTACCTGGCATCTACCTTTACCAATTCCTATCTGCAAGATCATTTACAACACTTTTACTGGATGAGACATGTTAACATATTATAATCAAAAACATGAGTTCAAATACTACAGCGTAAAAGCATGTAGAGTTTTAGACAATGATGATCTGAAAATTTAAACAAAGTGAGAAAAACAAGAAATTTATGTTGATGCATCTACGTGCTATAAGAGATTTAAAAATAAAATCATACAGAGCGTTTTTGTGAATACTAATATTCAAATGTTTTTTAAATGAATGCATATATGCATAATGCTCTTAGTGAAATGTTGAAAAAGCTTTCTTTTGTAACGCATATAAAAAAATAATGCATGCATTGTAAAGTGTCACGTTGAAAATTATGCTTGCGTGATAATGTGCCAAAATAATGACGAGGAAATTTTTTAGTACTGCTTAATGCTGACATGTAATTTATGAGACAATTATAACTGAAATTAATGAAGAAAACTAGATACAATTGCAAATGTATGATCTTTAATAATATTACGATGAAAGTGATTCAGCTATTTTTTCATGTAGGCCTCAGAGCTTTCTTTTCCTCACGCTAATGTAAAATCATGTGAAGCAGTCACCTAAGCCCTATGAGAACTTTGGGTAACGTTTCTTTTCTGTTCTGGCCAACAATGGTCTCACTTCTCACTAGAAGCATATTCAATAGAACTGTAGCAAATATTGTTCTAAACGCGGGGAATGGCACCTGGGAACGGACTATGGACAAATACAAGTACCTCCTACTTCAGTGGAAGTGAAGAAATACTAACTAAATGGAACATAATTAATTTATAATGAGTCTTGCAAAAAGTTTTTTTTAATTAATTCGGAATTGTATGATTCACTGATCACCCCATGACAGCCCACAGAGAGTGACCAATGAAACCCAATGGACTGATGGAATTGATACGTTAAGGGGTGCTAACATTTGCAATATAATTGCCCTATCTGGGGGGTGAGACAGGGGCTGGCTCATCCATCTTTTCTGTCTGACATGCTGTCAGATTGACTCTTGATCCCTGTTATTCGTCTATGTCCCTTTCCACTCACTATTGGTAGAATAGACTCTAATGCGAACTCTAAGCAAACTTTATTTAAAGTGTGACCTCAAATTCTGTGCTTTGCCGGCTGGTAAAGGTGTGCGGGAAATAACCTTCTGGCTGAGAGGTTACTTTTGACTCCTTCGGTGACATGCAGTCCTGTAGCTTGAACATGAACTGAATTACCTGACAGACCTTAAGTGAACTGCTGTGCTTTGGTCTGTATGATTAATAACTGTATCTGTACGTTTCTCTCCTGATCTCTATAGGCTGAATCATGCTGCTGAAAATGATATGTGCTAAACAATGTGATTACTTGCTAACAAATTGTCATTAAATCTGATCTTAAAATGTATTACTTTTTTCTGTCTATGCAATTAGAAGCATTAGATAAATGTTTTTCCTAAATTATCTTCATCGATGCTGTCTCATTCTTTTGGTCATATTTACTATCTCAAGGATTTCTATGTGTGTGTCTAAAGAAGGTTTTGTAATAGACTTAAAAAGGCTAAGGTCATGGGTGTAATTATCTATTCCAGGTCCTTATAGGATAATTGTTTGCGTATTCTGAGTATTCTCGCCCCTATCAGCACAACAAAAAAGATCAGTCGGAGGACCGAAGTCAAGACATTTTGAGGTGTTAGAAAATTAGCCTAGTGATATCAGGTTTCTTGCGAGTTATTAGGTTTATTGTGAGCAGTCAGAAGAAATGTAGTAAACTTGTCCGCTGCAGCAGTAGCCAGTGGAGTTTCCTGAGGTGAGGGGTAATGTGTGTATGTGTGTGGAGGTTAAGCATGGGTCTGGCTGCTGTGTTTTGGATAGTCTGGAGTTGGGCAGTGATGCCTACATCACAAAACTTCACATTATAGCACTGCACTAAAAATTACTTAGTAAAAATTACTTGATAGTTTTTAAGCATGAGCCCACAACCATTCTGTCCCCACACCCATCCAGGCGATTGTGCCATTGGTGAAATATGAGGCAAAACAGTTTTCCCCTGTATGTGGCCAGATTCTTATAGCTAGAGCAATGTATAAGAAATTAAACACAATAGATTTGTGTTCAGCTGGTATTCTGAACTCACATATTTGAAGGTGTTTTCATATGCCATGCTAAAGAAAAACGAGAATCTGTCAAATAAATTATTTGCAGGAGATCACACAATTTGGTTAAGCGGGCACTCAGAAGAACTAAACATACTGGGGCTTGCATCCTCATACTTATAAAGAGAAAAGTGAAACTCCAAAATAAAATAGAGAGTCAGAAATAGTCTTTTTTTTATGTACCATTCTATGCTTAACATCTTAGATTACTCAGGAGAGAAGCTGACCCTGCATCAGGGAAGTAATAAAATGTTTATAAAAGCGAGTTGTACATGTTTTGCAATTATAGAACAATCTGTTTACTTCATTTCAATTCAGACTTGGTGTAAAAAAAAAATCTATCATTAAGTGGCTTAAAATCTGCTCTATCTCTAATGCTTGCACGGTGTTACGGCCCACGTTCTCACCACTGCCATGTCCAGACATCACCCAATGCATACCCCAGCCATAAAAAAGGAGAATCTCACCATTCCAGGGGCAGCCCTCCAACCATCACTGCAGTGTCTGTGTTCACTTCCAGCCTTGTCCTTATCATTAGTTTCCTGCCTCCAAATCAGGTGATTGTTACTGACTATTGGAAAAGTGAAAATCGTGAAACCCTCCTCTTTTTTGTCTGCTTATGGTGTGGAATTTGGTTTGAAAAACACCAAGACCAGCTGTGCAAGGGGACTAGAAAAAGGGGAAATGTAGTGACATGAAATAGATGACAATCCGAGCAAGTGTGAGCTGTTAGTAGCATGCTTTTTACACAATAATGTAATAATTAGAGGGAAAGCCACAGACGTTTGCTCCCAGAAGTAAGAATTCGTAGTAGCCTGCGAAAGGTGAGGTTTAAAAACTGAAAAGGCCTCAGCTGCTGCAAAGAGCATCAGCGACGTGTTTGAGGGATGCAGGGTGTAACCTAACTGGGTACGGGAAGAAAGAAAAAGGCAAAGCACACAAAGGTGTCAGTACAGAGGAAACAGCCCTGCGGACAGCATGACACCTGCTGCTGGAGCACGCGGCGCGAGCCAGGGCCGGAAGGCGGGCCTCCGTCCCAGTAATTGACATCATAAAGGCGCGCCTGCGCGCGCTGCAGCTCGCGGCCACCGGACGTGGCTGTACGTCAGCAGGAAGAGAAGACTTGGGGGGAAAGTGAGGAGGAAGCAGCTGCACGCGCTCCGCAGGCACCGGAGCAAGCGGCGAAGGCGTCGGAGAACAGCTTGAGAAGAGAGTGCAGCTACCCAAAAAGAAAATCTCCCTCTCTGTTCAGAAAACACCCTGTTGCACGTGAATCCTTCTCAACTCCATCTGAGCCCATGGGGCATTGTCACACATTCTTAGGGAAAATAACGGCCGCGTGTTTATGTTTTGAGGTTTGGGAGGGCCTGGAGTTCGAACTTCGAACTTGTTTTAAAAGCTTTACAATAGTATTAGAAAGAACATGCACGTGCTCTCTCTTATTGTTGTAATAGTCACTGTATTAGTTAGGCCTCCTACAGATTGGCAGAATCAGGAGAGTAAGATGGGGGGGCGGACCTTTTCGCACTGTGCTGCAAAGCTATGGAACGAACTGGCTACATCTATTCGGTTTCAATCTAATAGACTACTCTTTAGGAAGGAATTGAAGACATGGCTGTATGTCTCAATATAATCAGATAACGTAGATCGCACCATTTCCACTTACATCAGCGCCAAGACGCCATGGCATTCGAGCGCTATATAACCCCATATCCTATCCTACTGGAGCATGCACTTGCTGTATCTTATTGTTGTAATAGTCACGGGGGGGGGAATGGGGCACACAGCGTTTTGAAGTTATTTTGAATTGATTTGTCTTATATTGCTCTTTTAAATTCATTTTTCGTATGGGAGCAAATACCAATCTTTGCTAGGTTTCCTAATTTTTACTCTGCCTTCACATAAACATACCAGGCAGGGTGCAACTTGATGGTCGCGCAATTGTAAAGTTATATGGTAAAGATAAAATAATGCACAACACTTTTTAAATAAATTCAAGAGTTTGGACAGCTATATAACATAATTTTCTCTGTTAAATGGGATTAGCCCGAAATATTATTTTTGTTTGTGTCTAGTACTCCATGCCAAACGTCTGAGAACACCTCGGGATGGTCACAGATTACAGATAGTTTTGCATCGGAGGAGTAATAACCAAATGTTTATAAGAAGGAGTTGTCTAGGTTTTCCAATTTTATAATAATCCGTATCTTCCATTTCATTTTAGTATTGGTAAAAAAATATCTTTATGTTGTATGAACTCGTTCAAAATCTGTTTGATCTGTACACTCTTATCCATGCAGCAAAACTGGTCTTCCTCTAGTCTTTGCACAGTGTTATGGTCCAAGTTCTCACCACTGTTATATTGAGATGTCACCCAATGCATACCTCATCCCTAACAAAATTAGACCCCATGTAAAGTAGGCACTGAGGTAATTAATTCAAGAGTAATGCTTTACGGTTGAGAGGAAATCTTTATTCCAAATATGTAGTGGAAACTGCAGGAGTGCGTCCTTCCTCAGCGAAGATCAGAGTGCATGTGATTGCAGTTGCTTGTTAAGAAGAAACTGCACCTTGACCCATAAATTCATTTACAAACATGTTATGACTAGCCCACGCCAACCAAGAACTAGGTTATACAACAAGCATTTTTTTGCATGGAAATGAAAATAAAAGAAACACATTAAGCCATGATTGCAAAAGCATCATGACATCTTCCCCCTTCTTTTAAAGAAAACTTAGTACACATAAAAATGTCTAAACTTAGCAGGCAAAGAACATTTGCATGAAGATCTAGAAGTTCCAGAGCATGCTTCTATACTCAAAGTATTTTGCTGCAAAGAAACATTTTGTTACAAAGTTCTTCATGGTGTTGACTTGCAAGCGGAGTATGTACACACCTCCTAGCCCCGGCCTGTGCCCCACCGCCTCTTCTTTTTTGGCATTTGCGCCGGGACACTTCCGAGTATCCGTGCGCAGTATAAATCTAGCATAACATAACATAACACATGCCATGTGAGAAGTAGACTCATTGGATGTACCAGAGACTCCTTCATCGTCACACAGTGAACCCAACAAGAAGTTAGTGCAATTATCTGTATCATCTTCAGTTAAATTCTCAGCTGATAGATTCTTCGCTGCCCGCTCAGGTGACATCTTAACAACCACTCTTCTATTCCACCACCCAATCTTATCAAAAAAGAGGGATCCTTTAGCAGTTTTCAACACTTGTACTGGTAAGGAAAACTTTGATGCACCTTTACTCTGTTGGGTTTCTTAACCATGACACAATTACCATCTATAATATCATGTTTCACGTTTGTGTATTTTGAGTCAAAGTGTTGTTTTTGTATATTTTGTTGTATTAACACATTCTTTCTCATTTTCTGTTTATCAGTGCAAGCAAAACATGGGGCATTCTGTTTTTTTAACTCCTATAACCAATCTGGACACATATTACATTTGGGATTTCTCTTCTAAGTAGTCTAAAAGGTGAAATATCAGTAGTTGAATGTGTAGTAGTTACGTATGCAACTCCGCAACCTCCAGACGGTACAAAATACCGCTGCCAGACTCGTCCTCGGCATCCCTTGACAAGAGCACATCAGCCAACATCTGCAGTCCTCCATGGGTCCATGTGGCGAAAAGAATCACTTTCAAAATCCTCACCCAAGCCTACACAACACCGGACCGAAATACCTCAACAACAGAATCACCCTCCACCAGAGGCGCAACTAGAGTCAAATTTCGGGGGGCTATGAAAAATTTCGGGGGGGCTGATTCTTCACGCAAAAGGCAGAGTGGAGCTGCAGGGGCTCTAAGCGGGGGGGACATCAAAGCCTCATTAACAAGCAAAAGGTCTTTAAAAGACCTGTGAAGTACTCGGGTGCGGCTGTGTGTGTGCCCGGGAAGCTGTCTCATCCCGGGCTGCCACACACGACAGGGGGGGCTGAAGCCCTTTGAGTCCAATGGGCCTTGCACGCCTGCCCTCCACGCACCCGTAAAGAAACCTCAGATCAGCCAACCTCGCACTGGCCGAAACCCCTCGCATCCATAAGAGCCAAATCAGCCGGAAGATCCTTTTCTTACATCGCGGCCAAGACCTGGAACGAGCTCGGGCAGACATCAAACGCGCCCCCTCCCTGAACACCTTCAGGAAGACTCTCAAGATCTGGCTCTTCAGCTAAACAGGCCTGCTGACAACCCCCTCCCCCCCAGCGCTTTGAGACCCTCACGGGTGAGTAGTACGCTTACAATTCCCTGATTGATTGATTGATGTGATCAGATGTTTTTTGTTTATAAATCTTTAACAAGTAAGTTGCAAGCTAGGGCAGATTTTATTCACTCCTTCACAAATCTATTCATCCTTTCAACAAGGCCATCGGAGGAAGGAGAATACAATGCTACCTTGAGATGTGTATATCATGCCGTAAAAGAAAATCCTTTATTTTGCAAGATGTGAAATGTGTGGCATTGTCTGTAGCCAATTCTTTGGGGAAACCTTCTGAATTAAATATCCTACACAAAAAAATAATTACAGACATGGTGTTTGGAGTAGTGGTGAATTCAAATTCTACCCATTTCGAAAAAGTCTATCAACACCATGATATACTTCTTGTCACTGGGTAATAATTCAAAGGGGCCAGCAAAGTCAAGGGCCAGTTTTAACCAAGCTTCTTTAGGAATTGGCACAGTATGGGAAGGTGGTTTAACCATTTTCCAATGTTTGTCAGTCAACAAGGCAAGTTAGGCAATTATTTATCCACTGAGACACATCTTTGTCCAATGCAGGCCACCCAAAATGTTCTTTCAATTTTTTACAGGTACCCCTAATTCCTAAATGGCCCTCATGAGCTGCCTGAAAGTTTTTGAAACAAATGAAACGGGGGGAGGGGGGAATGTACAGGTCACCCCGCATAAGTATGTTCTTCACTGTAGATAGTTCCTCTGAGATTTCAGCAAATGATTTCAGAGGTGCAGGAAGATGAACGTTCTTGTGACTAACCAGTTGCCACCATGTTTTTGGCAGATTGAAGTACATTGTCTTTTTCATAAGCATCAAGCCAGTCCTCCTAGGAAAGAAAAGCTTCAGAAACAAAAATGTATTCAATATCATCTAATTTAGTATCTGGAGTATTGTGGTTTAGTGGTATTCTGGAGAGACAGTCTGCTCTAACATTATGACCACCTGAAATGTACTTTATAACAACTTTGTATTCATGTAAGCAAGACAGAATGCAAAATAACCTCGCCAAAGCTTTTACTCTACCATTGCAATTTAGGAGATGTAATAAAGGTTTATGATCAGTATAGATGTCAAAGAGGTACCCCATATGAAGATTTTGAATTTCTCTACCGCCCGTGAACAAGCAAGAGGCTCCCTTTCTATGGTGCTGTAATGGGTTTCTGCGTCACTTAGAGATCTAGAAGAAAACCCTATACTGTGTTCTTTGCCACCAACCCATTGATATAACATAACACCTAACCCATGCTGCCTGGCATCAAATTATATGAAACACCTTTGACCAGGAGAAAATGAGGACAGTGCCAGAGCATCAATACATACATGTTTTAATCTCACAAAATGCATTGTCAGCTTCTTGATTCCAGAAAAAAAGGAATTCTTTTTAAGTAAAGCACGTAATGGTTGAACAATATGGGCCTATCCTGCGATGAATCTTGAGTAATCTTCACTCATGCCTAGAAATGACTTTAAAGTGACCTTATCTTGGGTTTGGGAACTTGTGAAATAGCTTATGTCAGGAATAATGTGGGTTTAATACCCAAAGCATAAATGGTATGACCTATGTAGTCAAGACATGCTGTGAAAAAACTTGCATTTCTCTTTTCTTAAAGTGACACCAATATCTTTAAATATGCTCAACACATTTTTAGGAATGTTCATGTGTTCTGTTCTGGTCTTAGAAAAGATCAACATGTCATCTTGATATGCTTGTATGCTATCAATTCCCTCCAGTATGTGGTCCATGAACTTCTCAAATACACTGGCCACTGAGGTTAATCCAAAAGGTAATCTCAAAAATGTACATTCTCCAAAAGGAGTACAGAAGTGGTTAAATCTTTGGAAAGGGGTGACAGAGGGATCTGGTGGTAAGCTGAACGTAAGTGTAACAGAGTGAAAAAATTAGAACCACTAATACCGACTAGCAAATCCTGGATTTTAGATAGGGGGTGGCAAACCACTAAAATAGTTTTGTTTAGTGTGCGTCAATCCGCACACTAACAAATGTCTTCATACCTTTTTCGAACTACCACCATGGGTCTGACCCATCCTGACGAGTCAGTAGACTGAATGATAAACTCACATATCAATTTGTCAAGTAATTTTAGATCTTCTCTCACACTCAATTGTATTGATCTAGGTTTATGGGAAACATAAATAGCATTTGGTTTCATTTTAATCAAATGTTTAAATTTGGCTATTTTCCCTAAGCTACTACCAAACACATCTGGAATTCAGTTATAACTTTTTGAACATCTTCATCTTCACATTCTGCTTTATCTTCACATTCTGATACCAAAGATACACTTACATCATTCAGTTGCACAGGATTATCAGAACTAGGTGCCAATTTAAGACCCATTTTGGCCAAATCTTGCCAACCCACAATGTTCTTACTTTTAATGGCTACATATTCTTTGGTGTACACATTTCTTCCTAAATAAGTTATATTCTCAAAGAAGAAACCTAGCATGTCAGTTTGCTCAAGAGTGACGTATATTTAACAAGGACCCCCTGAAGACATAGATACTATAGTTCCTAGGTCAGGGAAAGGATATCATGTGACAAAAAACAACCTAGGCAACTAATATTTTAAACACAACTTAATGTAGAAGGACAAATGGCTACAATATATTATAAAATCAGTGTTTTAATGTTGAATTAAAAAATACGACAGTCAATAACATAATACAATTTTTAAGTCATACAAATTAATCACAGAATTACAAAATTAAAATTCATATGTGGTGCATAACACATGGAGATGGTTATACATTATATACAAAAGAGATTAAGAAATTAGCACATAATTAACACAAGAATTCATCAAAATAGCGAATAAGTGGCACAATAATTCTCTACGCGCGTTTCGGCGACCAGCGCCTTCTTCTGGAGTTGCCACGAGAATTTCTAAAGAATAAGAAAGACCATACAAGAAAAATACAAGAAAAAATACAGTTACTTAATGAAAATATGACACAATATATAAATAAATTCATAATATTAATAATTTTAGTTCAGCAGTCATTTGAAACCTTCTATAATTACATTCATCATAAAAATGTGTAGATGATTCGATTATTTATTCTATTCATTTCCTTGCGAATTTTCACCTTTCAAAAGGGGCAGTGGGATACGAGGTCACCAGATATAGTGAGACTGTTGCATGTCCCGAGGATGTGGAGAGACTGTCGCAAGGCCAGAGGTTGCGGGGGTGTAACGGACGGGGGGGGTGGTTGTGGGGGGCAGGGAAAAACAAATCTGAGGGATTATAACTCAATTTACTAATGATAGTTTCTCTATAAATAACTGGTATGTCTTATCTACATTGTTATAGTAGAGTCGTGATATATTAATTTTAATTTTGACTTCCAAACAGGAGGAGGCTATTATCCTTCCTTATATGTAGACAATACTTACAAATAGCACTGAAACTGTGGCCAGTACACTGTGGTCCGTATTACATGAATAAGGCTCCTATAGGAGGATAGACGTTGCAGGAGCTTATGTTGTTGCTTAAGACAAACAATATAATAATATATGTCATTTATCATTTGTAACAGGCGTTTATTTCTCTCACTGGGTTTGAAGGATAGATGATTTACTTATTCATTTTACCTGATAGAACAATATTTGTGGATTTAGTTCCTGCCCACTACACTTTTTTTCTAGACAGTGTGTGGTTGGTCGTATAGACTTGATTGAAGAAGTTTGCTCAAGAGTGACATGTGAAGCCCAGTGTTTTGTGAGTAACTGATCATAGATTATTGTCACAGGAGCTCCTGAGTCTGCCTTCTTGTCAAGCTCAAGATCACCCAGGATGACTTGACAAAATGGATCTTTGGCTTTCTGAGAATGAAGGTCAGAAACATCAGCATCAGCAGTTAAAATCAATCTCCGATAATCATTTTGTAAACATACACCGTGTTCAGTAGATTTTGACTCATTACGATCATGAGTTTCTACGGTGCTAACCTGAACCCACACTTTTTTTTTATTTTTAAAAAAAAACTTTTTATTGACATAAAGGCATAGTATACAGTCATCATATTACTAATAAGTTGGTACACATAGATATATACAATACATTTCCGAACACTTAATCTGTAGTTTGTATGCTGCATTCTAATCTCGTACCTCCTCTCTAAGTCTAGTGTACTTTCCTCCGTACATCCTTATATAAGTAGCTAGCAGTTAGCAGTTTTCTCCCGTTCTAAAATACCCAACATGGGAAACTCTCATATAACTCTAAAAGAAAGTCTCCCCCCCTCCCCACCCCCCCTAACTTGGGTCATCTCTCGGCGTATGTTGTATATTCCTCCACCCTTCAGCAGTCCATCTCGTCCCAGTTCCTTTGTCCAGGCAGGTTATTCCAACACGTCGCCACTGTTAGCACTAGTAAACATACCCCTCCAGCCCTGGCTATCACTCCTCCTCTTCCTCGGAGTCTAGATCGTCTCCCTCTGGTAGGGGTTCGCATATCTCACCCCTATAAACATTCCATGCTGTCCACACCTTATTCCATTTACGGGGGGCTGTTCGAAGGGCATACACAGTTATCTCCGTGACCATCAGGACATCCATGTTTTTAGCCCACCTGTGTGCCGTGGGTAGGTCCGGAGCCCCCCATTTTTGTGCAATATCATGTTTAGCCACTGTCATGGCTAGTGTGGCCCAGATTAATCCATATCTGTCTAGGTCATTGGGGTCCCAGACGTTCAAAAGGCACTTGCGTGGTTCTGGTGTAGTGGAAATCTTAAGTGTTTGGGAAACTGTGCGCATTATTTGTCTCCAGAATTCCTGTATCTGTGGGCAGTCCCACAGTGTATGGAGCAATGTACCCTCCTCCCCGTAACCCCTCAGGCAGAAGGGACTGGGCGCTCTATGTATTTTGTGGAGTAGTGTTCTGGTGTAATAAATGCGGTGTAGTATTTTTAGTTGCACCAGCCTAAATTTTGCCGAGATGCCCACCTCTCTCGGGGAGGCCAAGGCTTCATTCCACTCTGACTCATCCAACATACCAATGTCCCCCTCCCATCGTTCCTTGAGTTTCAGCGTGGGGTCTGGTAAGTTGTTGACCAGTTTTTTGTAAGTAAGGGAAGTGGCGCTCTGCTGCATGAAGTCTGTCAGTAGTCTGTCATCAAGTGGCGAGGATTCCGGCAAATCGGTGCCCGGTGGGATTGCCTGGAGTAGTGCGTGTCTGATCTGTATATATCGAAATGTTTCAGTGGGTCTGAGGTCATACTGCTGCTGGAGTTGCGGGAAGGGTATTACTGTGTCTCTTTCCCAGAGGTCCCCCACTGTAGAGATTCCTATCAGGTCCCACTGCGCAAACCCCTTGCACGCCCTAAGGTTGCCCAGTGACTTCGTGTCCCATAAAGGTGTCATTTTGGTGAGTCTACCTTTCCAGCCCATTCGTGCCTGCGCTACATGCCAGAGGGTCGCTGTGTGACGTGTCGGACCGTGCAGAGTATTGAGTTGTGATTTATTATACAATACCGATAGCATGCATTCTGT